>NC_035176.2:13659385-14366214 GCF_001659605.2 Manihot esculenta | reverse complement strand
ATAACCTTTCCGGTTATCAACAATATTACTACTGCAGATAGTGGTAAAGGATCGAATCCACAGAGAATTGAAAACTTATCTATTTTTCTTAACAAGACCAAAGACTAATCCGAATGAGAAACTGAAAGCAAGCAATTGTAAGCAGAATGAAAATAAAGTGCAATAAAAGTAAAATGGGGGGGGGGGTTTGAGATTGATTTGATTAAGCAACTACTGAAAGCAATTAAATAAGAAAAATATGAAAATAAAATGGAAATCTAATATAAGAAAGGTCTAGTTGAAGAGTTGGATCCACTTCAGTTGTTTGGATTGATCATTGAAACTTATGTTCTTTAGATTGATTCAATAGATTAGTTATGGAGATAGAAAACGCTTCTCACCACCATGTCTCTCCTTATGATTAAACCAATTAGGGAACGTCCTCTAATTAATTACTAATTAACAAATTGCCAAGGAACGTCCTTGGGCTTTAGGCATCAAAACAATTGTTAATTGTATGAAGAGATAGAGAGATCCAATCCTAGCTACTCAAACGCATGAGATGTTGCTAGATCATATAATTTCCTTAGTTTTTACACCAAGTGTTCTTATATTTAAAAGATTCAAGCAATTACGGACTTAAAATTATCCAAACTAACAATATATTACCTTGCAATTAAGAATCAAGTGGCCAATTTGATCAAAACAACAAAGCAATAATAGATTCAAGCATCAAATTGTATGAATATTGAACAAACCAAAGATAAACAGTTTATGTTCAAATCTCACAATCCATCAAACAACTTTAGTTTCAACCAATCTTCAACTAGAATAAAAGGTTTCAGCCACTCATGGCTGAAATAAAACAAAAAATAAAAGAAAAGAAGAAAGATAGAAGAAGAAGGAGAGGTGGGGCGTCGGCCTTGTGCAAGGTGAGGCGTGAAGATAATGTTTAAGAGATGGAGAGGAGTTCAAGAGTGGCTCTCGGCCACTTAAGTGCTTCTTAAATAGGATTAGAGGTTGACCTTGCTGTCCTAGAGGTATTTGCTGCCCAAGTTGTGTCTGAAAAGGAAAGAATCGCGTTGTAAATTTTTCAGAAGGAAAGAGGCGCGTGGCATGCACTGCAGAAGGAAGTTGTGCGCGCTGCAAGGATGTGCAGAAGGGAAAGATCTTTTGTGCAGTCTTTCCTTTTTAGGTGGAGCATTCGTTTGAATTTTGAATGCTGAATGTTGAAGAGGCAAGTGCGTCTTCTTGAGATCTTGCTGCCTAAATAGGAAGATCTGACTGCTGCAGTGTATGCACATCTTTGAATAAGGAAAGAAAGATCTGCAATTTGAATTTCAAATAATCTTCTGACTGAGCTTTCCTTATTTGCTTTTACTTCTGCACTTCCCTCATTTGAAAACTTTCCTTTTCTAAAAACTTTCCTTATTTTAAAACTTTCCTTTTTTGGTACTTTTCATATTTGACACTTTTTGGCAGTTTTAAGAGCATTTTCTCCATATTGTCTCTTTACACCTAATATCTGCAAAACATGATTAAAATCACAAAATTAGGCAGAAAAGATGTAAATAAACATCAAGAACATAATGATAAAATGGACTAAAATATGCTCTATCAAGGGTGTTTTATCCACTACTAGGAGTGGAGGAAATAATTGCCCCCTTTTTGGCAACAGCCTTAGCAGTAACTCGTGAATTTGTTAGCCATTTTAGAGAATAGAAAAGGAAATAAGAGACTAGTTTTAATCCAAATGAACAAAGATAATTCATTAGATCTCTTGGTAGCGGAACCAAATGATGTGGCTGAAATGAAATTGTACCGCGATTGGTCGCTCTACAAGAAAGAGAACGTGAGTTGGTTGGCGCCTATGGCAGCCAATTCGACGCTTAAGCCAATAAACTGAAGAAAAAGGCGAATGTAAGGAATTGTTTAGAACTCAAGAGTAGTTGTGTAAGAAAAGCGTACCTTGATCTCTGCGATCATTAGTTTTTATATTATAAAAAAATAGAGTTAATTATCATATCTTTGAAAAATTTGGTTGGTATCAGCTAATTGATAGGGGATCCCATGATTATAGGTGTAATGAGAATTTATTGGATTGCATTCTCTAACAGTAACTTTTCATGGAGTCTCGCTCTATAGTTGAGAAGACGAGTCTTGACGAAGAGCTGAGGATTGAAGCGTCCGAGTCTTCTTTTCTCTCAGTGGGACTAAGTATCATCTTATTAGACTTTTACTACGTGACTCTATTTTCGAGTGTTAACACATGACCTGCTTTGAACGATTATTATGTTATATTAGTAGGCATCTATATTAAACTCTACTAAATTGATGCCTATTGTCTCATATCAACAAATGAAAGGATATTTTTTATTTTAAAAGCTTTGATAATATTTACCCTAATTTTTGAGATTTTAAATCAATTTTTTAGTTTTTAAATATTAAAATTTAAATGTTTTAAAAAATGTTATATTATAAAACACTGATTTTTCTGAAAATTTCTGAATTTATAAAATAAAAATAAAAATCTATTGCAAGAAAAATACCACGGATACTCCAATATTTGTTGATCTCATAATAAGACTTGTGGAGATGTTGATTGATATTTGGTGATCTAACGATGTGAAAGATGGCTTACCAAGTACAAATTATGAGAGCCAATCCCATATATTGTCTTGTTTATGGTGCAAAAATTTATGGCTTTAAATTTTTATCACTCGTATGGCCTGATTTATTTTGCCTTTGTTTGAATATGTTTTTATAAAAAAAATTAAATTCTCCTAAATTCAATTCAATTCTATTAAAAGAATAATTTATTTAAAATCAATTTAAATAGAATAGAATTAAACTTTTTTATATTAGACAAATTAATAATAAATTTAAATTGATTTGATTTTCATTATTTTAATTATTTTTAAATTAAATATAAATATTTTTTCATATAAATAACCATCATTTTTATTAAAAAAATAATTATTAATATTTTTAAAATATTTAGAATCTAAATTTTACATAATTTTTTACTATTAAAAATACAAAGAACTTTTTTTAATTAACAAAATAATATAATAAATTATTAATTATAAATGTATTAAATATTAATATTCAATATTAAATTACAATAATTTTTCAAAGAGCAATTATTAATTAAAAATAAGTAATAAATTAAAATTAAAACAAACAAAAGGTAAAACAAAAAGAAAAAACAAAGAGAGTTTCCAATAGGTAATTAAGTAATTTTCGTGTAAATAGTCTTAAATAAAATTAATTTTTATAAAATTATAATAATTTTGATAAGATTTATTTTTAATTCAAAATCAATTCTTATAAGAATTTAAGAGAATTGAATTTTTACATTATTGATTTTGTCAAACACAAAAATATAGGATAAATAATTATTTTTTTTCAAAATAAAAACTTTATAATGATAAAAAAAAATTCAATTAAATTCTTATAAAATCATTTATGATTTTAATTCGCTTTAAAATGAATTTTTTTAAGTAAAAAAATTAAATTCTTTCATTTTAAACAAAAAAATTATTAAAAAAAGAATTAATTGCTTTCAAAATAAATAAATAAATTGATTCTTAAAAAAATTTTAATTTCAAATGGTGGGATAATGTTTATTTTTTAAAAAAAATCATGTTAGGCTCCATGTCATCATCTTCGGTGCAACGTTTTTCTTATTATCGTTAAAAGCTAGAGTAAATTTCACTTACCGTCTTTGAATTTACAGTGTTATAATAATATCATTTCTAAACTTCAATTTATAATATAAAGTTTTCTGATTTTTTGTTAACATAAAACTCCCTTAAATTTAATATTTTTATTTAAAGTAGCATATTATTAAATTTGAGGCGGTAACTAAGATATTAATTAAACAAAATAAAAAATATATAAGAAGAGAAGATTTTTATGGATAAACTGTTGGACACATATACTTGTTACAAAGTAAACATTTTTGAGACAGTAGATGTACAATAGAAGATTATACTCTCTTTGTTTCATAATTTTTATTCATCTTTTTTTTTAGTTATTTTAAAATTATCGTCCATTTTTTTATGCTATAATAACATATAAATTGACTATTATGACCCTATTTAATTTTATCTTATTTTTAGAAAATCTCTTAAAATATCTTTTAGTATTTAATAAAATTTAATATTTCTAAGAATATATATTTGAAAAGTTAATAAAAAATTGTCTTTGTTAATATGTGTAAGAAAAGCAAAGTAGACAAAAATTATAGGACAGAACGTGTATATATATATATATATAGTCTAAATACATACTTAAACACTTAAACTATTTAGGCTTTGTCCATCACACTCTTGCACTAAATTTATGACCTATTAGACACTCAAGCTATTTAAAATTATTATACTTAAATACAAAATTGCATAGTGCAAGATGAGTGTATTACACGCCAATTGACATGTACATATAATACCAAATGTTTAAAATAAGTAAACTGATGTGGTATTGTTGAGAATACTCAACTACGAAGCGTGTTTTTCTTTTGAGAATTTCCAAATGTAATTTAAAATCGCATTGAAAGTTTGAATGGTTTAGGCTATCTGTAAATACATGTGTTGGTGAAGATTAATCCAAATACACTTTTGATTGATCGCATTACTGAATCGAGTCAATATTTTAGGGCTTCAGCTTACTTCGACAATAGACCTAAGATCGAAGAATCGAGTGTTTGGAAACAAATGTGAGTGAGATTTTTTTTTTTTTTTTTTGATTTATTGAGAACTCGCATGTGTTCTTGGGAGGATTGTTGAAAACTGTAGCTTCTGGTTTGTTTGAAATGAGAAGCGAGGTGTTTTGGTTAATAAAGAGTAAGCTTTGGCTATTTATATTATAACCAGTTTTTATTATTTTGCATAGTTGAGTGGTCATATATCAAATAGTTTGTTGTTTTCTTTTATTTATTAATCTTTACTATTCTTACTTTATATGTGAGAATCTGTGAGTTGGCACTATGGGGGGAAGGGTTTGTCAAGAAACTACACCCCATATATGTTGGGGGTATGCAGGAAACATGTCCAATGGATCCAGACTATATGTCTATACTTGATATGCTTGATTTTGCAAAGGAGTGTGACTGTGGTGACGTTGTAGGTATCTATCATAGGCCTGTTGATAGACCAAAAAAAAAGACTTTAGGCTTGTTTGGATTGATAACATCCTTTTAAATTTATTAAAGGACATTCGGGATGGTAGGACATTTGAAATATATGTGGGCCATACAGATGTTGGGTCTTCAAGGTCTAGGTTAACAAGAGGAGAGGGAAATACTGTAAAAGAGGCTAGAGATAATGATACTATATGAAAAGAGGTAGATGAACTAATGGATGAGCTAATTACATATCCACAAGTTGTTGAGCTACGTACAAATCTTGTAATTGATAACCAGTCTACAAATCCACTAGTAGATAAGGAAGGTGAACAAGTCCTAAATCTAGATCCATATGTTGTTGACTCCACTCAAACTCCACTATCTCAAAATACAGGGTTACCAAGTGAGGAATGTTTTAAAAGTTACAATAGCTTAGATGGCTTTTTTAATGTTGGTGAAGATAATGAAGAAGATAGCACTGATGAGGATTTAGATATTTGTAGTGATGAGGAGGAATTTATTGCTATACTAGAAGGAAGTGATGTTGATCAAGAGCTAAGACATGCAATAGAAACTGTGAGGGAATTGAAGAAGAACAAAGGAGCAAAGGAAATTGACAGAAATGCAACAGAAGGATTAAAATTAGGAGAGCCAGGCAGTTGATATAGGTTTTGAAGGATTAGAGAGGAATAACAACAGATATGAGGGAAAGGTAGCAGGAGAAGAGGAATACTGGGGGAGTTCAGATCCAAGCAGTGAAGATCTTTTTTATTATAACTCACATAATGAGGATGCAGATCCACCAGCTAGGAGAAGGAGTGTAAGTACACACTATGATCCAGAATGCCAAATCCCAGTATGCGAGCTAAGTTTGATCGTTGAGAATGCCATTCAATTTAGGCATGTTGTTAGTAAATATGTTATGTCTATGGAAATATCTTTAAAATTAAGACCTAATGAGCCTAAAAGAGTGAGGGTAATATGCAAGGAAGGATATCCATGGTTGTTATTTGGTAGCTTGGATGCACAATCTAATAATTTTGTTATTAAATCCTATACCCTATAAATAGATGTTACAAAAATAGGCAGTGTAATTCAAATTTCATTGCAAAATTTTTTGAGAGTAGGATTGTTTTACAACCTAGTATCAAGCTATGGGAATTACAGAATTTATGCAAAGAGGAGTTAGGATGCTATATTGGAAAAACTAGTTGTAGGAGAGCCAAATTGAAAGTGTTACATAAAGTAATGGGGGATTATAGAATTGAGTATGCTAGGTTACATGACTATGTTGACAAGTTAAAGAGGTCAAACCCTGGCACTACTTCCTTTGTTTGGACTGAGTAAAAAAATGATTCAGGAAAAGTAATGTTAAGCAGGTTTTATATTTGCTTCAATTCAATAAAATAAGGATTTAAACTTCATTGTAGGAAGATCATTGGGTTAGATGGGTGTTTTCTCAAAAGTGCTTGTAAGGGACAATATTTAGTTATTGTTTCTAAAGATGGGAACAACCAAATGTTCCTTATTGCCTTGTTGACTTAGAGGCCAAAGTGACATAGAAGTAGTTTATAAGGATTATCAAGGATGACCTAGAGCTTGGAACAAGGGAAGAGCTTACTATTATTACAGACATGCAGAAGGTATATATAGTATCTCTACTTATTTTATATTTAATAATTTCATATTTAGTTTATAGTTAATAACTAATATGAAACAACTAATACATCTTATGGCAGGGCTTGTTTCTGCTATCAAGGAGGAACTCCCTGATGCTGAGCATAGAATATGTGGAAAACATATTTACCATGCATGGGCAAAGAAATGAAGGGGTGAGGAAAGGAGAAAGAGGTTTCGGTTAGTTGCTAAGTCAAGTTTTAAAGTAGACTTAAAAGACAATTTAAAAGAGTTAGCTAAGTTAGGTAATGGTATATGTGAAGACCTTTTAGCTTATCCTGTTGAAGATTGGGTTGGAGTTTATCATAGTCCTTATTCAAAATGTAATGTACTTGAAAATAATATGTGTGAAACTTTCAACTTATAGATTTTGACTGCTAGGCACAAGTCTATCATATCAATATTGGAAGAGATAAGAATCAAAATAATGAACAGAATAAGGACTATGAGGGGATTTGCTAAGAAATGGATTTCTGATAAAAGTCCAATGGCCATGGATTGTTTAGAGAAAAACACTAAAATTGCAAACAAGTGTAGGATTGAATGGAATGGAGAGGCTAGATTTGAGGTCATAGATGGTGAGTATGGTCATACAATAGATTTGGAAAGACAAAAGTGTACATGCAGATCTTGGGAGATCAAGGGTATTCCTTGTTCACATGCAATTTGTTGCATTTTTTACAAGAAGTTGAACCCTAAAGACTTTATCTGCAAGTATTATACAAAGGACTATTATCTCAAATCTTACAATGTTACTATACAACCAATGAGTGGTATGAAGCTTTGGACTGAGACTAAAAATTTAGTGATAGAACCACCAGTGATCACAAAATAGCCTGGTAGACTAAAAAAAAAAAGACGAAGAGACAAGGATGAGGTGAGGAAGAAAACAGGTAAGCTTTCTAAGCAAGGATTAAAGATAACATGTACTATTTGTAAGAGTAGTGACCATAACAAAGCCACTTGTCCACAAAATCTCAGTTAACCCAAGTATGAAATATTTAAGTAATGTATATTATTTTTTTCATGATAATCACTTTTATGTTTAATTACTGTGATATTTGCCCATTTAGACTAGTTAAGGTAATCAATTGCATTTTGGGTCACAGTCATCATATGCTCATGAGGTGGTTAATACACCACCATTTCCTACTGGTGGATCTAATGAATCAATAAGAGGAGTACATTCTATAACTACATTTAAAGGCAGAGGCATCAGAAGGGGCAATTATAAGGGTATGGACAAAGGTAGAGGGAAGTCAATTGCTAATGATTTATCAACTAATATAGGTGCTAGGAGTAGGGACATTGACAAATTACCTTGCAAAAGAGGGGTATAGGCATTGACAGTATTAGGGGGTCAGCAAAAAGGAGAAGATTTATTGGTCATGGCTGCTACATTAATGCTGAAAAATGATTCTCAATCCAAAATGTTGGTTATTTAAAATATTACAAATATTACAATAAAGTATTATAAGTTTCTTATTTTATCACTTAATTGACTTAATAAATTCTTTGCAGCTTAGAATTGGTAGCAACAGTAGGGTGATCATGCATCATACACAACAATCTACAATCAAGAGAACATCTGTAGTTACTGGTGATCTATAGGATTGAGATAGAAGGGAAAATCTGCTTTAACTTCAAATTAGTTGCAGCAAAATAGAGACCGCCAGGTGATGATAAGGAGGCAAGCTAGAGAGCAAAATAGAGACAACCATATGATGACAAGGAGGCAATCTAGAGAATAAGCTCAAAGTAGTTCAACATCAGCAGTTTGCAATCTAAGCTAGAATAGCAATATTTAATGCTAGTGATATTTATATGTTGCAACAAAGTCACATTTATTTTTTCAAACTTTTATGTAAATTGGATTAAAATATTTGATGTGATATTTATATTTTGTAATGGCTCCTTTACACTTAGCATTTGGAAAGCCTTTTAGCAAAGTCAATATTATATGTGATTTTATGTTTTGGTTATGAACAATACTATTTTACATTTTGGAATGGATCCTTTAGACTTAGCATTTGGAAAGCCTTTTAGCAAAGTCAATATTATATGTGATTTTAGGTTTTGGTTATGAACAATATTGTTTAAGGCAACATCTGTTATAGACAACATTTTGTAATCTTGGATATTGCAAGGTTTTTACTTTGTTATTTTGAATATGATTACGTTATGAAACAGTTTGGAGTCTTCGATGTTGATATGGTTCTTGCCTTGTTATTATGAACATGCTTTATCTTGTGTAAATATAATCTGCAATATAGTGGAGCATTTACCCCTTTTTTTCTCATTTTAAGTTAACCAATATAATGTGCAAGATCTTTTATACCAAATTACCAATATCACACAAACCAACCAAAATCATTTGGCAACCAAGGAGATTACAGACAATTTGATGGCATCAACCTAAAGTCACCTGTAATATGTTTATCTAATTACACAAAATATATTTTTGCAGCATATAGTTAACCTCTAACCTGTCAAAACAAAAAAAATTGTTGCCTACTTATACATTGTCTACTTCACACATAATTAATTAACTAGGCACACAGCATCCAAGCTACTAATATAATAATCATCCCTGTTGCAAATGAAAAAATTTTGCCCAATCTTCTTAACTTCTCTGCCCTTTTGTCTCTTTCATCTTCATGCTGTTTAACTCTTGACAGTAGCCCAAAATCACAAGCTTCAAATGCTCATGTATAGGAGGATCATACCAAGATAAATATCCATATGCCACAACACCCTTCACCAAAAAATATATTTATATTTATAAATATTTATCAATGTACATAAGTTTCACAATTACTAAAAGTTAAAACAAGTAGAATACATAAAAAAAAATCAAAAAATTATGTTGATCAACTCACCCCATAGTGTCTGCAACCAAAAAATCTCCTTTCTGATTTCATTCTTGTCCAAGAAGTTTTCATTTTCGCTAGTTCTCCACAATGACATACCAAATATAAAGAAGTAATTGGACTCGACTCCATCACAAAGTTAAAATAGCAAATTCCCCAAATTTCTATGAACTTAGGGTTTCAAATAAAATTTTATAAATGTAAAATAAAGAGAGAATAACAACAGAATCAATAATCTTGTTTAACAAAAAAAAGAAAATATAGGTTAAAGAACTTATATTTTAAAATATAACAAGATCAATATTTTAAAGTTCACCAATAATCTTGTTTAACAAGATCAAGAACTTATATTTTAAAGTTTCGGATTTCTTCTGGAGGTTCTGCTCAAGAGAGATAAAGTGGTCGAAGAGCTCCTTGCAAAAGAAAATTGCGTCTGCTCAATGGTTAGAGAAAGAGGAGTGTCGTAGAAGAGAGGGTATTTAGTCTGTTCTTTTTTTGAGTTATTTTTCTATATTAAAATCGGATAATTAGTTATTATAAATAAATAGGACTTTCTCATTAATTAAAATTCAAGGAATTCTATATTACAAATGAATATTTAGTCTTACAGCATGGTAGATGAAATTTACTCCTTAAAAAAAAGAGTACTCCGAGTTGCTCTGAAAATCTTTTACTGGATTAAAGTGTAATTAAGGTCGCTACAAGAAATTAAAACAAAGTGTTAGAAAGTATCAACAAATTTTCCCTTTCAATGTTTTTGAAGCCAACTCGCAATTTGGAGCTAGACTTTTATATGCACAAAAGATTAAAATAAGAATTATATTCATCCACAAAAAATGAAAAAAAAAAAAAAATACTTCACCTTCCAAGGGAAGAAAACAGAGGCATTGTATTTGTATTCAAGAAAAAGAAAATCAGCAAGGTCTAATGGAACAGGAGATATGAGAAGATTGATAAATTCACTTCAGATTAGTTGTCCATCCTAATAACACAAAACGGGAACCAACTTTAAGAGTTGCAAGATTAAATAAAACAGTCCACAAGAAATGTTATTGTGCTCTGTACTGCAGAGATATGGTGGAAAAATTATCTGAATAGCTATTTGAGCACCACAAATTTAGAAGGAAACTGGCATGGTTAACTGCGAGAATCATAACAGTTCAAGTGACACGAATTAGGAGTACAACCATGATGAAAATACAGGTCATTACAAAAATCAGAAGCCATGTGAAGCATGTGGTTTTGGAAGTTTTTGAGTATATCTCCAAGGCTCGAACATTAGCACGACCAGTGCTAGCCAAGCTCTGCTCGACAGCCTTCTCTGTAGAATCAAGTATCTGCACTCAAACAAACAATCAAGGTCCATGAATGAAATCACTTGTCAAATTACAAGTACAGGATAAAGCTCAAGCCAAACATCTTTTCATCCTCCATGACTGGAAGGGAGTGCATAATATGAAAGAGATATGGAAGGACAACTGATATTAAAATAATGAAAGGACAATATCCTAAAAACCAAACTTATTTTTTCCTTGACAAATATTACCTCAAACTGTGGTAATTAAATGAGAGAATTACTACCAGGTTCCTAGACTTCTAAAAGTTCATTAGTTCATACTTTTTTCAAAATCACTCAATTAAAGGATCCTGTATTTTATAAAATCAAACTCTAGTCCTTTTGTCAAAAAAGTCGTTAGTCAACTTATTTTAACACTGGTCAAAGGGACTAAACAATATGAATATTTAAAATTATAGGGACTAAACAATATAAATATGATAATAAAGTCATATTTTTTATCTTAAAAAAGTTAAACATAAAGAGTGTAAAATAAAGTTACAACAAATTTACAATTTTAACAAAAATGACAATTTTAAACTTTACATTTTCTTTTTATAATCATGCCCTCAACTTTTGATTTTTAACATTATATCATACCGTTATCACACTGCTAACCAGTAACAGCAGGCTACAAGAGTTTAGGGCACATTTGTTTAAAAAAAAAGTCTAGAATACAATTGATAAAATTGATAACGTTCGGGATTTAACATTATTCCATAATAAAACCATTCCTCTATCAAAAAAAAAAAATAGAGAAAGAATTTTTGGGTCTAATTAGACATTGAATAAAAATCAAGGCCAGTTTTTAGTTTTTGTCTTGAATCACATTTCATATCAAATTAAGCGTTAGTAACTCTTCACTGAATGAATAATGAAGCACCAAATTGTGCAATGCAGCCTCTAGAAAATGTAAGAGGTGCGCACCAACACTAAAATTGCACAATCTCCTCAGAGTAATGCATTTCGAATGAATTGTCAACATTAACACACGAAACTATGAATCTCCTCAGAGTAATGCATTTCGAATGAATTGTCAACATTACCACACGAAACTATGTATTCATAAGATGATAAAAGTCATGACCTTTTCAGTATTTTGCACGGACTGACTCATCATGAGACTACTTTCTTTGAGTTGCTGGGCCAACTGGACCATTTCATCAGTCAAATCCTCCTGAAGCTTTCTGTTACGAGAGAGGAAATTAATAAGAACTCGGACTAATGAGTTACGTGAATCAAGTTCTATTCAAATATCTATGCCTCTATCACATCAGGACTTGCACTGTAGGTTAAGAAACAGTTACAGTTACCATATTGCACATGAACTCACAGTGGCCTTTCCACCTTATCTGAGGAGGGGAGTTGAGGTAGGGGATGAAGGTAATATAACAAATACCATAGGCTAATATTGATGTGGCTCTTGCCCTCCCCCACACTAGTTCCGCTCTTCCCCCCATCTTATAGTATCAGGCCGATGCCATACAAGGTACCATGTTAGGTCAAATACGAGTACTTTCTTTCTGATGGAATACACTTTATTCCAATGGAATGCTTGGCACAGGAAGGAGCTTAAAGTAGAATCATGGATTATTACAACAGGGAAAGGTGGTAGCTCATCTCCTCAATAAGATAGCAAGTGATAGTTGCCAGGGGTGGTGTGGAACTCCCACAAGAGTACATCATATGCAGTATGAAATGCAAATGAAACTGTAGGTATTTGAAATTTTTTATTAAAATGCAAATTTCACAATCAAGTAGACCCTGAATGAACAATAATAAAGTACCTGTGCTTTTCAATGTGTGCTTTTGCTGCAGTATCCAGTTTGACAGTTGCTGATGTATGAACCTGATTAAGGTCATGAGTTCTGTCATCAATATTTGATGCTGCCCTGTTTGACATGCCACATGATTCAAAATGAAGCAAATTACAACCCAAGAAGGGGGATAAAGGAGAAGATTAAAGCAATAATTGGCAGATCCCATCTATCACATAAGTTCTAACAACTACAGATTCATTTACACGAATCTTCTTCTCAAGCCTGGAGAAGAGGCAAAGTGAGTTTCTTCATCCGCTTTAGGACTTTCTTTAGCAGAACTCTCAGCAACAGATTCTTCAGATACCTGAATATGAGTCTAAAGATTAGACATATAAAAAATGATCAGCAATTTAACATTTACCATTATATATTGGCATAAGCCAAGACCCTCACAGTACATAAGGGACATGCTAGAAATAATTTGACAGGTGATTGTTCTTTTAAAAACATAAGGAGATGAACATGAGGCAGTTACAAGCAGTCCTGCCCACAGGCCAGAACTGCCAGTTCTGGGGCTTCACATTTCATGCCAGTTTCATTTCAAGAATGATTAAGGTTCAAAATGGGTACAGTCATAGTTGTCAAAATGAGATTTGAATCAAGAATTGAAATGTTCATTTTATGAATCGAGAATCGAATCATAAGATTCAATAAAAATTCTAGAAATTAATTAAAAATAGTATATATTCTAAAAATAAGTAAAAAAAATCTTACAATGATATATTTTGATAAATATTTAATTATCATTTATATAATTAGAGATATTCTTTATAATAGAATGATATGTATTATCAATGTTACATAATTTTATGTTATAAATTATAAACTCTAGAATTGTAGACAATAGTTACCATCATACATATGTTGAAATTCTTATGTAAATTTAATCAACTAATTAAATAGTAAAAAAAGATAGCAAATTTTAATATTATTAATATAAATTGTCATAACTTTACAATTATAATTAGTTAAATAAATTGACTAAAAAGAAAGAAGCGGGAGAGGGAAAGAATGGATGATGGAAGAAAAATAATTAAGGAAAGGTTTCATATGCATTTTTCATGGCAAAAATGAATGAGATTTTAAATTTTAAAATTATAAGGTCTAACAAACCCTTTATAAATACTTGATTGAATAGGGTGAAGATTAGATCAGTTCATATTGATTCACTATTGATTCTTTCAATTTAGTCACAATTCAGATACATTTGCAATTTACCTATATATTTGAATAGCTAGGATGTGAAATCTAATAAATAATCATTAGATTCGAATCAAAGTATGACTTAGGAACATTTAAAATTCACCCTATAAACTCGAATCAACTTGTTGGGAAATTGATTCAAATCGTAAGATTTTGACAATAGTGTATATGGTTTGAAGCAATTATGGTTCCTATTCAGCCCCAGCTAGAGATTTTTAAAACTACAACAATATTAACACTTTATAAATTACAATACATAAATTTACAAGATACACAATTTGGTTCAATTTCATTCTACAAATTTATGTGGAATTCAATTGAATTTTAGACAAAATTCATTTGAAATTAACTCCACCATTTGACATAACATAAGTTAAAATACAAAACTTAATCGAATTCCACATAGCTCATGTTTTGTATAGCTTGGTAATTGAAATTCATTTGGTTTTATTTCCTAAACTACCCTCAAGAGTAAAATTAAAAAATTTTAATTTTCTACTAGATCAAAAAATTTTATATTTAATAAATTTATTACAATTGATAACTATATATACCCGTAATAATATATTAATTAATATAAAATAGTTTACATGTCTTGGAGATCTATAACAAAATAATAAATAGTGTCAATGCTAAGAGAATGATAAACTTAGATATTACAAAGTTAGAAAAAGATATATATCTCACATACCCGTCTAGACATATTAATAGTAAATAAATAAAAAACTTTATTTGTTAAACTTTAAATAAATAAAAAGCTAATTTTATGGCTTTCATCTTCTTTAACTGACATAATTCTATTAAATATAAGATGGATGATTGGGAGAAAATTACTTAATAGTGGTATTTTAGTCCAAAAACTATTGTTATGTAATGTAAGTTCTATGGAATTCAATTCAAATTTCATTAGATTTTATAGTTGGTTTTAGTTATAACTAATTTCATGAAATTGAATTCTTATAATTTTTATTCAAATCAAATACACAAAACATGTAATTTCAATTGAATTCCATAAATTTGAGAATTGAAAGCCAAACATGGCGATAGGTTTATAATATATTGTTTAAATAGCTTTTCTAGTAAAAACATAGGGAACTACTGTATTATTTTTCTTTTAAGAAAAGAGGAAAAATTGAATCAAGTTGATACCACTTGGAACCGGTCAATTCTGAGCAAATCCAGTCCTAGTTCAAGAAGGGGAGTCCCATAACAGCCTCCTAATAAATGGTCCCAGTCAAGTTCATGGATTGGAATCGCTTGACCAGTTCCGATTACTGGGTTTGACCGGTCCAAGACTCATCCAGCTCACGGCACAGACCAGACCATGGCTAGGTTCTCCTCAAATTGACCCAAAAAATTAAACAGAAATTTAGTGCTTAATGAAATTTAGTGCTGGATTGCAAGGCTGAAACATTGAGGACAATTCTGCTGCGGGCACAACTGTTGTAGATCGAGAATGACCACTAATCTGTAATCGAACCTTTAGCCGTGAAAAGATAGCTAAAGGTCCTACCAAAATTTTCCAGCACTAACCTGCTGGAAAGAATTGGCATTTGTGCATATGACTTGCAGCTAGAGATTATACGAAAAAATGTTCATATTAAAGTTAATAAATTTAAAATTATAAGATTCACATATTTGTTTACCTTTGCATTACAGCAAATGCAGCAATTAAACAAACTCAAATTTGAAAAAAAATTGATTAATAGATGATGGAAGTCCCCATAAACTGAAACAAGAAGAACAACCACTAGACTTGATAACTCGAATAAAAGGGTAAGTGACTGGATGAAGGATGCCAGCAGTTAGAGAAATTAAGCCAACTAATTTCATGCTATCAACCAAGTCAAAGCATGCAATGAGATAAGCATCATAGTGGAGTGAAAAGGAAGGTCAATCAGCATATAATTAAAAAACACAAGTTTTTCAACAAATGATACTATCTAATCCTGTAAAATGCAATTTCCCAGATAATAACTGCAATGACAATAATATTTCTTTGATCTTTTAATACTTAAAATATTAAGAAGATGACTTACTCTTTGAACTTTGTAAAAACAGGTACATCCACATCCATAAATTCAAAATATCACTAATATTACTTGAGAAAAAATGCTGAATTTCACAATAAGACAATGACACCAATTCTTTCAAAACATGCAACACATCTGATTGTAGGTTATAGAACTCACAATTGGTGCAGCTATTCTGGAAGCAATGGCTTCAATCTTCTCTGAATACTCATTCACCTTAGCCTTTGGAACTCTGTAGAAATGTACACAAAAAAAAAAAGTTAGAAAAGTTTAGGATCTGTTGCAGAAACAGGAAACTCTCTAGCACTACTGAGGAAAAACCACCACCAAAAAAGGACAAAGAGACCGACTTATCATCTCAGCGTTCACTAAAAAAATGTTTTCATGAAAATTTGGTTCACTAGAACAATCAGGAAAGTGTTAACTCAAATGCAACAATAAGGGAATCTGACGCACAATCAAAGAAAGTTCACAAATCTTGAAATGGACATCTGAAAAGAGCTTCAATGTGAAATTCTATTGGAACACATCAAAAATTCAATAATAGAAATTAAGAAACAGTCATTAGACAGACCTAGGTAAGCCATCTGGGTTTCTTTCTTCAGCCAAATGTTCCAGTTGTTCCCGTAAAGTAGCAACATACTGCAAAGTTCCATTATTCAACTTATCTTCAGTCAATGATCCACAATTAAGTTCTTAAGTGAATATATGGAAACGAGAGAATTAAGTTGAGTAAAAAAACTTATTCAATTTGAAAAAAAAAAAAAATCAAAAACAACATACAATCTATTCAGATAAAGAAACATTGTGAAGGAAAAGTTTCAGTTCTGAGACCTATGAGCATACATGTATGAGTTTTGCTTTATTTTGTTGCCGAGGTGCAGCTACAAGCAGTCTCCTTAAGTTTACTTCTGTTTTACTGATTCCCATTACAAGATCCTATAGCATTAATGAAAAACACAAATTAATTTCAGAATCATATAATACCAACTCCAAAATGAAGCTCTATATAGTGCTACTCTCTTAAATGTTCTAAACTGCAATGGTGTGCTAATAAAACTTGTCCCCTTAAGAGTATCTAAAACCATACTCAGTCCTCCTAGGTTTAATTTGATAGAATTGCTTCTTCCAAGTAAGATTCCATTAACAAAATGATTGTACTTTCAAATTGGTCCCAAATTACCATTTGTCAAAAATAACCATAGGTAAAATCTGAAAGAAAGACATGCGAATAATATTTCTCTCCCCCTCTTTCTGTCTCCTTTTCTCTCCTTCTGTCTCTCTCTCCCTTAACCCCCCCCCCCCCTCTCTTCCTCGGCAACTAGTTTCCTCCTCTCTAGCATGAAATACCCTGCTCACTATCAAATTTAACCAAGACTTGTGTCGCTCCTCAACCTCAACCAAAACTCATAATCATGTGCACAAGCCCAAAACACAAAATCAACATTTCTTATTCAAAATCAACAATTCTTATTCCTCATTTTAACCTAGCAAATCCAACCAGTCTTTTTTATTTTTACTTTTTTTCTAACTGTTTGGGTCTTTAAGAATTCAACCATGAGAAACCCTAAAAAACATATCAGGCAAATTTTTTTTTGACGTTTGCATTGTTATTCCTTTATTTACAAGGGCCACGTCTTGATAGACATGGGCTGCATCAAGGAATACTTTTTGCATTGGCCTTTGAGAAACCATTCCTCAAAAACCTCTTTCTGTCAATTAGAGATTTGGCGTTTGAATAGAGTAAGTTCTCAATTATAATATTATTTTGTTTCCGCCTAATGAATCAAAGATATAATTGCACTTAAACAATTTCAGAAGTAATTTACAGGTTGCATAGTATCTGTGTTTTTTATTTGTTTTATCCATTTATTGAAATGGTTTTCAACCTGAAATATTTCCAACTCCTAGTATTTCCTGCTTTCTTTCAGTTAGCCTGTTGGTTCAACAACTAGCCCATTTTTCTGAAACACATTTAGAAACCATTTTGTGCTAAGGACAGATGACTTTGGAAGAAAAGCTATAAGAGTTTCCCTACCTCGTACCATCATAACGGCCTGAACGTCTTGCAATAAGTGTAAGTTTGAAGTCTAAGCTATCACTTTCTCATTACTGTCTTAATTAATGTGAATTTATAAAACCTAAATACCAATACCCTGGAACTTTTGTCCCCAACCCGAAGTTAAGAAAACATGGCAAAATCAAAGAGGCAATAAAAGAAAAAAGGAATGGAGTAAAATTGAGTAGCGGACAAGTAATAGATTTCTGCAGTAGTATACGAGACAAGGAATTGAGTAGCAAGCAATAATCTGAAACGCACAGTAAAAATTTATATTAAAAATTGAGCATAATGGAGTAAATAGCATCACAAATCGTTCAATTTAAATACCTCTTATGCTGTACTGGAATTGTGACCAGACAAAGATTAATAGAGAATGCAAGCAGCAATGGTGAAAATCTGCAATTATTACTGCTTCAACAGCGACGACAAAGGCCAACGGCGACGACCAGGAAAGGTAGTCAATACTCGCCAGAGGTTATCGAAAAAGGAGTTGCAGAGAGGAGGCCGAGAGAGAGGCACAATACTTGTTTTCGATCGGAGAGAGTACACATTAATGAATGTAAACGGATTGGTACGAACCCCAACTAGTTTATGATTATAATTCCCAAACCCGTTTAATATTTTAATTTCCATAAATGTAACCCTCCCAAATCCGTTTATACCCGCATACTCCCTTAACCCGATCAAACCCCCCCCCCCCCCCTTCTTTGATTAAAATGACTAAACAATGATCGCGTCAACTAATTCATCAACTCAAAAATTCCTAAATCGCTAAATTACAAAATAAGTATAGATACGACTAAACATTCTTCGTACTTATTGGCCTAATGGATTTATTCAAATTTAAAACTCAATTTTAAATCCAACCGATTAATTTTTTTTCAAATAATTATAATTTAATTTGATTTTTTTGAGAATAATTTATTGAGTCAGACTAATACCCTCTATAGCAATAAATGCTCCTTTCTAAAACAGTCACTACAACTTTTTTTTACCTACAAACGATAATTGCATGATTTGCAACTCGTACCAAATTTTATTATAGAAAATAATATAAATTTATCGATTGATAATGCTTTTAAGTTGATACGAAATCTGCTGAAATGAAATATGTAGAATGTGAGAATAAATATAAATAATATCCATAATTGAAGTACTGATAAACTACAAATAATAATATATACAATAGCATAATTTATTTTACATTATATATGTCGAAAATCATTAATTTTCCTACCATAACCAGTAACACCAAACTCACATAATAATAGTATGCACGATCCTACTTGAGCTATTTGAAACCACTACAACAATAACCGTAAGCAAAAACTTATCATTTCATACTACACCACAATTAAGTTTGATATATCTTGCAGAATATCAGTAAAAATACTACTCTATTGTAATAGATCAAAATCAATGGAGTGACATAGTGACTAGATTGGGCTGTATAAAATCAAAAACATTTTTATTTCTTTCCTTTCAGATATATCATAAAGTAAGTGTAACTAACGTGAATCCTCCATGTCCAACTAAAATCTTATGAGTAATGTCTCCCGTCATATTGCAAAACGGGGAAATTCCACAGGATTAGGTTTATAATTAGGGATCAATATGCCAAATCGCACGAGCATATAAGCATGAAAAGAAAATATGTTCTAGAATTTCAAAGAAAAACTGATAGGTGGAGCATTCAGGGTCATGTAAGATATCTCGACGAACTAAATTTACAAAGACTCATAATATATTGTGAAAAAATTACAAAAGGAAAATTTTTAATTTGGGAGGAACTTGAAGAAGAGACCACATGCCCTTCCATGTATCGGGATGAATAATGGAGGAAGAGGAGGGTGTATCCATCATTCGTTGTGCAGATGAACGATATATGAGTTGTCCATAATCAGATCGTACACTGCATTGACGAGTACGAGTATAGTGCTAAACAAGAGAATCATAAGCACTAGTAAGGCTACTGGAATCGAGAGATTAATCATAGCTAGCAAAGGAGTGAATAACTATCGCACTACTTGATGGTTTCAGTCCAACTCTATTATCCGTATTCCTCTCCCGCCATAGTAAATTGTGCCAATCCGGGTATGGTGTTGAGATTCAGTGCCGAACGATATTAGCAAGTGGATGATTAGGAGATAATTTGATAATTAGGATAAAGTCTGATGCATGCATCGAAACCTTTGATAAAAATGGAGAACAATACATGCAGTAGCAATTCTGTTGCATGTACAACAGCAGGTGAAGATACAAAAGTGAAAAATCTTTTTGAATCTGTATTTCAATTTTGATGCTCATTTATCATCCATAAATTCTTCTTGCATAAATGTTGATTTTAAGAATCTTCTGGTCATCTTTTTAAATGCCTTCAAATCCAAGAAGCCATATTTTCCAGTCCTTCAAATGGAATTCATTTTCATGCAATTCTGATGCTCATTTAGGATCTCTTAACCGTTGTTTGGAATTCTAAATTTTGAAAAATTCAAAAAATATATATTTTTTTTAAATTTTTGTATTCGGCAAAATCAATGATATAGAAATTTAATTGCTTGAAGAATTTGTGAGAATTGATTTTGAATTAAAAGTAATTCTTGTCAAAATTGTTAAAAATTTGCAAGAAATGATTTCACTTAAGGTTATTTACGTCAAAATTACTTAAGTAGCCATTGAAAATTCTTTTTATTTTCTTTTTCTTTCACCTTTAATTTTAAATTTATTTCTTATTTTTAATTAACAATTACTTTATATAAAAATTATTTTAATTTAATAGTAACTATTAATATGTAATGCATTTATAATTAATATTAAAATATTTATATATTATTTTATTAATTTTAAAAAATAATTTTTATATTTTTAATGGTAAAAAATTATGTAAAATTCAGAGTTTAAATGTTATAAAAATATTAATAATAATTTTTAATGAATGTGATAAAAAATAATTGTTATTTATAAAATTAAATATTTTTATGTTTTGTTTAAAAATAATAAGAATGATGAATAAATTAAAAAAAAATTGAATTTTATTATTCGTTTATCTAATATAAAAGAGTTCAATTGAATTCTATTACATTTAAATTGATTTCAAACAAATGAATTCTTTCACGAATAGAAATAAATTAAATTCTATTAATAGAATTCAATTCTTTTTTTAGAAGAATTGCATACCAAACAAGGATTATATTGACTAGTATGGACTTCTTTTCTAGTTTTTTGTTGCTTATGGTAAAAATCGTAGTGTTTGTGATTTTTGTGCATTTTATGGTAAAAATCATATGGGCTTCTTTTCTAGTTTCTTATTGTTTGGGTTTTATGGAGGTTATAGGTTTTGTGATTTTTGTGCATTTTAATCTGTCAGTTTGGCTACAGGCTTAGGTCTGCAAGTGTAGATTATCACCTTTGGATGGATTGTATACAAATTATTAGTTCAATTTCAAAAAAAAAAATATTTAATTTAATGGTTGCATTCTATTATTGTTCACCCCAACCCGACCAACCAACAAATTTCAACTTCGGGTTGAGTCAGTTTGCATGGCAAAATTCCATTAATTTGTGCAAGATATATTGAGTTGGTTTGGAAGTAAATTCTCATCCAAGCTGACCTATGAATAGTCTACAACCATAGATGACTAAACTTTCAAGGAGTAATTGACATCTGATTTATAAACAGGTTTTCTTCTAATTATGAAAAGTAAGTTATCTCCTGTTCTCTCATCATATCGAAGTCATAAAAAATAATTTATCCAAATCTGATAAGTTTGAGATCCGGTGAAGTATTCAGACGCAGACACTTGAGCAACAGCTTGATTTCATAGGCTGATCATTGTCTCTTGATTGGTTTCGTTAGATCCTTCCATGTTTGATCTTGAGGAACGAGGCTTACAAGATGGAAGTAATAGGTCATGGATCCATCGCAGATGTTCCCTATGGGAACTCTCTGATGCTCAAGTTAGATCAAGGATTATATGAGATTTATTAACATAGAAAGAAGATAAAAGAAATTAAATAATAACGCATTAGTTAGAAATTTTCAGAGGGCCTCTATCCTAAAGGTTCTTCTGTGAGTATCAGAGGGAGCGACATTCTTCCATGAATGTGTCTGAAAGAGATTAAATTTCTATGAATCTTTTTCTCCTTGAGGGCAGAAGAGAGAGAGAGAGCTCCCCGTTTGAGTTTGATTAGGGATATATATATTGATTGATTATTCTGATGACCTCTAAAGTCAAGTCGCATCATATATGACGTGAGCCTTAAAGTCCCATCATATATGACATGAACCTTCTTGCATAACACGCCATACATTTATGGAGGACAGGTTTAGCCCATATCTTGTTTGTCGTGTACGTCATGTAAATCATACTTTCGATCTGCTTATTTAATGCGTCGGAGGAGACTAAAGTGGCCACCCCGAGTATTGGAGGTCCGTATCTTGTCTTGGCCTTATCGGGTCACCCTTAGTCTGCACGACCTTTACAAAGTTCGATGGTTTTCAGATTGAGTTCTTGTGTGTGGTACGAGTGTTGGAGTGATTGGTCTGCTTATTCTAGGTGTAGGGAAAAGTGAGGGGTATTAAGGTTTGATATTTATGCTCTATAGGTTGGGCTTTATATAGCCCGGTCAAATTAAAAGGAAAGATTCACGCATCTCTTCCAATCATGCATACCCGTGTCTTGATCTTGAAGGATCTTATTTTTTATACATTATCAGATACCCTTTCGCTTCTCCATGGGTTATTTATAGTGGTTGGAGAAGCGAATTTATTCTTTTCTAGCCGTTGTGTACAGTTCTTGACACGTTCTCCTTCGAGAAATGCGTTTTCACCGTCATTGTTTTTTTAAAGGGTGCTATTAAATAGAGAACATAATTATTTAGGGGGGAGGGGTTTTGAAAAATTGCCACCTGAAATTTTTGAAATTGAAATCCCTCTAGGCCTATAAAAACCTTTCTTGGAAGATTTTAAATGACTTTAGCGTCTTCGAATTTTCTCCTTTCTGCTTCAAATTCTCTTCTTCTATAGTTCTTAAGAATTTCTTACCTCAGGTACGTCTTTCTTTCTCATGGCTCCTTTAGGATTTCTCCTCGTAGAAGGATTGCAGTCAAATGTTACTCAGAGCAATCTTTGAGAGCCATTCCCGAAGAGTTGATTCGTATGAATTTCTATCAAATTAGGGCTACAGACTCCTTTGAAATAATTTTTTTTTTCTCTTCCCCTCCTCCTCCTAGTCTAGTTGATGCTTAGTATGGTAAAAAACTTATTTTCTTCTTGAAGCAGTTTGATTATGGCCTGTCTTTCCCTTTTTCTCGATTTTTTATTGAGGTTTTCCAGTTCTACCGAGTGTCTCTTCGGATGCTGACTCCTAACTATATCTTATTCATGCGTGCCATTGAGATTGTGTGTTGGGGATGGGGATTCAAACCATCTGTGAATCTTTTTAGGTCTCTCTTTAAGATTTTTAAGTCAAATTACGGGTTTTGAAATTTTAGCGGCCATATGGGTCTGTCTATTTTTACTGTTCACAAGAATTCTATTCACCACTGGATTGAAAGCTTTGCTATTGTCCATTTGAGGGGTGAGCGAAGCTGGGGTTTTGACTTATCTTGAGGGGATGTTGATACCAGGTGTAATTGACGCGGAACTCTATGGCACAAGCCTCAAACCCACACACACAAGTAGATATGGAATCCAAAGATTTGATAAACCCACCTCCTATGGCACCCCACACTTAGAGAAGCTGAAACACTAATGACCGAAGGATTTAGATGAGAATCTGACAAATGCCACAATGAAAAGTTGATAAGTTAGCCAAGATTCCTGGTGCAATTGATGAAAGCAAATCCTCACTCTCACTCAAAGCAATACACGCCAAAGACATGAAAAGAATAATGAAAATTTAGATTCAAAGCGGCCTCTTATAAGTGTTTCTTATCCTTATATAGTAAGGAGAGAAAATAAAATCCTAAAATACTCTTTTTAGGTCTGGCCGAACTACACACAAGACCCAAGCCCAATTACACGCTAAAATAACACATCAAATACATAAGTATTAAAACATAAGCCCAAAGCATGGCCCAACACTCTAAAACTTAAAATATAAAATATGGCCAGAATACAAGCCCAAACAAAGCTAAAATAAAATAAGTGTTTAAATAATAAAATATAGTAAGCCCATCATAACAAAGTTGAATCTTCACAAAAGCCTTTCTTGATCTTCACAAAAGCCTTTCTTGATCTTCACTTTAGACTTCCCTTTGTGTAGTTTTAGCCCATTGGTTTGATTAGGCTCCCTAAGCCTATAATTGCAAGTGTTGTACCAAATTTGCCATATATGAGTTGAAGCACGCCCCAAATATATATTGATCATATGAAAATAATTTTGAACTCCTTTTAGATCCATTTGAATGATATAAGTTTGCTCCACACCATTGTTAGAAATTTGTTTTATTAGATCCGTATCATTCCCTCTTTCTTTAGAAAAGATTCGTCCTCGAATCTTGCTGATATTTATGTGAAGAAGGGAAGCTTTAGGAACCCATGTATCTTCAAAGACCTACTATTGAATAGGTGGAAATAGCATAAAACTTTCGTCATGTATGTTTTCATTAACAACCTGCACATCAAGAACAAATGAACGAGGCATAAAAATATTTGTCATAGAAAGATCCTGTGGATGTGACCCATTCTCCTCTACAACTTCCAAAGCAGTCTCATTCGCATCCTCCACCTCATCAATCATGTGCTCCCCATGTCCACCATCATTCACAACCTCTTCTATAAGCTCATTGATGGAATTTTCAACAACAATTATACTAGATTCATGCATTACAACTTCCTCTTCAATTTCAATCTCTATGGAAGTTGAGATTGAAACTTTAGCTTCTTCTTTCTCCTATTCTTTCTCCATCTTCTTTCTCCATCTTCCCTCCTTGAATTAGTCTTGATTCTTTTCTAGCCTCTTTACCCTCAAACTCACTCTTTTCTCTCATTTTTTCCTCAAAACTCAAGCTCTCACTCCCCTTTATAGCCAAGGCCGAAGCCTCCCTCTTCCTCTCCAGCATCTTTATTTGATCAGTATATACCTCTTGAGGTGATAAAGGAGCGAGTATAACCTTCTGTTCTTCATGAGTGAAGGAGCACTTGTTATTGAATCCATCATGTTGCACCTATCTATCATATTGCCACGACCTATCCAACAACATATGGCTTGCCTGCATAGGCACCACATCACACAAGATCTCATCCTTGTACCTAC
Organism: Manihot esculenta; assembly: GCF_001659605.2. NCBI lineage: Eukaryota > Viridiplantae > Streptophyta > Magnoliopsida > Malpighiales > Euphorbiaceae > Manihot > Manihot esculenta. Next base: position 14,340,847 of record NC_035176.2, on the reverse strand, counting down.
CAATAGAAAATGGTATAACCACCTGGCGTGTAACCCTAACCTCACCATAATCATTTAACCATTGCAATATGTATGGCCTAGGGTGTTTAATAGAAGCCAAGCCCAATTTCTCCACCATATACACACTAGCCACATTTGTGCAACTACCTCCATCAATAATGAGAGTACATACTTTTCCATTAGCCAAACACCTAGTAAATATGTTTTCCCGTTGTTCTATGCTTTCTTCCTTAACCTGCATATTCAGAGCACGCCTAGCAACAAGCATCTCACCATTTTCGGCAAGCAACACATTATCAATAAACACATCCGAATCATCACAGTCATTATTGCAATTAAGAGTTCTTTGAGATATTCTTGTAGAAGTGGAAGCTTGTGAGACATTCAAACTCTCCATAGTTTTAGTCGACCTCTCAAGAGTCTTATAAATCCTTCTAAACTCACTACTAACTGACTTTTTGAAGAGTTTATAATCACTAGCCATGTTTCATTCACTTTCATCATCACTATCCACCATATTTTTATATTTACTCATCTTTCCTTAAATCAATAAAGAATAAAGAGAACTAGCAAATATGGTGTTAGAAATAAAAGCACTCAAGTGTTTGCACTCTTACCACTCTTTTGTTGATTCTTCAATTGCACTTCAGAAACTAAGGTCAACCAACCAACCACAAGGTGTGTTTAATGAAACAAAGAAGGAAACTTAGAGAAAGAAGAAAGCGCACAAAAACTAGAAGGAAGACATTGACAATTTGAAAAGTAACATAAGAACTAGGTTTTGTGCTACTTGAAAATTATCACCTAGAGTATAAACACAAACAAATAATACTCTAGCAATGTCAAGGAAGCAAAAGCAAGCTTAAACAAAAAAAGAAACTTAAAATTCAAATAAAAATGAACATGGATAATATTTTGAATTTAATTCACTTCAAAGCAAATTAAATATGGATCTATTTAGATCTACCCAAAAAGGCAAGTATCAAAACCCCACAAATAGAATAAGAAAAAAAAAATTAAATTCCACTCAGTTCAGCATCATGGACGAAAATTCTAGTGTTAAAAAAAAGGATTTAACATCAAATTAATTTAGATGCAATTGCCTTAAATGTGCACTTTAGGGAATAGGCAGATTTCTTGTCTCCTAATCTGCATTCAACCCAATTCAAAATTCAAAATTCAAAGTTGATTCCCGTAAATTACAGCCATCAATTGAGATAGGTAAGGCAATATAGATGAAAAAGAAAACATATCACAATTTCGACTAGATTAAGATAAATAAGGCAAAGGCGGTTTTTGATTTTTTTTTTATGGATTTTGATTTTTTTTTCGTGATAATTAATAATCAAGAAGGTGCAGCCATTAATACACAAGCTTTCGCTGAAATCAATAAGGAAGAAAAGGAAAACTCAAAAACCCTAGATCCTAAGATAAATCATAATTTACCTGACTTTGGTTCTGATACCAACTGACCCGTAACCCTATGGCACAAGCCTCAAACCCACATTCACAAATAGATATGTAATCCAAAGATTTGATAAACCCAACTCCTATGGCACTCCACACTTAGAGAAGCTAAAACACCAATGATCGAAGGATTTAGATGAGAATCTGACAAATGCTACAACAAATAGTTGATAAGTTAGCCAAGATTCCTGGTGCAATTGATGAAAGCAAATTCTCACTCTCACTCAAAGCAATACACACCAAAGGCATGAAAAAAATTCTAAAAATTTAGATTCAAAACTGCCTCTTACAAGTGTTTCTTATCCTTATATAGTAAGGAGAGAAAATAAAACCCTAAAACACTCTTTTTAGGTCTGGCCAAACTACACACAAGACCTAAGCCCAATCACACGCTAAAATAACACATCATATACATAAGTATTAAAACATAAGTCCAAAACATGGCCCAACACTCTAAAACTTAAAATATAAAATATGGCCAGAATACAAGCCCAAACAAAGCTAAAATAAAATAAGTGTTTAAATAATAAAACATAGTAAGCCCATCATAACAAAGCTGAATCTTCACAAAATCCTTTCTTGATCTTCACTTTAGGCTTCCCTTTGTGTAGTTTTAGCCCATTGGTTTGATTAGGCTCCCTAAGCCTATGATTACAAGTGTTGCACCAAATTTGCCACATATGAGTTGAAGCACGCCCCAAATATATCTGGATCATATGAAAATAATTTTGAACTCCTTTTAGATCCATTTGAATGATATAATTTTACTCCACACCATTGTTAGAAATTTGTCCTATTGGATCCGTATTAGTAATATTCTCCCTTGTTTATTTGAGTGGGAGCAACTGTACTTTGCTCATTTGACCTATTTCTCATATAAGTATGACGTTTTCAAATGTCTACAACTCCCTCTTGTGGGTGATTACCTACATTTTTTTGGCTTTTATCCTTTGCTTGATTAAGAGTTTTGTCTATGTGGTTTGCAACTTCTGAGATTCTGATGGATGAGACTACAATACCCCAAAATTTTACCTTGTCTAGGGACTTTGTCAAGCGAACTGTTGAACAGTTTACTGCTTGGAAAACTATGGAGGTCGTTCACAATGCCTTCGGTCTTGTCCTCAACAAAGGGAGGATGTGCAACCTTTGGCCATCATGGGACCTCCCTTGAATATTGCAGTTGGGGAGAATGTTGTGAAGACCATTGAGGAGTGGGTGCTGGAAAAACCATTATCGAGGAGGGGGCTCAACAAATGCCTTACGAAGCGGGTAATTCTCACGGCTCCTTTGACATTCCTGTTATTCATGTTCTTCCTCAAAAGGAGAGGATGAGGCTTCAAGTGGCCTGGTGAAGAGGAAATCTTGGGCAGCCTCTCGAAAATCAGACCCTCCACTGCCTCAGCAGAAAATGAGGAGGCTGGTTAAGGATTCCCAACTGCATAAGTCTCCGGGTTAAGGAGACTTCTTAGTTGGTCACGCAAGAAGCACCCTAGATGCGGTAAAGGGAGCCTGTTTACTAATGTTAGTGCAGAGCTTCCTCAAGCCTTGATTCCTCATGAATCGAGGATAGCTTACACAGTGAGTCAAGAGTTGACTCCTACTTTTATTTGGAGCTTCTCCGCAATTATGTCTTTGGGTCTTCTCTTGATATCAGTGATCCTCGGTTCTTGGAGACTATTTGTCATTTGGTTAAATTTAGTGCCCAGTCAAAGGCTAGCAGCTCAAGGCCTGTTGAAGAGCTCTTTGTTGACTCCAAAAGGCATGCTCTCTTGATACTTTCTCTATTTACTAGTTTTGCCAACTTCTATTGTTTTATCATGTTAAATATTTGTTTATGTTTATAGGTTCTCAGTTCTCTCATCAAGTTGGATGAGAAAATGAAAAGTGCTCGGGAGGCTGCTTGTGCTGAAATTGAGAGAGTTAAACATGAGGAGGCTGCACGTGTTGCCGCTTTGAAAGAGGAGCATGAGGCAGACGTAAGGAGGCTAAATGTGCTACTTGAGCTGAGTCGCCTTCAGAACGATCGCACTGCTTAATTGGAGAATCAGCTAATTAGGGTGCAATCTGAGGTGGAAACTCGATTGTCCCAAGTCCAGGCTAATGCAGAGCTAAAAGTCAAAGGTTTCCTTCCGCATACTTCTCAACTTGAGGATGAGCTTTTGAAGATATCTGAAGACTTGAAGCAAGCTCGTCATCATTTAGAGGAGTCTCGAGAAGATGCTCATGCTAATGAGGCTATGAAAAATCAGTATAAACTGGAGGTGATTGAGCTCTCTTCTCGTTATAAGCAGTATAACGTAGTTATAGTGGATATGCATAAAAAGAGTTAGGGTGTCGCTAGAACCATGTATCGAAAATACTTGCAGCCCGATGAACATAAGTTTAAAATTCTTAATTCTATTATGCGCTTTTATGCTAGCAATTATAATTTAGGATTAAAGGTGGTTGCGATGAATTGGGCAAGCCTCTTAGTTCTCTTCGATTAGCTGAGTGTGATTCCAATGGTGAGAACGTGCAGTATGATCCTGACAACTTGCCGATTGAGAAGCCTGTTAAGACCTCAGCCTTCAAAGCTCTCGCCATCTCTTCCCATGGTACCTTGGGGAAAGATAATAATACAGTCAGTCAGGTGATAGTTAATCCCTTTGCTCTAGAGGCTATAGAAGCCCAAGTTTCTCCCCCAAGAGATGTTATTTCTACAGACCTAAATATCGAGGCTGCTTGTGCTACTTTTGCTATCTTTGAGGTTGGGCCTGACCTAACTAGTGAACTAGCTTCTTATGGGGAAGTTTAAGAACATTTTTTGACTTGTGAATACCCTGCAGGCTTGTTGTTGCCTTGCTTTTATTAGTTCATAGCTTTTAGTTTTTGTAACACGTCTTTTTATTAATGAAATTACCTTTGTTTCTTGACTTTCCATTCAATGATTGATGTTTTCGTTCTTCTGTTTGGAATTTTTCCTTAAGGGGCACGTTCATTAGCCCAATCATTTATATGACATCTTGATATCTCGTTAGGTCAGCAAGACCTTTATGGTTTGCCTTAGCTCCGATGGCATGTCGAGATATTTCTGCAGTACCATACAAGAAAAGGAATTGAGTAGCAAGTAATTTGAACCACAAAGTAGCAGACAAGTAAAAATTTATATAAGGAATGAGTACTCGCGGATGTCGAAGCTAGTAAAAAATAACCTCTACGGTTATCAACAATCTTACAACTGTAGATAATGGTAAAGGATCGAATCCACAGAGAATTGAGTACCTGTCTATTTTTCCCAAACAAGATCAAGAGGATCAACTGAAAGCACAATTGAAAGCAAGCAGATCAAGAGTAAAGTGCAATAAAGTAAAAGGGGGGTTTTGAGATTGATTTGACTAACAACTATTGAAAGCAATTAAAACAGCAAGTAATCAAAATAAGAGAGGAAATCAATATGAGAAAGATCTAGTTGAAGATATGGATCCACTTTGGTTGTTTGGGTTGATCATTGAAACTTATGTTCTTCTTGATTGATTCAATAGATTAGTTATGGGGATGGAAAATGCTTCTCACCACCATGTCTCTCCTTATGATTAAATCAATTAGGGAACGTCCTCTAATCAATTACTAATTAACGAATTGCCAAGGAACGTCCTTGGGCCATAGGCATCAAAACAATTGTCAATTGCATGAAGAAATAGAGAGATCCAATCCTAGCTACTCCAAACGCATGAAGATGGTGCTAGATCATACAATTCCTTGGTTTTTACACCAAGTATTCTTAGGTCAGAATATTTCCAGCAATTACGGACTAACAAATATCCCAACTAACAATCAATTAACTTTGCAATCAAGAATTAAGTGGCCAATTTGATCAAAACAACAAAGCAATCTTAGATTTAAGCACACAATTGCATGAATATTGAACAAATCAAAAGCAAACACTTTATGTTCAGATCTCACAACCCTTTAAACAACCTTAGTTTCAACCAAACTTCAACTAGAATTAGGGGTTTCAGCCACTCATGGCTAAACCAAAACAAAAAGTAGAAGAAGAGAAGAAGGTGGAAGAACCGGCGGTGGCACAAGGTGGAGGAGTTCGGCGGTCGAACTTCCTTGGTGATGTCCAATCTTGAAATCTAAAATCTGCCTCTTTTTGTCTTTTTAAGGCCTTTAAATAGGTCTTGGGAGGCTGCCTAGGGTTTCTTGGATGTCCATGCATCTTTTGGAGGCTGCCCAAAGTGCCCTTGGTCCAATATGTGCATGTGAAGGCAAGGGAGGGGCTTTTTGGTCTTTTTAATTGTTGCCCAAGTGTGTCCAAGAAGTTTCCTTCACATTATTTTTGCCACTCATGCACTAAAGAGGAAGGTGGAGCCTCTTTTTGAATTTTGAATGTGCATGGCATGAAGTGGAAAACATGTGATCTTCAAGATTTGGCTTCTTGAATAAGGAAGGGGTAGTTCGGGGGGACTTTCGACCGCCTAAACTTATTTTTGAAAGCTGGACTTTCGGCTCTGGAGAAGACTTTCGGCCGCCGAAGGTGCTGCCGAAGATGGGTGACTTTTGTCTCTGGACGAGACTTTCGGCTTCCGAAAGTGCTTCCGAAGGTGGTTGAGTTTCGGCTCTGGACGAGACTTTCGGCTTCCGAAAGTGCTTCCGAAGGTGGCTTTTCCAGATTTGGTACTTTTTGGCAGTTTTGAGAGCATTTTCTCTTGATTATCTCTTTTCACCTAATATCTGTAAAACATAATTAAAACCACAAAATTAGGTGGAATGGATGTAAATAAACATCAATAAGATCATGATAATATGGACTAAAATAAGCTTTATCAATTGCCCCCACACTTAGCCTTTTACTTGTCCTCAAGCAAATAAACATAGTCAAATAAGTTTTCTTTGCTCTAGATCCTTATTTCCACTTAAGCTCTTACTCAAGACACCTATTTTGAATCATTGCAGTGAAGAATATATGCATGAAGATTACTTACCTTCTTTCCTTGTTTCCCTTTACTTACCATGGCTAGGATTTGTTTTCCTCAAGAGAGAGATCATACATGCACATTAATTTGTTTAGATAAGACTTTCTCTAGCTCTTGGATTGACTTGCCCTTACCTTGAAGTACTTTATTCAGGCTTTTGCACTTAGATTTTCCTTGAAAAAGTCACCAACCTTTTGACGTGAAGGTACATATTTGTGATACCCACCCCCAGTTACTCAGTTGGTCACCTTTCCAAGTGGCTACTAGCTTTGTTCATAGTCTTTTGACCATTGGAACAGTTTTTGATTTGTGCTTTTGAGGTCTTTGCCTTTGCTGAATTTTCTTTCTCTCAATGATTTGGGCAAATCAACACCAATTGCTAAATCAAGTCACATTAAGTTCATTCACACAACTTTCAATTTATTCTCTCTAATGAGGGTCATCAATATATTTTTCACCATAGCAAACTCAAAGATTCAATTCAAAAGGCAATTCTCAAACATGAATACAACTCACTGCAATTGATTCAACATAAGTTTAAAGAGTCATCACATCAATGGGGTCATGGAAAGAAAAACTCATCCAACATAGTTCATCAGTTTGAGTAGAGCAAAACAAAAAGAAGAAGAAGGTTGTAGTTGTGTGTGTTTTATTGAAAGCAAAAACAAACTAAAATGAAAAAATTTTCAACACTGTGGCTAAGGAAACTGAAAGAAACGCAAAACTGAAAGGGAAAAGAAGAAGTTTGCGCAATCAGAAGGGAAAAGAAGAAGAAGAGAAAGGGGAGGAGAAGAAGAGAAGAGGAGAAGAAGAAGAAAGGGAGAAGAAGAGAGATATGCACCCCCACACTTAAATCATGCATTGTCCTCAATGTATAAGAAACATAAAAGAACAAAGGAAACTGAATACTCCTGTAATACCCGGCTAGACTCCGATACCGGAATTCCTACCGTCCGGTGGAATCTCGGGTGTCGGAAGCCTCTAGTAGGGTAAAATCATGTTTCTATGAAAGGTTTTAATGTGTTTTATGTTTGTAGTATGAAAGAAAATGAGTTTTTGCATGAAAATAGCATTGGAGGAAAACCCAGGTTCGGCCGCCGAAAGTCAAGTTCGGCCGCCGAACATACATGCGTTTTGGAGGCACGTTAGGCCCCCGAAAGCATGAGTTAGGGAAGTTCAGGTTCGGCCGCCGAAAGTCAAGTTCGGCCGCCGAACATTGCATGGATACGGAGGCACATTCGGCCCCCGAAAGTGGCCTGGCCAGCCACTATAAATGGGGCACTTAGCCGAAATGGGCGAGCTTTCTCCCATTTTCGGCCACAGCGAGCTTCCGACCTTCCTCTTGCAAATCTAGTGTTCTTCCTTCAAATCCCCACCATTTTTCTTGAGTTTTAAGCTTGCATTGAAAGTTTTGAGCATTTAAACCAAGTTTTGGAGCTTTGGGAACTCAGGAGCTCATTTTCGTGGATCTCCAAGTTTAGATCGTCTCCCTCTCGATCTTCAAGAGGTAAGAGCCGATCTTAAGCTCCTTATGTGTTTTAAATAAGTTTTATGCAAGATCTATGGGTAGAAATGCATGTTAGGGTATATGTTGAGTTATGGGTATATATTGATGTTTTGAACAATGTGTGTTGTTTGAGTATGTTTGAAGTGTTGTAGTTGGGGTATATGACTGTTTGAGACCCCTAGGAACTTGTATGCATGTTTTGGTTGAGATTTATGCATGATTTGAGGTTTTGGGTGGCAAGGGGTTCATGTGAACCAAGTTTCTGCCCTTCTGGCAGAAACCAGGTTCGGCCGCCGAAGGGAGTTTCGGCCGCCGAACCCCCTTTGTGGAGGCAGCATTCGGCTGCCGAAGTTGCCCCCGAAAAGAGACTTTCGTCTCTGTCTGGGACTTTCGGCCGCCGAAGGTGCCGCCGAAAGTGCCTGACTTTCGGATCTGTCCAGGACTTTCGGCCGCCGAAGGTGCCGCCGAAAGTGCCCTGTTCAGCCACTTCATGCATATCTCTATGTGATATTTTCAGGATGTTTTAGGGGGTTTTTGGGGAATATATTAGAGTTATGTTTATGTATGTTTGGTCCCTCATTGGAGTCCACCTGTGTAGGTTCGGACCCGAGGAACCAAGGACCCCAGCAGTGAGCCAGCTGCTACAGAGTTTGTCAGAGTCAGCCAGAGGTGAGTGGAACTAAACTTAACCTTTTAAATTAAGAAATGAAATGCTTTTATCATGCTTCATGCATCATGATCATATTATAGGTTGTTTACATTAGAATTCACGACTATGCCGCATTGTATTGTTGTGATAGATGATAGTGGATGGACATTAGGATGATTCATTAGCCTTCTGAATACGAAGTCCTGTGGTGCCCATAATAGGGCCGGGCAATACGAAGTCCTGTGGTGCCCATAATAGGGCCGGGCAATAACTCCGAGTACGAAGTCCTGTGGTGCCCATAATAGGGCCGGGCAATGCAAAGTCCTGTGGTGCCCATAATAGGGCCGGGCATGGAGTTGAGGGATTTTTGAATCAGTCCATCCGTGGTGTGATTTGTTTGTGCAGTGACGCATTTCATGATAACATGTTTTAAATATTCTTTTTATAGTTCTACTCACTGGGCATCTAGCTCACCCCTCTCCCCTAACCCCCAGGTTTGCAGGTACGGGATAGATAGAGAAGGCAAGAAGAGAAAAAGTCATATGTATGTAATAGTTAGTTTGTGGACATGACAATTGTATTATGATGAAATGTAAAAGTATTCAGGATGTTATGTAATGAGGTTATTGAGGATAGAGTTGTGCTTGACCATAATATATTGTTAATCCCTTTTTATATACATGATCTTATGTTATGATGTTTATGTAAACTAACTCAACACAGGTTGTTCTGCCTTTAAGGCTTGATGAGATCCCACAGAGGGACTATGTTATGTAAATGTTCAGAGTATGCACAGGTTGAGTTAGTTGATGACAGTATGTATGAAGAAAAGTTTTAAATTTTTATGCATGTTGTTGATCATGTATGGGATTATACAGGTTTACAGGTTTTATGTCAGGCTTGCTACGGGTCCCGGCGGCCTTAAGTCGACCCGGATCCTAGCGCCGGTAGCGGTCCGGATTTCTGGGGCGTTATAGAATGGTATCAGAGCCCTAGGTTCATATGGTCGGACCTAGAGTGTCGGGCTCATAGATGTTCTAGAAGGTCAAGCACAATAGGAAGGTCATGTCCACTAGGATAGGATGTTGAGTCCTGTCTTGTATGATGATGTGAAATGCCATGATTTTGTACATGTGCATTGATGATATGCTATGCTATGTGATGTATGTGATGAGGGTTCATGTGTGCCCACATGAACCATATGATGCTAATGTTTGCTTGTTATGAGCTGTTTTTCAGAGAATAGGATGAGAGGAACTCGTCGATCTGCGCGATTGACTGGAGTGCCACCTGAGGATGAGGGCACGAGCGCCCGTCCTCCTACATTGCCTAGGGCAATGTCTTGTAGAGCCAACAGAGATAGAGTGTCAAGGGACCCTAGAAGGTCTTTTGATGCTAGCAGAAGGGGGACTGATAGAGGAGGAAGTTCTTCAGATGTGAGGGAGGTTATGGAAGAGGATCAGAGGAGGGATGGGAACCTGGATGTGAGCATACAGGAAGAAGGAACAGGGGAGTCACAGGGAGGCGTTCAGGCCTCGGGGTATGGTTTTCCACCCCATTATCCACCCTTCCCACAGGGTTCAGGGTATCCGATGGGAGGTACATCGGATTACTCCAGCTTTAACCCCTACCCTACCTACATGCCTTATCCACCTTTCTATCCACCCTACACACAGTACCCAGCTTATCCACCCTCACCCTTCTATCCAAACCCGGCAAACCCCACCTCGGGGAATGCTGCACCTCCACCTCCACCACCTACAGAACCAACAGCCCCAGTTACTCAACCTCCTAGACCTAGCTCAGTTGATGGGAGCAAGGTAAAGATGACAGATTACCTCAAGCTAGATGCTCCCAAATACAAGTCAGGGGATAACCCCTTTGAGTATCTGAGAGTGGTGAAGACAATAACTGATGAGCTAGGGGCAAGTGACAGCAGGGCCATTCAGATGGCAGGGTTCACTTTAAAGTGCAAGAAGGCACGGGAATGGTTCAAGTGTTATGTGGACCCGAGACTAGATGGTATGACATGGGAAGAATTTGCGAATGAGTTCGCTGGATGGGCTTTTCCAGACAGTTCTAGAGAACTGAAAATGATTGAGTTTGAGCAACTGAGGCAGTCAGAGCACATGAGTGTAGAGGAGTTCACGGATAAATTCTTGGAGCTATTGCCTTTTTCAGGGCAAGCTCTAGATTCAGATACGAAGAAAGCCAAGAAATATGTTATGAAGCTGCATTCCAGGTACTCCTCGTTAGTTCAGTCAGCTGAGAGAGAAAGTTTCCACACTGTGGTGGATATGGCTCGAAGAATGGAGGCAAGTGCTATAGTTGAGGGGTCAGTGAAGCAGTCAGTGACCCAGTCTTCAGGGGTTAAGACCCCAAGCAGAGGAGGACCAGGTTTCTCTTCTCAGAGCTCAGGTAAGAAGAGGTGGGATAGCACCACCAAGAAGCCGAAGAAGAATAAGTTTTGGAACAAGTTGAAATCCGGTCTGGGATTCGGCGGTGGCTCGAGCTCAGGCTCAGATGGTACAGAATGCCAGAGATGTGGAAGACCGCACAGGGGAGTGTGTCGAGCTGGGACTAATGCATGTTTCAAATGTGGACAGGAGGGACACATAGCTCGGGATTGTCCTAGAGCGCCTTTTATGGGCCAGCCCCAGCAGACAGCTTCTGGTAGTGTGGCACAGCCAGCAGTTCCAGCCACAACTCAGGGCAGTGGCAGAGGTAGAGGGAGAGGGGCAGCCTCTTCTTCTGGTTCCCGAGGTGAAGGTCCATCAGCTCCAGCCAGGATCTTCACCATGACACAGCAGGAGGCTAACACATCCAACACCGTGGTGTCAGGTAATCTCGTCATTGGGTGTTTTGATGTGTATGCATTAATGGACCCGGGTGCATCTCATTCATTTATTGCTCCGAGAGCCGTTGAGAGGTTGGGTCTGATAGTCTCTGGGTTAGAGTGTCCCCTATGGGTCAGTGGACCCAAGTGTGACCCGTCAGTGGCAGTGTCAGTCTGCCAGTACAGTCCAGTTTTTATTGAGGGAAGATGCCTCTCCGCCGACCTTGTGGTTCTAGATTTGACAGACTTTGACGTCATTCTAGGGATGGATTGGCTATCTACCCATGGTGCTACCTTGGACTGCAGGGACAAGGTAGTCAGGTTCAGAGATCAGAACGGGTCAGAGGTCGTCTTCAGAGGAGACCAGAAGGGCACACCTAGAGGCCTGATATCAGCTCTTCAGGCTCGTAGGTTGCTTAGGAAGGGATGTCAGGGGTACTTAGCTCATGTGAGAGAGCTAGACAGTCAGGTCAGGGAGCCGGCCTCGGTGCCAGTTGTCAGAGAGTTTCAGGATGTCTTTCCTGATGAGCTTCCAGGTTTACCACCTGCTAGGGAGATAGAGTTCGAGATAGAGTTGGTGCCTGGAACTAGACCGATCTCTATCCCTCCCTACAGGATGGCTCCAGCCGAGTTAAAGGAGTTGAAAGAGCAATTACAAGAACTGGTAGAAAAGGGTTTCATCCGACAGAGTACCTCACCTTGGGGTGCTCCGGTCTTGTTTGTGAGGAAGAAGGATGGATCCCTTAGACTTTGTATCGACTACAGGCAGTTGAACAAAGTCACTACCAAGAATAGGTACCCATTGCCTAGGATCGATGATCTATTCGACCAGCTAGCCGGAGCGGGTTGTTTCTCCAAAATAGATCTAAGATCGGGGTACCATCAACTAAGGATAAGGGATGAGGATGTGCCAAAGACGGCTTTCAGGACCAGATATGGGCATTTTGAGTTCCTTGTGATGCCGTTCGGGTTAACTAACGCCCCTGCAGCATTCATGGATCTCATGAACAGAGTGTTTAGCCAGTACCTGGATCACTTTGTTATTGTCTTCATAGATGATATCTTGGTGTATTCCAGGAATGCAGAGGAGCATGCCCATCATCTGCGGTTGGTCTTGCAGACTTTGAGGGAACATGGCTTGTATGCCAAATTCTCTAAATGTGAGTTCTGGCTGAGGAGCATTTCGTTCTTAGGGCATGTAGTGTCAGAGAATGGAATAGAGGTAGACTTCAAGAAGACATAAACTGTGGCTAACTGGCCTAGACCCACTTCAGTGACGGAGATCAGGAGTTTCTTGGGTTTGGCAGGTTACTACAGGAGGTTCGTTCAGGACTTCTCAAAGATAGCAACTCCTCTGACCAGACTGACCAGGAAGAATCAGAAGTTTCTGTGGACCGACCAGTGCGAGGAGAGTTTCGAAGAGCTTAAGAAGAGGTTGACTTCAGCACCAGTGTTAGCTCTGCCATCTAGTGATGAGGACTTTACAGTCTTTTGTGATGCGTCCCGTGTGGGACTGGGTTGTGTACTGATGCAGAATGAGAGGGTGATCGCTTATGCTTCTAGGCAGCTGAAGAAGCATGAGTTGAATTACCCCACACATGACCTTGAGATGGCAGCAGTAGTCTTTGCACTCAAGATGTGGAGGCATTACCTCTATGGGGTGAAATGTGAGATCTTTACAGATCATAAGAGCCTGCAGTACATCTTGAGTCAGAGGGATCTGAATTTGAGGCAGAGGAGATGGTTAGAGCTGCTGAGTGACTATGATTGCAAGATTCAGTACCATCCGGGTAAGGCGAATGTTGTGGCGGACGCCTTAAGCCGGAAATCACTCGGTAGTCTATCCCACATCGCGACAGAGAGGAGACCAGTGGTGAAGGAGCTTTACAAGCTAATTGAGGAAGGTCTACAGTTGGAGTTGTCTGGTACAGGTGCCTTAGTGGCCCAGATGAGAGTAGCACCCGTGTTTCTAGAGCAGGTGGCTCAGAAACAGCATGAGGACCCGGAGTTAGTGAAGGTTGCCAGGACTGTTCAGTCAGGCAACGATAGCGAGTACAGATTCGACAGTAAGGGGATCCTCCGCTATGGGAGCAGATTATGTGTACCAGATGACATTGGGCTAAAAGGAGACATTATGAGAGAGGCTCATAATGCAAGATACAGCATTCACCCCGGAGCCACCAAGATGTATCAAGATTTGAAGAAAGTTTATTGGTGGCCAGCGATGAAGAAAGAAGTGGCACAGTTTGTGTCAGCCTGCGAAGTATGTCAGAGGGTGAAGCTGGAACATCAGAAGCCGGCTGGAATGCTTAACCCGCTACCTATTCCAGAGTGGAAATGGGAGAATATAGCTATGGACTTTGTAGTGGGGTTACCGGCGGCGTCCTACAGAGTGGACTCCATATGGGTGATTGTGGACAGACTCACCAAATCTGCTCACTTCATTCCTGTCAGGAGTGGCTACTCTGTGGACAAGTTGGCGCAGGTATATGTGGATGAGATCGTCAGGCTGCATGGGGTTCCTGTTTCAATAGTGTCAGATAGAGGGCCCCAGTTCACCTCCAGATTTTGGCGGAGTCTGCAGAATGCCATGGGTACTAGGTTGGATTTCAGTACTGCCTTCCACCCCCAGACTGATGGACAGTCAGAAAGGACCATCCAGACTATCGAGGATATGCTCAGAATGTGTGTGCTGGACTTTGGCGGTTCTTGGAGGCAGCATCTACCTTTGGTGGAGTTTGCCTACAACAACAGCCATCATGCTAGCATCGGGATGGCACCATATGAAGCTTTGTATGGAAGGAAGTGCAGATCACCTGTTTGCTGGGAGGAAGTTGGAGAAAAGGCCTTGGCAGGGCCTGAGTTAGTAGAGATCACCAGCAGGGTGGTACCCATAATCAGAGAAAAAATCAAGACTGCTGCAAGCAGACAGAAGAGCTATGCAGACGTCCGCAGAAGACAGTTAGAGTTTCAGGAGGGGGATCTAGTATTGCTCAAGGTGTCTCCAATGAAGGGAGTGGTTCGCTTCGGGAAGAAAGGTAAACTAGCCCCACGATACATCGGACCCTTTGAAATCTTGCAAAAGATTGGGTATGTGTCGTACAAGCTGGATTTACCTGCTTCGATGGAAAGAATCCATCCGGTTTTCCATGTTTCAATGTTGAGAAAGTTTGTGTCAGATCCAAGCAAGGTTCTTAGTGAGCCTGATGTGGAGATCCAAGAGGATCTCACCTATGTTGAACAGCCAGTATGGATCATAGACACCCAGATCAGAAAGTTAAGAAACAAGGAAATCCCGATGGTGAAAGTCCTGTGGAACCACCACAATTTAGAGGAATGCACTTGGGAGACACGGGAGTCTATGCTCCAGCAGTACCCTCATCTCTTTTAAGGTTAGATCCCTATGTGTTTATGTGCCTTGTATGTGTGTTATGTTCTTTGCCATGCTATGTGTGCTAGTGAGGAACATTCGGGGACGAATGTTCTTAAGGGGGGAGAATGTAATACCCGGCTAGACTCCGATATCGGAATTCCTACCGTCCGGTGGAATCTCGGGTGTCGGAAGCCTCTAGTAGGGTAAAATCATGTTTCTATGAAAGGTTTTAATGTGTTTTATGTTTGTAGTATGAAAGAAAATGAGTTTTTGCATGAAAATAGCATTGGAGGAAAACCCAGGTTCGGCCGCCGAAAGTCAAGTTCGGCCACCGAACATACATGCGTTTTGGAGGCACGTTAGGCCCCCGAAAGCATGAGTTAGGGAAGTTCAGGTTCGGCCGCCGAAAGTCAAGTTCGGCCGCCGAACATTGCATGGATGCGGAGGCACATTCGGCCCCCGAAAGTGGCCTGGCCAGCCACTATAAATGGGGCACTTAGCCGAAATGGGCGAGCTTTCTCCCATTTTCGGCCACAGCGAGCTTCCGACCTTCCTCTTGCAAATCTAGTGTTCTTCCTTCAAATCCCCACCATTTTTCTTGAGTTTTAAGCTTGCATTGAAAGTTTTGAGCATTTAAACCAAGTTTTGGAGCTTTGGGAACTCAGGAGCTCATTTTCGTGGATCTCCAAGTTTAGATCGTCTCCCTCTCAATCTTCAAGAGGTAAGAGCCGATCTTAAGCTCCTTATGTGTTTTAAATAAGTTTTATGCAAGATCTATGGGTAGAAATGCATGTTAGGGTATATGTTGAGTTATGGGTATATATTGATGTTTTGAACAATGTGTGTTGTTTGAGTATGTTTGAAGTGTTGTAGTTGGGGTATATGACTGTTTGAGACCCCTAGGAACTTGTATGCATGTTTTGGTTGAGATTTATGCATGATTTGAGGTTTTGGGTGGCAAGGGGTTCATGTGAACCAAGTTTCTGCCCTTCTGGCAGAAACCAGGTTCGGCCGCCGAAGGGAGTTTCGGCCGCCGAACCCCCTTTGTGGAGGCAGCATTCGGCTGCCGAAGTTGCCCCCGAAAAGAGACTTTCGTCTCTGTCTGGGACTTTCGGCCGCCGAAGGTGCCGCCGAAAGTGCCTGACTTTCGGATCTGTCCAGGACTTTCGGCCGCCGAAGGTGCCGCCGAAAGTGCCCTGTTTAGCCACTTCATGCATATCTCTATGTGATATTTTCAGGATGTTTTAGGGGGTTTATGGGGAATATATTAAAGTTATGTTTATGTATGTTTGGTCCCTCATTGGAGTCCACCTGTGTAGGTTCGGACCCGAGGAACCAAGGACCCCAGCAGTGAGCCAGCTGCTACAGAGTTTGTCAGAGTCAGCCAGAGGTGAGTGGAACTAAACTTAACCTTTTAAATTAAGAAATGAAATGCTTTTATCATGCTTCATGCATCATGATCATATTATAGGTTGTTTGCATTAGAATTCACGACTATGCCGCATTGTATTGTTGTGATAGATGATAGTGGATGGACATTAGGATGATTCATTAGCCTTCTGAATACGAAGTCCTGTGGTGCCCATAATAGGGCCGGGCAATACGAAGTCCTGTGGTGCCCATAATAGGGCCGGGCAATAACTCCGAGTACGAAGTCCTGTGGTGCCCATAATAGGGCCGGGCAATACGAAGTCCTGTGGTGCCCATAATAGGGCCGGGCATGGAGTTGAGGGATTTTTGAATCAGTCCATCCGTGGTGTGATTTGTTTGTGCAGTGACGCATTTCATGATAACATGTTTTAAATATTCTTTTTATAGTTCTACTCACTGGGCATCTAGCTCACCCCTCTCCCCTAACCCCCAGGTTTGCAGGTACGGGATAGATAGAGAAGGCAAGAAGAGAAAAAGTCATATGTATGTAATAGTTAGTTTGTGGACATGACAATTGTATTATGATGAAATGTAAAAGTATTCAGGATGTTATGTAATGAGGTTATTGAGGATAGAGTTGTGCTTGACCATAATATATTGTTAATCCCTTTTTATATACATGATCTTATGTTATGATGTTTATGTAAACTAACTCAACACAGGTTGTTCTGCCTTTAAGGCTTGATGAGATCCCACAGAGGGACTATGTTATGTAAATGTTCAGAGTATGCACAGGTTGAGTTAGTTGATGACAGTATGTATGAAGAAAAGTTTTAAATTTTTATGCATGTTGTTGATCATGTATGGGATTATACAGGTTTACAGGTTTTATGTCAGGCTTGCTACGGGTCCCGGCGGCCTTAAGTCGACCCGGATCCTAGCGCCGGTAGCGGTCCGGATTTCCGGGGCTTTACAACTCCCCTGGGGTGTGGTGCATGGCGTGATTTATTATTCAGACCGAGATAGTGGAATTTCTTCCACTACTTGCACTGTGAATCCTTCATAATATGGTTTCAGTCGATGCCCATTTACTTTAAAGATTTTTCCAGTTTCTATGCTTTTGATGTCTACAGCTCCATGGGGGTAGGCATGTTCCACAATGAATGGTCCAATCCACCTAAATCGTAGCTTTCCTAGAAACAATTTTAAACGAGAATCAAAGAGTAAGACTTTATCACCAACCTCGAATTGTTTTCTGGAAAGATGACTATCATGGGAGGCTTTGGTTTTTGTTTTGTAGTTCCAAGAAGTCTCATATGCATCTCGTCTTATTTCTTCTGCTCTTGCAATTGTAACTTGCGGTGGTGTCCAGCTTCTTTGAGGTTCATGTTGCAATTTTTTACAGCCCAATAGGCCTTGTGCTCAAGTTCAATCTGTAAGGAGACATACCTATGGGAGTCTTGTAGGCTGTTCTGTAGGCCCATAAAGAATCTTCTAATCTGGTACTCCAATCCTTTCGGTTAGGAGAGACTGTCTTTTCAAGGATGGCTTTAATTTCTCTGTTGGATATTTCAGCTTGCCCATTTGTCTGAGGGTGGTAGGCTGTGGATGTTCTATGGATCACATTGTGCTTCCTGAGGAGGCTTTCCACTATCTTGTTGCAAAAATGGGTCCCTCTATCACTGATGATTGCCTTTGGTACTCCATGTCTGGCAAAGATGTGGGTCTTCACAAAGTCTATTACTGCCTTGGCATCATCAGTTTTTGTTGCTCTAGCTTCCACCCACTTGGATACATAATCCACTGCAAGGATGATGTAGGTGTATCCAAAAGATGGTGGGAATGGGCCCATGAAGTTTATGCCCCAAACATCAAATACCTCACAGACCATGATGGGGTTTTGTGGCATTTGATTTCTTTTGCTCAGATTTCCAGTTTGTTGACACCTAGCACATGATCTGCAAAACAGAAAAGCATCTCGAAAAATAGTGGGCCAGAATAAGCCACTATCAAGTATCTTGTGAGCAGTCTTTCTTGGATCAAAGTGTCCACCACAACTATATGAATGACAAAAAGTAAGCACAGAAGCTATTTCTTGATCTGGAATGCATCTCCTTATCATTTGGTCAGCACAATGTTTCCACAAATATGGCTCATCCCAAACATAGTATTTGGCATCTTTCTTTATCTTATCCTTAGTGTGCTTTAGCATGTCAGAAGGTAAGTTACCTGTAGCCAATTAGTTCACCATGTCTGCGTACCATGGTTCATCAGATTGAGCAAGGAAGATTTGTTCAAGTAGGTCATTCTTATATTCTTCAGATTCTAGAAGGTGCTCTTGGCTTGACTGCAGAGGCGGACTGGAAGAGCTTGCTTGCGTTGGAGGCTGTGGAGCAAGGTTCGGCGGCTGAAGGATGTCTGTATTCGGTGGCCGAATGTCAGTAGTTTTAGCAGGCGATGGGATCTGAGGTGAAGGGTTCGGCGGCTGAAGGGAATTCAGCTTCGGCTGCCGAATGGTTGCCGAGTTCGGCGGCCGAGAGTCAGTAGAGTTTGGCTGCTGCAAGTTTTCAGTGTGCTGGGCAGGCTGTGGCGATGGATTCTGTGTCTGGAAGGCAGTCAGATTCGGCGACCGAAGGATGTCTGTATTCGGCGGCCGAAAGTCTTCAGTCTGCACAACATCAATCTGTTGGATACTGCAAACAGTTTCTTTCAGTTTTGGTTCTTTCAGTTTTGGTTCTTTCTGGCTTTCAATCTGTATCTGATTAGTATCTCTGCAGAAATCACTGTTAAGAATATCATCTTGATTTTCATCAAAAATTTCCTAGCTCAAACAGTCAACAATATCAAGACCATAAACAGGGGACATATCATGTGGATATTTCATGGCATCATAGACATTAAACTTAATCACTTCCCCTTCAAACTCCATAGTGAGAGTACCATCATGCACATCAATCTTAGTTCTAGCAGTACTCAAGAAAGGACGTCCACGAAGGATATCAGAACTAGTATTGCAACTATCTTCCTTAGTATCAATCACATAAAAATCTGCAGGAAAGACAAGTTCATCTACTTAAACTAACACATCTTCTAGAACACCTATAGGATATACCACAGATCTATCAGCTAATTGAATCACAACTCTTGTGTCCTTTAGTACACATGCATTCAGAGATTTATAGATGGAAAGAGGCATGACATTTATGGATGCACTAAGATCACACATGGCTTTCTTAATCCCAACATTCCCTATCTTACAAGAAATAGCAAACATACCTTTGTCTTTGCATTTAGTAGGGAGTTCTCTTTTAATAACAGCAGTGACAACCTCACCTACACTTACTTTTTCTCTCTCAGCAAGCTTTCTTCTATTGGTACACAGTTCTTTCAGAAATTTTGCGTACCTTGGGATCTACTTAACAACATCTAGCAGAAGTATGTTGATTTCCACTTTTTTAAAAGTCTCAAGAATCTCCTTTTCTTCCTTTTCTTTTTGTGTTCTCTCAAATCTTTTTGGAAAAGGAGGCAGAATGTGAAAACTTACATTTGGCTTAGTCTTTTGCGCAGGAGGTGCTGCAGATTACGCTGGAGAGGCTTCAGGTTGCATTGGTTCTTGCGCAACTTGCTTTTCTTGCTCATAACTAGCATCTTGAAGTTCTTTTCCACTTCTCAAAGTGATGGCACTCACATTCTGTCTATGATTAGTTTCAGTTTGAGAAGGGAGCTTACCTTGGGATTCAACTTTGTTCATGAATGCGGTTACTTGTCCCATCTATTGTTGGAGACTCTGTACAGTGCTTGTAAGTGTCTCCATCATCTTTTCAAGGTGCTGATTAGAACTTGAAGGTGCTGGTTGGGCTTGATTTCTGTGGTAGTTCTGATGGTTCTGATTGTTGTTTGCCCTTCTATAGCTGAAATTGGGGTGGTCTCTCCAACCTGGATTGTATGTGTTTGAATATGGATCATGTCTAGGCTGGTTATTGTACCCTCCAATTGCATTGACTTGCTGGTTGTCTTCTTGAAGAGTAGGACATTGATCAGTTAGATGTCCCGCATAAGAACAAATACCACATGGCCTAGGCGGCTGGGTTGCTTGCATCTGTTGAACCAGTCCTA
Source organism: Manihot esculenta (assembly GCF_001659605.2). NCBI lineage: Eukaryota > Viridiplantae > Streptophyta > Magnoliopsida > Malpighiales > Euphorbiaceae > Manihot > Manihot esculenta. Next base: position 14,320,570 of record NC_035176.2, on the reverse strand, counting down.
TGGCAAAATCTTTCATAACAGCTGTCAGTTCAGAAATAGTAGGTGAGCTTACCTCATTGACTCCTCTTTGCATTTGCTTTTCTTCTCCATATTGTCTAGATGAGGCTGCAAGTGTAGAGATCAACTCTCGCATCTCCCTAGGTGTCTTGTCTGTAATGGATCCTCCATAAGCTACATCTATGAATCTTCTTTCTGATGAGAGTAGTCCTCCATAGAAGAACTGTATGAGAGACATGTCTGACATATCATGTTATGGGCAACCTGTACATAGTCTTTCAAACCTTTCCCAATAATCATATAAATCTTCAGTTGGTTTCTATCTTATGCTAGTAATTTCTCTTATTATGCCAATTGACTTAGATGTTGGGAAGTATTTGTTCAAAAAAGTTTGGACCATATCATCCCAAGAAGTTATAGATCCAGGTGGCAAATAAAATAACCAATCTTTAGCAAAGTCATCTAATGAAAAGGAAAAAGCTCTTAATTTAACATGATCTTCAGAGATACCTTGAGGTCTCATTGATAAACAAACGATATTGAATTCTTTCAAGTGCTTGTATGGATTTTCATTTTGCAAACCTCTAAATTTAGGGAGAAGATGAATCAAACCTGTTTTTAGTTCAAAGGGAACTGTCAGAGGTGGATAGGTGATGCAAAGTGGTGCTTGATCACCTATAGGTGTTGCTAACTCTCTCATGGTTCTTTCCCTTGGCAATTGTGGCCTCATTGCTGGATTTTCTTGAATTATGTGGTTCTAGACAACATGTCCATTAGGGGCAGCAGCTTGTGTATTAGGTTCTGCCATTGGTGCAAAGTTCGGTTGCTGGAGCAAAGAAGGTTCGGCGGCCGAAGGTTGATGAAGTTCAGCGGCCGAAGGTTGGGCAGAATGCTCGGCAGCTTGCTTTCCTAATCTTCTAAGGGTGCGTTCAATTTCTGGATCAAAGGGTAGAGTGTCCCTGTGTTCAGATCTGGTCATGAAAGAAAAATAAACAAGTTAAATCAATTTCTCGGCAACGGCGCCAATTTTTGACTCGCGGTTGTCGAAGCCGGTCAAAAATAACCTCTACGGTTATCAACAATCTTACAGCTGCAGATAGTGGTAAAGGATCGAATCCACAGAGAATTGAGTACCTGTCTATTTTTCCCAAACAAGATCAAGAGGATCAACTGAAAGCACAATTGAAAGCAAGCAGATCAAGAGTAAAGTGCAATAAAGTAAAAGGGGGGTTTTGAGATTGATTTGACTAACAACTATTGAAAGCAATTAAAATAGCAAGTAATCAAAATAAAAGAGGAAATCAATATGAGAAAGATCTAGTTGAAGATATGGATCCACTTTGGTTGTTTGGGTTGATCATTGAAACTTATGTTCTTCTTGATTGATTCAATAGATTAGTTATGGGGATGGAAAATGCTTCTCACCACCATGTCTCTCCTTATGATTAAATCAATTAGGGAACGTCCTCTAATCAATTACTAATTAACAAATTGCCAAGGAACGTCCTTGGGCCATAGGCATCAAAACAATTGTCAATTGCATGAAGAAACAGAGAGATCCAATCCTAGCTACTCCAAACGCATGAAGATGGTGTTAGATCATACAATTCCTTGGTTTTTACACCAAGTATTCTTAGGTCAGAATATTTCCAGCTATTACGGACTAACAAATATCCCAACTAATAATCAATTAACTTTGCAATCAAGAATCAAGTGGCCAATTTGATCAAAACAACAAAGCAATCTTAGATTTAAGCACACAATTGCATGAATATTGAACAAATCAAAAGCAAACACTTTATGTTTAGATCTCACAACCCTTTAAACAACCTTAGTTTCAACCAAACTTCAACTAGAATTAGGGGTGAGTGGCTGAACCAAAACAAAAAGTAGAAGAAGAGAAGAAGGTGGAAGAACCGGCGGTGGCACAAGGTGGAGGAGTTTGGCGGCCGAACTTCCTTGGTGATGTCCAATCTTGAAATCTAAAATCTGCCTCTTTTTGTCTTCTTAAGGCCTTTAAATAGGTCTTGAGAGGCTGCCTAGGGTTTCTTGGATGTCCATGCATCTTTTGGAGGCTGCCCAAAGTGCCCTTGGTCCAATATGTGCATGTGAAGGCAAGAGAGGGGCTTTTTGGTCTTTTTAATTGCTGCCTAAGTGTGTCCAAGAAGTTTCCTTCACATTATTTTTGCCACTCATGCACTAAAGAAGAAGGTGGAGCCTCTTTTTGAATTTTGAATGTGCATGGCATGAAGTGGGAAACATGTGATCTTCAAGATTTGGCTTCTTGAATAAGGAAGGGGCAGTTCGGGGGGACTTTCGGCCGCCTAAACTTATTTTCGAAAGCTGGACTTTCGGCTCTGAAGAAGACTTTCGGCCGCCGAAGGTGCTGCCGAAGATGGGTGACTTTCGTCTCTGGACGGGACTTTCGGCTTCCGAAAGTGCTTTCGAAGGTGGTTGAGTTTCGGTTCTGGACGAGACTTTCGGCTTTCGAAAGTGCTTCCGAAGGTGGCTTTTCTAGATTTGGCACTTTTTGGCAATTTTGAGAGCATTTTCTCTTGATTGTCTCTTTTCACCTAATATCTGCAAAACATGATTAAAACTACAAAATTAGGTGGAATGGATGTAAATAAACATTAATAAGATCATGATAATATGGACTAAAATATACTCTATCAGTAACATAGAGTAAATTACATCACATATATTATCAATTTAAATACCTTTGATGTTGTAATAAGTTTATAACGAGATAAGGAATAGAAAATACGAGCTATGATGGTGAAAAGCTGTGAATGAGACAAATGGATATAATATGAGATTATTACTACTTCGATGGCGATGACAATGGCTGACTGTGACAATTAAGAATGGTATAATCAACACTTGAAAGAGGTTACCAAGAGAGAGTGGATTTGCATAGAGATGGTCAAGAAAGAGCAACACTTATTTTCAGTCAAGAGATTAGATAATAAAAGTAACTTCTCTTGGTTATCAAGGATTTTAATTTCCTAAATCAAAACATATGTTTACATCACAAATAGTTCCATTTTATGTAATGTAAACAAATTTTCATAATAAAAATTTTAGTTTATACCATTTAAAATAGATATTTGAGTCTATTTGCAAGTTAAAATATTCACAAATGGATTCCTATACGGACCTTGAATCTATTTATAAAGTGCACAAATTAGACATCTCATATTTTCCTTCGCTTAAGAAGCTATTTGGTATATAAATGGAATTGAGTAGCATGATTCTTGTAGTATTTGTGTTTTGAGCTACAAATTAAATATATGCCTTTTTGAGTTATGGGTTGAAGCCTAACTATATTAGCTTCAAAGTGGTCACAAAGCTCTTTCTAAGCCTTCTCCAATCAGGAAAAGATATATTTATCCTTCAAGCTTATAGTGCTTTCTTTTTAGTGTATCATTCTAAAGAAAATGGTTGAACCTAATGTAGAAGAACTCTAAAAGAAAATTGAAGAATTAAGAATCGCTTCCTTATCCCTCCAAAATCTCATGTGTAAGGGATAGGTATCATATATTTAGCACTTTAGATCCTAAAAACTTTGGTATATTGGGCTTATATCAACATGAGATTATAGTCAAGATAGTTCATCGCCACTTAGCAGACAATTGTTATCAAACTCAAAAGTTAGATATGCAAGTAGGCTTCCATATGGCTCCATATGAGATAAAATGAAAAATTTAAATGAAATTAAACTAGCTATTAAGCCCATTAGGTCGAATACCCTATGCAAGAGGCCTTCGATTCTAGGCTTTTGGATCTCCATTGGGCTTAGTCACCTCCTTGGACTTCATAGGTTGCAACTCCATTATAACTCAGATGAAACATGGAACAAGGTTAAGAACTTGGTCATCCCTAAAGAACACAGTTTTCTAGGCATTGATTTTGCATATAATTTGACATAAATTTAGAGTTTTGAACATAAAAGATTCAAAATATGGAATTCTTAGATCAGTTGACTTTAGAAACAAGCATCACTTAATTTGGAATTCTAAAGGTCAAGTTATAAGTCCTAGAATTCACATTACAGGAACACATTCAAACTAATGCTAAAAACCTTTATAACGTTGAAAAATAATAACAAATATAGAAAAATCATATTTAACAAGCCATATATGAAAACTAAATTGAATTTCATGAATAATTATGTAAAAATATGTTTAGGCATATTGCTTATGCCAATAGAGATCGAAACTCAGACAAAATTGAGAAAGGGTTTCTTTAAAATATGCACATAGTTGTTTGTGCCTGCAAATCCCTTACCAAACTTGCCGATAGAGACTGCAAACATATAGAATGAACCAAAAGGGATGTAAAATAGATGATATTATACCTTGGTTATTAGGATTTTTCATATTCTTTTACATTGTTAAACAGTAAAACAAACTAATCAAAGATAAGAGAAGGATTTGCAAGGGAGGCAATAAAAGAGGGTGCGACTGCCTTTGATGTTGGTAGAAGTCTTTAGTGGCTACTTAAGGTTGATGTTAAATGATTTAAAAGTGTTTTAGAGTGAATGTAGCTACTGGAATGAGTGGTGGCTGAAAATTCTCTTCTTTTTTTTTTTTTCGTTAGTTGGCTAAAAAAGAGATTATATATGACAGGAGATTCTAACCTAGTTTAGTTGAATTCAAATTGTCCTTCTCCTTTCCTATTTGGCCTACAAATCGTCTTAAATCAAGGAGATGTTTTGTGTCATCTTACCTCATTTTACTTCCTAGATTGCTTTCCATAACTTTTAGAAATTATAAATGTAACGACCCGGAAACTAGACCGCTACCGGCGCTAGGATCCAGATCGACTTAAGGTTGTCGGGACCCGTAGCAAGCCTAACATACATCCTGTATACCTGTTAAATCCCATACATGATCATGCATATACATAAAACTTTAAACTTTTTCTTTCATCCCCAAGCTTAATCTGTGTATGCACATAACCATAAACATAAAACTCCACACTGGAGCCCTCATCAAATGCTCCAATGGGGTAACATATTATACATTAAGCTTGGTTTAACAGAAAAACATCATTAAAACATTTCATTAAAAATATCATGTACCCAAAAGGGATTAACCATACACTAGGGCCAAGCACAATTCTATCCTCAATATAATTCTTTACATTACATAATATTATAGCATTTTCCAATACATGTCCACTACTAACTATTGCATACACTATGCCTCCACTCTTGCCGACCTCCTGGTCTATCCCGTACTTGCAAACCTAGGGTTAAGGGAATGGGGTGAGCTACTAGAGCCCAGTGAGCAGAATAGTAAAACATTATATTAAAATCCATGCTTTCATGAAATGTATCACCTCACAAACAAATCACATCAAGGATGGACTTGTCACCAATAGCCCTCTACATAATCCAATCATGCCAGGGGCGTAGTGCAGGCCACACCTGGTCTTTCTCTTACACATAACATATCATACATATCCAATCGTGCTGAGGGCGTAGTGCAGGCCACACCCGGTCTTTCTCTTACATTGTGCCAGGGGCGTAGTGCAGGCCACACCTGGACTTCCATATCATATCATATCATGTCTCATCATATCGAGGACTAATGGGTCATCCAACATCCATCCACATCAACATCAAATTATGCAATGCAACATATTTGTGAAATTCTAACTCAACAACCTAAAATATATCATGGCATTCGTGATGCATGAACATGCTCCAAATTTATTTGCTTGCAACATAAAGGTTCATTCTACTCACCTCAGGCTGACTCTGAAGCAGCTAGCTCACTGCTGGGGTCCTCGGTTCCTCGGGTCCGAACCTACACAGGTGGACTCAAAATGAGGGACCAAACATACACTATCATAACTCTAAACTACTCCCAAAAAATCCCCTAAAACATCATAAAACAATCATAGAATTCATGCAAAGGAAGGCTGAATAGGGCACTTTCGGCGGCAGGTTCGGCGGCCAAAAGTCCCTTCCAGAGACGAAACTCATGCACCTTCAGCGGCCGAAACTCCCCTCCAGAGCCGAAAGTTCAACTTTCGGGGCAGGGTTCAGCAGCCAAAAGCTTGCCTCCACAAGCAGGTTCGGCGGCCGAAAGTGCCTTCGGCTGCCGAACCTGAGTTCTTCCAGAAGTGGCAGAACTCAGCCTTTATGCACAAAATGCCTCCCACATTTTCCAAACTCAACCCAACTCATGCAAAAACATGCATACACACATACATAAGCATATAGGGGTCTCAAACTAGCCTAAACCCCAACAAAAACACATCTAGCAACACATATATCATACATTACCCATAAAACCAACATAAACCCTAACATTTTAACAACTAACCTAAACATGCATTTCTATCCCACAAACCTTCATAAAACTTGTTTAAAACATCGAAGGAGGTGAGGATCGACGCTTACCTCTTGAAGATCGAGAGAAGACGTGACCCAACTTGGAGATTTGGGAAAAACAGGTTCCGGAGGTCTCCAAGCTTCCAAACTTCGATCTTTGCTCAAAAACTTCAAAATCAAGTTAAAACTTATTAGAACTTGTAGGATTTGAAGGAAAACCTCAAAACCAACCGTGAGAGGGCATGAACTCACCTTTGCCCGAAAATGGAGGAGGAAACTCGCCCATTTTAGGACATGGGGCCTTTTATAGGTGGCTGGCCAGACCACCTTCGGAAGCCAAAGGTGACTCCAAAACTCCACCAAGTTCGGCGGTCGAACATGAGGTTCGGCGGCCGAACCTGGATTTTCCTCCATGGTGCTTTTCTTTCAAAAACTCAATTTCCTTCTTACTTAAGACCTTAAAACACTTGAAAACATTTTAGAAAAACATATTTTACCCTTCTAGAGGTTCCCGACATCCGAGATTCTGCCGGACAGTAGGAATTCCGATGCCGGAGTCTAGCCGAGTATTACATTCTCCCCCCTTTAAGAACATTCGTCCCTGAATGTTCACCAAACAAACATAGCAAGGTCATAACACATACAAACACATAAAAACACATAGATACTAACCTTAAAAGAGATGAGGGTATTGCTGGAGCATAGACTCCCGTGTCTCCCAGGTACATTCTTCTATGTTGTGGTGATTCCAAAGGATTTTCACCATCGGGATTTCCTTGTTCCTCAACTTTCTAATCTGCGTGTCTAGGATCCGCACAGGCTGCTCAACATAGGTGAGATCTCCTAGGATCTCTACATCAGGCTCACTAAGAACCGTGCCCGGATCTGACACGAACTTTCGTAACATGGAAACATAGAAAACCGGATGGATTCTTTCCATTGAAGCAGATAAGTCTAACTTGTACGATACATTCCCAATCTTTTGCAAGATTTCAAGATGTACCGTGGAGCTAGCTTACCCTTCTTTCCAAAACGAACCACCCCTTTCATAGGAGACACCTTGAGCAACACCAAATCTCCCTCCTAAAACTCTACCTGTCTTCTGCGGATATCTGTAGAACTCTTTTCCCTGCTCACAGCAGTCTTGATCCTTTCTCTGATAATTGGTACTACTCTGCTGGTGATCTCCACTAGCTCAGGCCCTGCCAAGGCCCTTTCTCCAACTTCTTCCCAGCAGACAAGTGATCTGCACTTCCTTCCATATAAAGCTTCATATGGAGCCATCCCTATGCTAGTATGATAGCTGTTATTGTAGGCAAATTCCACCAAAGGGAGATGCTGCCTCCAAGAACCGCCAAAATCTAGCACACACATTCTGAGCATATCTTCTATCGTCTGGATGGTCCTCTCCGACTGTCCATCAATCTGAGGATGGAAAGCAGTGCTGAAGTCTAGCCTGGTACCCATAGCATTCTGCAGACTCTGCCAAAACCTGGAGGTGAACTGGGGTCCTCTATTAGACACTATTGAAACAGGAGCCCCATGCAACCTGACCACTTCATCAACAAACACCTGTGCCAATTTGTCCACATAATAGCCACTCCTAATAGGGATAAAGTGAGCAGATTTGGTCAGTCTGTCCACAATCACCCATATGGAGTCTAATCTATTGGACGTTGCCGGTACCCCCACCATAAAATCCATAGCTATATTCTCCCATTTCCACTCTGGAATCGGCAGTGGGTTAAGCATTCCAACCGGCTTTTGATGTTCCAGCTTCACCCTCTGACATACCTCACAGGCGGACACGAACTGTGCCACTTCTCTTTTCATAGCTGGCCACCAATAAACTCTCTTCAGATCTTGATACATCTTGGTGGCTCTAGGGTGAAGACTGTATCTAGCATTATGAGCTTCCCTCATAATGTCACCTTTCAAACTCACATCATCTGGTACACATAACCGGTTCCCATAGCGGAGGTTCCCCTTGCTGTCAAATCTGAACTCATCATTCTTGCCTGACTGAACAGTCCTGGCAATTTTCACTAACTCTGGGTCCTCGTGCTGTTTCTGAGCCACCTGCTCCAGAAACACGGGTGTCACTCTTATCTGAGCTATCAAAGCTCCAGTACCAGACAACTCCAACTGTAGCCCTTCGCAGATGAGCTTATAGAACTCCCTCACCACTGGTCTCCTCTCTGCTGTAATATGGGATAAACCGCCAAGTGATTTCTGGCTTAGGGCATCTGCCACAACATTTGCCTTACCCGGATGGTATTGAATTTTGCAATCATAGTCACTAAGCAGTTCTACTCATCTCCTCTGCCGCAGATTCAACTCTCTCTGACTCAAGATGTACTGCAAGCTCTTATGATCTGTGAACATTTCACATTTAACCCCATAAAGGTAGTGCCTCCACATCTTGAGTGCAAAGATTACGGCTGCTATCTCTAGGTCATGTGTAGGATAATTCAACTCATGCTTTTTCAGTTGTCTAGAAGCATAAGCAATTACCCTTTCATTTTGCATCAACACACAACCTAGTCCCACGCGGGACGCATCACAAAACACTGTGAAGTCTTCACTGCTGGTAGGCAGAGCTAACACCGTAGCTGACGTCAACCTTCTCTTCAGCTCTTCAAAGCTTTCCTCGCACTGCTCAGACCACACAAACTTCTGATTCTTCTTGGTCAATCTGGTCATAGGAGTGGCAATTTTTGAGAAGTCCTGAATGAACCTCCTGTAGTAACCTGCCAAACCCAAGAAGCTCTTAATCTCTGTTACTGTAGTGCTGGGCCAGTTAGCTACAGCTTCTATCTTCTTGGGGTCCACTTCTATTCCATTTTCTGACACAATATGCCTCAAGAATGAGATGCTCTTCAACCAGAATTCACACTTGGAGAACTTGGCATACAAGCCATGCTCTCTTAGGGTCTGCAGAACTATCCTCAGATGATGGGCATGCTCCTCTGTATTCCTAGAATACACTAAGATATCATCAATGAAGACAATAACAAAGTGATCCAGGTACTGGCTAAACACTCTGTTCATGAGATCCATGAATGCTACAGGGGCATTGGTTAGCCCAAACGGCATTACTAGGAACTCATAATGCCCATATCTGGTCCTGAACACTATCTTCGGCACATCTTCTTCTCTTATTCTCAGCTGGTGATACCTGGATCTCAGATCTATCTTGGAGAAATAACCTGCTCCAGCTAGCTGGTTAAATAGATCGTCGATCCTAGGTAACGGATACTTATTCTTGGTAGTGACTTTGTTCAACTGCTTGTAGTCGATACAAAGTCTCAAGGATCCATCTTCTTCCTTACAAACAGCACTGGAGCACCCCAAGTTGAGGTACTCGGTCGGATGAAACCCTTGTCTACCAATTCTTGCAACTGCTCCTTCAGTTCCTTCAACTCTGCTGGTGCCATCCTGTAGGGAGGGATAGAGATTGGTCTGGTTCCAGGCATCAGTTCTATTTCAAACTCTATCTCCCTAGTAGGTGGTAGTCCTGGAAGCTCGTCTGGGAAGACATCTAAGAACTCTCTGACCACGGGCACTGAGGCGGGCTCCCTAACCTGACTATCCAGCTCTCTCACATGAGCTAGAAACCCCTGACAACCTCTCCTGAGCAACCTACGAACCTGTAGGGCTGATATCAGACCTCTAGGCGTACCCCTCTTGTCTCCTCTGAAGACAACTTCTGACCCATCTTGATCTTTGAACATGACTACCTTGTCTCTGCAGTCCAAGGTAGCACTATGAGCGGATAGCGAATCCATCCCTAGAATGACATCAAAATCCGTGAAGTCTAGAACCACGAGGTCGGCTGGAAGGCATCTACTCTCAACAAACACTGTACTAAACCGGTAGACTGACTCTGCCACTGATGGATCACACTTGGGTCCACTGACCGAGAGGGGACACTCTAACCCAGAGATTATCAAACCCAACCTCTCAACGGCTCTCGGAGCAATAAAAGAATGAGATGCACCGGGGTCCATTAAAGCATACACATCTGAACAACCAATGATGAGATTACCTGACACCACGGTGTTGGATGTGTTCACCTCCTGCTGTGTCATAGTGAAGATCCGAGCTGGAGCTGATGAACCTTCACCTCGGGAACCTGTTGAAGAAGAGGCTGCCCCTTTCCCTCGGCCTCTGCCACTGCCCTGAGTCGCGGCTGGAGCTGCTGGCTGTGCCATACTGCCAGAAGCTGTCTGTTGGGACTGTGCCATGAAAAGTGCCCTAGGACACTCCCGAGCCATGTGTCCCTTGTAACGACCCGAAAACCGGACCGCTACCGGCGCTAGGATCCAGATCGACTTAAGGTCGCTAGGACCCGTAGCAAGCCTAACATACATTATGTACCTGTTAAATCCCATACATGATCAAACATACTCATAAAAAACCGTACTCCTTTTTCTTTCATTCACCAAGCTTAACCTGAGCATACACATACTTATATACATAAACCTCACACTGGAGCCCTCAATAAATGCTCCAATGGGGTAACATATCATATACTAAGCTTGGTTTACATAAAACATCATAAAAACATTTCATAGATCATGTGCAAAGGGATTAACTATACATACTAGGGTCAAGCACAATACTAAACCTCAATATACATCATTACACAATACTTTACATTACATTGTCTTTCATGTCCACAACTAATCTATTACATACAACATGACTTCTTTACTCTTGTTGACTTCCTGGTCTATCCCGTACCTGCAAACCTGGGGGATTAAGGGAATGGGGTGAGCTACTAGAGCCCAGTGAGCAAAATAGCAAAACATTATATTAAAGATTCATGCTTTTCATGAAATGCATCACATCACAAACACATCACATTAAGGATGAACTTGTCACCAATAGCCCTCTACATATCCAATAGTGCCAAAACATAGAATGGGTCCTGGTCTTTCCCTTACATAACATATCATAACATTCCAATGTGCCAGGGACGTAGAATGGGTCTTCCTGGACTTTCTCTTACATAGTGCTAGGGACATAGAATGGGTCTTCCTGGACTTCTATACCATATCATCATCATATCATATCATACCATACGAGGGCTAATGGATCATCCAATGTTCATCCGCATCAACATCATATTATGCAATGCAACATATTCGTGAATTCTAATGCAAACAACCTAATATATCTCTTGGCATTCGTGATGCATGAACATGCTCAACCTTTATTTATTTACTTTGCAATATAAAGAGTCATTCTACTCACCTCAGGCTAGCTCTGAAAAGACTCTGAAGCAGCTATCTCACTGCTGGGGTCCTCGGTTCCTCGGGTCCAAACCTACATAGGTGGACTCAAATGAGGGACCAACAAACACTAACATGACTCTAAACAACTCCCCAAAAACTCCCTAAAACATCATAAAACAATCATAGAAATCATGCAAAGGAAGGCTGAACAGGGCACTTTTGGCGGCAGGTTCGGCGGCCGAAAGTCCCTCCAGAGCCGAAACTCAGCCACTTTCGGCGGCACCTTCGGCGGCCGAAAGTCCCTTCTAGAGACGAAACTCATGCATGTTCGGCGGCACCTTCGGCGGCTGAAAGTCCCCTCCAGAGCCGAAAGTCCAACTTTCGGGGGCAGGTTCGGCAGCCAAAAGCTTGCCTCCACAGGCAGGTTCTTCCAAAGTGGCTTCGGCTGCCGAAAGTGCCTTCGGCTGCCGAACCTGAGTTCTTCCAAAGTGGCAGAACCCAGCCTCCACATGCACATTTTGCCTCCCAAAACTTTCAAACATGCATTTAGCTATTCTACAACATGCATACTCATGCAAACAAGCATATAGGGGTCTCACACTATCCTAAACCCCAACAACAACACAAAGCATAAACATATTACACATATTTTCAACAAAACTCACATGAACCCTAACAACAATCAACTAACCTAAACATGTATTTCTATCGCATAACCCTTCATAAAACTTATTTAAAACATGGGATAAACTAGAGATCTACCCTTACCTCTTGAAGATCGAGAGGGGAGGCGACCTAAACTTGGAGAAATGGAGGAAGAAAGCTCCGGGGTCTCCAAGCTTCAAATCTTGATCTTAGCTCCAAAAATCTTCAAAACCAAGTTAAAACTTGTTAGAAACTTGTAGTATTTGAAGGAAAACCTCAAAACCAACCATGGAAGGGCATGAACTCACCTTTGCCCGAAAATGGAGGAGAAAACTCGCCTATTTTCGGACAGGGGGCCTTTTATAGGTGGCTGGCCAGACCACCTTCGGAAGCCAAAGGTGACTCCAAAACTCCACAATGTTCGGCGGTCGAACATGAGGTTCGGCGGCCGAACCTGGATTTTCCTCTATGGTCATTTTCATTCAAAACTCAATTTCTTTCTTACTTAAAACCTTAAAAAACTTGAAAACATTTTATAAAAACATTATTTTACCCTTCTAGAGGTTTCCGACATCCGAGATTCCATCGGACAGTAGGAATTCCGATACCGGAGTCTAGCCGAGTATTACATTCTCCCCCCCTTAAGAACATTCGTCCCCGAATGTTCACCAAACAAGCATAGCATAGCATAAAACATAAACACACAACAAAAACACATAACACTAACCTCAGAAGAGATGAGGATATTGCTGGAGCATAAACTCCCGTGTCTCCCAGGTACACTGCTCGATGTTATGGTGATTCCAAAGGACTTTCACCATCGGGATTTCCTTGTTCCTCAACTTTCTGATATGTGTATCTAGAATCCGTACTGGCTGCTCAACATAGGTGAGATCTCCAAGGATCTCCACATCAGGCTCACTAAGAACCTTGCTCGAATCTGACACGAATTTCCTTAACATGGAAACATGGAAAACCGGATGGATTCTCTCCATAGAAGCAGGTAAGTCCAACTTGTACGATACATTCCCGATCTTTTGCAAGATTTCAAAGGGTCCGATGTACCATGGAGCTAACTTACCTTTCTTCCCAAACCGAATCACCCCTTTTATAGGAGACACCTTGAGCAATACCAAATCCCCCTCCTAAAACTCTACTTGTTTTCTGCGGATATCTGCATAACTCTTTTGCCTGCTCACAGCAGTCTTGATCCTTTCTCTAATAATTGGTACTACTCTGCTGGTGATCTCTACTAGTTTAGGCCCTGCCAAGGCTCTCTCTCCGACTTCCTCCCAGCAGATAGGTGACCTGCACTTCCTTCCATACAAAGCTTCATATGGGGCCATCCCTATGCTAGCATGATAGCTGTTATTGTAGGCAAACTCCACCAAAGGTAGATGCTGCCTCCAAGAACCGCCAAAATCTAGCACACACATTCTGAGCATATCTTCTATTGTCTGTATGGTCCTCTCTGACTGTCCATCAGTCTGAGGATGGAAAGCAGTGCTGAAGTCTAGCCTGGTACCCATAGCATTCTGCAGACTCCGCCAAAACCTGAAGGTGAACTGGGGTCCTCTATTAGATACTATTGAAACAGGAGTCCCATGCAACCTGACAACCTCATCAACAAATACTTGCGCCAATTTGTCCACAGAATAGCCACCCCTAATAGGGATGAAGTGAGCAGATTTGGTGAGTCTGTCCACAATCACCCATATGGAGTCCAATCTGTTGGATGTTGCCGGTAACCCCACCACGAAATCCATAGCTATATTCTCCCATTTCCACTCTGGAATCGGCAGTGGGTTAAGCATTCCAGCCGGCTTCTGATGTTCCACCCTCTAACATACCTCGCAGGCTGACACAAACTGTGCCACTTCTCTTTTCATAGCTGGCCACCAATACACTCTTTTCAGATCCTGATACATTTTGGTGGCTCCAGGGTGAACACTGTATCTGGCATTATGAGCTTCCCTCATAATGTCTCCCTTCAAACCCATGTCATCTGGTACACACAATCTGTTCCCATAGCGGAGGATCCCCTTGCTGTCAAATCTGAACTCTTCGTTCTTGCCTGACTAAACAGTTCTGGCAATCTTCACTAACTCTGGGTCCTCGTGCTGTTTCTGAGCCACCTGTTCCAGAAACATAGGTGTCACTCTCATCTGGGCTATCAAAGCACCTGTACCAGACAACTCTAACTGTAGATCTTCGTTAATGAGCTTATGAAACTCTTTCACCATCGGTCTCCTTTCTGCTGCGATATGGGATAGACTGCCAAGTGATTTCCGGCTCAATGCGTCTGCCACAATATTTGCCTTACCCGGATGGTATTGAATCTTGCAATCATAGTCACTAAGCAGTTTTACCCATCTTCTCAGCCTCAAGTTCAACTCTCTCTGACTCAGGATGTACTGCAGGCTTTTATGATCTGTGAAGATCTCACATTTAACCCCATAAAGATAGTGCCTCCACATCTTGAGTGCAAAAATTACAGCTGCCATCTCTAGGTCATGTGTGGGGTAATTCAACTCGTGCTTCTTCAGCTGTCTAGAAGCATAAGCAATCACCCTTTCATTCTGCATTAACACACAACCCAATCCCACACGGGACGCATCACAATACACTATGAAATCCTCATTACTGTTAGGCAGAGCTAACACCGGTGCTAAAGTTAACCTCCTCTTTAGCTCTTCAAAACTCTCTTCACCCTAGTCAGTCCACATAAACTTCTGATTCTTCCTAGTCAATCTGGTCATAGGAGCTGCAATCTTAGAGAAGTCCTGGACGAACCTTCTGTAGTAACCTGCCAAGCCCAAGAAGCTCTTGATCTCTGACTCTGTGGTGGGTCTAGGCCAGTTAGCTACAGCTTCCACCTTCTTGGGGTCCACTTCTATTCCATTTTCTGATACAACTTGCCCCAAGAATGAAATGCTCCTCAACCAGAACTCACACTGGGAGAACTTGGCATACAAGCAGTGTGCTCTCAAGGTCTGCAAAACCAACCTCAGATGATGAGCATGCTCCTCTGCATTCCTAGAATACACTAAGATATCATCAATGAAGAAAATAACAAAGTGATCCAGGTACTGGCTAAACACTCTATTCATGAGGTCCATGAATGCTGCAGGGGCATTGGTTAACCCAAACGGCATCACAAGGAACTCATAGTGCCCATATCTGGTCCTGAACGCCGTCTTTGGCACATCTTCTTCTCTTATTCTTAGCTGATGATACCCGGATCTCAGATCTATCTTGGAGAAACAACCTGTTCCTACTAGCTGGTCAAATAGATCGTCGATCATAGGTAACAGATACTTATTCTTGGTAGTGACTTTGTTCAACTGCCTGTAGTCGATACAAAGTCTAAGGGATCCATCCTTCTTTTTCACAAACAGTACTGGAGCACTCCAAGGTGAGGTACTCGGTCGGATGAAGCCCTTATCTACCAGCTCTTGCAACTGTTCCTTCAACTCTTTTAACTCAGCTGGTGCCATCCTGTAGGGAGGGATAGAGATCGGTCTGGTTCCCGGCATCAATTCTTTTTCAAACTCTATCTCCCTAACAGGTGTTAAACCTGACAGCTCGTCTGGAAAAACATCTAAAAACTCCATGACCACGGGCACTGAGGCGGGCTCTCTAACATGACTATCCAGCTCTCTCACATGACCTAGAAAACCCTGACAACCCCTCCTGAGCAACCTACGAGCCTGTAGGGCTGATATCAAACCTCTAGGTGTACCCCTCGTGTCTCCTCTGAAGACAACCTCTGACCCATCCTGACCTCTGAACCTGACTACCTTGTCTTTGCAGTCCAAGGTAGCACCATGGGTAGATAGCTAATCCATTCCTAGAATGACATCAAAATCGGTCAAATCTAGAACCACAAGGTCGGCTAGAAGGCATCTTCCTTCAACAAAAACTGGACTAGACCGGCAGACTGACTCCGCCACTGTTGGATCACACTTGGGTCCACTGACCCAAAGGGGACACTCTAACCCAGAGACCATCAAACCCAACCTCTCTACGGCTCTCGGAGCAACAAAAGAATGAGATGCACTAGGGTCCATTAAGGCATAAACATCTGAACAACCAATGATGAGATTACCTGACACCACGGTGTTTGATGCATTTGCCTCCTACTGTGTCATCGTGAAGATCCGTGCTGGAGCTAATGGACCTTCACCCCTGAAACCCGCTGAAGAAGAGGCTGCCCCTCTCCCTCTGCCTCTGCCACTGGCTTGAGTCGCGGCTGGAGCTACTGGCTGAGCCACACTACCAGAAGCTGTCTGCTGGGACAGTGCCGTATACGCTGCTCTAGGACACTCTCGTGCCATGTGTCCCTCCTGCCCACATCTAAAGCAGGCTGTCATCCCAAACCGACATACTCCCTTGTGCGGCTTCCCACACTTCATACATACTGCACTGTCTGCTCCTGAGCTCGAGCCACCTCCTAATCCTAGACCTGGCTTTATCTTGTTCCAAAACTTGTTCTTCTTTGGCTTCTTGGTGGTATTAGCCCACCTTTTACTGCCTGAAGCTGCTGTACTCAAAGAAGAAGGGTCTAACTTTCCCCCACCTGGGGGCTTGGAACCACAGAAGACTGTGCCACTGACTGTTTAACTTTTCTTTCGATTATTGCACTAGCCTCCATCCTCCGGGCCATATCCACTATAGCATGGAAACTCTCCCTTTCTGCTGATTGGATCAAGGAGGAATACCTGGAATGAAGCCTCATGATATACCTCCTAGCCTTCTTCTGGTCTGTGTCAAGAGTTTGCCCTGCAAATGGCAACAGCTCCAAGAACTTATCTGTGTACTCATCTACACTCATCTCCTCCGTCTGTCTTAGCTGCTCAAACTCAATCATCTTCAACTCCCTTGAGCTATCAGGGAAAGCCCATCCTGCAAACTCATTAGCAAACTCTTCCCATGATAGACTATCCAACCTTGGGTTCATATAATTTTTAAACCACTCTCGGGCCTTTTTACACTTCAGTGTGAACCCAGCCATCTGAATGGCTCTACTATCATCTGCCCCTAACTCATCTGTTATCATTTTGACCGTCCTGAGGTACTCAAACGGATCATCACCTGTTTCATACTTAGGAGCATCCAACTTCAAGTAGTCTGTCATCTTGACCTTGCTCCCTCCAGATGAGCTAGGTTTAGGTGCTTGGACTTCTGGGACCATAGGTTCTACTGGTGGTGGAGGAGGTGCAACATCCCCTGGGTTAGGGTTCGCTGTACCTGGATAGAAAGATGGGGGTGGGTACATAGGGTACTGTGGGTATGGTTGTAACGACCCGGAAACCGATACCCCTCTGTAACGGCCCGAACCGCCACCGGCGCTAGGATCCAGATCGGCTTAAGGCCGCCGGGACCCGTAGCAAGCCAAACATACCTCCTATCACCTGGTCAAATCCCTTACATGAACAAAACTTTAACATAAAAACTGAAACATATGATGTAAATACCGAGCCTGACCTGTATGCGACATAACTGAAAACATAAAGGAACCCCCTACTAGAGCCCTCATCACAACTCTAGCTGGGTCAACATAACATACATCAAACTGGTATTACATCCAAGAACTAGAACCTAACCTGTGCATGCCTCAAACCACAAACATCAGACCTCCTCTAGGGTCCTCATCCATTACATAACGTGGTAAACAACACATGCCACAAGATTAGTTCAAACATAACTCAACATTTAGCATAACATACATCATGTATTAAACAGGGACTAACCAAGTCTCAGGGCCAAGCACAGTACTAATCCAATGAACATAACTCTACTATACTTTACATTACATTTCTCTTACAAATCCATATATCAATTTACATTACATCAACTTATATTACATGTCCACTTCTAAAACTACTAAACTGAAACATAAACATAAACTACCACATTACAAACACACGTCACTATATCTTTACCCTGCTGACTTCTGAGCTCAGACTTAAACCTGCAACACTGGGGTTAGGGGAGAGGGGTGAGCTAAAAAGCCCAGTGAGTAGAAACATAGAAAACAGTTCATTAATTACATGCTTTCATGAAATGCATCATAACACAGAGAAATCACATAATCTTGTCCGCCTCGGGGCTTATGCAATATTTATTCCCCACGGACCCTGGTTTCTGAGAGTCTGTCTTTTTGCATGCATCTTTCCTCTCAGAGGATGGACATGACATCAAAAATCCCTCTGTCGGTGCCCGGCTCCCCCATAGGAGCTCACAAAGGCCTGTAACATACATGACATGGTGTCTGGTCCACAGAGAGCTCACATGGACTTTCCTACATGTACTTGTCCGGCTCTCAAAGGACTAAGACAAGACTCGTGACAGATATGGGCTATTGAAGTCGCCTCGGTCCACCCTTCCTCCATCAACATCAAATAATGCAATGCATCATATTCGTGAAACTAGTGCAATCAACCTACTACATATAATCATGATGCATGAACATGCTTTAGGCATTAGATTTTGTGCATAAAAGATTAAGTTTAGTTCTACTCACCTCCTAGCAGACGCTGACTGACTCTGCAACTGCTAACACTGATGGCCTCCTCGGTCTCTCGGGTCCGATCCTACACAGGTGGACTCGAATGAGGTGCCAAACACATTCTAACAACTCATAAACAACTCCCCAAAAACCCCTCTAAACATCACTAAAACATGCATAGGAAACACCCAAGAAACGGCTGGACAGGGCACTTTCGGCGGCACCTTCGGCGGCCGAAAGTCCCTTCCAGAGACGAAACTCGGGTAGGTTCGGCGGCAGGTTCGGCGGCCGAAACCCTAGGACAGAAACGAAAGTCCCTCCTTCGGGGGCACATTCGGCAGCCTAAAGACTGCCTCCCATGCAGGTTCGGCGGCCGAAACTCCTTTCGGCGGTCGAACCTGGTCCCCTCTGGACAACAGGTCCGATTCTGCCAAGCCAAAAACCAAACTCAAATATACCCAAATCCTCACATACTCTCTCCCAATCATGCATACTCACTCCCACAAGCATAAAGGAGCATAAACTAACATAAACTCCTCAACACAAACATCACATAACATACATTGGGTATAAAACCCACATAAACCTTAAACATGCATTTCTACCCAAACTTAACCATCAAACTCTATAAAACTTACTTAAAACTTCATGAAAACACTAGGGAAGCAAGGATCTACACTTACCTCTTGAAGATCGAGGGTGGTGTGACCCCTAACTCGGAGGAGTGGAGAATCCAAGCTCCAAAAGCTCCAAGCTCCCAAAACTCCTTTTAAGCTTTAAATCTTCAAACACAAGGGTAGAAATCATGAAAAACTTGAGAGATGGGTAGAGAAAACACAAAAACGACCAAAAGAGCACAAGAACTCACCTGAGCTCGAGAATGGGAGAAAACTCACCCATTTTCCGATTTGAGGGCCCTTTATAGGTGGCCTGGTCAAAGACCTTCGGCAGCCTAACGTGCCCCCTAAACTCATGCATGTTCGGCGGCCGAACTTGACTTTCGGCGGCCGAACCTTGGCTCGTTTAAACAAGACTTTCGGAGGCCAAAGGCGCTCCCGAAGCCTTCCCATGTTCGGCGGCCGAACTTCACTTTCGGCGGCCGAACCTGGCAATTGCCTCCTTGGTCTTTTTCCTTTCAAAACTAAATTTATTTCCTTTTAAAACCATGAAATCATGTGAAAAACATTTTAGAAAACACATTTTACCCCTTCTAGAGAGATCCAACACCCTAGATTCCGCCGGAAGGCAGGAATCCCGATGCCGGATTCTAGCCGGGTATTACAATGGTGGGTAGAAAGGTGGATATGGCATGTAAGAATGATAAGGGTTAAAACTGGGGTAATCCGATGTACCTCCCATCAAATACCCGGGATTCTGTGAAAAGGGTGGGTATTGGGGTGGTTGAACAAATCCCGAGGCCTGAGTGCCTCCTTGAGACTCTCTTATGCCCTCTTCAGACTTACCCACACTAAGACTGCCATCCCTCCTCTGATCCACATCCATATCATCTCCCACATCTTCTGACACTCCTCCCTGAACTGTTCCTCTTCTGCTCATATCAAAAGACCTTCTAGGGTCCCTTGACACTCTCTCCCTACTAGACCTGCAGGACATTGCCCTAGGTAAAGCAGGGGGGCGAGCATCCGTGCCCTCACTCTGAGGTGGGACTCCAGTCAATCGTGCAGATCGACGAATTCCTCTCATCTTGTTTTTTGAAAAACAGCACACATCGCATAAACATTAGCATCAAATGGTTCATATGGAAACACATGAACCCGCATCACATACATCACATACATAGCATACCATCAATGCACATGCATAAAATCATGGCATTTCACATCATTATTCAAGGCAGGACTCTACATCCTATCCTAGTGGACATGATTTTCCTATTGTGCTTGCCCTTCTATAACATCTATGAGCCCGACACACTATAGGTCCGACCATATGAAACCTAGGGCTCTGATACCAATCTGTAACGACCCGAAAACCGGACCGCATCACATACATCACATACATAGCATACCATCAATGCACATGCATAAAATCATGGCATTTCACATCATTATTCAAGACAGGACTCTACATCCTATCCTAGTGGACATGATTTTCCTATTGTGCTTGCCCTTCTATAACATATATGAGCCCGACACACTATAGGTCCGACCATATGAAACCTAGGGCTCTGATACCAATCTGTAACGACCCGAAAACCGGACCGCTACCGGCGCTAGGATCCAGATCGACTTAAGGTCATCGGGACCCTTAACAAGCCTAACATACATCCTGTACCTGTTAAATCCCATACATGATCAAACGTACTCATAAAAAACCGTACTCCTTTTTCTTTCATTCACCAAGCTTAACCTGAGCATACACATACTTATATACATAAACCTCACACTGGAGCCCTCATTAAATGCTCCAATGGGGTAACATATCATATACTAAGCTTGGTTTACGTAAAACATCATAAAAACATTTCATAGATCATGTGCAAAGGGATTAACTATACATACTAGGGTCAAGCACAATACTAAACCTCAATATACATCATTACACAATACTTTACATTACATTTTCTTTCATGTCCACAACTAATCTATTACATACAACATGACTTCTTTACTCTTGCTGACTTCCTGGTCTATCCCGTACCTGCAAACTTGGGGGATTAAGGGAATGGGGTGAGCTACTAGAGCCTAGTGAGCAGAATAGCAAAACATTATATTAAAGATTCATGTTTTTCATGAAATGCATCACATCACAAACAAATCACATTAAGGATGAACTTGTCACCAATAGCCCTCTACATATCCAATAGTGCCAGAACGTAGAATAGGTCCTGGTCTTTCCCTTACATAACATATCATAACATTCCAATGTGCCAGGGACGTAGAATGGGTCTTCTTGGACTTTCTCTTACATAGTGCCAGGGACATAGAATAGGTATTCCTGGACTTCCATACCGTATCATCATTATATCATATCATACCATACGAGGGCTAATGGATCATCCAATGTTCATCCGCATCAACATCGTATTATGCAATGCAACATATTCGTGAATTCTAATGCAAACAACCTAATATATGTAACGACCCGGAAACCGGACCGCTACCGGCGCTAGGATCCAGGTCGACTTAAGGTCGCCAGGACCCATAGCAAGCCTGCTAAACTCTCTGTGTACCTGTAAAATCCCATACATGATCATACATTTTCTGTAAAATTTTAAAACTTTGCTCTGTACCAAGGCTCAACCTGTGCATGCACTATCTCTGTGCACAGACCCCTTACTAGAGCCCTTATCAAATGCTCTAGTTGGGTCCACACTATATAAGTTAGCCTGGTTTTTCCATTCTCATTCAATAAAACATTTACATAAACAGACCATGTATACAAAAAGGGATTTACAAACATAAGGGTCAAGTACAATACTATACAATACTTTGTACATTACTAACACATCTCTTTTTCAATCTTACATGTCCACACTAGGCTCTTACACAACTCTTTACTCTTATTGTACTCTGTTGAACTCCCCCTGACCTCTGAACCTGTAAGACTGGGGTTAAGGGAGTGGGGTGAGCTACTATAGCCCAGTGAGTAGAACAGTAAAAACATGTTATTAAACATGCTCACATGGAATGCATCATATCACAGACAATTCACATCAAGGATGAACATGTCACCAATAGTCCCGACATCCTGTACTCGTGCCAGGGCGTAGAATGGGCACCTGGTCTTTCTCATATACCGTGCCAGGGCATAGAATGGGCACCTGGTCTTTCTCAGGGACTAATAGGTCATCCACTATCATCCACATCAACAACATAGAATGCAATGCAACATATTCGTGAATTCTAATGCAATCAATCTATTGCATAATCATGGTGCATGAAACATGCTAAAAGCATTTAGTTTCTCATATTAACAGATTAAGTTTAGTTCCACTCACCTCTGGCTGACTCTAAACTGACTCTGAAGCAGTGCTCACTGCTGATCTCTTCGGTTCCTCTGGTCCGTTCCTACACAGTTGGACTCAAATGAGGGACCAAACTAGCTCAAGAACATCCCTATAAAAACTCCCCAAAACCCCCTAAAACATTCTAAAAGAAGCACATAAAACATGCAAAAGAAGGCTGGATAGGACACTTTCGGCGGCAGGTTCGGCGGCCGAAAGTCCTCTCTAGAGCCGAAACTCAGCTACTTTCGGCGGCACCTTCGACAGCCGAAAGTCCTTCTAGAGACGAAACTCATGCATGTTCGGCGGCACTTTCAGCGGCCGAACCTCCCTCCAGAGCCGAAAGTCCAAACTTTCGGGGGCAAGCTTAGACAGCCGAAACCACCTCCTTAGCATGTTCAGCGGCCGAACCTTCCTTCGGCGGCCGAAACTGGGTTCTCCAGTAAGGCAGAACCTTGCTCTGCTTCATGCCAAACTCTCCCAACTTCATTCACACATGCAACCAACAACTCACCAACAAGCATATACCCAAATACAGGCACAAAGGGGTCCAAAACTAACTTAAAACCCCAACAAACATCACAACACATCACATAAACATATTATACACCAAAAACTCACAAAACCCTACTCATGCATCTCTACCCATAAAACTCCATAACACCTTCAAAAAACATCAAAGAAGCTAAGGATCTACACCTACCTCTTGAAGATCGAGAGGATAGGTGATCCTAACGTGGAGATATGGAGAAACAAGCTCTCAAAGTCTCCAAACTTCAAAACTTTGGGTTTTAGCTCACAAGCTTCAAACCAACACAAAAACTTCTCAAAACTTTGAAAGATTTGAAGGAAACATGAAGATCACCCAAGGAAGATCATGGTCTCACCTCTGTCTGTGGAAATGGAAGAAAATCTTATCCATTCACAGACCTATGGCCTTTTATAGGTGGCTGGCCAGACCACCTTCGGCGGCCAAATGTGATCCCGAATGCCATGCATGTTCGGTAGCCGAAAATCACCTTCGGTGGCCGAACCTGGCTTTTCTCCCTTGGTGCTTTTCTTTCCAAAACTCATTTTCTTTTACACTTAAAACATTAAAATAGTAAACATAATTATTACCCTCTAGAGGGTTCCGACATCCTGGATTCCACCGGAAAGTAGAATTCCGATGCCGGACTCTAGCCGGGTATTACAATATATCTCATGGCATTCGTGATGCATGAACATGCTCAAACTTTATTTATTTACTTTGCAATATAAAGAGTCATTCTACTCACCTCAGGCTAGCTCTGAAAAGACTCTGAAGCAGCTATCTCTATAACGACCCGGAAACCAGACCGCTACCGGCACTAGGAACCAAATCGGCTTAAGGCCGCCGGGACCCGTAGCAAGCCTAACATACATCTGGTATACCTGATAAATCCCATACATGATCAACATATACATGAAACTGTAAACTTTTTCCTTCCTTTACCAAGCTTAACCTGTGCATGCACATAACCATAAACATAAACCACACACTGGAGCCCTCATCAAATGCTCCAATGGGGTATCATAACATATATTAAGCTTGGTTAAACATGAACATCATAAAAACATTTTATAGATCATGTATCAAAGGGGATACCATACATATAGGGTCAAGCACAATTCTAATCCTCAATATCATTATTACATGACTATTCAATACTTTACAATTCATCATGTCCACATCTAACTATTACATAAACATAACTTTACTCTTCTTGACCTCCTGGCCTATCCCATACCTGCATACCTGGGGGAATTAGGGAAATGGGGTGAGCTACTAGAGTCCAGTGAGCAGAATAATAAAACATTTAAAACATATGCTATAATGGAATGCATCACATCATAGACAAATCACATCAATGATGGTTTTGTCACCAATAGTCCTCTACATATCCAATAGTACCAGAGGCGTAGAATGGGCTTCGACCTGGTCTTTCTCTTAACATAACATACATAACATAACATTCCTATAATGCCAAGGGCGTAGAATGGGCCTCGACTTGGTCTTTCTCTTAACATAGTGCTAGGGGCGTAGAATGGGCCTCGACCTGGACTTCCATACCATACCATATCATATCATATCATACGAGGACTAAAGGATCATCCAACACCCATCCACATCATCATCATATTATGCAATGCAACATATTCGTGAATTCTAATGCAAACAACCTAATATATCTCATGGCATTCGTGATGCATGAACATGCTCTAAAACTGATTTATTTACTTTGAAACATAAAGAGTTATTCTACTCACCTCAAGCTAGCTCTGACAAGACACTGAAGCAGCTGTCTCACTGTTGGGGTCCTCGGTTCCTCGGGTCCGAACCTACATAGATGGACTCAAATGAGGGACCAAACATACAAGAACATGACTCTAAAAAATTCCCCAAAAACCCCCTAAAATACCTTAAAACAATCATAGAAAACATGCAAAGGAAGGCTGGACAGGGCACTTTCGGCGGCAGGTTCGGCGGCCGAAAGTCCCTCCAGAGACGAAAGTCATGCACCTTCGGCGGCACTTTCGGCGGCCGAAGGTTCCTTCCAGAGACGAAACTCATACATGTTCGGCGGCACCTTCGGCGGCCGAAAACTCCCTTCCAGAGCCGAAAGTCCACTTTCGGGGGCAGGGTTCGACAGCCAAAGGCTTGCCTCCACAGGCAGGTTCGGCGGCCGAAAGTCCCTTCGGCTGCCGAACCTGAGTTCTTCCAAAGGGCAGAACTCAGCCTCCAAGATGCACATTTGCCTCCCAAACCATTCAACTCAAAACCAACACTTCCACAACATGCATACACACATACATAAGCTCCTAGGGGCTTCAAACTATCCTAAACCCGCAACTACAACACATCAAACATACATAAACAACCCACATTGCTCAAAAACTCAACATTAACCTATAAACTCAAAAATAACCTAAACATGCATTTCTACCCCACAAATCACATAAAACTTGTTTAAAACATAGAATGAGTTAGAGATCTACTCTTACCTCTTGAAGATCGAGAGGAGAGGCGATCAACTCGGAGATGGGAGAGATCGAGCTCCTGAGGTCTCCAAGTTTCCAGCTTCACTCTTTTTGCTCAAATATCTTCAAACCAAGTTAAAACTTGTTAAAACTTGAAAGATTTGAGGAAGGACATCAAAAATCAACCATGGGAGAGCATGGACTCACCGTTGGCCGAAAATGGGGAGAAAGCTCTCCCGTTTCGGCCATGGAGCCCTTTTATAGGGGCTGGCCCGACCACCTTTCGACAGCCTAAAGTGCCTCTAAAACTCATGCAAGTTCGGCGGTCGAACCTGAACCACTTTCGAAAGCCTAACTTGCCCCCCTAAACTATCCAATGTTCGGCGGCCGAACCTGGAAATGCCTCCATGGTCTTTTTCATTTAAAATTCAGTTTCTTTCTTACTTAAAATCAATAAAACACATTAAAACATTTCATAAAAACATGATTTTACCTTTCTAGAGGTTTCCGACATCCGAGATTCCATCGGACGGTAGGAATTCCGATACCGGAGTCTAGTCGGGTATTACATTCTCCCCCCCTTAAGAACATTCGTCCCCGAATGTTCACCAAACAAACATGGCATAGCATAAAACATAAACATACATACTAAACACATAAAACTTACTTTAGAAGAGATGAGGATATTGCTGGAGCATGGACTCCCGTGTCTCCCAGGTACACTCCTCAATGTTGTGGTGATTCCAAAGGACTTTCACCATCGGGATCTCCTTGTTTTTCAACTTTTTGATCTGGGTGTCTAGGATCCATACTGGCTGTTCAACATAGGTGAGATCTTCTTGGATCTCCACATCAGGCTCAGTAAGAACCTTGCCCAGATCTGACACGAACTTTCGTAACATGGAAACATGGAAAACCGGAAGGATTCTCTCCATTGAAGCAGGTAAATCCAGCTTATACGATACATTCTCGATCTTTTGCAAGATTTCAAAGGGTCCGATGTACCGTGGAGCTAGCTTACCTTTCTTCCCAAACCGAATCACCCTTTTCATTGGAGACACTTTTAGCAATACCAAATCCCCCTCCTGAAACTCTACTTGCCTTCTGCGGATGTCTGCATAACTCTTTTGCCTGCTCGCAGCAGTCTTGATCCTTTCTCTGATTATGGGCACCACTCTGCTGGTGATTTCTACTAGCTCAGGCCCTGCCAAGGCCCTTTCTCCAACTTCTTCCCAACAGATAGGCGACCTGCACTTCCTTCCATACAAAACTTCATATGGAGCCATCCCTATGCTAGCATGATGGTTGTTATTGTAGGCAAACTCCACCAAAGGTAGATGCTGCCTCTAAGAACCGCCAAAATCCAGCACACACATTCTGAGCATATCTTCTATTGTCTGGATGGTCCTTTCTGATTGTCTGTCCGTTTGTGGATGGAAAGCAGTGCTAAAATCCAACCTGGTACCCATGGCATTCTGCAGACTCCGCCAAAACCTGGAGGTGAACTGGGGTCCTCTGTCAGACACTATTGAAACAGGAACCCCATGCAACCTGACAACCTCATCAACATACACCTGCGCCAACTTGTCCACAGAATAGCCACTCCTGACAGGGATGAAGTGAGCAGATTTGGTCAGTCTGTCCACAATCAATCATATGGAGTCTAATCTGTTGGACGCTGCCGGTAACCCCACTACGAAGTCCATAGCTATATTCTCCCATTTCCACTCTGGAATAGGTAGCGGGTTGAGCATTCCAGCCGGCTTTTGATGTTCTAGCTTCACCCTCTGACATACTTCGCAGGCTGACACGAACTATGCCACTTCTCTTTTCATAGCTGGCCACCAATAAACTCTCTTCAGATCTTGATACATCTTGGTGGCCCCAGGGTGAACACTGTATCTGGCATTATGAGCCTCTCTCATAATGTCTCCCTTCAGACCCACGTCATCTGGTACACACAATCTATTCCCATAGCGGGGGATCCCCTTGCTGTCAAATCTGAATTCTTCATTCTTGCCTGACTGAACAGTCCTGGCAATCTTCACTAACTCTGGGTCATCGTGCTGTTTTTGAGCCACCTGCTCTAGAAACATAGGTGTCACTCTTATCTGGGCTATCAAAGCACCTGTACCAGACAACTCCAACTGTACACCTTCATTAATGAGCTCGAAGAACTGCCTCACCACTGGTCTTCTCTCTGCTGAAATATGGGACAAACTGCCAAGTGATTTCCGGCTTAAGGAGTCTGCCACAACATTCGCCTTACCCGGATGGTACTGAATCTTGCAATCATAGTCACTAAGCAGTTCTACCCATCTTTTCTGTCTCAGATTCAACCCTCTCTGACTCAAGATGTACTGCAAGCTTTTATGATTTGTGAAGATCTCACATTTCACCCCATAGAGATAATGCCTCCACATCTTGAGTGCAAAGATCACTGCTGCCATCTCTAGGTCATGTGTAGGGTAATTCAACTCGTGCTTCTTCAGCTGTCTAGCAGCATAAGCAATCACCCTTTCATTCTGCATCAGCACACAATCCAGTCCCACACGGGACGCATCACAATACACTGTGAAGTCTTCATTACTATTTGGCAGAGCTAACACCGGTGCCGACGTCAACCTCTTCTTTAGCTCTTCAAAGCTCTCTTTACACTGGTCGGTCCACACAAACCTCTGGTTCTTCTTAGTTAGTCTGGTCATAGGAGCTGCAATCTTAGAGAAGTCCTGAACGAACCTCCTGTAGTAACCTGCCAAACCCAAGAAGCTCTTGATCTCTGTCACTAAAGTGGGTCTAGGCCAGTTAGCTACGACTTCCAACTTCTTGGGGTCCACCTCTATCCCATTTTCTGACACAACATGCCCCAAGAATGAAATGCTCCTCAGCCAGAACTCACACTTGGAGAACTTGGCATACAAGCCATGTTCCCTCAAGGTCTGCAAGACTAACCTCAGATGATGGGCATGCTCCTCTGCATTCCTGGAATACACTAAGATATCATCTATGAAGAAAATAACAAAGTGATCCAGGTATTGGCTAAACACTCAGTTCATGAGATCCATGAATGCTGCAAGGGCATTGGTTAACCCGAACGGCATCACAAGGAACTCATAGTGCCCATATCTGGTTCTGAACGCCGTCTTCGGCACATCCTATTCTCTTATCCTCAGCTGATGGTACCCAGATCTCAGATCTATCTTGCAGAAACAACCTGCTCCTGCTAGCTGGTCGAATAGATCGTCGATCCTTGGCAACCAGTACTTATTCTTGGTAGTGACCTTGTTCAACTGCCTGTAGTCGATACAAAGTCTAAGGGATCCATCTTTCTTTTTCACAAACAGTACTGGAGCACCCCAAGGCGAGGTACTCGGTCGGATGAAGCCCTTATCTACCAGCCCTTGCAACTGCTCCTTATGCTCCTTCAATTCTGCTGGTGCCATCCTGTAGGGAGGGATAGAGATCGGTCTGGTTCCAGGCATTAACTCAATTTCAAACTCTATCTCCCTAACAGGTGGTAAACCTGGCAGCTCGTCTGGGAAGACGTCTAAAAACTCTCTAACCACGGGCACTGAGCCGGGCTCTCTGACATGACTATCCAGCTCTCTCACATGAGCTAGAAAACCCTGACAACCCCTCCTGAGCAACCTACGAGCCTGTAGGGCTGATATCAAACCTCTAGGTGTACCCCTCCTGTCTCCTCTGAAGACAACCTCTGACCCATCCTGACATCTGAACCTGACTACCTTGTCTCTGCAGTCCAAGGTAGCACCATGGGTAGATAGCCAATCCATCCCTAGAATGACTTCAAAATCTGTCAAATCTAGAACCACAAGGTCGGCGGAAAGGCATCTTCCCTCTATGAAAACTGGACTGTACTGGCAGACTGACTCTGCCACTGACGGGTCACATTTGGGTCCGCTAACCCTTAGGGGACACTCTAACCCAGAGACCATCAGACCCAACCTCTCGACCGCTCTCGGAGAAACAAAAGAATGGGATGCACCCGGGTCCATTAAGGCATAAACATCTGAACAACCAATGATGATATTACCTGACACCACGGTGTTGGATGCGTTTGCCTCCTGCTGCGTCATTGTGAAAATCCGTGCTGGAGCTGACGGACCTTCCCCTCTGTAAACTGATGAAGAAGAGGCTGACCCTCTCCCTCGGCCTCTGCCACTAGTCTGTGTTGCGGCTGAAGCTGCTGGCTGTGCTACGCTACCCGAAGTTGTCTGCTGGGGCTGTGCGGTAGGAACTGCTCTCGGACATTCCCAAGACATATGTCCCTCTTGCCCACACCTGTAGCAGGCTGTCGTCCCAAACCGGCATACCCCCCTGTGTAGCTTACCACACCTTGCACATACTGCATTATCAGCACCAGAGCTTGAGCCACCTCCTAATCCCAGACCTGATTTGATCTTGCTCCAGAACTTATTCTTCTTTGGTTTCTTAGCGGTACTGCCCCACTTCTTACTAGCTGAACTCAAGGATGAAGGGTCTATCCTTCCCCCACCTGGGGTCTTAGAACCAGAAGGTTGTGCCACTGACTGCTTGACTTTTCCCTCTATTACGGCACTAGCCTCCATTCTCCTGGCCATGTCTATAATGGCATGAAAACTTTCTCTATCAGCTGACTGAATCAAAGAGGAATACCTGGAATTGAGCCTCATGATATACCTCCTCGACTTCTTCGGATTTGTGTCCAGATGTTGCCCAGCAAACGGCAACAACTCTAAGAATCTATCGGTGTACTCATCGACACCCATCTCATCTGTCTGCTTCAGCTGTTCAAACTCAATCACCTTCAGCTCCCTGGAACTGTCAGGGAAAGCCCATCCTGCGAACTCATTCGCAAACTCCTCCCATGACAGACTGTCCACCCTTGGTTTCACATAGTTCTTGAACCACTCTCGTGCCTTCTTGCATTTCAGAGTGAAACCAGCCATCTGAATGGCTCTACTGTCATCAGCCCCTATCTCATCTGTAATTGTTTTGACCTTCTCCAGGTACACAAACGGATCATCACCGGTATCAAACTGGGGAGCACCCAACTTCATATAGTCGGTCATCTTGGCCTTGCTCCCTCCAGATGAGGTAGGTTGAGGTCTTTGGGTTTCTGTAACTGCGGTTTCTGCTGGTGGTGGAGGTGCGGCATCCCCTGGGATAGGGTTTGCTGTGCCTGGATGGAAGGATGGAGGTGGGTACATAGGGTACTGTGGATACTGTGGGTAGAAAGGTGGGTATGGCATGTGAGAAGGGTAAGGATTAAAACTGGGGTAATCCGATGTACCTCCCATCGAATACCCGGGGTATGGTGAAAAAGGTGGGTACTGGGGTGGTGGAACAAACCCCGAGGCCTGAGTGCCTCCCTGAGACTCACCCATGCCCTCTTCTGGCATGCTCACACCAAGACTACCATCCCTCCTCTGGTCCACATCCATCTCTTCTCCCACATCCACTGACCTGCCTCCTTGAACCGTTCCTCTTACCGATCTGTTTCTACCCAGATCCAGAGATCTTCTAGGGTCTCCCACTGCTCTGTCCCTGTTGGACCTACTTGACATTGCCCTCGGCAATGCTGGAGGACGGGCGCTCGTGCCCTCCTCCTCCGGTGGTACTCGAGTCAATCTAGCTGATCGACGAGTTCCTCGCATTCTGTTTACTGAAAAATAGCACAGATAACAAAACATTAGCATCCAATGGTTCATGTGGAAACACATGAACCCACATCATATACATAGCATATCTCATGGCATATCATACTTTCATTCTAGACAGGACTCTACATCCTATCCTAGTGGACATGATTTCCTATTGTGCTTGACTTTCTATCACATCTATGAGCCCGACACTCTAGGTCCGACCATATGAACCTAGGGCTCTGATACCACTCTGTAACGACCCGGAAATCGGACCGCTACCGGCGCTAGGATTCAGGTCGGCTTAAGGCCGCCAGAACCCGTAGCAAGCCAAACATACATCCTGTGAACCTGTTTAATCCCATACATGGTCAACAACATACTCATAGAAAAATAAACTTTTCTTTCATTCAAACATTTCTTTGCCAAGCCTAGCCTGTGCATGCACAAACATAACATAAACCCCTCATTGGAGTCCTCATCAAAAACTCCAATGGGGTAACATAACATAGGCTTGGATTACATAGGCATCATAAAAACATTATATCTCATACAAGACCATGTGTACAGGGAATTCAACAGACTCTAGTCAAGCACATTATCAAACTTACATTACATTACATCTCATAATTTACATTACCAACAAACCATGTCCACAGCTAAGCTATTACATAAACTTCTCTTACTCTGTTGACTTCTCTATCTACTCTGCACCTGCAAGACTGGGGTTAGGGGAGAGGGGGTGAGCTATAAAGCCCAATGAGCAGAAACTAAAAACATTTGCTTTAATTCCTCCATTTTTAGGTATATTATTATTCATTTTATTATTATTATTATTATTATTTAACTTTTTCTTATTCATGCTTTCATGAAATGCAACACATCACAGCTAATCACATAAAGGATGGTATTGTCACCATTAGTCCTCAACATCTCCAAATGCCAGGGGCGTAGAATGGGCCTCACTGGTCTTTCTCTTATATATCATAACATTCCAAAATGCCAGGGGCGTAGAATGGGCCTCGCTGGTCTTTCTCTTACATAGTGCCAGGGGCGTAGAATGGGCCTCGCTGGTCTTCCATAACATATCATCATAACATAGCATCAGAGGACTATGGATCACCCAACAACCATCCACATCAACATCAATTTATGCAATGCAGCATATTCGTGAATTCTAATGCAAACATCCTGAAATATTGCATGGCATAATGATGCATGGGAAATGCTTTATGATTCATTCATTTATTCATTTACTTTGCTTTAAAACTTAAGGGGTTGTTCCACTCACCTGGTGACTGAAGCTTTAACCACGAACTCTGAACGACTATCTCACAACCGGGGGTCTCGGTTCCTCGGGTCCGAACCTACACAGGTGGACTCAAATGAGGCACCAAACAACAAGAACATAACTCTAAACATACTCCCAAAAACCTCCTAAAAACACCTCAAAACACTCCTAGGAAGCATGCAAGAAAAGGCTGGACAGGGCACTTTCGGCGGCACCTTCGGCGGCCGGAAGTCCCTCCAGAGCCGAAAGTCAGGCAGGTTCGGCGGCACCTTCGGCGGCCGAAACTCCCAGACAGAGGCGAAACTCATGCATGTTCGGCGGCACCTTCGGCGGCCGAAAGTCTCGGACAGAGCCGAAACTCCAACTTTCGGGGGCAAGCTTCGGCAGCCTAAAGCTGCCTCTTAAGCCATGTTCGGCGGCCGAAACTCCCTTCGGCTGCCGAACCTGGTTTCTGCCAAAGGGCAGAAACTTGGCTCCCTTAAGCATTTTGCCTTCAAACTCCCCACTCATGCATAAACTTGTTCTAAAACATGCATAAACACCATACATCACACCTAGGGGTCTCAAACTATCAAATACCCCAACTACAACACTTCAACACACACAAGCAACATACATTGTTCATCAAAACATCAAAACCCATAAACTCATCAACAAGCCTAAACATGCATCTCTACCCATAAAACAACTTAAAACATATAAGGAGCTTAAGATCGGCTCTTACCTCTTGAAGATCGAGAGGGAGACGACCTAAACTTGGAGATCCACGAAAATGAGCTCCTGAGTTCCCAAAGCCCCAAAACTTAGTTTAAATGCTCAAAACTTGTAATGTGAGTTTAAAACTCAAGGAAAATGGAAGGGATTTGGAAGAAAAACAAAAGATTTGCGAAGGGAAGGTCGGAAGCTTGCTGTGGCCGAAAATGGGAGAAAGCTCGCCCATTTCGGCTAAGTGCCCCTTTTATAGGTGGCTGGCCAGGCCACGTTCGGGGGCCGAATGTGCCTCCGCATCCATGCAATGTTCGGCGGCCGAACTTGGCTTTCGGCGGCCGAACCTGGACTTCCCTAACTCATGCTTTCGGGGGCCTAACGTGCCTCCAAAACGCATGCATGTTCGGCAGCCGAACTTGACTTTCGGCGGCCGAACCTGGGTTTTCCTCCAAAGACTTTTCATGCAAAAACTCATTTAATTTTCATACTTAAAACCATGAAATGCTTTAAAACATTTTATGAAAACATGTTTCTACCCTACTAGAGGCTTCCGACATCCGAGATTCCACCAGACGGTAGGAATTCCGATACCAGAGTCTAGCCGGGTATTACACTAGCCTTCTTCTGATCTGTGTCTAAATTTTGCCTAGCAAACGGCAACAGCTCCAAAAATCTATCTGTGTACTCATCCACACTCATTTCCTCAGTCTGCCTCAACTGCTCAAATTCAATCATCTTCAATTCCCTTGAACTGTCAGGGAAAGCCCAACCTGCAAACTCATTAGCAAACTCCTCCCATGATAGACTATCCACCCTCGGGTTCACATAATTTTTAAACCACTCTCGGGCCTTCTTGCACTTCAGTGTGAACGCAGCCATCTGAATGGCTCTACTGTCATCAGCTCCTATCTCATCTGTAATCATCTTGACCCTTCCAAGGTACTCAAACGGGTCATCACCTGTTTCATACTGGGGAGCACCCAGCTTCATGTAATCGGTCATCTTGACCTTACTCCCTCCAGATGAGCTAGCCTTAGGGATTTGGGTTTCTGGGACAGTAGGTCCTGCTGGTGGTGGAGGAGGTGCAGCATCCCCTGGGGTAGGGTTTGCTGGACCTGGGTAGAAGGATGGGGGTGGGTACATAGGGTACTGTGGGTATGGTGGGTAGAAAGGTGGGTATGGCATGTGAGAAGGGTAAGGGTTAAAGCTAAGGTAATCCGATGTACCTCCCATCGAATACCCGGGATTATGTGAAAAGGGTGGGTACTGGGGTGGCTGAACAAATCTCGAGGCCTGAGTGCCTCCCTGAGACTCTCCCATGCCCTCTTCAGACATACTAACTCCAAGACTGCCATCCCTCCTCTGGTCCACATCCATATCATTCCCCACATCTTCCAACATTCCACCTTGCACTGTTCCCCTTCTGCTCACATCAAAAGACCTTCTAGGGTCCCTTAATGCTCTTTCCCTGCTAGACCTGCAGGACATTGCCCTAGGCAATGCAGGAGGACGGGCATCCGTGCCCTCGTCCTGAGGTGGTACTCCAGTTAATCGTGCAGATCGACGAGTTTCTCTCATCTTGCTTACTGAAAAACAACACACATCACATAAGACATTAGCATCAAATGGTTCATGTGCAAACACATGAACCCGCATACATCACATACATAGCATATCATCAATGCACATGCATAAAATCATGGCATTTCATATCATGATTCAAGACAGGACTCTACATCCTATCCTAGTGGACATGATTTTCCTATTGTGCTTGACCTTCTAGAACATCTATGAGCCCGATACTCTAGGTCCGACCATATGAACCTAGGGCTCTGATACCAATCTGTAACGACCCGAAAACCGGACCGCTACCGGCGCTAGGATCCAGATCGGCTTAAAGCCACCGGGACCCGTAGCAAGCCTAACATACATCCTGTATACCTAATAAATCCCATACATGATCAACATATACATGAAACTGTAAACTTTTTCCTTCCTTTACCAAGCTTAACCTGTGCATGCACATAACCATAAACATAAACCACACACTGGAGCCCTCATCAAATGCTCCAATGGGGTATCATAACATATATTAAGCTTGGTTAAACATGAACATCATAAAAACATTTTATAGATCATGTATCAAAGGGGATACCATACATATAGGGTCAAGCACAATTCTAATCCTCAATATCATTATTACATGACTATTCAATACTTTACAATTCATCATGTCCACATCTAACTATTACATAAACATAACTTTACTCTTCTTGACCTCGTGGCCTATCCCCTACCTGCATACCTGGGGGATTAGGGAAATGGGGTGAGCTACTAGAGCTCAGTGAGCAGAATAATAAAACATTTAAAACATATGCTATAATGGAATGCATCACATCACAGACAAATCACATCAAGGATGGTTTTGTCACAAATAGTCCTCTACATATCGAATAGTGCCAGGGGCGTAGAATGGGCCTCGACCTGGTCTTTCTCTTAACATAACATACATAACATAACATTCCTATAATGCCAGGGGCGTAGAATGGGTCTCGACCTGGTCTTTCTCTTAACATAGTGCTAGGGGCATAGAATGGGCCTCGACCTGGACTTCCATACCATACCATATCATATCATATCATACGAGGACTAAAAGATCATCCAACACCCATCCACATCATCATCATATTATGCAATGCAACATATTCGTGAATTCTAATGCAAACAACCTAATATATCTCATGGCATTCGTGATGCATGAACATGCTCTAAAATTAATTTATTTACTTTGAAACATAAAGAGTTATTCTACTCACCTCAAGCTAGCTCTGACAAGACACTGAAGCGGCTGTCTCACTACTGGGGTCCTCGGTTCCTCGGGTCCGAACCTACACAGGTGGACTCAAATGAGGGACCAAACATACAAGAAAATGACTCTAAACAATTCCCCAAAAACCCCCCTAAAATACCTTAAAACAATCATAGAAAACATGCAAAGGAAGGCTGGACAGGGCACTTTCGGTGACAGGTTCGGCGGCCGAAAGTCCCTCCAGAGACGAAAGTTATGCACCTTCGGCGGCATTTTCGGCGGCCGAAGGTTCCTTCCAGAGACGAAACTCATGCATGTTCGGCGGCACCTTCGGCGGCCGAAACTCCCTTCCAGAGCCGAAAGTCCACTTTCAAGGGTAGGGTTCGGCAGCCAAAGGCTTGCCTCCACAGGCAGGTTCGGCGGTCGAAAGTCTCTTCGGCTGCCGAACCTGAGTTCTTCCAAAGGGCAGAACTCAGCCTCCAAGATGCACATTTGCCTCCCAAACCATTCAACTCAAAACCAACACTTCCATAACATGCATACACACATACATAAGCTCCTAGGGGCTTCAAACTATCCTAAACCCCCAACTACAACACATCAAACATACATAAACAACGCACATTGCTCAAAAACTCAACATTAACCCATAAACTCAAAAATAACCTAAACATGCATTTCTACCCCACAAATCACATAAAACTTGTTTAAAACATAGAATGAGTTAGAGATCTACTCTTACCTCTTGAAGATCGAGAGGAGAGGCGATCCAACTCGGAGATGGGAGAGATCGAGCTCCTGAGGTCTCCAAGTTTCCAACTTCACTCTTTTTGCTCAAATATCTTCAAACCAAGTTAAAACTTGTTAAAACTTGAAAGATTTGAGGAAGGACATCAAAAATCAACCATGGGAGAGCATGGACTCACCGTTGGCCAAAAATGGGCAGAAAGCTCGTCCGTTTCGGACATGGAGCCCTTTTATAGGGGCTGGCCAGACCACCTTTCGGCAGCCTAAAGTGCCTCCAAAACTCTTGCAAGTTTGGCGGTTGAACATGAGGTTCGGCGGCCGAACCTGAACCACTTTCAGAAGTCTAACTTGCCCCCCTAAACTATCCAATGTTCGGCGGCCGAACTTGAGGTTTGGCGGCCGAACCTGGAAATGCCTCCATGGTCTTTTTCATTTAAAATTCAGTTTCTTTCTTACTTAAAATCAATAAAACACATTAAAACATTTCATAAAAACATGATTTTACCCTTATAGAGGTTTCCGACATCCGAGATTCCACCGGACGGTAGGAATTCCGATACCGGAGTCTAGCCGGGTATTACAATCTCACTGCTGGGGTCCTCGGTTCCTCGGGTCCAAACCTACACAAGTGGACTCAAATGAGGGACCAACAAACACTAACATGACTCTAAATAACTCCCCAAAAACCCCCTAAAACATCATAAAACAATCATAGAAATCATGCAAAGGAAGGCTGAACAGGGCACTTTCGGCGGCAGGTTCGGCGGCCGAAAGTCCCTCCAGAGCCGAAACTCAGCCACTTTCGGCGGCACCTTCAGCGGCCGAAAGTCCCTTCCAGAGACGAAACTCATGCATGTTCGGCGGCACCTTCGGCGGCCGAAAGTCCCCTCCAGAGCCGAAAGTCCAACTTTCGGGGGCAAGGTTCGGCAGCCAAAAGCTTGCCTCCACAGGCAGGTTCAGCGGCCGAAAGTGCCTTCGGCTGCCGAACCTGAGTTCTTCCAAAGTGGCAGAACTCAGCCTCCACATGCACATTTTGCCTCCCAAAACTTTCAAACATGCATTTAGCTATTCTACAACATGCATACTCATGCAAACAAGCATATAGGGGTCTCACACTATCCTAAACCCCAACAATAACGCAAAGCATAAACATATTACACATATTTTCAACAAAACTCACATGAACCCTAACAACAATCAACTAACCTAAACATGCATTTCTACCCCATAACCCTTCATAAAACTTATTTAAAACATGGGATAAACTAGAGATCTACCTTACCTCTTGAAGATTGAGAGGGGAGGCGACCTAAACTTGGAGAAATGGAGGAAGAAAGCTTCGGGGTCTCCAAGCTTCAAATCTTGATCTTAGCTCCAAAAATCTTCAAAACCAAGTTAAAACTTGTTAGAAACTTATAGGATTTGCAGGAAAACCTTAAAACCAACCATGGAAGGGCATGAACTCACCTTTGCCTG
This sequence comes from Manihot esculenta, assembly GCF_001659605.2. NCBI lineage: Eukaryota > Viridiplantae > Streptophyta > Magnoliopsida > Malpighiales > Euphorbiaceae > Manihot > Manihot esculenta. The sequence continues at coordinate 14,282,191 of NC_035176.2, read as the reverse complement.
AAAATGGAGGAGAAAACTAGCCCATTTTTGGACAGGGGGCCTTTTATAGGTGGCTGGCCAAACCACCTTCGGAAGCCAAAGGTGACTCCAAAACTCCACCATGTTCGACGGCCGAACATGAGGTTCGGCGGCCGAACCTAGATTTTCCTCTATGGTCATTTTCATTCAAAACTCAATTTCTTTCTTACTTAAAACCTTAAAACACTTGAAAACATTTCATAAAAACATTATTTTATCCTTCTAGAGGTTTCCGACATCTGAGATTCCACCAGACGGTAGGAATTCCGATACCGGAGTCTAGCCGGGTATTACAGGTCCACATCTGAAGCAGGCTGTAGTCCCATACCGACACACTCCCTTGTGCAGCTTGCCACACCTCACACATTCAGCACCATCTGAACCCGAACTCGAGCCACCACCGAGTCCCAGACCTGATTTCAACCTGTTCTAGAACTTATTCTTCTTAGGCTTCCTAGAGCCTCTATCCCACTTTTTCTTTCCACCTGAAGCTGCTGCATCAAGAGAAGAGGAGTCTAACCTTCCCCCGCCGGGGGTCTTAGAACCCGAAGACTGTGCCACTGACTGCTTAACTTTCCCTTCGATTATTACGCTAGCCTCCATCTTCTGGGCCATATCCACTATAGCATGGAAACTCTCCCTCTCTGCTGATTGGATCAAAGAGGAATACCTGGAGTGGAGCTTCATGACATACCTCCTAGACTTCTTCAGGTCTGTGTCAAAAGCTTACCCTGCAAACGGCAACAGCTCCAGGAATCTATCAGTGAATTCATCTACACTCATCTCCTCTGTGACAGAGCGGTTGTCGAGGCCGGTCAAAAATAATACAATTTAGCTACCAACAATTTTACAACTGTAGATAGTGGTGAAAGGATCGAATCCACAGGGAATTGATACTTACCTATTTTCCTTATCAAGACCAAATAAACAAACAGAAAATAAATAGACAATGAAAATAAATTGCAAGTAAAGTAAAAAGGGGGGTTTTGAGATTGATGGGATTAAACTAATGATGAAAGCAATAAAAATAAAGCGAATAATAAAATAAAGAGAAAATAAATATGATAAAAGCTCTAGTTGAAGAATTAGATCCACTTTAGTTGATGGGATTGTTCATTGACACATATGTTCCTTTGTTGATTCAATAAATTGGCCATGGAGATTGAAGAAGCTTCTCACATCCATTATCTCTCTTTTAGATTAAATCAATTAGGGAAAGTCCTCAAATTAATTACTAATTAACAATTGCCAAAGAACGTCTTTGAGCCACAGGCCTTATACAATAGTCAATCGCATAAAGATATAGAGAGAACCAATTCTAGTCACCCACATGCATGGAGACAACACTAGATCATGCGATTTCCTTGGTGATGCACCAAGTGTTCTTATGGTTGAATAAATCAAGCAATTTCGGACTTAAAATCACTCAAACCAACAATATATTACCTTGCAATAAAAATCAATGGAGATCTTAAATAACAAAGCGATAATGTCCTTTAAGCATGAAATCACAAGAATATTGAATAAGAAAAAGATAAACAATGTAGTCCAAGTCTCTCAATCCACAATACAACTAAAGCTTCACTTGTTCTTCAACTAGAAAAGAGGTTTCAGCCTCTCATGGCTGAAACAAAAACCAAAAATAAAAGAAAAGAAGAAAGGTAGAAGAAGAGATGTGAATTTCGTAGGTGTCTCCCAAGGGGAGCTTCGGGACCTCGTAGAGGCTTCTTATGTGGCTTTTTATAGTTGAAAAGTGTTGCCCTAGGTCATACTTACTGCCCAAGAGGTATTTTCTGCCCAAGATGTGTCTGAAAAGGAAAGAATCGCGCTTTTCGGCTTCAGAAGGAAGGCTGCGCGAAAATGCACTGCTGAAGGAAGTTGGTGCGCGCGGTTTGGTCTCAGAAAGGGAAGGAGGCGCAGATTATGCTTCCTAAATAAGTTTAGATGCTGACCTTGCTTCCTAATTAGTGTAGAGGCTGCTCATATTGTTGCAGAAGAGGAAAGAATCGGACTGCAAGCTCTTCAGAAGGCAGTTGCGCGCGGATGGCTTTCAGAATAGGAAAGGAGCGTACCTTGTGCTTGAAAGGAGGAAAGAATCATGCATTAATGCTTCTAGAAGAGGAAGAAGTCGTGGCTGGAGCTTTAGAAGGAAAGAGACATGTTCCAAGGCTTTCAGAAGAGGAATGACGCGCGCCTTGGTCTCCAGAAGGCAGGTGGCGTGCGCATGGACTGTAGAAGAGGAAGGAGAGCGTAGTCATTAATGTGCAGAGATGGAAAGATATCTGTCCAATCTTTCCTTTTTAGGTGGAGCCTTCGTTTGAATTTTAAATGCTGAACGCAGAAGAGGCAAGTGTGCCTTCATGAGATCTTGCTGCCTAAATTGGAAGATTTGACTGCTGCAGTACGTGCACATCTTTGAATAAGGAAAGAAAGATCTGCGATTCGAAATTCAAATAATTTCCTGACTGAGCTTTCCTTATTTGATTTTGTCTCTGCACTTTCCTCATTTGAAGACTTTCCTTTTCTGAAAACTTGCCTTATTTGCAAACTTTCCTTTTTGGCTTCATGCTCTAAATAAGGCAGGAAAGATTCTGCAGTTCGAATTTCGGACAGTTTGCTGACTGTGCTGTCTGACTCTTTCCTTATTTGGCACTTTCCATATATGAAAACTTTCCTTATTTGGAACTTTCCATATATGAAAACTTTCCTTTTCTAGAACTTTCCATATTTGGCACTTTTTGGCAGTTTTAAGAGCATTTTCTCCAGATTGTCTCTTTACACCTAATATCTGCAAAACATGGTTAAAACCACAAAATTAGGTAGAAAAGGTGTAAATAAATATCAAGATTATCATGATAAAGTGGGCTAAATTATGCTTTGTCACTCTGTCTGCCTTAGCTGTTCAAACTCAATCATCTTTAACTCCCTGGAGCTATCAGAGAAAGCCCATCCTGCAAATTCATTTGCAAACTCCTCCCAGGTCAAACTGTCCAATCTAGGGTCCACATAGTTCTTGAACCACTCACGGGCCTTTTTGCATTTAAGGGTGAACCTCGCCATCTGAATGGCCCTACTGTCATCTGCCCCTAACTCATCTGTAATCATCTTCACTGTCTTCAAGTACTCAAAAGGATCATCTCCCTTCTTGAACTTGGGAGCATCCAACTTCAAGTAATCAGTCATCTTAACTCTACTCCCCGTAGATGAGCTAGGTTTGGGTATTTGGACTTCAGGAGCTGCAGGTTCAGGGGGTGGTGGAGGAGGTGCAACATTCCCTTGATTAGGGTTTGTCACATTTGGGTAGAAAGGTGAGGGTGGATACATTGGGTATTGGGGGTATGGTGGATAGCAAGGTGGATAAGGCATGAAGCTAGGGTAGGGGTTAAAGCTGGAGTAATCCGATGTACCCCCCATCGGATACCCTGGGCCCTATGGAAAGGGTGGATACTGGGGTGGATAACCAAACCCCGAGGCCTGAGCGCCTCCCTGAGACTCCCCTGTACCCTCCTCAGACATGCTCACATCCAGATTTCCATCCCTTCTCTGATCCTCATCCATCACTTCCCTCACAATAGAAGATCCTCCCCCTAGATCTGTTCCCCTTCTGCTAGTATCAAAAGACCTTCTAGGGTCCCTTGACACTCTCTCTCTGCTTGATCTACATGACATTGCCCTTGGCAATGCAGGGGGACGGGCATCCATGCCTTCATTTTCTGGTGGGACTCCAGTCAATCGTGCAGATCGACGAGTACCTCTCATCTTGCTTACTGAAAAACAACACATCACATAAAACATTAGCATCAAATGGTCCATGTGGAAACACATGAACCCGCATCACATACATAGCATAACATTAATGCACATGCATAAAATCATGACATTTCACATCATTATTCAAGACAGCACTCCACATCATATCCTAATGGACATGATTTTCCTATTGTGCTTGCCCCTTCTATCACATCTATGAGCCCGACACACTATAGGTCCGACCATATGAACCTAGGGCTCTGATACCAATCTGTATTGACCCGAAAATCAGACCGCTACCGGCGCTAGGATCCAGATCAACTTAAGGTCGCCGGGACCCGTAGCAAGCCTAACATACATCCTGTATACCTGTTAAATCCCATACATGATCATGCATATACATAAAACTTTAAACTTTTTCTTTCATCCCAAGCTTAATCTGTGCATGCACATAACCATAAACATAAAACCCCACACTGAAGCCCTCATCAAATGCTCCAATGGGGTAACATATTATACATTAAGCTTGGTTTAACAGAAAAACATCATTAAACCATTTCATTAAAAAGATCATGTACCCAAAAGGGATTAACCATACACTAGGGCCAAGCACAACTCTATCCTCAATACAATTCCTTACATTACATAACATTATAGCATTCTCCAATACATGTCCACTACTAACTATTACATACACTATGCCTCTACTCTTGCCGACCTCCTGGTCTATCCCGTACCTGCAAACCTGGGGTTAAGGGAATGGGGTGAGCTACTAGAGCCCAATGAGCAGAATAGTAAAACATTATATTAAAATCCATGCTTTCATGAAATGCATCACCTCACAAACAAATCACATCAATGATGGACTTGTCACCAATAGCCCTTTACATAATCCAATCATGCCAGGGGCGTAGTGCAGGCCACACCTGGTCTTTCTCTTACACATAATATATCATACATATCCAATCGTGCCGGGGGCATAGTGTAGGCCACACCCGGTCTTTCTCTTACATTGTGCCAAGGGCATAGTGCAGGCCACACCTGGATTTCCATATCATATCATATCATGTCTCATCATATCGAGGACTAATGGGTCATCCAACATCCATCCACATCAACATCAAATTATGCAATGCAACATATTCGTGAAATTCTAATGCAACAACCTAAAATATATCATGGCATTCGTGATGCATGAACATGCTCCAAATTTATTTGCTTGCAACATAAAGGTTCATTCTACTCACCTCAGGCTGACTCTAAAGCAGCTAGCTCACTGCTGGGGTCCTCGGTTCCTCGAGTCCGAATCTACACAGGTGGACTCAAAATGAGGGACCAAACGTACACTATCATAAGTCTAAACTACTCCCCAAAAACCCCCTAAAACATCATAAAACAATCATAGAATTCATGCAAAGGAAGGCTGAACAGGACACTTTTGGCGGCAGGTTCAGCGGCCGAAAGTCCCTTCGAGAGATGAAACACATGCACCTTCGGCGGCACCTTCGGCGGCCGAAACTCCCCTCCAGAGCCGAAAGTTCAACTTTCGGGGCAGGGTTTGGCAGCCAAAAGCTTGCCTCCACAGGCAGGTTTAGCGGTCGAAAGTGCCTTCGGCAGCCGAACCTGAGTTCTTCCAGAAGTGGCAGAACTCAGCCCTTATGCACAAAATGCCTCACACATTTTCCAAACTCAACCCAACTCATGCAAAAACATGCATACACATATACATAAGCATATAGGGGTCTCAAACTAGCCTAAACCCCAACAAAAACACATCTAGCAACACATATATCATACATTACCCATAAAACCAACATAAACCCTAACATTTTAACAACTAACCTAAACATGCATTTTTACTCCACAAACCTTCATAAAACTTGTTTAAAACATCGAAGGAGGTGAGGATCGACGCTTACCTCTTGAAGATCGAGAGAAGACGTGATCCAACTTGGAGATTTGGAGAAAACGGGTTCCGAAGGTCTCCAAGCTTCCAAACTTTGATCTTTGCTCAAAAACTTCAAAATCAAGTTAAAACTTATTAGAACTTGTAGGATTTGAAGGAAAACCTCAAAACCAACCATGGGAGGGCATGAACTCACCTTTGCCCAAAAATGGAGGAGGAAACTCGCCCATTTTCAGACATGGGGCCTTTTATAGGTGGCTGGCTAGACCACCTTCGGAAGCCAAAGGTGACTCCAAAACTCCACCAAGTTCGGCGACCGAACATGAGGTTCAGTGGCCGAACATGAGGTTCGGCGACCGAACCTGGATTTTCCTCCATGGTGCTTTTCTTTCAAAAACTCAATTTCCTTCTTACTTAAGACCTTAAAACACTTGAAAACATTTTAGAAAAACATATTTTACCCTTCTAGAGGTTCCCGACATCCGAGATTCCGCCAGACGGTAGGAATTCTGATGCTAGAGTCTAGCCGGGTATTACAATAAAAGGTACCCCATATAGCCTATGTGGCCGAATGGGCCTTGCTCTCTTAGCAATCCAAAACTTTAAATATTTGAGCCCATTAAGGCTTTAAAGGTTTAAAGAAAGGCCCTAAAACATGCAAGAAATCCCCAAGCCCCTAGCCTTGGTCGAATGGATCTCTTAAACCTATCTTCTTTACTTTATTATTGTAATACCCGGCTAGACTCCGGTATCGGAATTCCTACCGTCCGTTGGAATTTCGATTGTCGGAAACCTCTAGAAGAGTAAAATCATGTTTTCATAAAATGTTTTAATGTATTTTATGGTTTTAAGTAAGAAAGAAATTGGATTTTAAATGAAAAAGACCATGGAGGCATTTCCAGGTTCAGCCGCCGAACATAGGATAGTTTAGGGGGGGCACGTTAGGCTTCCAAATGTGGCTCATGTTCTGCCGCCGAACCTCATGTTCAGCCGCCGAACATGCATGCGTTTTGGAGTCACCTTCGGCTTCCGAAGGTGGCCTGGCTAGCCACCTATAAAAGGACCCATGGCCGAAAATGGGCGAGCTTTCTCCCCTATTTTCGGCCAACGGTGAGTCCATGCCCTCCTGTGGTTGATTTTGATGATTTTTCCTCAAATCTTTCAAGTGTTAACAAGCGTTTACTTGATTTTTGAAGATTTGTGAGCTTAGAACAAGTTTTTGAAGTTTGGAGGCCCAAGGAGCTAGATCTCTCCCACCTCCGAGTTGAATCGCCTCTCCTCTCGATCTTCAAGAGGTAAGAGTAGATCCTCACCTCTTTTCATGTCTTGAAGGTTCATGGGGTAGAAATGCATGATTAGGTTAGTTGTTTAGAGTTAAGACTTATGTGCTTTTATGGTTAATGTATGTTGTATAAGTATGTTTGATGTGTTTGTGTTGGGGTTTAGGTTAGTTTGAGACCCCTACAAGCTTATGTATGTGTGTATGCATGTTTTGGAAGTGTTGGATTTGAGTTGAAAGGTTTGGGAGGCAAATGTGCATAGAATGGCTGGGTTCTGCCACTTTGGGAGAACCCAGGTTCGGCAGCCGAAGGCCCTTTCGGCCGCCGAACCTGCCTGTGGAGGCAAACTTTTGGCTGCCGAACCCTGCCCCCGAAAGTGTACTTTCGGCTCTGGAAAGGAGTTTCGGCCGCCGAAGGTGCCGCCGAACATGCACGAGTTTTGGATCTGGAAGGAACCTTCGGCCGCCGAAAGTGCCGCCAAAGGTACATGACTTTCGGCTCTGGAGGGACTTTCGGCCGCCGAACCTGCTGCCGAAAGTGCCCTGTTCAGCCTTCCTTTGCATGATTTCTATGATTGTTTTAAGGTGTTTTAGGCGATTTTTTGGGGAGTAGTTTAGAGTCATGTTTATGTATGTTGGTCCCTCATTTGAGTCCACCTGTGTAGGTTCGAATCCGAGAAACCGAGGACCCCAGCAGTGAGATAGCTGCTTCAGCGTCTTTTCAGAGCTAGCCTGAGGTGAGTAGAATGGACTTTTATTTCCAAAGCAAATAAATAAATTTGAGCATGTTCATGCATCACGAATACCATGTGATATATTAGAATGTTTGCATTAGAATTTACGAATATGTTGCATTGCATAATATGATGATGATGTGGATGAATGTTGGATGATCCTTTAGCCCTCCCTATGATATGATATGGTGATGATACGGTATGAAAGACCAGTGAGGGCCATTCTACGCCCCTGGCACTATGTAAGAGAAAGACCAGTGAGGCCCATTCTACGCCCTTGGCATATCGGAATGTTATGTTATGATATGTTAATGTAAGAGAAAGACCAGTGAGGCCCATTCTACGCCCCTGGCACCTTGGAACGGTATGTAGAGGGCTATTGGTGATAAGTTCATCCTTAATGTGATTTGTTTGTGATGTGATGCATTCCATGAGATAATATGTTTTTAAATATATTGTTTTACTATTCTGCTCACTGGGCTCTAGTAGCTCACCCCGTTCCCTTAATCCCCCAGGTTTGCAGGTACGAGACAGTCCGGGAAGTCAACTAGAGTAGAAAGTTTTATGCATGTAATAGCTAGTTGTGGACATGAAAATAATGTAATGAGAAGTATAGTACAGTAATGTAATGTAATGATGTATATTGAGGTTTAGAGTTGTGCTTGACCCTAGTATGTAAAGTTAATCCCTTTTTCACATGATCTTTTTAATGAAAAGTTTTAATGATGTTTATGTAAACCAAGCTTAATGTATGAGATGTTGCCCCATTGGAGCATTTGATGAGGGCTCCAGTGTGAGGTTTTATGTTTATGAGTTGTGCATGCACAGGTTGAGCTTGGTAAATGAAAGAATAAGTTTAAAGTTTTATGTTTATGTTTGATCATGTATGGGATTTAACAGGTATACAGGATGTATGTTAGGCTTGCTACGTGTAACGATCCGAAAATCGGACCGCTACCGGCGCTAGGATCCAGGTCGGCTTAAGGCCGCCGGGACCCGTAGCAAGCCTAACATACATCCTGAATACCTGTTTAATCCCATACATGATCAACAATTACATAAAAATTTAAAACTTTCTCATTTATTCATTCATTCATTCCTTCACCAAGCTTAACATGTGCATGCACAAATCATAACATAAAACCTCTCACTGGAGTCCTCACCAAATACTCCAATGGGGTATCATAACATACATTAAGTTTGGTTTACAATAATCATCATTAAACATTTAAGATCATGTACTAGAAAGGGATTAACAACATACTATGGTCAAGCACAACTCTAAACTTTCATAAGCTTCAATACATTACATTTCTATACAATACTTTTACATTACATCACAATTACATAAAACATGACACTACTCCTGTTGACCTCCTGGTCTACCCTGTACCTGCAAACCTGGGGGTTAAGGGAGAGGGGTGAGCTATAAAGCCCAGTGAGCAGAATAAATAAACATTCAATTTAAATTTCATGCTTTCATGAAATGCAACACATCACAAACAAATCACATCAAGGATGGACTTGTCACCAATAGTCCTCTACATAGTCCAATCGTGCCAGGAGTGTAGAATGGGCCTCACTGGTCTTTCTCTTAACATAACATAACATAGTATAACATTCCATAGTGCCAGGGGCGTAGAATGGGCCTCACTGGTCTTTATCTTAACATAGTGCCAGGGGCGTAGAATGGGCCTCACTGGTCTTTATCTTAACATAGTGCCAGGGGCGTAGAATGGGCCTCACTGGCTATCCATACCGTATCATCATCATACCATAACATAAGAGGACTAAAGGGTCATTCAACATCCATCCATATCATCATCAAGTTATGCAATGCAACATATACGTGAATTCTAATGCAAATAACCTAGTATATCTCATGGCATACGTGATGCATGTATCATGCTCAAAATTTATTTATTTGCTTTGAAACGTAAAGAGTTATTCCACTCACCTCTGGCTGAAGCTCTGATGACTCTGAAGCAGCTATCTCACTGCTGAGGTCCTCGGTTCCTCGGGTTCGAACCTACACAGGTGGACTCAAATGAGGGACCAAACATCCATGAACATGACTCTAAAATACTCCCCGAAAACCCCCTAAAACACCTTAAAACAATCACATAAATCATGCAAAGGAAGGCTGAACAGGGCACTTTCGGCGACAGGTTCGGCAGCCGAAAGTCCCTCTAGAGCCGAAAGTCATGCACCTTCGGCGGCACTTTCGGCGGCCGAAGGTTCCCTCCAGAGACGAAACTCATGCATGTTCGGCGGCACCTTCGGCGGCCGAAACTCCCTTCCAGAGCCGAAAGTACACTTTCGGGGGCAGGGTTCGGCAGCCAAAAGTTGGCCTTCACAGGCAGGTTCGGCGGCCGAAAGTTCCTTCGGCTGCCAAACCTGAGTTCTTCCAAAGGGCAGAACTCAGCCTCTTTCATGCACAAATGCCTCCCAATCCAAACCATCATGCATTTACCTAGTCTACAACAAGCAAACTCAAGCCAACAAGCACATAGGGGTCTCAAACTAACTTAAACCCCAACCAAAACACATCAAACAACCCACATTGCTCATAAACATAACATAAACCCATAAACTCAACAATAACCTAAACATACATTTCTACCCCATAGATCTTCACAAAACTTGTTTAAAACATACAAGAAAGGCTGGATCTAAGCTTACCTCTTGAAGATCGAGAGGAAAGACGATCCTAGCTTGGAGATGGGGAGAAATCAACTCTTTGGTCTCTAAGCTTCCAAACTTGCTCTTTTGCTCAAATAACTTCAAACCAAGTAAAAACTCATAAGAAAATCATGAAGATTCGAAGGAAGAAGCTCAAAATCGATGAGGGACGGTGGAGAGCTCACCTTGGCCAAAAACGGGGAGAAAAGCTCATCCGTTCGGACATGGGGACCCCTTTATAGGTGGCTGGCCAGGCCACTTTCGGGGGCCTAACGTGCCTCCGCATTCATGCCATGTTCGGCGGCTGAACATAAGGTTTGGCGACCAAACCTGGACTTCCCTCACTCATGCCTTTGGGGGCCTAAAGCACTCCCGAAATGCATGCATGTTCGGCGGCCGAACCTGGGTCTTCCTCCAAGGTTATTTTCATACAAAACTCATTTCCTTTCTTGCTTAAAACCATAAAATACATTAAAACATCTTATGAAAACATGGTTTTACCCTTCTAGAGGTTTCCGACATCCGAGATTCCACCGGACGATAGGAATTCCGATACCGGAGTCTAGCCGGGTATTACATTCTCCCCCCCTAAGAACATTCATCCCCGAATGTTCACCAAACAACACATAGTATGGCATAAAATATAAACATTCACATAAAACACATAACACTCACCTTAGAAGAGATGAGGATATTGCTAGAGCATGGACTCCCGTGTCTCCCAGGTACACTCCTCAATGTTGTGGTGATTCCAAAGGACTTTCACCATCGGGAATTCCTTGTTCCTTAGCTTTCTGATCTGAGTGTCAAGAATCCGCACTGGCTGCTCAACATAAGTGAGATCCTCTTGGACCTCCACATCAGGCTCATTAAGAACCTTGCCCTGATCTGACACGAACTTTCTTAACATGGAAACATGGAAAACCGGATGAATTCTCTCCATTGAAGCAGGTAAATCCAGCTTATACGATGCATTCCCGATCTTCTGCAAGATCTCAAAGGGTCCAATGTACCGCAGAGCTAGCTTACCTTTCTTCCCGAACCGAATCACCCCTTTCATCGGAGACACCTTGAGCAATACCAAATCCCCCTCCTGAAACTCTACTTGCCTTCTGCGGATATCTGCATAACTCTTTTGCCTGCTTGCAGCAGTCTTGATCCTTTCTCTGATTATGGGCACTACTTTGCTGGTGATCTCTGCAAGCTCAGGCCCCGCCAAGGCCCTTTCTCCAACTTCCTCCCAACAAACAGGCGACCTGTACTTCCTTCCATACAAAGCTTCATATGGAGCCATCCCTATGCTAGCATGATGACTGTTATTATAAGCAAACTCCACCAAAGGTAGATGCTGCCTCCAAGAACCGCCAAAATCTAGCACACACATTCTGAGCATATCTTCTATAGTCTGGATGGTCCTCTCTGACTGTCCGTCAGTCTGTGGATGGAAAGCAGTGCTGAAATCCAACCTGGTACCCATAGCGTTCTGCAGATTCCGCCAAAACCTGAAGGTGAACTGGGGTCCTCTATCAGACACTATTGAAACAGGAACCCCATGCAACCTAACAATCTCATATACATACACCTGCGCCAACTTATCCACAGAATAGCCACTCCTGACAGGGATGAAGTGAGCAGATTTGGTCAACCTGTCCACAGTCACCCATATGGAGTCTAACCTGTTGGACGATGCCGGTAACCCCACCACGAAGTCCATAGCAATATTCTCCCATTTCCACTCTGGAATAGGTAGTGGGTTAAGCATTCCAGCCGACTTCTGATGTTCCAGTTTCACCCTCTGACATATTTCACAGGCTGACACAAATTGTGCCTCTTCCCTTTTCATAGCTGGCCACCAATACACTCTCTTGAGATCTTGATACATCTTGGTGGCCCCGGAGTGAACGCTGTATCTGGCATTATGAGCCTCTCTCATAATGTCTCCCTTCAGACCTACGTCATCTGGTACACACAATCTATTCCCATAGCGGAGGATCTCCTTGCTGTCAAACCTAAACTCTTCATTCTTGCCTGACTAAACAGTCTTGGCAATCTTCACTTACTCCAGAAACACGGGTGCCACTCTCATCTGGGCTATCAAAGCACCTGTACCAGACAACTCCAACTGTAGACCTTCATTGATGAGCTCGAAGAACTGCCTCACTACTGGCCTCCTCTCTGCTGAAATATGGGACAAACTGCCAAGTGATTTTCGGCTTAAGGCGTCTGCCACAACATTCGCCTTACCCGGATGGTACTGGATCTTGCAATCGTAGTCACTGAGCAGTTCTACCCATCTTCTCTGCCTCATATTTAGCTCTCTCTGACTCAGGATGTACTGCAGGCTTTTATGATCTGTGAAGATCTCACATTTTACTCCATAAAGGTAATGCCTCCACATCTTGAGTGCAAAGATTACAGCTGCCATCTCTAGGTCATGTGTAGGGTAATTCAACTCGTGCTTCTTCAGCTGCCTAGAAGCATAAGCAATCACCCTTTCATTCTGCATCAGCACACAACCCAATCCCACACGGGATGCATCGCAAAAGACTGTGAAGTCCTCATTACTAGTCGGCAGAGCTAACACCGGTGCTGAAGTCAACATCTTCTTTAGCTCCTCAAAGCTCTCCTCACACTGGTCGGTCCACACAAACTTCTGGTTCTTTTTGGTCAATCTGGTCATAGGAGCGGCAATTTTAGAGAAGTCCTGAACGAACCTCCTATAGTAACCTGCTAAACCCAATAAGCTCTTGATCTCTGTCACTGTAGTGGGTCTAGGCTAGTTAGCTACAGCTTTCACTTTCTTGGGGTCTACCTCGATTCCATTTTCTGACACAACGTGCCCCAAGAATGAAATGCTCCTCAGCCAGAATTCACACTTGGAGAACTTGGCATACAAGCCGTGTTCCCTCAAGGTCTGCAGAACCAACCTCAGATGATGGGCATGCTCCTCTGCATTCCTGGAATACACAAAGATATCATCTATGAAGACAATAACAAAGTGATCCAGGCACTGGCTAAATACTCTATTCATGAGATCCATGAATGCTGCAGGGGCATTGGTTAACCCAAACGGCATCACAAGGAACTCATAGTGCCCATATCTAGTTCTGAACGCCGTCTTCGGCACATCCTCTTCTCTTATCCTCAACTGATGGTACCCAGATCTCAGATCTATCTTGGAGAAACAACTTGCTCCTGCTAGCTGGTCGAATAGATCGTCGATCCTTGGCAATGGGTACTTATTCTTGGTAATGACCTTGTTCAACTGCCTGTAGTCGATACAAAGTCTGAGGGATCCATCCTTCTTTTTCACAAATAGCACTGGAGCACCCCAAGGTGAGGTACTCGGTCGGATGAAGCCCTTATCTACCAACTCGTGCAACTGCTCCTTAAGCTCCTTCAATTCAGCTGGTGCCATCCTGTAGGGAGGGATAGAGATCGGTCTGGTTCCAGGCATCAACTCAATTTCGAACTCTATCTCCCTAGCCGGTGGTAAACTTGGCAGCTCGTCTGGGAAAACATCTAAGAACTCACTGACCACGGGCACTGAGGCGGGCTCCCTCACATGACTATCCAGCTCTCTCACATGAGCCAGAAAACCCTGACAACCCCTCTTGAGCAACCTACGAGCCTGTAGGGCTGATATCAAACCTCTAGGTGTACTCTCCCTGTCTCCACTGAAGACAACCTCTGACCCATCCTGACATCTGAACTTGACTACCTCGTCTCTGCAGTCCAAGGTAGCACCATGGGTAGATAGCCAATCCATCCCTAGAATGACGTCAAAATCTGTTAAGTCTAGAACCACAAGGTCGGCAGAAAGGCATCTTCCCTCAATAAAAACTGGACTATACTGGCAGACTGATTCTGCCACTGATGGGTCGCACTTGGGTCCACTAACCCATAGGGGACACTCTAACCCAGAGACCATCAATCCCAACCTCTCGACGGCCCTCGGAGCAATGAAAGAATGAGATGCACCAGGGTCCATTAAGGCATAAACATCTGAGCAACCAATAATGAGATTACCTGCCACCACGGTGTTCGATGCATTTGCCTCCTGCTGCGTCATTGTGAAGATCCGTGCTGGGGCTGATGGACCTTCACCTCTGAAACCCGCTGAAGAAGAGGCTGCCCCTCTCCCTCTACCTCTACCACTGGCCTGAGTCGCGGCTGGAGCTACTGGTTGAGCCACACTACCAGAGGCTGTCTGCTGAGACTGCGCCATAAAAGCTGCTCTAGGACACTCCCGAGCTATGTGTCCCTCCTGCCCACATCTAAAGCAGGCTACCGTCCCAACCAGACATACACCCTTGTGCGGCTTCCCACACTTCCTGCATACTGCATTATCTGCACTTGAGCTCGAGCCACTTCCCAATCTCAGACCTGACTTGATCTTGCTCCAGAACTTGTTCTTCTTTGACTTCTTGGTGGTACTGCTCCTGTAATACCTGGCTAGACTCTGGTATCGGAATTCCTACCGGCCGGTGGAATCCCAGGTGTCGGAGACCTCTAGAAGGGTAAAATCATGTTTTTGTAAAATGTTTTAATATATTTTATGTTTTTAAGCTAGAAGGAAATGAGTTTTTGCATGAAAATAGCCTTGGAGGAAAACTCAGGTTCGGCCGCCGAACCTCAAGTTCGGCCGCCGAACATGCATGCCTTCGGAAGCGTTATTAGGCCCCCAAAAGCATAAGTGAGGAAGTCCAGGTTCGGCCGCCGAACCTTATGTTCGGCCGCCGAACATGGCATGCATGCGGAGGCACATTCGGCTCCCGAATGTGGCCTGGCCAGCCACCTATAAAGGGGTCCCTTAGCCGAAAACGGGCTAGCTTTTCCCCCATTTTCGGCCAAGGTGAGCTCTCCGCCGCCCCTCACCGATCTTGAGTTTCTTCCTTCAAATCTTTCATGATTTTCACTAGTTTTCACCTTGTTTTGAAAATTTTTGAGCAAAAGAACAAGTTTTGAGCTTGGAGACCCAAGGAGCTAAATCTCTCCCAACTCCAAGTTAGATCGCCTCTACTTTCGATATTCAAGAGGTAAGAGTCGATCTCTAGCTTTTGATGTGTTTTAAACAAGTTTTATACAAGTTTATGGAGTAGAAATGCATGTTTAGGTTGTTTTGAGTTTATGGGTTTCATGTGTGTTCATGAGCAATGTGGGTATGTTGAAGTTGGGGTTTAGGCTAGTTTGAGACCCCTATGAACTTGTATGCTTGATTGTGTATGATTGGGAGTGTTGTAGAATAGGTTTATGAATGTTTGAAAGGTTTGGGACGCGTTTGTGCATGTTGGAGCTGAGTTTCTGCCACTTTGGAGAAACTCAGGTTCGGCCGTCGAAGGAACTTTTGGCCGCCGAAGGAACTTTTGGCCGCCGAACCCGCTTGTGGAGGCAGCCTTCGGCTGCCGAAGCCTGCCCCCGAAAGAGCACTTTCGTCTCTGGAGGGCAGTTTCGGCCGCCGAAAGTGCCGCCGAACATGCATCAGTTTCGTCTCTGTCTGGGAGTTTCGGCCGCCAAAGGTGCCGCCGAACCTGCCTGACTTTCGGCTCTGGAAGGACTTTCGGCTGCCGAACCTGCCGCCGAAAGTACCCTGCCCAGCCCTCCTTTGCATGTTTTTCTATGATTGTTTCATGATATTCTAGGGGGTTTTTGGGGAGTAGTTTAGAGTTATGTTCATGTATGTTTGGTCCCTCATTTGAGTCCACCTGTGTAGGTTTGGACCCAAGGAACCGAGGACCCCAACAGTGAGTCAGCTGCTCCAGTGTCTGGTCAGAGCTATCCAGAGGTGAGTGGAATAACTCATTACATTTTAAAGCAAATAATGGACATTTTAGCATGATTCATGCATCATTAATGCCATGAGATATACTAGGTTGTTTGCATTAGAATTCACGAATATGTTGCATTGCATATTTTGTTGTTGATGTGGATGAACGTTGGATGATCCATAGCCCTCGACCTATGATGTGACGATATGATATGTACGGTATGGAATGAAAGACCAGTGGGACCCATTCTACGTTCGCTGGCACTATGTAAGAGAAAGACCAGGACCCATTCTACGTTCTGGCACATTGGAATGTTATGTTATGCTATGTAAGAGAAAGACCAGGACCCATTCTACGTTCTAGCGCTATTGGATATGTAGAGGGCTACTGGTGACAAGTTCATCCTTGATGTGATATGTTTGTGATGTGATGCATTCCATGAAAGCATGAAATGTTAATATAATGTTTTTATTATTCTGCTCACTGGGCTCTAGTTGCTCACCCCTCTCCCTAATCCCCCAGGTTTGCAGGTACGGGCTAGGCAGAGAAGTCGAGATGAATGAAGTCATGTGTATGTAATAGATAGAATGTGGACATGATAAATTGTAAAATGATTTATAGTTACGTCATGTAAATGTTGATTTTGAGATTGAGGTTTAGAAGTTGTGCTTGACCGAGTTTGTATAGGAATCCCTTTTGTAAACATGATCTATGTTTTATGATGTTTATATAAACCAACTCAACATATGTTATGTCACCCATTGGGGCATTGATGAGATCCCAAAGAAGGGTCAATGTTTATGGTTATGTTTATGTTCTGTGCATGCACAGGTTGAGCTTGGTAAAAGAAAAGAAAAGTTCAAATTTTTATGTACGATGTTGATCATGTATGGGATTAAACAGGTTTACAGGTTGTATGTCAGGCTTGCTACGGGCCCCGGCGGCCTTATGCCGACCTGGATCCTAGCGCCGGTAGCGGTTCGGTTTTCGGGTCGTTATAGAATGGTATCAGAGCCCTAGATTCATATGGTCGGACTAGAGTGTCGGGCTCATAGATGTTATAGAAGGTCAAGCACAATAGGAAAGATCATGTCCACTAGGATAGGATGTGGAGTCCTGTCTTGTTTGATGATGTGAAATGCCATGATTATATGCATGAGCATTAATGCTATGATATGAATGATATGTATGTGATGCGGGTTCATGTGTTCCCACATGAACCATATGATGCTAATGTTTGTGTGATGTGTACTGTTTTTCAGAAAACAGGATGAGAGGAACTCGTCGATCTGCACGATTGACTGGAGTACCACCTGAGGATGAGGGCACGAGCGCCCATCCTCCTGCATTGCCTAGGGCAATGTCATGTAGATCAAGCAGAGAAAGAGTGTCAAGGGACCCTAGAAGGTCTTTTGATGCTAGCAGAAGGGGGACAGATAGAGGAGGAAGTTCTTCAGATGTGAGGGAGGTTATGGAAGAGGATCAGAGGAGGGATGGGAATCTGGATGTCAGCATGTCGGAAGAAGGGACAGGGGAGTCACAGGGAGGCGCTCAGGCCTCGGGGTATGGTTTTCCACCCCATTATCCACCCTTCCCACAGGGTTCAGGTTATCCGATGGGAGGCACATCGGATTACTCCAGCTTTAACCCCTACCCTACCTACATGCCTTATCCACCTTTCTATCCACCTTACCCACAGTACGCAGCTTATCCACCCTCACCCTTCTATCCTACCCCGGCAAACCCCACCTCGAGGAATGCTGCACCCCCCACCTCCACCACCTACAGAATCAGCAGCCCCAGTTACTCAACCTTCTAGACCTAGCTTAGCCGGTGGGAGCAAGGTGAAGATGACAGATTACCTTAAGCTGGATGCTCCCAAATACAAGTCAGGGGATGATCCCTTTGAGAACCTGAGGGTAGTGAAGACGATAACTGACGAGCTAGGGGCAGACGACAGCAGGGCCATTCAGATGGCAGGGTTCACTTTAAAGTGCAAAAAGGCACGGGAATGGTTCAAGTGTTATGTGGACCCAAGACTAGACGGCATGACATGGGAGGAATTTGCAAATGAGTTTGCTAGATGGGCTTTTCCAGACAGTTCCAGAGAACTGAAGATGATTGAGTTTGAGCAGCTGAGGCAGACAGAACACATGAGTGTAGAGGAGTACACGGATAAATTCTTAGAGCTATTGCCTTTTTCAGGGCAAGCTCTAGATACAGATTCGAAGAAAGCCAAGAGATATGTTATGAAACTGCATTCTAGGTACTCCTCTTTGATTCAATCAGTTGAGAGGGAGAGTTTCCACACTGTGGTGGATATGGCTCGAAGAATGGAGGCTAGTGCTATAATTGAGGGGTCAGTGAAGCAGTCAGTGACCCAGTCTTCAGGAGTTAAGACCCCAGGTAGAGGAGGGCCAGGTCCCTCTTCTTAGAGCTCAAGTAGCAAGAAGTAGAGTAACACCACCAAGAAGCCGAAGAAGAATAAGTTCTGGAGTAAGTTGAAATCCGGTCTGGGATTAGGCGGTGGCTCGAGCTCAGGCTCAGATGGTACAGAATGCCTAAGGTGTGGGAAGCCACACAAGGGAGTGTGTCGGGCTGGGACTAATGCATGCTTCAGATGTGGACAGGAGGGACACATGGCTCGGGAGTGTCCTAGAGCACCTTTTATGGGCTAGCCCCAGCAGACAGCTTCTGGTAGTGTGGCACAACCAGCAGCTCCAGCCACAACTCAGGGCAGTGGCAGAGGTAGAGGGAGAGGGGCAGCCTCTTCTTCTGGTTCCCGAGGTGAAGGTCCATCAGCTCTGTAATACCCGGCTCGAGTCCGGCATCGGCATTCCTGTAGTCCGGTGGAATCTTGGGTGTCAGAACCCTCGAGAAGGGTAATACATATGTTTTCTAAGGTATTTTCACTTGTTTTCATGTTTTGAAGTGTTAAAAGCATTGAGTTTTGAAAGAAAAGCAACAAGGGAGAAATGCAAAGGTTCGGCCGCCGAAGGTCACTTTCGGCCGCCGAACATTGCATGGTTGCGGCTTCACGTTCGGCTGCCGAAGGTGGTCTGGCCAGCCACCTATAAAAGGGCCAAGGGTCGGTGGAAGGAGGTTATTTCTCCTCCACTTGCAGCCAGAGGTGAGTTCCAGCCTCTCCCACGTTGACTTTCATGTTTTCCATGAGTTTCATCAAATCTTTCAAGAGTTTGAAGAGTTTTGGTGACTTTTGAAGGTTTTGAGCAAAAGAACCAAGTTTTGAAGCTTGGAGCTTTGGAAGAGCTTTTCTTCATATCTCCACGATAGGATCCTTCATCCTCAAGTTGTGTAAGAGGTAAGTGAAGATCCTAAGCTTCTTTGATGATTTTGAAAGGTTTTATGAAGTTGGTATGGGTAGTATGCATGTTTAGGTTTAGGTGAGGTTTTTGGGTGCTTTGTGGTGTGCTATGTTTGTTTGGGGTTTTAGGGTAGTTTTAGACCCCTTTGTGCATATATATGTGTATATGCTAGTTGGGAGTAGTTGCTATTCATGTTTGTAGGTTTTTGGGCAAAGTTTGCATGAAACAGAGCAGGGTTCTGCCCTTCGAGCAAAACCAGGTTCGGCCGCCGAAGGAAGGTTCGGCCGCCGAACCCCTTGTGGAGGCAGTTTCGGCTGCCAAAACTTGCCCCCGAAAGCTAGGCTTTCGGTTTTAGAAAGAGCCTTTCGGCCGCCAAAAGAGGGAGTTCAGCCGCCGAAAGTGTGTGAGTTTCGTCTCTGGACGAGACCTTCGGCCGCCGAAGGTGCCGCCGAACATGCATGAGTTTCGTCTCTGGAGTGGGGTTTCGGCCGCCGAACCTGCCGCCGAAAGTGCCCTGTCCAGCTTTCGTTTGCATGTTTTATGTGATGGTTTTAGGATTGTTTAGAGGGGTTTTGGGGAGTTTCTTAGAGATGTTCTTGAGTGAGTTTGGTCCCTCATTTGAGTCCACCTGTGTAGGTACGGACCAGAGGAATCAGGGAAGTCAGCAGTGAGTCCAGTGTCAGAACCTGCAGAGTCAGTTCAGAGATAACTAAAGGTGAGTGGAACTTAACTTAATGTTTTAATATGAGAACTGAATCTTTTATATTGCTTCATGCATCATGAATATGCTATAGGGTGAGTGCATTAGTGTACACGACTATGACGCATTGCATTTATCCTTGTACTTGGCATGGCTCCTTGTACATTGCTTATGTGAGACGGCACGGACTTCGTGAGGATTCATTAGCCCTCAGAGGAAAGACCTGGAATAGCCCTACGGGGACCAGGCACAAAGACCTGGAACAGCCCTACGGGGACCAGGCACATGGTACTCCGGTACCCCAGATGAGATAGAGGGAGTTTTGATCCGTCCGGCCGAGGTGATGTGATTACTTGTGATGTGATGCATTCCATGAGAGCATGTTTTATCACCTGTTATTTTATTACTATTCTACTCACTGGGCTATAGTAGCTCATCCCTCTCCCCTAACTCCAGTTGTGCAGGTTCAGAGGTCAGAGAGAACTCAGCAGGGTACAGGAAGAGTACAGAGTATTGTAATAGCTAGTGTGGACATGTAAATGTAAAGAGATAAGGTTTATGTATAGTGTATAGAATGGTGCTTGACTATAAGAGTTGTAATCCCTTGTTCTTTTCACATGATCAGTTTATGTTTACATATATGTGTTGTATATATGGAAGAACCAGGCTTCACATAGATGAGTTGAGCCGCCTTGAGCATAGAGGAGAGCTCTGGCTGGCGTTTTGTAGTACCGTGACAGTATTTGCACAGATTAAGCCTTGGTATGAGAAAAGTATTCATTTTTACAGAAAATGTTTGATCATGTATGGGATTTCACAGGTACACAGAGTTCATAGCAGGCTTACTACGGGTCCCGGCGACCTTAAGTCGATCTGGATCCTAGTGCCGGTAGCAGTTCGATTTCCGGGCTGTTACAGATTGGTATCAGAGCCCTAGGTTCACATGGTCGGACCTATAGAGAGAGAGTTGGGCTCATAGAGAGGTTTAGCAGGTCAAGCATCATAGGCAAACATGTCCACGAGGATAGGATGTTAGTCCTGTCTATATACTGATGTGCAATGCCATGATTTATGCATGTGCATTTTTTTTGATGTGTTGCTTATGTGTTATGTGATTTGTTGTTTTTCCAGCGAGTGAAGATGCGAGGAACTCGTCGATCCGCGAGATTGACTGGAGTCCCACCTGTAAGTGAGGGTACAGCTGCTCGTCCACCTGCCTTGCCAAGGGCAAGATCTCACAGGTCAAGCAGGGAAGGAACGTCACGAGACCCTAGAAGGTCTTCTGACGAGAGTAGGAGAGGAGTAAGCAGAGGGGGAAGGTCAGTAGAAGAAAGAGGTGTGATGGAAGAGGATCAGAGTAGAGATGTAAGCATGGGTGTAGGAAGGTCAGAAGAAGGTATGGGGGAGTCCCAGGGAGGCGCACAGGCCTCGGGGTTTGGCTATCCACCCTTTCCTCAGGGCCCAGAGTATCCGATGGGAGGCACGTCGGATTACTCCAGCTTTGCTCCATATCCACCCTACATGCCATATATGCCCTATCCTTCCTTCTATCCACCATATCACATGTATCCACCCCCACCTGTTCATCCAAGTCTAGTACAGCCTGAAGTGAGGGAACCAGTTCCTCCACCACCACCTCCTGAACCAGTAGCCCCTGTTGTGGAAGCACAGCAACCCAGTTCTTCAGGGGGAAGTAAGGTGAAGATGATCGAGTACTTAAAGTTGGATGCTCCTAAATTCCATACAGGAGATGATCCCTTTGAGTATCTCAGTGCAGTCAGAATGATAACAAGTGAGTTGGGAGCAGATGACGGTAGAGCCATTGAGATGGCAGGGTTCACTTTAAAGTGCAAGAAAGCTAGAGAATGGTTCAAGAACTATGTGGACCCGAGACTTGAGAGTATGACATGGGAAGAGTTCGCCAACGAATTTGCTGGATGGGCTTTTCCTGACAGTTCCAGGGAACTAAAGGTTGTGGAGTTTGAGCAGTTGAGACAGACGGAGGAGATGAGCGTTGATGAATATACAGATAAGTTCCTGGAATTGTTGCCATATGTCGGTCAGGCATATGATACAGATCAGAAGAAGGCAAAGAGATATGCCACAAGGCTTCATCCCAGGTATTTCTCTTTGATTCTTCATGCGGAGAAGGAAAGTTTCCACTCTATTGTGGATGCTGCTAGAAAGATGGAGGCCAGTGCCCTAAGTCAAGGAATAGTCAAGCAAGCAAAGGCACAGGCTTCTGGTACGGCAAGTGCGAGTAAGAAGAGATGGGAGAAATTCCGAGGAAAGAGAGGCAAGTTCTGGAACAGGCTTAAGTCGGGTCTGGGAATGAGTAGTGGCTCCAGTTCTGGCGCAGATTTTCCAGTGTGCAAGAGGTGTGGCAAACAGCATAGAGGAGCTTGTCAGTTGGGATCCACAGCCTGCTATAGATGTGGGCAGGAGGGACATTATGCACGGGAATGTCCTCAGGCGACTTTGGTTGCACCATCCCAGCAGATGAGTACGGGCAGTGTAGTACAGCCAGTAGCTTCAGTTCGACCACCAAGCAGTGGCAGAGGAAGAGGAAGAGGGGCAGCCACTTCATCAGGGATGGGTTCCCGAGGTGCAGGTCCGTCAGCCCCAGCACGGATTTTCACCCTGACTCAGCAAGAGGCAGACACGTCGAACACGGTGGTGTCAGGTAATCTCATCATTGGATGTTCAGAGGTGTATGCTTTAATGGACCCCGGTGCTTCTCACTCTTTCATTTCTTCTAAAGCTGCAGAGAGGTTGGGTCTGATGGTGTCTGAGTTAGAGTGTCCTCTATGGGTCAGTGGACCCAAATGTGATCCATCTTTGGCAGAGTCAGTCTGTCGGTTCAGTCCAGTGTGAATAGAGGGTAGATACCTTCCAGCTGACCTGGTGGTTCTAGAGTTGACAGATTTTGATGTCATTCTAGGGATGGACTGGTTATCTACGTATGATGCTACCCTGAACTGTAGAGACAAGGTAGTCAGTGTCAGAGACCAGGATGGGTCAGAGTGTGTCTTTAGAGGAGACAGGAGAGGGACACCTAGGGGTTTGATATCAGCCCTCCAGGCTCGTAAGATGTTAAGGAAGGGGTGTCAGGGGTTCCTAGCTTATGTGAGAGAGCTAGACAGGCAGGTTAGGGAACCATCCTCAGTACCAGTTGTTCGAGACTTCCCAGATGTGTTTCCTGAAGAGCTTCCAGGACTACCACCTGATAGGGAAATAGAGTTCGAGATTGAGTTTATGCCCAGTGCTAGACCGATCTCTATTCCTCCCTACAGGATGGCACCAGCAGAGTTGAGAGAGTTGAAAGAGCAGTTACAGGATTTGGTAGCTAAGGGTTTCATCCGCCCGAGTACCTCACCATGGGGTGCTCCAGTATTATTTGTCAGAAAGAAGGATGGACCTCTTAGACTTTGTGTCGACTACAGACAGTTGAACAAAGTCACTATCAAAAACAAGTATCCGTTACCCAGGATCGATGATCTATTCGACCAGCTGGCAGGAGCAGGTTGTTTTTCGAAAATAGATCTGAGATCCGGATACCACCAGTTGAAGATCAGGGAAGGAGATGTATCCAAGACTGCTTTCAGAACCAGATATGGGCATTATGAGTTCCTTGTGATGCCGTTCGGGTTGACTAATGCCCCTGCAGCATTCATGGATCTCATGAACAGGGTTTTCAGGGAGTACTTGGATCGTTTTGTGATCGTCTTTATTGATGATATCTTGGTGTACTCCAGGAATGCAGAGGAGCATGCCCAGCATCTGCGTCTAGTGCTTCAAACCTTGAGAGAGCATGGCTTGTATGCCAAGTTCTCCAAGTGCGAGTTCTGGCTAAGGAGCATTTCCTTTTTAGGACATGTTGTATCAGAGGAAGGTATAGCAGTAGATCCCAAAAAGGTAGAGGCAGTAGCCAACTGGCCTACACCCACTACAGTGACAGAGATCAAGAGTTTTCTGGGTTTGGCAGGCTACTATTGGAGGTTTGTTCAGGACTTCTCGAAGATAGCTGCTCCTATGACTAGACTGACCATAAAGAATCAGAAGTTTGTGTGGTCCGAGGAATGTGAGGAGAGTTTTGCAGCGTTGAAGAGACGGTTGACTTCAGCACCGGTGTTAGCTCTGCCGAGCAGTGATGAAGATTTCACAGTGTTCTGTGATGCATCCCGAGTGGGATTAGGTTGTGTGTTGATGCAGAATGACAGAGTGATAGCTTATGCTTCTAGACAGCTGAAGAAGCACGAGCTGAATTACCCGACACACGATCTTGAGATGGCAGCTGTTATCTTTGCACTTAAGATGTGGAGACATTACCTCTATGGGGTAAAGTGTGAGATCTATATGGATCATAAGAGCCTACAGCACATCTTAAGTCAGAGAGAGTTAAACTTGAGGCAGAGATGGTGGGTAGAATTGCTCAGTGATTACGATTGTAAGATCCAGTATCATCCGGGCAAGGCTAATGTTGTCGCTAATGCCTTAAGCCGAAAGTCACTTGGCAGTTTATCCCACATTGCAGTAAAGAGAAGACCGGTGGTGAAGGATTTCTACAAGCTCGTGGAAGAAGGGTTACAGTTGTAGTTATCTGGTACAGGTGCTTTGATCGCACAGATGAAAGTGACACCAGTGTTTCTCGAGCAAGTGGCTCTGAAACAGCACGAAGACCCCGAGTTAGTGAAGATTGCCAGGACTGTTCAGTCTGGCAACAGTGCAGAGTTCAAATTTGACGGTGAGGGGATTCTTCGGCACGGTAAGAGGTTATGTGTACCAGATGATAGCAGTTTGAAGGCAGACATTATGAGGGAAGCTCATAATGCGAGGTATAGCGTTCACCCTGGAGCCACCAAGATGTATCAAGATCTGAGAAGGGTGTATTGGTGGCCAGCAATGAAGAGAGAAGTGGCACAGTTCGTGTCAGCCTGCGAGACATGTCAAAGGGTGAAGCTAGAGCACCAGAAGCCGGCTGGAATGCTTAACCCACTGCCGATTCCAGAATGGAAATGGGAGAACATAGCTATGGATTTTGTAGTGGGGTTACCGGCGACGTCTAACAGACTAGACTCCATATGGGTGATTGTGGATAGACTCACTAAATCTGCTCACTTCATTCCAGTCAGGAGTAACTACTCTGTGGACAAGTTGGCGCAGGTGTATGTAGACGAGATAGTAAGGTTGCATGGAGTTCCAGTGTCGATAGTATCAGATCGAGGACCTCAGTTCACCTCCAGGTTTTGGCGGAGTCTGCAGAATGAAATGGGCACAAGGTTGGATTTCAGCACTGCTTTCCATCCACAGACAGACGGTCAGTCAGAGAGGACCATCCAGACCATCGAAGATATGCTGAGAATGTGTGTGTTAGACTTTGGCGGTTCTTGGAGGCAGCATCTACCTCTGGTGGAGTTTGCCTACAACAACAGCCATCATGCTAGCATAGGGATGACCCCTTATGAAGCTTTGTATGGGAGGAAGTGCCGAACACCTGTTTGCTGGGAAGAGGTAGGAGAGCAAACTCTTGCAGGGCCAGAGTTAGTTGAGATAACCAGCAAGTTAGTGCCTATCATCAGAGAGAGGATCAGAACAGCTGTAAGCAGACAGAAAAGCTATGCAGACATCCGTAGGAAGCAGATAGAGTTCCAGGAGGGGGATATGGTATTGTTCAAGGTGTCTCCGATGAAGGGAGTGGTTCGGTTTGGAAAGAAGGGTAAACTGGCCCCACGGTACACTGGTCCCTTTGAGATCTTGCAGAAGATCGGGCCTGTGTCGTATAAGCTAGATTTACCGGCTTCTATGGAAAGAATTCACCCGGTATTCCATGTTTCTATGTTGAGGAAGTTTGTGTCAGATCCAGAAAAGGTTCTTAGTGAACCTGAGGTGGAAATCTTAAGTGATCTCACCTATGTAGAGCAGCCAGTGCGGATCCTTGACACCCAGATCAGAAGGCTGAGAAACAAGGAGATACCAATGGTGAAAGTTCTGTGGAACCACCATAACCTAGAAGAGTGCACCTGGGAGACTCGGGAGTCCATGCTCCAGCAATACCCATATCTGTTTTAAGGTTCGTTTTTCCCCTTTTCTATGTGTTTATGTTGTGTTAGGGACATTCGGGGATGAATGTTCTTAAGGGGGGGAGAATGTAATACCCGGCTCGAGTCCAGCATCGGCATTCCTGTAGTCCGGTGGAATCTTGGGTGTCGGAACCCTCGAGAAGGGTAATACATATGTTTTCTAAGGTATTTTCACTTGTTTTCATGTTTTGAAGTGTTAAAAGCATTGAGTTTTGAAAGAAAAGCAACAAGGGAGAAATGCAAAGGTTCGTCCGCCGAAGGTCACTTTCAGCCGCCGAACATTGCATGGTTGCGGCTTCACGTTCGGCTGCCGAAGGTGGTCTGGCCAGCCACCTATAAAAGGGCCAAGGGTCGGTGGAAGGAGGTTATTTCTCCTCCACTTGCAGCCAGAGGTGAGTTCTAGCCTCTCCCACGTTGACTTTCATGTTTTCCATGAGTTTCATCAAATCTTTCAAGAGTTTGAAGAGTTTTGGTGACTTTTGAAGGTTTTGAGGAAAAGAACCAAGTTTTGAAGCTTGGAGCTTTGGAAGAGCTTTTCTTCATATCTCCACGATAGGATCCTTCATCCTCAAGTTGTGTAAGAGGTAAGTGAAGATCCTGAGCTTCTTTGATGAGTTTGAAAGGTTTTATGAAGTTGGTATGGGTAGTATGCATGTTTAGGTTTAGGTGAGGTTTTTGGGTGCTTTATGGTGTGCTATGTTTGTTTGGGGTTTTAGGGTAGTTTTAGACCCCTTTGTGCATATATATGTGTATATGCTAGTTGGGAGTAGTTGCTATGCATGTTTGTAGGTTTTTGGGCAAAGTTTGCATGAAACAGAGCAGGGTTCTGCCCTTCGGGCAAAACCAGGTTCGGCCGCCAAAGGAAGGTTCGGCCGCCGAACCCCTTGTGGAGGCAGTTTCGGCTGCCAAAACTTGCCCCCGAAAGCTAGGCTTTCGGTTTTAGAAAGAGCCTTTCGGCCGTCGAAAGAGGGAGTTCGGCCGCCGAAAGTGTGTGAGTTTCATCTCTGGACGAGACCTTCGGCCGCCGAAGGTGCCGCCGAACATGCATGAGTTTCGTCTCTGGAGTGGGGTTTCGGCCGCCGAACCTGCCGCCGAAAGTGCCCTGTCCAGCTTTCGTTTGCATGTTTTATGTGATGGTTTTAGGATTGTTTAGAGGGGTTTTGGGGAGTTTCTTAGAGATGTTCTTAAGTGAGTTTGGTCCCTCATTTGAGTCCACCTGTGTAGGTACGGACTAGAGGAATCAGGGAAGTCAGCAGTGAGTCCAGTGTCAGAACCTGCAGAGTCAGTTCAGAGATAACTAAAGGTGAGTGGAACTTAACTTAATGTTTTAATATGAGAACTGAATCTTTTATCATGCTTCATGCATCATGAATATGCTATAGGGTGAGTGCATTAGTGTACACGACTATGACGCATTGCATTTATCCTTGTACTTGGCATGGCTCCTTGTACATTGCTTTTGTGAGACTGCACGGACTTCGTGAGGATTCATTAGCCCTCAGAGGAAAGACCTGGAATAGCCCTACGGGGACCAGGCACAAAGACCTGGAACAGCCCTACGGGGACCAGGCACATGGTACTCCGGTACCCCAGATGAGATAGAGGGAGTTTTGATCCGTCCGGCCAAGGTGATGTGATTACTTGTGATGTGATGCATTCCATGAGAGCATGTTTTATCCCCTGTTATTTTATTACTATTCTACTCACTGGGCTATAGTAGCTCATCCCTCTCCCCTAACTCCAGTTGTGCAGGTTCAGAGGTCAGAGAGAACTCAGCAGGGTACAGGAAGAGTACAGAGTATTGTAATAGCTAGTGTGGACATGTAAATGTAAAGAGATAAGGTTTATGTATAGTGTATAGAATGGTGCTTGACTATAAGAGTTGTAATCCCTTGTTCTTTTCACATGATCAGTTTATGTTTACATATATGTGTTGTATATATGGAAGAACCAGGCTTCACATAGATGAGTTGAGCCGCCTTGAGCATAGAGGAGAGCTCTGGCTGGCGTTTTGTAGTACCGTGACAGTATTTGCACAGGTTAAGCCTTGGTATGAGAAAAGTATTCATTTTTATAGAAAATGTTTGATCATGTATGGGATTTCACAGGTACACAGAGTTCATAGCAGGCTTACTACGGGTCCCGGCGACCTTAAGTCGATCTGGATCCTAGTGCCGGTAGCAGTTCGGTTTCCGGGCTGTTACAAGCTCCAGCCAGGATCTTCACCATGACACAGTAAGAGGCTAACACATCCAACACCGTGGTGTCAGGTAATCTCATCATTGGGTGTTCTGATGTGTATGCATTAATGGACCCGGGTGCATCTCATTCTTTTATTGCTCCGAGAGCCGTTGAGAGGTTGGGTCTGATGGTCTCTGGGTTAGAGTGTCCCCTATGGGTCATTGGACCCAAGTGTGACCCGTCAGTGGCAGAGTCAGTCTGCCAGTACAGTCCAGTTTTTGTTGAGGGAAGATGCCTCTCCGCCGACCTTGTGGTTTTGGATTTGACAGACTTTGACGTCATTCTAGGGATGGATTGGCTATCTACCCATGGTGCTACCTTGGACTGCAGAGACAAGGTAGTCAGGTTCAGAGATCAGAACGGGTCAGAGGTTGTCTTCAGAGGAGACAAGAGGGGTACACCTAGAGGTCTGATATCAGCTCTTCAGGCTCGTAGGTTGCTTAGGAAGGGATATCAGGGGTATTTGGCTCATGTGAGAGAGCTAGTTAGTCAGGTCAGGGAGCCAGCCTCAGTGCCAGTTGTCAGAGACTTTCAGGATGTTTTTCCAGAGGAGCTTCCAGGACTACCACCTGCTAGGGAGATAGAGTTTGAAATCGAATTGATGCCTGGAACTAGACCGATCTCTATTCCTCCCTACAGGATGGCTCCAGTTGAGTTGAAGGAATTGAAAGAACAGTTGCAAGAGCTGGTAGAAAAGGGCTTCATCCGACAGAGTACCTCACCTTGGGGCGCTCCAGTCTTGTTTGTGAGAAAGAAGGATGGATCCCTTAGACTTTGTATTGACTACAGGCAGTTGAACAAAGTCACTACCAAGAATAGGTACCCTCTGCCAAGGATCGATGATCTATTCGACCAGTTAGCAGGAGCGGGTTGTTTTTCCAAAATAGATCTGAGGTCCGGGTACCATCAGCTGAGGATTAGAGAAGAGGATGTGCCAAAGACAGCTTTCAGAACCAGATATGGGCATTTTGAGTTCCTTGTAATGCCGTTCGGGTTAACCAATGCCCCTGCAGCATTCATGGATCTCATGAACAGAGTGTTTAGCCAAT
This sequence comes from Manihot esculenta, assembly GCF_001659605.2. Lineage (NCBI taxonomy): Eukaryota > Viridiplantae > Streptophyta > Magnoliopsida > Malpighiales > Euphorbiaceae > Manihot > Manihot esculenta. The sequence continues at coordinate 14,252,658 of NC_035176.2, read as the reverse complement.
ACCTGGATCACTTTGTTATTGTCTTCATAGATGATATCTTAGTGTATTCCAGGAATGCAGAGGAGCATGCCCATCATCTGAGGTTGGTTCTGCAGACCTTGAGGGAATATGGCTTGTATGCCAAGTTCTCTAAGTGTGAGTTCTGGCTGAGGAGCATTTCATTCTTGGGGCATGTAGTGTCAAAGGATGGGATAGAGGTGGACCCCAAGAAGATAGAAGCTGTGGCTAACTGGCCTAGACCCACTTCAGTGACAGAGATTAGAAGTTTCTTGGGTTTGGCAGGTTACTACAGGAGGTTCGTTCAGGACTTCTCAAAAATTGCAGCTCCTCTGACTAGACTAACCAGGAAAAATCAGAAGTTTGTGTGGACTGACCAATGCGAAGAGAGTTTTAAAGAGCTTAAGAAGAGGTTAACGTCAGCACCAGTGTTAGCTTTGCCAGCTAGCAATGAGGATTTCACAGTTTTCTGTGATGCATCCCGAGTGGGTTTGGGTTGTGTGTTAATGCAGAATGAAAGGGTGATTGCTTATGCTTCTAGACAGCTGAAGAAGCATGAGTTGAATTACCCCACACATGACCTGGAGATGGCAGCAGTAATCTTTGCACTCAAGATGTGGAGGCACTACCTCTATGGGGTTAAATATGAGATCTTCACAGATCATAAGAGCCTGCAGTACATCCTGAGTCAAAGAGATTTGAACTTGAGACAGAGAAGATGGGTAGAGCTGCTGAGTGATTATGATTGCAAGATTCAGTACCACCCGGGTAAGGCGAATGTTGTGGTAGACGCCCTAAGCCGGAAATCACTAGGTAGTCTATCCCATGTCACGGCGGAGAGGAGACCAGTGGTGAAGGAGTTTTACAAGCTCATTGATGAAGGTCTACAGTTGGAGTTGTCTGGTACAGGTGCTTTGATTGCTCATATGAGAGTGGCACCCGTGTTTCTGGAGCAGGTGGCTCAGAAACAGCATGAGGACCCAGAATTAGTGAAGATTGCCAGGGCTATTCAATCAGGCAAAGATAGTGAGTTCAGATTCGACAACAAGGGGATCCTCCGCTATGGGAGCCGATTGTGTGTACCAGACGACATAGGGCTAAAAGGAGACATTATGAGAGAGGCTCATAATGCAAGATACAGCGTTCACCCCGGAGCCACCAAGATGTATCAAGATCTGAAGAAGGTTTATTGGTGGCCAGCTATGAAGAGAGAAGTGGCACAGTTTGTGTCAGCCTGCGAAGTGTGTCAGAGGGTGAAGCTGGAACATCAGAAGCCGGCTGGAATGCTTAACCCGCTACCTATTCCAGAGTGGAAATGGGAGAATATAGCTATGGACTTCGTAGTGGGGTTACCGGCGACGTCCAACAGATTGGACTCCATATGGGTGATTGTGGACAGACTCACCAAATCTGCTCACTTCATCCCTGTCAGGAGTGGCTATTATGTGGACAAGTTGGCGCAGGTGTATGTTGAGGAGATCGTCAAGCTGCATAGGGTTCCTGTTTCAATAGTGTCCAATAGAGGACCCCAGTTCACCTCCAGGTTTTGGCGGAGTCTGCAGAATGCCATGGGTACCAGGTTGGATTTTAGCACTGCTTTCCATCCACAGACGGACGGACAATCAGAGAGGACCATCCAGACGATAGAGGATATGCTCAGAATGTGTGTGCTGGACTTTGGCGGTTCTTGGAGGCAGCATCTACCTTTGGTGGAGTTTACCTACAACAACAGCCATCATGCTAGCATCGGGATGGCTCCATATGAAGCTTTGTATGGGAGGAAGTGCAAATCACCTGTTTGCTGGGAAGAGGTTGGAGAAAAGGCCTTGGCAGGGTCTGAGCTAGTAGAGATCACCAGCAGAGTGGTACCCATAATCAGAGAAAGGATCAAGACTACTGCAAGCCGACAGAAGAGTTATGCAGACATCCGCAGAAGGCAAGTAGAGTTTCAGGAGGGGGATCTGGTATTGCTCAAGGTGTCTCCTATGAAAGGAGTGGTTCGCTTTGGGAAGAAAGGTAAACTAGCCCCACGATACATCGGACCCTTTGAAATCTTGCAAAAGATTGGGAATGTGTCGTACAAGCTGCATTTACCTGCTTCAATGGAAAGAATCCATCCGGTTTTCCATGTTTCCATGTTGAGGAAGTTTGTGTCAGATCCGGACAAGGTTCTTAGTGAGCCTGATGTGGAGATCCAAGAAGATCTCACTTATGTTGAGCAGCCAGTACAGATCATAGACACCCAGATCAGGAAGCTAAGAAACAAGGAAATCCCGATGGTGAAAGTCCTGTGGAACCACCACAATTTGGAAGAATGCACTTGGGAGACACGGGAGTCCATGCTCCAGCAGTACCCTTATCTCTTCTTAGGTTAGTTTTATGTGTGTTTCATGTGTTTTATATGTATGTTATGTTGTGTGCCTTGCATGTGCTAGTTGAGGAACATTCGGGGACGAATGTTCTTAAGGGGGGGAGAATGTAATACCCGGCTAGACTCCGGTATCGGAATTTCTACCGTCCGGTGGAATCCCGGGTGTCGGAGACCTCTAGAAGGGTAAAATCATGTTTTTGTAAAATGTTTTAATATATTTTATGTTTTTAAGCTAGAAGGAAATGAGTTTTTGCATGAAAATAGCCTTGGAGGAAAACTCAGGTTCGGCCGCCGAACATGCATGCCTTCGGGAGCGTTATTAGGCCCCCGAAAGCATAAGTGAGGAAGTCCAGGTTCGGCCGCCGAACATGGCATGCATGCGGAGGCACGTTCGGCTCCCGAATGTGGCCTGGCCAGCCACCTATAAAGGGGTCCCTTAGCCGAAAACGGGCGAGCTTTTCCCCCATTTTCGGCCAAGGTGAGCTCTCCGCCGCCCCTCACCGATCTTGAGTTTCTTCCTTCAAATCTTTTACGATTTTCACTAGTTTTCACCTTGTTTTGAAGATTTTTGAGCAAAAGAACAAGTTTTGAGCTTGGAGACCCAAGGAGCTAAATCTCTCCCAACTCCAAGTTAGATCGCCTCTACTTTCGATCTTCAAGAGGTAAGAGTCAATCTCTAGCTTTTGATGTGTTTTAAACAAGTTTTATACAAGTTTATGGAGTAGAAATGCATGTTTAGGTTGTTTTGAGTTTATGGGTTTAATGTGTGTTCATGAGCAATGTGGGTATGTTGAAGTTGGGGTTTAGGCTAGTTTAAGACCCCTATGAACTTGTATGCTTGATTGTGTATGATTGGGAGTGTTGTAGAATAGGTTTATGCATGTTTGAAAGGTTTGGGAGGCGTTTGTGCATGTTGGAGCTGAGTTTCTGCCACTTTGGAGAAACTCAGGTTCGGCCGCCGAAGGAACTTTCGGCCGCCGAACCCGCTTGTGGAGGCAGCCTTCGGCTGCCGAAGCCTGCCCCCGAAAGAGGACTTTCATCTCTGGAGGGCAGTTTCGGCTGCCGAAAGTGCCGCCGAACATGCATCAGTTTCGTCTCTGTCTGGGAGTTTCGGCCGCCGAAGGTGCCGCCGAACCTGCCTGACTTTCGGCTCTGGAGGGACTTTCGGCCGCCGAACCTGCCGCCGAAAGTACCCTGCCCAGCCCTCCTTTGCATGTTTTTCTATGATTGTTTCATGATGTTCTAGGGGGTTTTTGGGGAGTAGTTTAGAGTTATGTTCATGTATGTTTGGTCCCTCATTTGAGTCCACCTGTGTAGGTTCGAACCCGAGGAACCGAGGACCCCAGCAGTGAGTCAGCTGCTCCAGTGTCTGGTCAGAGCTATCCAGAGGTGAGTGGAATAACTCATTATGTTTTAAAGCAAATAATGGACATTTTAGCATGATTCACGCATCATTAATGCCATGAGATATACTAGGTTGTTTGCATTAGAATTCACAAATATGTTGCATTGCATATTTTGTTGTTGATGTGGATGAGCGTTGGATGATCCATAGCCCTCGACCTATGATGTGACGATATGATATGTACGGTATGGAATGAAAGACCAGTGGGACCCATTCTACGTTCGCTGGCACTATGTAAGAGAAAGACCAGGACCCATTCTACGTTCTGGCACATTGGAATGTTATGTTATGCTATGTAAGAGAAAGACCAGGACCCATTCTACGTTCTGGCGGTATTGGATATGTAGAGGGCTACTGGTGACAAGTTCATCCTTGATGTGATATGTTTGTGATGTGATGCATTCCATGAAAGCATGAAATGTTAATATAATGTTTTTATTATTCTGCTCACTGGGCTCTAGTAGCTCACCCCTCTCCCTAATCCCCCAGGTTTGCAGGTACGAGCTAGGCAGAGAAGTCGAGATGAATGAAGTCATGTGTATGTAATAGATAGAATGTGGACATGATAAATTGTAAAATGATTTATAGTTACGTCATGTAAATGTTGATTTTGAGATTGAGGTTTAGAAGTTGTGCTTGACCGAGTTTGTATAGGAATCCCTTTTGTAAACATGATCTATGTTTTATGATGTTTATGTAAACCAACTCAACATATGTTATGTCACCCATTGGGGCATTGATGAGATCCCAAAGAAGGGTCAATGTTTATGGTTATGTTTATGTTATGTGCATGCACAGGTTGAGCTTGGTAAAAGAAAAGAAAAGTTCAAATTTTTATGTATGCTGTTGATCATGTATGGGATTAAATAGGTTTACAGGTTATATGTTAGGCTTGCTACGGGCCCCGGCGGCCTTATGCCGACCTGGATCCTAGCACCGGTAGCGGTCCGATTTCCGGGTCGTTACAGCTCCACCTCTTACTAGCTGAACTCAGAGAAGAAGGGTCCAACTTGCCCCCACCAGGGGTCTTGGATCCAGAAGGCTGTGCCACTGACTGTTTAACCTTTCCCTCTATTATTGCACTAGCCTCCATCCTCCGAGCCATATCCACTATGGCATGGAAACTCTCCCTCTCTGCTGACTGAATCAAGGAGGAATACCTGGAATGGAGCCTCATGATATACCTCCTTGACTTCTTCTGATCTGTGTCTAGATTCTACCCAGCAAACGGCAACAGCTCCAAAAATCTATCTGTGTACTCATTTACACTCATCTCTTCTGTCTGCCTTAGCTGTTCAAATTCAATCATCTTCGACTCCCTTGAACTGTTAGGGAAAGCCCATCCTGTAAACTCATTTGCAAACTCCTCCCATGATAGGCTGTCCAACCTCGAGTTCACATAATTCTTAAACCACTCTCGGGCCTTCTTGCACTTTAGTGTGAACCCAGCCATCTGAATGGCTCTACTGTCATCAGCTCCTATCTCATCTGTAATCATCTTGACCCTCTCAAGATACACAAACGGGTCATCACCGGTTTCATACTGGGGAGCACCCAGCTTCATGTAATCGGTCATCTTGACCTTGCTCCCTCCAGATGAGCTAGGTTTTGGTACTTGGGTTTCTGGGACAGTAGGTGCTGCTGGTGGTGGAGGAGGTGCAACATCCCCTGGGGTAGGGTAGAAAGATGGGGGTGGGTACATAGGGTACTGTGGGTACGGTGGGTAGAAAGGTGGGTATGGCATGTGTGAGTGGTAAGGGCTAAAGCTGGGGTAATCCGATGTACCTCCCATCGAATACCCGGGATTCTGGGAAAATGGTGGGTACTGGGGTGGCTGAACAAATCCCGAGGCCTGAGTGCCTCCTTGGGACTCTCCCATACCCTCCTCCGACATACTCACTCCAAGACTGCCATCCCTCCTCTGGTCCACATCCATATCATCCCCCATATCCTCTAACATTCCTCCTTGAACTGTTCCCCTTACTGATCTGCTTCTATTCATGTCCAAAGACCTTCGAGGGTCTCTCACTACTCTTTCCCTACTAGACCTGCTAGACATTGCCCTTGGCAATGCAGGGGGTCGGGCACTCATGCCCTCATCTTCTGGTGGTACTCTAGTCAATCGTGCAGATCGACGAGTTCCTCTCATCCTGATTACTGAAAACAGTACACATCACATAAACATTAGCATCAAATGGTTCATGTGAAAACACATGAACCCGCATCACATACATAGCATATCATTAATGCACATGCATAATATCATGGCATTTCACATCATCAATCAAGACAGGACTCTACATCCTATCCTAGTGGACATGATCTTCCTATTATGCTTGACCTTCTATAACCTCTATGAGCCCGACACTCTAGGTCCGACCATATGAACCTAGGGCTCTGATACCAATCTGTAACGACCCGAAAATCGGACCGCTACCGGCGCTATGATCCAGGTCGGCTTAAGGCCGTCGGGACCCGTAGCAAGCCTAACATACATCCTGAATACCTGTTTAATCCCATACATGATCAACAATTACATAAAAAATTTAAAACTTTCTCATTTAATCATTCATTCATTCATTCATTCATTCCTTCACCAAGCTTAACCTGTGCATGCACAAATCATAACATAAAACCTCTCACTGGAGTCCTCATCAAATACTCCAATGGGGTATCATAACATACATTAAGCTTAGTTTATAATAATCATCATTAAACATTTAAGATCATGTACTAGAAAGGGATTAACAACATACTATGGTCAAGCACAACTCTAAACTTTCATAAGCTTCAATACATTACATTTCTATACAATACTTTTACATTACATCATAATCATATCCACATCTATCAATTACATAAAACATGACACTACTCCTGTTGACCTCTTGGTCTACCCTGTACCTGCAAACCTGGGGGTTAAGGGAGAAGGGTGAGCTATAAAGCCTAGTGAGTAGAATAAATAAACATTCAATTTAAATTTCATGCTTTCATGAAATGCAACACATCACAAATAAATCACATCAAGGATGGACTTGTCACCAATAGTCCTCTACATAGTCCAATCGTGCCAGGGGTGTAGAATGGGTCTCACTGGTCTTTCTCTTAACATAACATAACATAGCATAACATTCCATAGTGCCAGGAGCGTAGAATGGGCCTCACTAGCTATCCATACCGTATCATCATCATACCATAACATATGAGGACTAAAGGGTCATTCAACATCCATCCACATCATCATCAAGTTATGCAATGCAACATATTCGTGAATTCTAATGCAAATAACCTAGTATATCTCATGGCATACGTGATGCATGTATCATGCTCAAAATTTATTTATTTGCTTTGAAACGTAAAGAGTTATTCCACTCACCTCTGGCTGAAGCTCTAATGACTCTACAGCAGCTATCTCACTGCTGAGGTCCTCGGTTCCTCGGGTCCGAACCTACACAGGTGGACTCAAATGAGGGACCAAACATCCATGAACATGACTCTAAAATACTCCCCGAAAACCCCCTAAAACACCTTAAAACAATCACATAAATCATGCAAAGGAAGGCTGAACAGGGCACTTTCGGCGGCAGGTTCGGCGGCCGAAAGTCCCTCCAGAGCCAAAAGTCATGCACCTTCGGCAGCACTTTCGGCGGCCGAAGGTTCCCTCCAGAGATGAAACTCATGCATGTTCGGCGGCACCTTCGGCGGCTGAGACTCCCTTCCAGAGCTGAAAGTCCACTTTTGGGGGCAGGGTTCGGCAGCCAAAAGTTGGCCTCCACAGGCAGGTTCGGCGGCCGAAAGTTCCTTCGGCTGCCGAACCTGAGTTCTTCCAAAGGGCAGAACTCAACCTCTTTCATGCACAAATGCCTCCCAATCCAAACCATCATGCATTTACCTAGTCTACAACAAGCAAACTCAAGCCAACAAGCACATAGGGGTCTCAAACTAACTTAAACCCCAACCAAAACACATCAAACAACCCACATTGCTCATAAACATAACATAAACCCATAAACTCAACAATAACCTAAACATGCATTTCTACCCCCATAGATCTTCACAAAACCTTTTTAAAACATACAAGGAAGGCTGGATCTAAGTTTACCTCTTGAAGATTGAGAGGAAAGACGATCCTAGCTTGGAGATGGGGAGAAATCAACTCTTTGGTCTCCAAGCTTCCAAACTTGCTCTTTTGCTCAAATAACTTCAAACCAAGTAAAAACTCATAAGAAAATCATGAAGATTCGAAGGAAGAAGCTCAAAATCGATGAGGGATGGGAGAAAAGCTCATCTGTTCGGACATGGGGACCCCTTTATAGGTGGCTGGCCAGGCCACTTTCGGGGGCCTAACGTGCCTCCGCATGCATGCCATGTTCGGCGGCCGAACATAAGGTTCGGAGGCCGAACCTGGACTTTCCTCACTCATGCCTTCGGGGGCCTAAAGCACTCCCAAAATGCATGCATGTTCGGTAGCCGAACTTAAGGTTCGGCGGCCGAACTTAAGGTTCGGCGGCCGAACTTGGGTCTTCCTCCAAGGTTATTTTCATACAAAACTCATTTCCTTTCTTGCTTAAAACCATAAAATACATTAAAACATCTTATGAAAACATGGTTTTACCCTTCTAGTGGTTTTCGACATCCGAGATTCCACCGGACGGTAGGAATTCCGATACCGGAGTCTAGCCAGGTATTACACTACGGGTCCCGGCGGCCTTATGCCGATCTGGATCCTAGCGCCGGTAGCGGTCCGGTTTCCAGGTCGTTACAATTATTTTGGGGTTTTGTACTTCTTTTCTACTTTTTAATCTCTTTTTATGGCATAAATATCTATTAACATGTATTTCAACCTATTATATAATTTTGGATTTGCATAAGGTTCTCATCATTGGGCTCCTCACTGCCTCAAATGTGCATATACACACAGGTCAAAATTAGGGCAATATGATTCCTAATCTTCAATTTTATGCTCATTTAGGAATATGTTCAATCTCATTTCCATACATTTTTAGGCTTGTGCTCCATCTCATTTCCCTACTCATTCAAGCATGTTTGTCACATTCCTAAACTCTAGTATGGGAAAAGTATTACTTCTACTAGTGCATAGTGCTTTTCCAAAGTTAGGATAAGCAGCACTAAGGGAGGTGTAGCTTAATCCCGATATTTTGCATAATCCTGAGGTGTTTCAATGCTTAATCTACCTATAAAGAGATTGTGAAAAGTCAGTGGTTCCATTTGCATTGCATATAGAGTTAAGTACGTCGAGATAGAGTGACAAACAAAATCAGCTTATGGACTTAAATAATATTATGAAAAAAGTGAGGTGCTTCCCTACTAGAGGCAAAATTTAATTTTACTAATTAAAAACCTTATAGGAGGACCTCTAGAATTAAAACATGAAATTTTAGTAGTTAAATGTCTAAATATAAGTTTAAAACCAAATTAAAGCATGTTTAAAATTTCAGTAGGTTAAATTAAAAATTTTGAAAAGTTTAAAGGTGGAATTAATCCTAACCCTTGGATTAAAGCTACCAAATAATTCTAACCATCCATTTTTCATCAAAATAAGTTAAAGAAGGATGAATAAGATGAGAAAAGAAGTTGTCTTCTTCCTTTACACCTTTGGCTGGATCTTACACCATTAAAGAACTAAATTGTTCTTTTCTTCCTTCCACCAAATTCAAGCCAAATTCTTCCATGAAAATAAAAGAGTTTTTTATTCTAACCTCATTCTAACCATTAGAACTTCAAAAGGAGCTAAAGATTTAAATATTTCAAAGTTGGAAGATTAGGTTTCCATGTCGCTATAGCTTCAAAATTAAATGTAATAAAGGAAAAGTGTAGGAAACCTTACTTTTTCATATTTTCATGGACTAATTTGATGTATAAGGCTTTATTTTGAATGTTTTTCAACTTTTTGATAAAAGAAAACTTGACACAAGTGAAGAAACTTCAAAAGAAAAAGAAGTAGAAAAGAATTAAAAGTGGTGAACAAAAGGAATTTGAAAGGAATTGTTATAAAAAGTTTGGTGTTTGTTATTTTCATTTTTTTTTTTTTTTTTGAATTTCCTTTGACACATGGACAAGTAAGATTTATGTTTGGTTAATGTTAATGAGTAATTGGACGTTTAAAAATTTTATATAAACTCTAAGATAAGTTTAGGAAAGTTAAAAGAGAAAGAAAACTAATTTGATTGTAAATTTTTAATATGGCAGAGTATGTGACTAGTTAGGCTATGTTTAAAGAAATGTAACGTCTTGAATAGATGTCCAAATAAGACGAAAAATAAACCAAATGAAACTTAAGATTGATTTTTATTTTCTCTAAATAGGAGAGGTGGACTTAAAATTGTGATTAGACAAATTAATCATTAATAATTTCAAATACAGTTTAAATTATAATATTGATTTTTTCTATTTGATTATAAAATAAATTAAAACACTAATACGAACACATAAATGTACCATTTATTAAAAATAATTAAATACAAATATAAATAATTTAATCCTAAGTGAATTTTAACTTTATTTATTTATTATAATTTATTTAAGAAAAACTATTTTTTTTTAAAAGGGTCAAACGTAAGATATTTTTAAAATTTGATTTTGCTGGAATTAAAGTGTTTGAAATTAGAAGGAAATTCACCTTGAGCCTTTTCAGAATAAATTTTAAAATTAAATTTGTCTAGAATGGATTTATGTTAAATTTTATAAAAACGAGATGAGATTTAAAGTGTACCAGATTATTAAAAGCGGAAGCCGTGCTAGCCGGTTTGAGCCGTATTCGGTTTTAATTAAAAAAAGCGATTAAATTAAATTAATTTAAAATTTTAATTTAATTTTTAATTTATTTCGATTTAATTAAATTTTTAATTTTAAAAATTTTAATTATTTTAATTTGATTTGATTTTAATCAGAAAAAAAATTAAAAAAATCGAATCGAATCGATTAGTGATAATAATATATTTTTTCAATAACATAGAGAAATTAAGTGATATTAAAATTAAAATATTTTAATTAAATTTTAAAATATTTAAAAAATAAAAAAATTATTAAAAATCGAAACCGAATAAACCGAATCAAATTGAATTGAATTAAATCGATTCGATTCGATTTTTAACCATAATCAATTCGATTTAATTTTTATAAATATTAAATTTTAATTTTTAATTTATTTGATAAAATTTAATTTTAAACTAAATTGATGAAATGCGATTCGAGAGAAAATGAATCATTATATTAAAAATATATTTAAAAATTAAAATTAAAAAGGAAAAACTGACTACTTGCAAAAATTATATATTATCTATTTTAAGAAGATACTTCTGAAGTAAGTTATAATAAAGAAAAGAAAAAGACAATAAATTTTGTACGTTTAATGACTTTGTAAAATGTGATTCCATTATATTGATTTAACAAATTTGATTAAAGAAAAAAGAAATGTTTTATTAAGTATTAATATGAATTTATACATTATTCATTTCTCTTTGGGCCCAAACGCTTATCAATAGGACCTCTTATCCAATAAACACAGATTACATCATGAACTAAATCCACAGAATTCATATTAATTCAATTATATTAAAAAAATGTAAATATTTTTTATTCATTAATAAGCCATAAAAAACAAATATGCTAAATAAATTTTAACAAAATTAAATTATTATATATTCTAATTTTCATATGTTCCCAATTAGGCCTTTAATTGAGAAATACTTATTAACTTTGACCTGGAGAATTTGGTTTACCAAAAAGGACACCAAGCCAAGAAATAAGAGTCTCATCATCAACTCAATTAATATTTAGCCACAATTTATGCTAATTTAATTTATTAATTTATTATTTATTAAAAAAAATAAAATAATAAGTAGGAAAATAAAACAAGACATATAATTATAAAGAGAAATTAAAAAATAGATTCTAATTTATTATTTTTCGATTGGGCTCCAAGCAAAAGATATATGTTAAGATTTTTAATTGTTTGGATACAAAATAACCTTGTTGTGTCTTGAATACAACCAAGCTCCATAAACAAAGAAAAAGTCGGACATATTAAACCAACCCAATGAATCTAAAGTTATAGTAAAGCAATGATATTAATTATCTAGCAGGTAATCACAAAACACAACTAGCCCATTCAATAAGAGATAGTAAACCGACACTATTCATGAAATATTAACTAGCATAAAACAACTCAATCATATTCACGGAATTTTAAAATTATAGCAGAAAAGAAAAACTTAAAGACAACAAACTCTTCATTTTGCAGTAATTAAAATCCACAGCACTATGATCACATTACATGTCTCCATTTAGTTCAAATATAATTTAAGTTTAAAAATTTTTATATTAGAAAATCATAAACAAGGAATCATAAAAGAAAACTATAGCAAAATACAATTCTAATCCACAATAAAGATTATGTCCACAGTTATATATACTATTACAACAAAACTATACCAAATAACTCTACTAACTTTTTGGGCTAATTCTAGTCTTACAAACCTGGAGTTAGGGAAAAATGATAAGTTATAAGAGTCTAGTGAGCAAAAACATAAACAAAAGCAGTTCAATAAAATATATGATCGTATGAATGTATCGCAACACAAACAATTCACATCAAGATGGACTTGTCACCAGTAACCTTCAACCTTCCATAATTTCAATAATGCCCAACCCACAACAGGTGCTCTTCAGGATTTTCTCTTAAACATAACATAACATATCCATGTGACAGAGGCATAGAATGGGTAACTGATCAAGCCAAATTTAGACCCATTTTTCATGTTGATATTAATGTTAATTTACACATTTCTACCTAATTTTGTGGTTTTGATTTTATTTTGCAAAAAATGGTGTAAAAATGGCCTTAAAACTGCCCAAAAGAGAATAAAAGAGATCAAGCCTGGTTTGCCCAAGTGGTTTGGCCAAACCAAGTTGCAGCTGAAATGGGAGATGGATGAGGAGAGTATAGACTTGCTGTTTGACCAGATTGTTTGCTCGAACAAACTGGGCAAGCAGACCTGCAGGACAGAAGCAGTGTGTAGACAGCACCCAAAACAGACTGTTTGACCGAGTTGTTTGCCCAAACAACTCGGGCAAACAGAGTCTGCGACAGCAGACAGCAGAATCGCGAAAAATTCAAATTTCAAAACTTCAAGAAGTCTTTTCCCTCACAAACACGTGATGACAGCTCAGCAAATCTTCAAGACACCTCAACACTCAATCCCACATATCTATGAAGTCAAATCTCAAAAAGATTCAATTGCCTTCCAAGAATCCAATCCCAAATAGGAAAAGGACTCCAACAAATCAAGAAACTAAGGGCTGCCCTATTCAGCTATAAATAGAGGATAGCAAACCAGCAAGAAGATCTCTCATCTTCGGCAGAAACCGCACCAGCAGTCGCGCGCCATTGCCGCTGGACCTTCTTCTTCATCTTTCTTGTTTTCTTTCTTTTATTTTTTATTAGTTTCAGACATGAGTGACTGAAATCCCTTTTTCTAGTTGAAGATTAGTGTAATACCCGGTTGGAGTCCGGCATCGGAATTCTGCTTTCCGGTGGGATTCGGGATGTCGGAAGTCTCTAGAAGGGTTTGCTTTATGTTTTTCTTAAATGTTTTGATCTGTTCATTAATTTTTATGCATAAAGAACTGAGTTTTTGAGTGAAATGAACCAAGGCAGAAAAGCCAGGTTCGGCCGCCGAAGTTGAGGTTCGGCCGCCGAACATGCATGGCTTTCGGTTTCACGTGTGGCCGCCGAAGGTGGTCTGGCCAGCCACCTATAAATGGCCCTCAGTCGGTTGAAGCGGTCAGAGCATCGTTTCTTTCACTTGCTGAGGTGAAACTCTGTCCTTTGTGAGTATTCTTTCATGTTTTCATTAAATTATGCAACGATTTGATTAGTTTTCATGATTCTTTGAAGATTTTAAGTTAAAAACTCAAAGTTGTGAAGTTTGGAGAGTTTGAAGGCAAGTTGCTCCAAAACTCCACGTTAGGATCCTTCATCTACTTGTTTTCAAGAGGTAAGTGAAGATCCTGAGCTTGTTTTTATGTTTTCTGAAGGTTTTATGGGGTTTGATGGAGAGAGTTGCATGAATAGGGTTCTTTGAGAATTTTTTATGATTTATGTGTACAGCTTGTTTCTGTGTTGTTTGTGTTGTGTTTTTGGGGTTTTTAGGTAGTTTTTGACCCCTTTGAGCATACACATGAGTGTATGCAAGTGGAGGAAGTGTGGTGTGTAGTTGGAGAGGAGTTTGGTGCATTTGGCGAGAGGCAGGGCAAGTTTCTGCCCTGCTGATGAACTCAGGTTCGGCCGCCGAAGGTACATTCGGCCGCCGAACCCCTGAGGCGATGTGAGGAGGTGGCTTCGGCTGCCCAAGCTTGCCCCCGAGCCTTTGGACTTTCGGCTCTGGAGGGAAGTTCGGCCGCCGAAGGTGCTGCCAAAGGTTAGAGACTTTCGTCTCTAGAGTGCCTTTTGGCCCCCGAAACTAGCCCCCGAAAGGGTTCGGCAGCCGAAAGTGGAAGTTCGGCCGCCGAAGGTGCTTGAGTTTCATCTCTGGAGAGGACTTTCGGCCGCCGAACCTGCCGCCGAAAGTGTTCTGTCCAGCCTTCTCTTGCATGCTTTGCATGGATAGTTGAGTGAGTTTAAGGGGAGCCTTGGGGAGGTTAATAGAGTTATTCATATGCTAGTTTGGTCCCTCATTTCAGTCTATCTGTATAGGTACAGACCAGAGGAACCAGAGAGAGCAACAGTGAGTTCTGCTCCCGAGTTTTCAGAGCCTCCAGAGTCAGTCCAGTTAGCCAGAGGTGAGTGGAACTAAACTTAACTCTTTGAATTGCACAATGGAATGTTTTAGCATATCTCATGCATCATGATTATGCAATAGGTTGATGGCATTAGTATCCACGAATATGTTGCATTGCATAGTTATTGTTGATGTGGGTGAATGCTGAATGATCCAATAGTCTCAGACAGGAAGTCCAGGAGCCTTTGACTACGCCCTGGCAGTTATAGTAAAGACCAGGAGCCTTTGACTACGCCCTGGCAATGGTAAGTACAGAGGTGTTATATACACATATACATATATGACAGGAAGACCAGGTGCTCGATTCTACGCCCTGGCACAGAGTTACTGGGACTATGTGGTGACAGGTTTACCTTTGATGTGGTTTGTTTGTGATATGGTGCATTCCATGAGATCATATTTTAATAAATTGTTTTACTGTTCTACTCACTGGGCTATAGAGCTCATCCCACTCCCTTAACCCCAGTTTTGCAGGTTCAGTATACAGTGTACAGGGACAGTCCAGCAGAGGACAGAAAGAGTAAAGAGCGCTGTAATAGCTTAAAGTGGACATGTAATATTAAAAAGATGTAATAGATGTGTATAAAGTTAGAAATGTGCTTGACTTAGTGATGTATGTTTTGTACATGATCTGGATATGTATATATGTTTTACTGTATGTGAAAAACCAGGCTTAACAGGTATGAGATAACCCACCTAGAGCAAGCTCTAGTCAGGGGTACAGAGTACAAAGTACAGAGTACTGAGTACAAAGTACAGAGTACAGAGATAGTGCATGCACAGGTTAAGCCTTGGTATAGAGAAAAGAGTTTTTATTTTCACAGAAAAATATATGATCATGTATGAGTTTTACAGGTACACAGAGAGTATAGCAGGCTTGCTACGGGTTCTGGCGGCCTTAAGCCGACCTGAATCCTAGCGCCGGTGACGGTCCATTTTGGGGTCATTACAGATTGGTATCAGAGCCCTAGGTTCACATGATCGGACCTATAGAGACAGTGTCGGGCTCATAGAGGTTAGAAGTGGTCAAGCACAATAGGAAATCATGTCCACTAGGATAGGGTGATGAGTCCTATCTATTATTGCGATGATATGCCATGAGTTTTGCATGTGTATTACTGATATGTGATGTTTATGTGCTAAAGTGCTATGTTATGTGTTTTCAGACAGTAAAGATGAGAGGAACTCGTCGATCAGCTCGATTGACTGGAGTCCCACTAGAGAGTGAGAGACCAGCTGCTCATCCTCCTGCATTGCCAAGGGCAAGGTCTCAGAGATCTAGCAGGGAAGGTACGTCAATAGACCCTAGAAGGTCTGTCGACGAGAGCAGAAGAGGAACAGCTAGGGGAGAAAGATCAGAGGAAAGGAGGGAGGCTATGGAGATTGACCGGTCTCGAGATGACAGTATGGGTCTAGGCAGATTTGAGGAAGGTATGGGAGAGTCGCAGGGAGGCGCTCAGACCTCAGGTTTTGGCTACCCAGAGTATCCGATGGGAGGTATGTCGGAGTACTCGAGTTTTGTCCCATATCCCCCTTACATGCCATATATGCCTTATCCTCCTTACTATCCACCATATCCTATGTATCCATCTTCCCCTACCCATCCAAGTGCAGCAAACCCAGAACCAAATGACCCAATACCACCACCAGAACCAGTAGCCCCTGTTGTTGACAGACATCAACCTAGCTCATCTGGAGGTAAAGTGCAAATGACGGAGTACTTGAAATTGGATGCTCCTAAATACAACACGGGAGATGATCCATTTGAATACCTCAGATCAGTTAGGATGATAACCAGTGAGTTGGGAGCTGATGATAGTAGGGCCATTGAGATGGCAGGTTTCACATTAAAATGCAAGAAAGCCAGAGAATGGTTTAAGAACTATGTGGAACCCAGAATGAACAGTATGCCTTGGGGAGAGTTCGCCAATGAATTTGCAGGGTGGGCTTTTCCTGACAATTCCAGGGAGATGAAAGTAATAGAGTTCGAACAGTTGCGACAAACAGATGAGATGAGTGTTGATGAATTCACAGATAAGTTCCTGGATTTGCTTCAGTATGTGGGTCAAGCCTATGATACTGATCAAAAGAAGGCAAGGAGATATACTATGAGATTGCATCCCAAGTATTCTTCCTTGATTCTTCCAGCAGAAAAGGAGAGTTTCCACACTATAGTTGACGCAGCCAGGAAAATGGAAGCTAGTGCCAATATTCAGAAACAGTCAAGGGCACAAGCTTCGGGTTCTAAGGCCCCTAGTTCAGGCACGTCAGGCAGCAAGAGATGGGATAGAGCGAAAGGAACAAAGAGTAAGTTCTGGAGTAAAGTGAAGTCAGGTCTGGGAATAGGTAGTGGCTCAAGCTCTGGCACAGCTCCAGTATGCAGAAGATGCGGAAAACCACATGGCAGAGTTTGTCGGTTGGGATCTACAGCTTGTTTTCGATGTGGACAGGAAGGACATATTGCTCGGGATTGTCCTCAAGTGACTTTTGCACCATCCCAGTAGATGAGTTCAGGCAGTGTGGTACAGCCAGTTGTTCAGCCAGCAGCTCCAGTCATGCCTCAGAGTAGTGGCAGAGGTAGAGGGAGAGGGGCAGCCTCTACTTCAGCAGCAGGTTCCAGAGGTGGAAATCCGGTAGCCCCAGCACGGATTTTTACTGTGACACAGGAGGAGGCGAACACGTCGAACACAGTGGTGTCAGGTAATCTCATCATTGGGTGTTCAGATGTGTATGCTTTGATGGACCCCGGTGCTTCTCATTCCTTTATTGCGTCGAGAGCCATAGAGAGATTGGGTTTGATCAGTTCTGAGTTAGAGTATCCTCTCTGGGTCAGTGGACCTAGATGTGACCCATCAGTGGCAGTGTCAGTCTGTCGTTTCAGTCCAGTGTTCATAGAGGGTAGATGCCTTCCAGCTGACCTTGTGGTTCTAGACTTGACAGATTTTGATGTCATTCTAGGGATGGATTGGCTATCTGCATATAGTGCTACGTTGGACTGTAGAGAGAAGCTAGTGAGTCTCAGAGACCAGGGTGGGTCAGAGTGTGTCTTCAGAGGAGACAGGAGAGGTACACCCAGAGGTATGATTTCAGCCCTTCAGGCTCATCGTTTGCTTAGGAGGGGTTGTCAGGGGTTTCTAGCTCATGTGAGAGAGCTAGACAGTCAGGTTAGGGAACCAGCCGCAGTACCAGTAGTCCGAGAGTTTCTCGATGTGTTCCCAGACGATTTACCAGGACTCCCACCTGATAGGGAGATAGGGTTTGAAATTGAATTGCTACCAGGTACCAGACCTATCTCTATTCCTCCCTACAGGATGGCGCCAGCAGAGTTAAAAGAGTTAAAAGACCAGTTGCAGGACTTGGTAGATAAGGGTTTCATCCGCCCTAGTACCTCACCTTGGGGTGCTCCAGTGCTCTTTGTCAGAAAGAAGGATGGATCCCTCAGACTTTGTATCGACTACAGACAGTTGAACAAGGTCACTACCAAGAATAGGTATCCTCTACCTAGGATTGATGATCTATTTGACCAGCTAGCTGGAGCAGGTTGTTTCTCGAAAACAGATCTGAGATCCGGGTATCATCAGTTGAGAGTCAGAGAGGCAGATGTGCCTAAGACAGCTTTCAGGACCAGATATGGGCATTACGAGTTCTTAGTGATGCCGTTCGGGTTGACTAACGCCCCTGCAGCATTCATGGATCTCATGAACAGAGTTTTCAGTGAGTTTCTGGATCACTTTGTCATTGTTTTCATCGATGATATTTTAGTGTATTCCAGAGATGCAGAGGAGCATGCCCAGCATCTGAGGATAGTTCTGCAGACACTGAGAGAGCATGGATTATATGCCAAGTTCTCAAAGTGTGAGTTTTGGTTGAGGAGCATTTCCTTCTTGGGACATGTGGTATCAGCAGAGGGTATTAAAGTAGACCCCAAGAAGATAGAGGCTGTAGCTAACTGGCCCAGACCCACTACAGTGACTGAGATTAAAAGCTTTCTGGGACTGGCAGGTTACTACAGGAGGTTCGTTCAGAACTTCTCCAAGATAGCAGCTCCGATGACCAAACTGACTCAGAAGAACCAGAAGTTTATCTGGTCAGACCAGTGTGAAGAGAGCTTTGAGGAGCTCAAGAGGAGATTGACCACAGCACCAGTGTTAGCTCTGCCTGTGAGTAATGAGGACTTCACAGTGTTCTGTGATGCATCTCGAGTGGGATTGGGCTGTGTTTTGATGCAGAGTGATAGGGTAATAGCTTATGCTTCGAGACAGTTGAAGAAGCACGAGTTAAATTACCCCACCCATGACCTAGAGATGGCAGCAGTTATCTTTGCACTTAAGATGTGGCGACATTACCTCTATGGGGTTAAATGCGAGATCTTCACTGATCACAAGAGTTTACAGTACATCTTGAGTCAGAGAGAGCTGAATTTGAGGCAGAGAAGATGGGTAGAATTGCTCAGTGATTATGATTGTAAGATCCAGTATCATCCGGGTAAGGCGAATGTTGTGACAGACGCCCTTAGCCGGAAGTCACTAGGCAGTTTATCCCATATAGCAGTAGAGCGGAGACCAGTCGTGATGGAGCTTTACAAGCTCTTAGAAGAGGGGTTACAGTTAGACTTGTCTGGTACAGGTGCATTGATCGCACAGATGCGAGTGACACCTGTGTTTCTGGAGCAGATAGCTCAGAGACAGCATGAGGACCCTGAGTTGATGAAAATTGCCAGGACTGTTCAGTCAGGCAACAGTGCAGAGTTCCGTTTTGACAGCAAAGGGATCCTCCGTTATGGGAGTCGACTTTGTGTGCCAGATAGGAGAAGTGTGAAGGAAGACATTATGAGGGAAGCTCATAATACGAGATATAGTGTTCACCCAGGAGCCACCAAGATGTACCAGGATCTAAAAAGGGTCTATTGGTGGCCAGCTGTAACGACCCCAAACTGGACCGCTACCGGCGCTAGGATTCAGGTCGGCTTAAGGCCGCCAGAACCCGTAGCAAGCCTGCTATACTCTCTGTGTACCTGTAAACCTCATACATGATCATACATTTTCTGTGAAAATAAAACTCTTTTCTGAACCAAGGCTTAACCTGTGCATGCACTATCTCTGTACTCTGTACTCATGTACTCTGTACTCTGTATCCCTGACTAGAGCTTGCTCTAGATGGGTTAACTCATACCTGTTAAGCCTGGTTTTCACATACAGGAAAACATATATACATATACAGATCATGTACAAACCATACATCACTAGGTCAAGCAACAACTATTACATTTCTTTAATATTACATGTCCACTCTAAGCTATTACAGATCTCTTTACTTTTCCTGTACTCTGCTGGACTGTCCCTGTACACTGTACACTGAACCTGCAAAACTGGGGTTAAGGGAGTGGGATGAGCTCTATAGCCCAGTGAGTAGAATCGTAAAACAATTCAGTCAAATATGATCTCATGGAATGCGTCATAACACAAACATTTCACATCAAGAGTAAACCTGTCACCACATAGTCCCAGTAACTCTGTGCCCGGGCGTAGTCAAAGGCTCCTGGACTTCCTGTCATATATGTATATGTGTATATAACACCATTGTACTTACCATTGCCAGGGCGTAGTCAAAGGCTCCTGGACTTTGCTATACCTGCCAGGGCGTAGTCAAAGGCTCCTGGACTTCCTGTCTGAGACTATTGGATCATTCAGCATTCACTCACATCACCAAATAACGATGCAATGCAACATATTCGTGAATACTAATGCAATCAACCTATGGCATAAACATGATGCATGAGATATGCTAAAAGCAGTTTGTGGTTCAATTAAAAGTCATAAGTTTAGTTCCACTCACCTCTGGCTATCTGGACTGACTGACTCTGCAGGCTCTGAACCTCTGGAGCAGTACTCACTGCTGCTCTCTCTGGTTCCTCTGGTCTGTACCTATACAGATGGACTCAAATGAGGGACCAAACAAGCGTAGAAATAACGCTCTTAACCTTCCCCAAGAATCCCCTTAACTCACTCAACTATCCATGCAAAGCATGCAAAAGAAAGCTGGACAGGACACTTTCGGCGGCAGGTTCGGCGGCCGAATGTCCTCTCCAGAGACGAAACTCAAGCACCTTCGGCGGCACCTTCGGCGGCCGAATCCCCCAAACAGAGCCGAACATGCAAAACAGGCTGTGGCAGCCAAGCCACCATGCAAGAGGTTCGGCGGCCGAATGAACCTTCGGCTGCCGAACCTGAGTTCATCCAGAACTCAGCTTCAACGACAAACCATCTTCTCCTTCCCTTCAACCACTCAAACCATATATACTCCAACTCCTCAACACACATATACTCACGTATATGATCACAGGGGTCCAAAACTATCTAATACCCCCAAACAATAAATCAAACATAACACAGAAACATGTATACATGCATCAATCATCAAAACCACTACTTCTCACTTAAACATGCATCTCTCTCCTTGCACTTCCATACAACCTTCAAAAAACACATAAACAGGTTCAAGAGTATTACTTACCTCCTGTGACAAGAAGATGAACACTCTGCACTAAGGACGACGGGTCAACTCTCCTCAAACTCTCAAACTCTCACAAACTTAGCTTTTTGCTTCAAAACATTCAAACCCTTGTGAACTATCAAAACACTCTGCATGAGCTGCTCAAACTCAGCAAATAAACCAGGGGAGACGTGGCCAAGCTTCTGGCAACAAGTTGGACATAACACCTGTCCAAAATGCTGACTAAGGATGCCCAAAAACTGGCTGGCCAACTCAGCTTCGGCTGCCCAATCGCATGCAAAACCATGCAACATTCGGGGGCCGAACTTACCTTTGGAAGCCGAACACTTTCGGCGGCCGAACTTACCTTCGGCGGCCGAACTTGGCTCAACTGCCTTAGGTCATTTCAACGCAAAACTCACTTCTATTATTCTAACACATCAACACAAATGACACTACTGTAGTAAAACAGATATCCTACCGGTTAATAGAATTCCGACACTCCGGATTCCACCAGAGAACAGGAATTCCGGTGCCGGACTTTAGCCGGGTATTACACCAGCCATGAAGAAAGAAGTGGCGCAGTTTGTGACAGCCTATGAGGTTTGCCAAAGGGTGAAGTTAGAGCATCAGAAACCAGCCGGAATGCTTAACCCATTACCGATTTCAGAGTGGAAATGGGAGAACATAGCCATGGATTTTGTAGTGGGTTTACCAGCTACGTCCAACAGGATAGACTCTATTTGGGTGATTGTGGACAGACTCACGAAATCTGCTCATTTTCTTCCAGTTCGAAGTAACTATTCTGTGGATAAGTTGGCACAGGTCTATCTGGATGAGATAGTGAGATTACATGGAGTTCCAGTGTCGATAGTGTCAGACAGAGGACCTCAGTTTACCTCCCGATTTTGGTGAAGTCTGCAGAGTGCGATGGGCACGAGATTAGAGTTTAGCACTGCTTTCCACCCACAGACTGATGGACAGTCAGAGAGGACCATCCAGACCATAGAGGATATGCTTCGACTGTGTGTGTTAGACTTTGGCGGTTCTTGGAGGCAGCATCTACCTTTGGTAGAGTTTGTCTACAATAACAGCCATCATGCTAGTATAGGGATGGCTCCTTATGAAGCTTTGTATGGGAGGAAGTGCAGATCCCCTATTTGCTGGGAAGAGATAGGAGAGAAGGCTCTTGCAGGGCCAGAGTTAGTAGAGATTACCAGTAGAGTAGTGCCCATGATCAGAGAGAGAATCAGAACAGCTCAGAGTAGACAGAAAAGTTATGCAGATGTTCGCAGGAAGCAGTTAGAATTTCAGGAGGGTAATTGGGTATTGCTAAAAGTGTCTCCAATGAAAGGAGTGGTTCGTTTTGGGAAGAAGGGTAAGTTAGCTCCACGGTACATTGGACCCTTTGAGATCTTGCAGAGGATCGAGAATGTGTCGTATAAGCTAGATTTACCTGCTTTCATGTTTCTATGCTACGGCAGTTTGTGTCAGATCCGAATCAGGTTCTGAGTGAGCCTGAGGTGGAGATTCATACAGATCTCACCTATATAGAGCAGCCAGTGCGGATTCTGGACACGCAGATCAGACAGCTAAGGAACAAGGAAATCCCAAAGGTGAAAGTCCTGTGGAACCACCATAATCTAGAAGAATGTACGTGGGAGACGCGAGAGTCTATGCTCCAGCAATATCCATATTTGTTTTGAGGTTAGTTTTTCCTCCTTTGTATCTGTTAGTTGTTTGACATTCGAGGACGAATGTTCTTAAGGGGGGGAGAATGTAATACCCGGTTGGAGTCCGGCATCGGAATTCTGCTTTCCGGTGGGATCCGGGATGTCGGAAGTCTCTAGAAGGGTTTGCTTTATGTTTTTCTTAAATGTTTTGATCTATTCATTAAGTTTTATGCATAAAGAACTGAGTTTTTGAGTGAAATGAACCAAGGCAGAAAAGCCAGGTTCGGCCGCCGAAGTTGAGGTTCGGCCGCCGAACATGCATGGCTTTCGGTTTCACGTGTGACCGCCGAAGGTGGTCTGGCCAGCCACCTATAAATGGCCCTCAGTCGGTTGAAGCAGTCAGAGCATCGTTTCTTTCACTTGCTAAGGTGAAACTCTGTCCTTTGTGAGTATTCTTTCATTTTTTCATTAAATCATGCAACGATTTGATTAGTTTTCATGATTCTTTGAAGATTTTAAGTTAAAAACTCAAAGCTGTGAAGTTTGGAGAGTTTGAAGGCAAGTTGCTCCAAAACTCCACGTTAGGATCCTTCATCTACTTGTTTTCAAGAGGTAAGTGAAGATCCTGAGCTTGTTTTTATGTTTTCTGAAGGTTTTATGGGGTTTGATGGAGAGAGCTGCATGAATAGGGTTCTTTGAGAGTTTTTGATGATTTATGTGTACAGCTTGTTTCTGTGTTGTTTGTGTTGTGTTTTTGGGGTTTTTAGGTAGTTTTTGACCCCTTTGAGCATATACATGAGTGTATGCAAGTGAAGGAAGTGTGGTGTGTAGTTGGAGAGGAGTTTGGTGCATTTGGCGAGAGGCAGGGCAAGTTTCTGCCCTGCTGATGAACTCAGGTTCGGCCGCCGAAGGTACATTCGGCCGCCGAACCCCTGAGGCGATGTGAGGAGGTGGCTTCGGCTGCCCAAGCTTGCCCCCGAGCCTTTGGACTTTCGGCTCTGAAGGGAAGTTCGGCCGCCGAAGGTGCTGCCGAAGGTTAGAGACTTTCGTCTCTGGAGTGCCTTTTGGCCCCCGAAACTAGCCCCCGAAAGGGTTCGGCAGCCGAAAGTGGAAGTTCGACCGCCGAAGGTGCTTGAGTTTCGTCTCTGGAGAGGACTTTCGGCCGCCGAACCTGCCGCCGAAAGTGTTCTATCCAGCCTTCTCTTGCATGCTTTGCATGGATAGTTGAGTGAGTTTAAGGGGAGTCTTAGGGAGGTTAATAGAGTTATTCATATGCTAGTTTGGTCCCTCATTTCAGTCTATCTGTATAGGTACAGACCAGAGGAACCAGAGAGAGCAGCAGTAAGTTCTGCTCCCGAGTTTTCAGAGCCTGCAGAGTCAGTCCAGTTAGCCAGAGGTGAGTGGAACTAAACTTAACTCTTTGAATTGCACAATGGAATGTTTTAGCATATCTCATGCATCATGATTATGCAATAGGTTGATGGCATTAGTATCCACGAATATGTTGCATTGCATAGTTATTGTTGATGTGGGTGAATGCTGAATGATCCAATAGTCTCAGACAGGAAGTCTAGGAGCCTTTGACTACGCCCTGGCAGGTATAGTAAAAACTAGGAGCCTTTGACTACGCCCTGGCAGTTATAGTAAAGACCAGGAGTCTTTGACTATGCCCTGGCAATGGTAAGTACAGAGGTGTTATATACACATATACATATATGACAGGAAGACCAGGTGCTCGATTCTACGCCCTGGCACAGAGTTACTGGGACTATGTGGTGACAGGTTTACCTTTGATGTGGTTTGTTTGTGATATGGTGCATTCCATGAGATCATATTTTAATAAATTGTTTTACTGTTCTACTCACTGGGCTATAGAGCTCATCCCACTCCCTTAACCCCAGTTTTGTAAGTTCAGTATACAGTGTACAGGGACAGTCCAGCAGAGGACAGAAAGAGTAAAGAGCGGTGTAATAGCTTAAAGTGGACATGTAATATTAAAGAGATGTAATAGATGTATATAAAGTTAGAAATGTGCTTGACTTAGTGATGTATGTTTTGTACATGATCTGGATATGTATATATGTTTTACTGTATGTGAAAAACCAGGCTTAACAGGTATGAGATAACCCACCTAGAGCAAGCTCTAGTTAGGGGTACAGAGTACAGAGTACAGAGTATTGAGTACAGAGTATAGAGTACAGAGATAGTGCATGCACAGGTTAAGCCTTGGTATAGAGAAAAGAGTTTTTATTTTCACAGAAAAATGTATGATCATGTATGAGTTTTACAGGTACACAGAGAGTATAGCAGGCTTGCTACGGGTTCTGGCGGCCTTAAGCCGACCTGAATCCTAGCGCCGGTGACGGTCCATTTTGGGGTCGTTACAATTAGGTGAAACTTTAGTTTATTTATGGATTGTGAGATCTGAACATATATTGTTTATCTTTTATTTATCAATATTTATGCAATTTCATGCTTAATTTCATTATTGCTTTGTTATTTATATCAATAGGGCCCATTGATTCTTGATTTCAAAGTGATAATTTGTTAGTTTGGATAATTTGAAGTCCGTAATTGCTTGAATTATTCAAACACAAGTAACTCTTGGTGTAAAAACCAAGGAGATTGCATAATCTAGCAAGATCACCACACGTTTGGGTAGCTAGAATTAGGTCTCTCTATTTCTTAATGGAATTGACAGTTGTATGATGCTAAAAGCCCCAAGGACGTTCTTTGACAACTTGTTGATTAGTGATTAATTAGAGAACGTTTCCTAGTTAATCTATGCTTAAAGAGGGATATGGTGGTGAGAAGCGTCTTCCACCTCCATAACTAATTTATTGAGTCAAATAAAAGAACCTATGTATTAATGACCAATCCCAACAATTGAAGTGGATCTAATTCTTCAACTAGACTTTTCTCATTATTGAATTCTCTTTACTTTCTTATTTGCTTTACTTTATTGCTTTTAAATCTAGTTTATCAATCTCAAAACCCCACTTTTATTTTATTTTCAGTTTATTTACTTGGTCTTAATAAGAAAAAAAAGGTGAGTATCAATTCCCTATGGATTTAATCCTTTTACCACTATCTACAGTTGTAAAATTGTGGATAACCAAAAATGTTATTTTTGACCAGCTTCAACAACCGCACAATGCCGCGGAGTTGATTTAACTAATTTATTTTCTTTCATGACTAGGGCTGGATGCAAAGAAACTCTACTCTATGATCCAGAAATTAAGCGTACAACAAAACAACTAAGGAAGCAAGCCAATCCGAGGAGCCAATCCGAGGAGCCAAGCCTTAAGACCATCCACATCAATAGCTGCTGTCCAAACAGCACCTGCTGAAGCTGCTGTTGTCCAAGAGACAACACATACTGAAACTGCCACAATTGCATCATAAATTGTTGAACTAGCTGAACCAACAACACCCATTGCAGAAACAGAACTAGCACCTGCTGAAACAGAATACAGCCTTGCTCTTGCTAAGGACAACTTTTTACAAGCGGAATGTGTGTTTATAGATAACCAGTTTTTATTTTATGCTTTAAATTCCAATTGTTTAGATAATTCTCACTTTGGCCTTTTTGTTTAGGATTGTAAAGATATTCTAGTTTATAAGACCAATATTTCAGAGTTTTAAATTAGAAGTTAGGGGAATAGGGGCTCTCATTCGTCAGCGAGAGCCTCTATCCTTCATCGTCG
The DNA here is from genome assembly GCF_001659605.2 of Manihot esculenta. Taxonomy (NCBI): domain Eukaryota; kingdom Viridiplantae; phylum Streptophyta; class Magnoliopsida; order Malpighiales; family Euphorbiaceae; genus Manihot; species Manihot esculenta. The sequence continues at coordinate 14,226,211 of NC_035176.2, read as the reverse complement.
TTATTAGGGGTGAGCATTCGGTCGGTTCGATTTAAAATCAAATCGAATTGAACTGAGTAAATCGAAAATTAAAATTTTGATATTTATAAAAATCAAACCGAATCAATTTTGATTAGAAATTAAATCAAATCAAATCAGTCTGATTCAGTTTGATTTAATCCATTTAGATTTTTAATAAATTTTTATTTTTTATCTTTTATTTTTAATATTTTAAAATTTAATTGAAATATTTTAACTTTAATATGATTTAATATCTTTATATTATTAAAAATAATATACTATCAGTAATCGATTTGATTTAATTTTTTAATTTTTTTGAATAAAATCAAATCATACTAAAATAATTGAAAATTTTTAAATTAAAAATCAAATCAAAATAAATAAAAAATTAAATTAAATTTTAAATTAATTTAATTAAATAAATTTTTTCGTTTGAATTGAATATGGTATACTATCATGGTTACTAATTTTAAATTGATATTTCTCATTGTTTTTTAAATTATTATTTCTCGAGATAATAACATTTATTTTTTTCTATTAAAAAATATAAATTAATGTTAATATTTGATATTTTTGTCTAGATTAAGGGTTTATTTGAATTGGGGTTTTTTTTTGTTCGCTCAGTCACTGTTTCGCTGCTCAAGCATAAAGCTTTATTCTTACCTTATTAACCTTGCAATCCCATTCTCTACGCAATCTCCTTTTCATTATCCTTAACTTGTTTCAGAAGCGCTTTGCCTATACGTTCAGTATATTAGTCTACTTACCAGTTTTTGCTGTTCTTTCTCTTCTGAGCCCACGACACAGAGCATCAATTGCATCTCCCCGATATTTTTAATACTTTATATAGCAAGTTCCAGTTCTTTCCAGTCTCCTTCCTCCTCGAATCAACTCTCTATATTTTCCCTCACCCAGCCCCTAATTTACTGAACAAGTAAGGATGATATGGGTGGCTTAGTTTCACATCATAACCCTAAGAAAGATGGTGATGCCCATGGTAGAAGTATTAGCAGCAGAAACGACAGCGTAGGCCATAATAAAAGAACACCTTCGTCTTCTTCATCTTCATACTTCCCAAACATGTCTGGACAACCATCACTCGGTCATTCCAGCGGTAGTAGCCAATCAACGGGTTCCGCTCTTCAAAAGAAGCTATCAATCAAGAAGAAATATGCTTTTATACCAGATAATTTTTCATCCTTGGAACAGGTTTGTGATTCTGCTCTTCTTATTCTGGCATTTCAGTACTTTCAATTTGCGCTTCATTTTTTCTTTTCCTATTTGTGAATAAAGAATATTTAGTTTTTATAATTAAAAAATTATTTAATAAAAAAACATTGAATCATAATGCTAAATAAATAGTCTCTCTGAAAAAGAAAATTATGTAAAAAAAGAGATGGAGCACCAATCTTTAAAAAGAAAAGAGTACAAACACCAGAGTGATTTTTTCAAAAAATTAATATTTAATTTTTATAATATAAAAAAATTTATTAATGGATGACTTAATTTTAAAATATATATTAAATATTTTTAATATTTTAAAATATTTAATAATTAATTATTTTATTAATTTTAACTATTAAATATTTTATTATTTATAAAATTTATTAATTATTTATCAAATTTTTAAAAATTTATTAATTAATTTTTTTATAATATTTTATAATTAAAATTAATAAAAAAAATAATTAATAAATTTTTAAAATATTAAAAACGTTTTAATATATTTTTTAAAATTAAAAAATTTTTTATATTATAAAATTAAATAATAATTTTTTTAGAAAAAAAAATTATTTTTATGATGGAGTGGACTGGGCGCTCCCTATGGCATTGAGTGGACGCGTTTTTTTCCTACGTCAACGCGGTTGTTGCAGTACTTTCTTTAATGGTCACGTGCTTCGGCACTAGGATATTATTAGATTTAGAATACGTGGGTGGATCCACTGGGACCATCACTTCGGATATGGATGAATTTTTTCAGAACCTCTTTAAGTCCTCAACGTTTACTTTGTCATGTGGAATAGAAAAAGCAAGGACAAAGTGGTTCAATTTAAAATTAAATTAATCTGAGATCCGTTTTATTTTCTGCGAAAATTATTTTTTATAAAAATTATTTTATAATAAAATAATTTATTTTTTAATATTTAAATTTAATTTAAAAAATAAAATATATTAATAAATTTATATAAATTTTAATAAAAATTTTAAAGCATGCAAAACCACTCACTGTTTTTAAAAAAAGAAAGTTTTTTTTAAATGATTTAATTTTTTTAAATAAAATATTTTTTGCTAATTAATTGTTTTAGAGCTTCAAATGCTATAAAATATAAAAAAAAATTTATTAAAAAAATTTTTTTCATACGATAAACGGAATTTAAGTAAATTGAAAGTAGAAATTATTTTAAAATTAAAAAATAAAATCAATTTAGTTGTTGTTCTGAAATTTAATAAAATTTATAATTTAATTTTTAATTTTTAATAGTTTTTTTATTTATTTTTTAGTGATATAAAATATTATTTATTTTTTATAATATAATAATATATAAATTAATTATAATAATTTTATTTTATTTTATTTTAAAATATTTTTTATTTAATAAAATTTAATATATTTAAAATGTGTATAATTAAAAAATTAATAAAAAATTATTTTTTTAATGTATGTGAAAAAACAAAGTGACTAAAACTTATATAACGTGGTAGTAATAAATAATTAAATTTTTAAATTTTTTATTTATTAATCAACACTAAATTAAAATAATTAATAAAAATTAATTAAATTAATACTTTATTTATTTATAGAAAATAATTTCTATTTAAAAAATATTTATTGTAAAAAATATATTTTATAAAAAATATTTTTAATAGGATAATTTATTTTTTATTATTTAATTTTAATTTAAAAAATAAAATAAAATAATAAATTTATATTTAGAGTTTATAATAAAATGCTCATGAAAAATAACTCCTCTTTACATCAAAATTACTTAATTAGCTCTTGAAATTTTTTTTTCATTTTTTTAAATTATTTTAATTTTAAATTTATTTTTCTATTTTTAATTAATAATTATTCTTTATAAAATTATTTTAATTTAATATTGATTATTAATACTTAATATATTTAGAAGTTTTAATAAGTATTTTAAGGTATAAAAATGACTTCTTTTTTCTTTAAAATTATTTTTTTTATTAAATAAATATTTTATTGTTGATTATATTTGTTGAGTGATCCAAATATCAAAAAATACAGAAAATATAAAAATATTTTTAATAAAACGAATGGAGGCTAAATATTCGCTTGATTTCATTTTGATAAAAATAAAAGATAAAATCAAAGGATGTATACCCTTCTACCAGAGAAGTGAGTTATTGCTTTTGCAAATCTGTTGCTAAAATAATAATATGAATAGTAAATTTAATGCACCTTTTGCTCTGTTGCATTCTAGATCTGAATGAACGTCAATGTGTGAGATTTTAAAAAATCTACTAATTAGTTTTTTCGTTAGTTTTAATCGTTAAATATTTTATTATTTAGTTTCATTATTTTAAAAAATTTATTAATTGGTCCTCAAATTTTTAAAAAATCTACTAATTAGTTTTTTGATATTATTAATACTTTAGACTTGTTTTTTCCGATACTTAATAGCTAAAATTAACGAAGATATTAATCAATTAGACTTTTTAAAATGTCAGTCATATTTTAATGTATTTTTCAAAATTAAGAGATCAACTAGTAAATTTTTTTAATACTATAGAGACTAAATAATAATTTTTCGATATATGAAGACTTGAACCAACAATCTAAACAAATAATTGTATAAAATTTAGTTAATAAAATAATTACGTGCAAAGCACGGTCTTACTCCACATTTTAGAAATTCATTTATGTTAAATTTAAAAAATTTAAAATGGAAATTTCTCTTTTGTAGGTTACAAAGTCCTTGAGAGAAGCTGGCTTGGAATCATCAAATCTCATTGTGGGCATTGATTTCACTAAAAGCAATGAATGGACAGGTATCTGAAAATTTAGGCATATCACTGATTTCAGCTGCAAATAATATTTATAGCTACCAAAAAAAAAAGCTACTAAATCGTTAATTATCCAATATCTCTTCCATGTTGTAGCCACTAGCCAATGCAGTGATTTTATCTTTACAGGGAAAATTTCTTTCAATAATCGTAGCCTGCACGCAATTGGCAATACACCTAATCCATATGAGAAGGCCATCTCAATTATTGGAAAGACTTTGGCTCCCTTTGATGATGATAACTTGATTCCCTGTTTCGGCTTTGGTGATGGTATTTCTAGTTTTCTAGTCAACTGAAGTGGATATGTGGATTTTGTTACCCTTTGCTTGTCATCCTTTATTTTTATTACATTTCTCTCATATATCCTACCAATTCTTTCCTTTACAGCCACCACTCATGATCAAGAAGTATTTAACTTTCACAGTGATCATTCTCCTTGCCACGGTTTTGAAGAAGTTTTAGCCTGCTACAAAAAGATTGCTCCCAACTTGCGACTTTCAGGTTGGTTTCTTGTTCCCTTAGATATTTGCTGGTCCTTTTGGCAATTGTTAGTAAATGTAGGATGAATACTAAAAATGCACATACTGCATAGTTCGATTACACATCTTACCCATTAGACTCCCAAGAAAATAGGAGGGATGACCACGAACCCAGAAATATGTTTGACTTTTTTAAGGATTATAACACACTCTAGTTGGTTGTGCTTTTTGATCACATACTTTTAGGATACAATAATATAGGAATGAATGCTATACTTGGTTTTTGATGAAAATAAACGAAATGATAGATGCTATATAAGTCTTATCCTTTAAATAGGAAGTAAACGAAAGGATAAATCTCTCGCATCTCTCTATGTCTTGGATAGTATTGTCTTTTGACAGTTAACTTTTAATCTTGCTGTTATCATTATTATTATTTTTTAACTGTTTGTCATTGTAAAAAGGTAATTTTTGTTATGTATTACAATAGAAATTACAATATATTTATACATGAGAGACCGTATTTAGAAGGAAAGAAAATCAAGCCTATGATCATGCAATCCCTAAGATTAAACTAACACATCTATCAATATTTACTTCCTGTAACCTATAACACCCCCTTTAAGTTAGAGCATAGATGTTAATCATGCTCAACTTGTTACATATATAATCAACTCGAGTCCCATTTAGAGGCTTAGTGAAGATATCTCCTAGCTGTTTTCCAGTTCGGATATGTCCTGTTGAGATTATTTTTTGTTGGACCTTCTTGCGAACAAAGTGACAGTCAATGTCGATGTGTTTAGTCCTCTTATGAAATACTAGATTGGAAGTAATGTGGATAGCTGCTTGATTATCATGCCACAACTTAGCAGGCAGTGAATTTGTGAATCCAACCTCTTCCAACAGTTGACGCACTCACAAGACTTCACATATGGCTTGTGCCATGGCTTGATATTCAGATTCAGCACTAGAACGAGAGACCACATTTTGCTTCTTACTTTTCTATGAGACTAGGTTACCTCCCACAAAAACACAATATCCAGTAGTTGACCTCCTATCAACCTTTGAGACTTCCCAATCAGCATCAGAAAAGCATTCAATATTTGAGTGTCCATGGTTACCATAGAAGAGGTCTCGTCCTGAGTCCCCTTTCAAGTAGCAAAGGATCCGTCCTAGAGCATCCCACTGAGCAACTGTAAGAGAGGACATAAACTGACTTACCACACTCACTGAATATGCAATATCAGGATGAGTCATCGTCAAATAATTCAGCTTGCCAACTAATCTTCTATACATTTCAGGATCTACAAATGGCTCACTGTCTTCTGTCGTAAGTTGAAGGTTAGGGGTCATTAGAGCACTACAAGGTTTAGCACCCAATTTTCCTGTTTCTGCCAACAAATCAAGAACATATTTTCTTTGAGATGAGAAGATGCCTTTCTTACACAGCGTAACTTCAATGCCCAAAAAATATTTCAAGGAGCCAAAATTCTTTGAATAAAACTGTGTTTTATAGAAGTTCTTTTAGGGATGTGATGCCAGCAACGTCACTTCCTGTGATAATGATATTATCTACATATACTACAAGCAGAATTACTCCACTATCAGAATTTCTATAAAATACTGAGTGATCACACTTACTCATCATCATTCCAAACGGTTGGACCACCTGACTAAACCTGCCAAACCACGCCCGAGGACTCTGTTTCAAGTCATAGAGGGATTTTTGAAATCTACAAACTTTGTCTAACTTCCTTTGAGCAACAAAATTAGGTGGTTACTCAATATAAACCTCCTCCTGAAAATCACTATGAAGAAAAATATTTTTAATATCTAGTAGATGCAAAGGCTAATCATGTGTAGTTGCCAAGGAAATAAACAGTCGAACAGATGCGAGCTTGACAACTGGAGAGAATGTATCGGAATAGTCAACTCCATAAGTTTGAACATAACCTTCACCACTAAACGGGTCTTGAGGCGAGCAACAGATTCATCAGGGTTTACTTTCACTGCAAACACCCATTTACACCCAATAGTTTGCTTTATTAGGGGCAAAGACATCAACTCCTAAGTGCCATTAGCATCTAGGGCCATCATTTTCTCTTCCATTGCAGCACGGCAACCAAGATGGGATAAAGTCTCAATAACAGTTTTGGAGACTGAAATAGAATCTAAAGTAGTGAAAAAACAACGAGAAGAAGAGGATAATTGACTATAAGAGACAAAAGACGAAATAGGATGAGTGCAAGTAAGTTTACCTTTGCGAATAGCAATGGAAAAATCCAAATCAGACGGTGAAGGATCAGTGGAAGTAGGATCTGTCGATGAAAAAGCGGGTAGCAGAGCGGAGTCATAGTCCTCTAAGTGTCTAGAGTAAACATGAAAGATGGGAGGGCGACCTGGCACATGAGCGGAAAGTGCAGGAATGGTCTGAGGAGACAGAGAGCGAATAGTGTATAACAAGAGGTCATCTTCCTCCCCTTGGGTGTCATAAACAGATGATGATGGAAAAAACGGAGTGGACTCAGAAAATGTTACATTAGCAGACACAAGGTACCGATTAAGATTAGGAGATAAACAACGATACCCTTTTTGACATCGAGAGTAGCCAATATGTTATAAGGGATATCACCATAAAGGACGGAGGAGGGCATGCGATTGATAGAAAAACAAGCAGCGGATACAGCATCAGCCCAAAAGCATTTAGGTACTTTCATTCGGAATAAGAGGGCTCTGACTACTTCAACAAGATGTCAATTTTTTTTTGGTAACTCCATTCTGTGAAGAAGTGTCAACACAGAAAGACTGATGAAAAATCCATTTTTGTAATAAATAAGATTGGAATTCTCCAGAAAGATACTCTTTAGCATTATCACTTTGCAATATTCGAATATAAATATTGAATTGAGTTTGGATTTCAGCATAAAAGGCACAAAAGATAGAGAATAAGTTTGAACGACTCTTCATTAAAAATAACCAAATAGTGCGAGAGAAATTATCATCAAAAGTAAGAAATTATCATCAAAAGTAACAAAGTATTTAAAGCCAGACTTAGACACAATAGGACAAGGACCTCAAACATCGGAATGTACTAACTCAAAGGGGGACGAAGCTCGTTTATTGAGTCGAGAAACTGTAGGTAAATGGTGATATTTGGCAAATTGACAAAACTCGCAATCTAAAACAGATAAAGAGCGAAACTGTGGATATAACTTCTTCAAAGCCGAGAAAGAAGGATGCCCCAAACGACAATGAACATCAAAAGATGTTAAACGCGTGGAATATGCAAGAGATCTAGGTAGTTGCTGATCCAAGACGTAAAGACCCTCTGACTCACGCCCTCTACCAATAATTTGCTTCGTCGAAAGATTCTGAAAAACACAATAATCAGGAAAGAATGAGATACAACGATTTAGTGAATGAGGGAGTTTACTAACGGAGAGCAAATTAAAGGCGAACTTAGGAAGACATAATACAGAGGATACAGAAAGGGAAGGGGTTAAGTTGATATGTCTAGAACCTATGACAGAAGATTTAGTGCCATCAACAAGAGTAGCATAAAAAGACGATGCATGAGACTTAAGATTGGACAAAAGAGTAGAATTACTTGACATATGATCGGTAGTATCAGAATCAATAACCCATTTGGAGGATGAAGACACAAGACATGCAGTAGAGTTACCTAACTCGGCAATTGCAGTGATAGAGGAGTTAGAGGATTTCAGAGATGCCTGGTATTGAGTGAATTATGTATACTCATCTGTAGATATCAAAATTCCTTGATCAGAAGAGGCCTCAACTGCTATATGCGCCATTTGTGAGCGCTGATTCTTATTCTGAAGTTTCTGGCATGTCTTTTTTGTATGTCCAAGTTCACGGCAGTTATAACAAATGATTCCACCAGAGTCAGAAGTAGGAACTGTTTCCCCAAGATGCTGAGATCCTCTACCACTATTAAAATCTCCCCTGTGCCCACCTCTGTTATGTTGTCTACTATTATCATTGCGACTAGTAAGAGCACTACGGGTATGTGAAGGACTTGGAGACTCCGTACGCAACATCCTAGTGAACACATCATGTAACGATGATATTTCAGAATCAGAAAAGATATGAGATTTAGCTGTCTCAAATTTTGGAGGGAGACCTGCAAGAAAGCTCATAATAACCATTATTGTGCTAAAAGGCATCAAAACATTAAGTTCCTCGTACACTCTTTTAAAATCCATAAAATAGGAGGTCAGAGTTCTATTATTATTCTCAGCTTGATAAAACGTCTTACACACATCATAAATACGAGAAATATTCTCTTTGCCGGAATATAAAAATTCTATCAAAGGGGCTGCAAGGCTACTCCGGCGTCCTCCCTAAGTGGGTGGTCAAAAACAAATATTATCTTAGATGGATAACCCAAAACAATAGGAGTCTTAAGTCTCCAAAAAAAATAAAAAAAATAAAACTTGTCGGGAGAGAAAAAAAAAATAAATCTCTAAGAATGGCTCTGATACCATGTAGAAAGGTAATCTGTGTTATGTATTATAATAGAGATTACAACATATTTATACATGAGAGACCGTATCTAGAAAGGAAAAAAATCAAGTTTATGATCATGCAATCCCACCCTAAAATTAAGCAACTAACGCATCTATCGATATTTAGTTCCTATATTAACATGTTTACTTCCTATATTAACATGTTTACTTCCTATAACCTATAACAGTCATATTATGCTTCAGTGATTAATCTATTAAAAAATTATTAAATAAAAAGTTATTGATTTTTTTTTTAAATAATTGAATTGAAGTATTATGTAATAAAAATATAAATTATTAAAAATTCTTTTTAGTACTCATGCATATTATAAATCTCCCACATCTCTCTGTCTTAAAAAGTAATTATTAGTTATTATCTATCTTTCCTAGTCGTATTATCCTAACCCATTTTCTCTTTAACCATATGTAAGATTCTTTTGTTACAAGTATAATTATAATTTTCCTACGTAGTTATAGATGCAAACCCAACTGAGAAAATAATAATAAATCGGTAATTAGAAGCACTTTTTAAACATTGTATATATAATATTTTGCTTACTTCACAAATTCTCAGATAAATGTAATTGTGTTAAGGGCCAACTTCTTATGCACCGGTGATTGAGGCTGCAATGGACATTGTGGAAAGAAGCGGAGGTCAATACCATGTATTGGTTATCATAGCAGATGGCCAGGTTTGAATCCAAAGCTTGCTCACTTAGTCACTTGCTCTCTCTTCTTACTGTCTCTCACGATGATCTTTTCTCATTGTCAAGGTTACTAGAAGTGTCAATACAGCTGACGGGGAGCTAAGCCCACAGGAAGAGAAAACAATTAAGTCAATTGTGGATGCAAGGTTCAGCCTTGTACATACATGCATTTTGTCTTAAACCTTCAATTTAATTTTAGGAATAGACAACTTAGCTGCACAACATAGCTTCAAATAGTTGAAATGCAACATTTAGGGTTTCTTGCTTAAGGTTCTAAGAATGAAAATATTCTCACTGAACTTACATAATCTAGGTTCTAATATAAGTTTTGCAACTTTTAATTCCATGTAGTTCATACCCACTGTCAATAATTCTTGTTGGGGTTGGTGATGGACCTTGGGATGACATGAAGAAATTTGATGACAGAATCCCAGCACGTGAATTTGACAATTTTCAGGTAATTGCTTTTTTTTTTTTTTAAAAAAAAAAATTTTGATTCTACTTATATTGGCCTTTATTAACATGTTTTCCGTATTATGTATAGTTTGTTAACTTCACGGCAATTATGTCTAAAAATACAACCACCTCTGAAAAAGAAACAGAGTTTGCTCTTGCTGCACTAATGGAGATCCCCTCCCAGTTCAAAGCAGCTCATGAATTTGGTATAATTGGGTAGGATTGCTAAACTTCCTTGTATCATACAGCATTGCAGTTATTTGTTGGGAACTCAGATTTTGTTTTTGGAAAATGATTCATATAACAAGCCTCGGCTTATTCAGGATTAGGCTAACTTGTGTTGAGTTTGACGATAGTTGAGATATGCTTTCAGCAATTAATCTATGAATGTTTTAGTTGAGCCTGAGCCTGAGCGTAAGCCTGAGCCTGAGGATATGAATGTGCTTATAGTTATGAGGCAGATTTGTGCTCTATTGCAATGAGATAAAATTAATAGGACTTCCATTTCATTTCCATGCTTCTTAAATCTATGTTGATTGCTTAATTGTACCTGTCTCATTTAATTTTAAATGCTCTTTCATTTATGCTAATAGCATTCATTTGCAGCCATACTACTGGAAGAGCAAAGAAAATAGTACCACGCCCTCCGCCAGTTCCTTACGTTCATCGTCCACTGCCGCCAGACCATCAATCTAGCAATGCATCTTCCACCACCCTAGATGAGAGAACCCAGGTTTGTTTTGACTTGATCTTTCTGCGCTTTGTGTCCAAACAACTCCACATGTTGGCCTTCTTTCAGGGGATGGTAGGATCTATGTTACTTGCATCAAATATGGATATAAGAAATGGGTGCATATCACGATATTTGATTTGTCAACTTTCTATTATGAATATAAATTTAGATACGAGCACTTGGATACGTTATATTATATAAAAAGGGCTATAATAAAAGAATATAAAATTATACAATAATAATTATAGTCTAATAGATGATAAATACAACTAAATACATCATTTAAAATACAAACAAATAACTATTTTTATTTAAATATGTGCTCTTAATCTTGAAAGAAAAGAATTTTTCATTAATTACATATAAATATGTCACTTAAGTGTTAAGTGCATAAATATGTATCGGACACATATTTTTTATTGTATTTCATAAAATATTATCTTGCACGAGTACGGCATGGCAAATGAAGAGTGAGAGTATGAGAGCGTTTGATAATTAATTTTTGGTATAGGGTAAGTGAAGTACATCAATTATGTCCACGTTTGAGAACAAACATTTTCCTCTATAATTTAAATGCAGGCCTGCCCCATTTGCCTGACTAATGCCAAGGACTTGGCCTTCGGCTGCGGACACATGGTACGTAATTTGCACTCTTAGCACTTATGGCCTTGATTCTCTTGCTAGTTGCCTTGATACAAAGTAACATGATTGCAGACTTGTAGAGAATGCGGATCAAGGGTGTCTAGTTGTCCCATATGCCGCCAGCCGATTACTAACCGTCTTAGGCTGTTTGCTTGAATGAATTTCGCACAAGGGATGTTAAACATTAGCGTTGCTTGATGACTGCATCAGAACAACTGTATCTTAAACTTGGAAACGTCTAGAATACTGCTTCCTCACTCACAAGAAAGCGGGTCTCCGTGTTTATGTGAGGTGAATGTACACACCTAATGCACTGAATAATCTATCCTTAAAACTGAAGATATTCCTAGGCTTTTCCTTCCCTCCCTCTGTGCAGGTGTGGAGACACGTTAACTGTTTATATTCCATTTCCAGCCGTGAATGTTGCTTTGTAAATTGCATGCTCAGCTCAATTTGTGCATCTGGAAAGTTACTCAATGCAAGTGTTTGCTTTTCGATTGCTTTTAAATTATTTTTATATTTTGAAAGATTATTGGTGTTTAGATTTTAGTTCCTTCAACTTAAAACACACACATGTGTATAACAAAACATAATAATTTTGCAGGAATTTAATTCATTATTGGCATTTAGGGTTAAAAATCCAAACACTTAAATTTAAAATTCAACTATTCATTATTTTATTTTGATAATATAACTAAATATTTAGTATTTTATATGCATATTTTTAAAATTATACTATAAAATTTTATTGATGACAAATTTTAATTCCCTATAATTTTACTTCAAAGTGTTAATATATAAAATTTTTGATAATAATTAACGTGTATATATATATATATATATATCATTTAATTTTAAATTTTGAATTACATAGATTAGTTAAATTATTTTGTGTTGTTTTTAAGTTAATTTTTATATACCCAAAATAGGATAAGTATAATAAATAAGGGTAAAAATATAGTTTAGTCTCTGAAATATGATGAATTTTCCTCTTTAATCTCCATATTTTTAAAATTCACCTTGTTGAGTTCTTAATATTTGAATAAATCTATGCATTAGTTCGTATCATTAGACTTGCCGTTAAAATTACTGCTAATTAAGTAAAATGATTAAAATATCTTTTATTATAATTTAGTTCTTTAGTTTATTTTTTTTACAATTTACTTTAATACTTTTTCAAACTGTTTCTCCCATATCCATCAAACTCCTCCTGAACACTTTATCTGGCAACTCTTCTCTTCGCTTTTCCTTGAGGGATCCATGGCAACCTCGGACCAAAGCTCAACTTCTCCTTTACTACAAAAGACTCGATTCCCATGAGCTTCAATCTTGCACCTAATGCGACGTTTAGCATTTTCCTCTTATCGCCCAATCAAATCCAAGGATTGCTAAATCACCTAACCCTCTTTTATAATTCTCAAATTACATTTCCAAACCTTAAGTTTCGTTAAAATCTGTGGTAAGCCTACTATATATCCTGGTACATATGATATAATTCTAACATGATTTTAAATATATATAAAAAATATTATCATGAATTAAATTTAGTATGTGCATAAAAGCATAACGGTAAAATATAAATCTATACTAGGAGCCCTCATTAAATACTCGTGTATAGTCATCATTACGTATCATAGAGTTTGATATTAAACACAATAAAAAAGTTTTAAACTTTTACGTAACTAAGAGATCACAAATATAAAAGGGATTGCACACTAGAAACGTGGGCATAGCACAATTCTAATCTAACTATCAAGTTTACATGTCTACTAATTTAATATATATAAACTTAACTATACTATGAAGCCTGTAACTAATTCGTATCCTACAAACCTGAGGTTACGAGAGAGGGATAAACTACGATAGCCTAGTGAGTAAAAAATAACATAAAATAATTCAGTATAACAAATGTTCATATGTATGCATCATAACATAAACAAACCACAACAAGACAAACTTGTCAATAATAGCCCTCCATAAATCCATTAGTGCTGATCCACAATGGGTATTCGTCAGGACTTTCTCTTAAACATAATATATCTATAGTGTCAAGGTGTAGAATGGACACACATAATACCAGGAGCGTAGAATGGGTCTTAATATGAACTTCTATATTCATCATACATGCATATCGTATCATGAGTACTAGTGGGTCATCCAATATCATCTACAATAACAATTAAATGTGCAATGTAACATATTCTTGAATCTAGTGTAAAACAACTTAGGATCATTACATGACATTTATGATACATGAGTATATTTACTATTATTTGATTCAATTTAAACAAAATTTTGTTTAGTTCTACAAACTTTTTGTAGGCACTCCCTAAGGTAGAAGAAGTTACCTCACTGTTTGCCTCTATGATCTCTCAAGTCTGATCCTATATAGGTAGACTTAAATGATGGATCAAACATAACTTTTATATTGCTTAAAACTATCCCAAGAAACCTCTAAAAGCATACAAGAAAACACATAGAAAAAGGACTAAAAATGGTTGAACAAGGGACTTTCGATGGTAGGTTCGGCAGTTTAAAGTTCCCTTACAGATCCGAAAGTCCAATCATTAGAGGCATGTTAGGTAGCCAAAAGTGGTTGCCTTCAAATGCAGGTTCGACAATTGAACCTGGGTTTTGATAGAATGCCAAACCCGATTTTGCATAAGATTGGTGACTCGCGGTTGTCGAAACCGGTCAAAAATAACCTTTCCGGTTATCAATAATCTTACAACTGTAGATAGTGGTGAAAGGATCGAATCCACAGGGACTTGAATACTTACCTATTTTCCTTATCAAGACCAAGAAAATAAACTGAAATAAAAATAAACTGAAAGCGAAATAAACTGAAAGCGAAATAAACTGAAAGAGAAATAAACTGAAACGAGATGAAACTGAAACGAAATAAAACTGAAACCAAATATAAACTAAAAGAGGAATAAACTGAAACGAGATAAAACTGAAACGAGATAAAACTGAAAGCAAAAATAAACTGAAAGAGAAATAAACTGAAACGAGATAAAACTGAAAGCAAAAATAAACTGAAAGATAAATAAACTGAAACGAGATAAAAATGAAACCAAATAACTGAAAGTAAAATGGGGGGGGGGGTTTAAATTGATTCAGCTAAACTAATAATGAAAGCAATAAAGTAAATGGATAATAAAATAAAAGGGAAAATAATAATGAGAAGGTTCTAGTTGAAGAATTGGATCCACTTCAGTTGTTGGGATTGATCATTGACACTTAGTTTTTTTTTATTGATTCAATAGATTAGTTATGGAGATGGAAAACACTTCTTACCACCATTATCTCTCCTTATGATTAAACCAATTAGGGAACGTCCTCTAATTAATTACTAATTAACAAATTGCCAAGGAACGTCCTTGGGCCTTAAGCATCAAAACAATTGTTAATTGCATGAAGAGATAGAGAGATCTAATCCTAGTTACCCAAACGTATGGTGACAACACTAGATCATGCAACTTTCTTAGTTTTTACACCAAGTGTTCTTAGAATTTTAAGTTTATGGTAGATTTTGGAGTCTTAAATATCTTGAATATTATAGATATTACACTTACACTTTATGGATATTTATGAATAGATGTAATAAGATACACAATGATTTTTATTATGACTCCATTATTTATTATGAATAATATATTTATTAGAAGTAATATTTATTTCTCTTTGACTCCATTATTTATTATGAATAACATATTTATTAGAAGTAATATTTATTTCTCACTAACTTAAAACTTGTGTTCAGCAGCTATTGTCACGACCCAACCTTATAGGTTAGATTCAACACTAACACTTCTACCAGTACAAGATTCCCAAAACTTATAGTAAGTCTATTATCCCTTGAACTAAAATTTAGCTCAATATAAATAGTAATATAAAACCACTTAACGGAGTCCAACTAAAACTATAAAATTGTTTAATAACAACAATTATAGTAAGTCTATTATCCCTTGAACTAAAATTTAGCTCAATATAAATATTAAATATAAATAGTAATATAAAACCACTTACAGAGTCCAACTAAAACTATAAAATTGTTTAATAACAACAATTCTACAGTAATATAAAACCACTTATGGAGTCTAACTAAAACTATAAAATTGTTTAATAACAACAATTCAATAGTATTACAGTGGAGAACTAAGAGTAAATTAGATAATTAAATTATTTAACAAGATAATCTAATACCATGCGAAGAAAAAAAATTATAGGCCAATACTTTGAAATAAAACTACTCCTATGGATCCATGAAAAGTGTTTGAATAGGAATTGGTGCTACATGAGACTCGTCTAAAGCAGGTAATGAGCTGTCACCGCAGGACAAGTCCACATGGCAGGGACCTGATAAGTGGGTAACACGGTCCCACTTGAAAAAAGGAAGACTCGGACACTATAACACCATGTTCATCACTAAGACTCGCCCTCCCCTGGATAAGGCGAGCCTCGGCACAAAGTAACCGTTATCAAGTACAGTCCAGTATATCCCTGTTATTCTTATAATTGCGGGATCACTGACCTATCTGCTAATGATATCCCTTATCGGGCAGCTGGCTGTATCATTATCGGATTATCAAAAAATGCTACATTTATCTTCATCTTCTTACAATATAAAAGGAAAAGGATCACAGAGGCAAATGTACGTTATTCTCTCACACTACTCTTGAGTTCTAAACATTATACTCGCCTTTCTCTTCAACTTATTGACTTGAGCATCAGAGTGGCTATCGTGGGCACTGATAGCGGTTGTCGAAGCCGTAAAAAATAAACCTATTAAACAATCAACAATAAACTTGTAGATAGTGGCAATAGGGTCGAACCACAGGGAATTGACACCAATGATTTTCCTAATAATGACTAGGTCAAGTAAATAACAAGTAATTAAAAGAGGGGGGTTTTGATTTGATGATTAAAATTAAATAGCAAAAGAAAGCAATAATTTAAATAGATGAGAATTTCAATGAGAAAGAGATTCTAGCTGAAGTGTGAGTCTAATTCAGTTTGTTCAGAATTGATCATTGATTATTAAAGACTCCTATTTGATTTCAATAAATCAGTTTTGGTTGTGGAAGACGCTTCTCACAATCCAAATTCTTCCTTAGTTCTAGTTTGATTAGGAAACGTTCGCTAATCAAACACTAATCAACAAGTTGCCAAGGAACGTCCTTGGGGCATTGTAGTATCGAACAACTGTTGACAGCATTAAGACTTAGAAAAACCCAATTCTATCCTTGCCAACCGCGTGGTCAAGTTTAGATTATGCAACTTGATTAAATGTGTATTTGAACAACCTAAGCAATTACGGACCTAAATCATTCAAACAATATTACTTAAGCAATTTAAAAGCAATGGGCCCTTATTGATTCTAAAAGCAAAGTAATAATTATGGAAAAGATCAGTTTGCATAAATATTGAAACAAACAAGAGTTCAACAATGGAGTATTAAACCTCCCAATTCATCACAAATCTGAATATTCTCAACTTCAACTAGAAAAGGAAGGAAATTAGCCACTCATGGTGGACAAAATACACAAAGAAAAGATGAAAAGAAGAAAAGAGAATTTTTGCAGAGTTTCTGGTGCTGAGAGATGATGCTGAGTTGCTGACCAGATGATGCCTTTGCTGGTTTGGAGGCTCTCCTTTTATAGCTGAAGAATTCTATCTATCTAGGGTTTTGAAATCCCTTTTTGATTTGGTGTTTGACTCCTCTTTTGATGTTGAATTTAATTGCAATTGGAATTCCTTGGATGAGAAGCTCTTTCGTGGCTCTTGGTTTTATGTTGGTAGTGATTGGGTTGGATTTGGACATCTGAAAATTCGGATTTCTGTTTTCTGCCCAATTTCCTGCTCTGCTGTCAGTTTCTGCTGTCAAAGTGATTTGCCCGGTGATTTGATCAGTTTCTTCAAGTGATTGGGGAAATCACTGACCCAATCACTTTTCTGTGAGTCAGTCCAGTTTTCTGCTCTCTGTCTTCTGCGAGTTGTAACGACCCGAAAATCGGACCGCTACCGGCGCTAGGATCCGGGTCGACTTAAGGCCGCCGGGACCCGTAGCAAGCCTAACATAAAACCTGTAAACCTGTATAATCCCATACATGATCAACAACATGCATAAAAATTAAAACTTTTCTTTACATACTCATCAACCAAACTCAACCTGTGCATAAACATTAACATAACATGGATCCCTCTGGGGGATCTCATCTGTGCCCTCAAAGGGTAACATAACCTGTGTTGAGCTGGTTTACATAAACATCATCAAAATCTCTAAGATCATGTATAAAAGGGATACAACATTCTATGGTCAAGCACATACTAACATCCATAAAACTCGTTACATAACTATACTGTACTTTTACATTACAATTTGATCATGTCCATTTCTATCTATTACATAAGCATGACTTCTTCACTCTATTCGAACTCCCGCACTATATCCTGTACCTGTAAGCCTGGGGGAAAAGGGAGAGGGGTGAGCTAAAAGCCCAGTGAGTAGAGCTAGTAAAAACACATTAACACTATGCTCAAATGAAATGCATCATAACACAGACAATTCACATAAGGGTTGGGTGAATTTGTCACCAATTAGTCCAAGCTAACATAGTGCCAGGCCGTAGCATGGGGTCCTGGTCTTCCTGTCATACATACATTACTTACCATTTTCCCAGGGCCTCCTCTAGGCTCCTGGTCTTCGAGTCCACAATCGTGCCAGGCCGTAGAATGGGGTCCTGGTCTTTCATTTCCGTGCCAGGCCGTAGAATGGGGTCCTGGTCTTCCTGTCATGGACTAATTGGGTCATCCAACATTCACCCACATCAACAATAAATGATGCAATGCGGCATATTCGTGAAACTAATGCAATCATCCTATTTCATAATCATGATGCATGAAACATGATAAAACATTTAATTTAAAAGAGTAAGTTTAGTTCCACTCACCTCTGGCTGACTCTGACAACACCTAAGCAGCTGAACTCACTGCTGGGGTCCTCGGTTCCTCGGGTCCGAACCTACACAGGTGGACTCAAATGAGGGACCAAACATACGTAATTACAACTCTAATATACTCCCCAAAAACCCCCTAAAACATCCTGAAAATATCACATGAAAACATGCAAGAAACGGCTGAACAGGGCACTTTCGGCGGCAGGTTCGGCGGCCGAAAGTCCCTCCAGAGCCGAAAGCCAGGCAGGTTCGGCGGCACCTTCGGCGGCCGAAACTCCCCGACAGAGACGAAACTCATGCATGTTCGGGGGCACCTTCGGCGGCCGAAACTGCCCGACAGAGCCGAAACTCCTCTTTCGGGGGCAAGCTTCGGCAGCCGAATGCTGCCTCCACAAGGGGGTTCGGCGGCCGAAAGTTCCTTCGGCTGCCGAACCTGGTTTCTGCCAAAGGGCAGAAACTTGGTTCAAACATGCACATTTGCCTCCCATATCATCAATCATGCATAAATCTTACTCTACAACATGCATACTCATACCACAAGCTCCTAGGGGTCTCAAACTACCTTAAACCCCATCTACAACACATCCAACACATACACATTAACCACATTGTTCAAAAACACATATATCAACTCATAACTCAACATATAACCTAACATGCATTTCTACCCATAGATCTTGCATAAAACTTACTTAAAACACACAAGGAGCTTAAGATCGGCCCTTACCTCTTGAAGATCGAGAGGAAGACGACCTAAACTTGGAGATCCACGGAAATGAGCTCCTGAGTTCCCAAAGCTCCAAAACTTGTTTCAAAAGCTTAAATCTTCACAACCAAGTGAAAACAAGTAAAAATCTCGAAAGATTTAGAGGAAGAACATCAAAAATGGGTGAGAGACGGCGGAAAGCTCACCTTGGCCGAAATGGGGAGAAAAAGCTCGCCCATTTTCGGCTAAGGGACCCTTTTATAGTGGCTGGCCAGACCACGTTCGGGGGCCGAATGTGCCTCCGCAACCATGCAAATGTTCGGCGGCCGAACATGAGGTTCGGCGGCCGAACCTTGACTTCCCTCACTCATGCTTTCGGGGGCCTAACGTGCCTCCAAAAAAGCATGCATGTTCGGCGGCCGAACTTGACTTTCGGCGGCCGAACCTGGGTTTTTCCTCCAAGGACTTTTCATGTAAAAACTCATTTAATTTCATACTTAAAATCATAAAACACCTTAAAATATTTTTTATAAAACATGATTCTACCCTTCTAGAGGTCTCCGACATCCGAGATTCCACCGGACGGTAGGAATTCCGATACCGGAGTCTAGCCGGGTATTACATTCTCCCCCCCTTAAGAACATTCGTCCCCGAATGTTCCTCAACTAGTACATGCATAGCAATCAACATAACATACATACATAAACACATAAAGATCTAACCTTAAAAGAGATGAGGGTACTGCTGGAGCATAGACTCCCGTGTCTCCCAGGTACACTCCTCAATATTGTGGTGGTTCCAAAGGACTTTCACCATCGGGATTTCCTTGTTCCTCAGCTTCCTGATCTGGGTGTCTAGGATCCGTACTGGCTGCTCAACATAGGTGAGATCCTCTTGGATCTCCACATCAGGCTCACTAAGAACCTTGCCCGGATCTGACACGAACTTTCTCAACATAGAAACATGGAAAACCGGATGGATTCTCTCCATTGAAGCAGGTAAATCCAGCTTGTACGATACATTCCCAATCTTTTGCAAGATTTCGAAGGGTCCGATGTATCGTGGGGCTAGTTTACCTTTCTTCCCAAAGCGAACCACTCCTTTCATTGGAGACACCTTAAGCAATACCAGATCCCCCTCCTGAAACTCTACTAATCTTCTGCGGATGTCTGCATAACTCTTCTGTCTGCTTGCAGCTGTCTTGATTCTTTCTCTGATCATGGGCACCACCCTGCTGGTGATCTCTACTAGCTCGGGTCCTGCTAAGGACCTCTCTCCTACCTCTTCCCAGCAAACAGGTGATCTGCACTTCCTTCCATATAAAGCTTCATATGGAGCCATCCCGATGCTAGCATGATGGCTGTTATTGTAGGCGAACTCCACCAAAGGTAGATGCTGCCTCCAAGAACCGCCAAAGTCCAGCACACACATTCTCAGCATATCTTCTATGGTCTGGATGGTCCTCTCTGACTGTCCGTCTGTCTGTGGATGGAAGGCAGTACTGAAATCCAACCTGGTACCCATGGCATCCTGCAGACTCCGCCAAAACCTGGAGGTGAACTGGGGCCCTCTATCTGACACTATGGAAACAGGAACCCCATGCAGTCTGACTATCTCATCTACGTACACCTGCGCCAACTTGTCCACAGAATAGCCACTCCTGACAGGGATGAAGTGAGCAGATTTGGTGAGTCTGTCCACAATCACCCATATGGAGTCCAATCTGTTGGACGTCGCCGGTAACCCCACTACGAAGTCCATAGCTATATTCTCCCATTTCCACTTTGGGATAGGTAGCGGGTTAAGCATTCCAGCCGGCTTCTGATGTTCCAGCTTCACCCTCTGACAAACTTCGCAGGCTGACACAAACTGTGTCACTTCTCTCTTCATAGCTGGCCACCAATAAACTCTCTTCAGATCTTGATACATCTTGGTGGCTCCGGGGTGAATGCTGTATCTTGCATTATGAGCCTCTCTCATAATGTCTCCTTTTAGCCCTATGTCATCTGGTACACACAATCGACTCCCATAGCGGAGGATCCCTTTGTTGTCGAATCTGAACTCGCTGTCTTTGCCCGACTGAACAGTCCTGGCAATCTTTACTAACTCTGGGTCCTCATGCTGTTTCTGAGCCACCTGCTCCAGAAACACGGGTGTCACTTTCATCTGAGCAACCAAGGCACCTGTACCAGACAACTCCAACTGTAGACCTTCCTCAATGAGCTTGTAAAACTCCTTCACCACCGGTCTCCTCTCTGCCGTGATGTGGGATAGACTGCCTAGTGACTTCCGGCTTAGGGCGTCTGCCACGACATTCGCCTTACCCGGATGATACTGAATCTTGCAATCATAGTCACTCAGCAACTCTACCCATCTCCTCTGTCTCAGATTCAAATCTCTTTGACTCAGGATGTACTGTAGGCTTTTATGATCTGTGAAGATCTCACATTTTACCCCATAGAGGTAATGCCTCCACATCTTGAGTGCAAAGATTACTGCTGCCATCTCTAGGTCATGTGTGGGGTAATTCAACTCATGCTTCTTCAGCTGCCTAGAAGCATAAGCAATCACCTTCTCATTCTGCATAAGCACACAACCCAGTCCCACACGGGACGCATCACAAAAGACCGTAAAGTCCTCACCACTAGATGGCAGAGCTAAAACTGGTGCTGAAGTCAACCTCTTCTTGAGCTCTTCAAAACTCTCCTCGCACTGGTCGGTCCACAGAAACTTTTGATTCTTCCTGGTTAGTCTGGTCAGAGGAGCTGCTATCTTTGAGAAGTCCTGTACGAACCTCCTGTAGTAACCTGCCAAACCCAAGAAACTCCTGATCTCTGTCACCGAAGTGGGTCTAGGCCAGTTAGCCACAGTCTCTGTCTTCTTGGGATCTACCTCAATACCATTCTCTGACACTACATGCCCCAAGAACGAAATGCTCCTCAGCCAGAACTCACATTTAGAGAACTTGGCATACAAGCCATGTTCCCTCAAGGTCTGTAGTACCAATCGCAGATGATGGGCATGCTCCTCTGCATTCCTGGAATACACCAAGATATCATCTATGAAGACAATAACGAAGTGATCCAGGTACTGGCTAAACACTCTATTCATGAGATCCATGAATGCTGCAGGGGCGTTAGTTAACCCGAACGGCATCACAAGGAACTCAAAATGCCCATATCTGGTCCTGAAAGCTGTCTTTGGTACGTCCTCTTCCCTGATCCTCAACTGATGGTACCCCGATCTCAAATCTATTTTGGAGAAACAACCCGCTCCTGCTAGCTAGTCAAATAGATCGTCGATCCTTGGCAATGGGTACTTGTTCTTGGTAGTGACTTTGTTCAACTGCCTGTAGTCGATACAAAGTCTAAGGGACCCATCCTTCTTTCTCACAAACAAAACTGGAGCACCCCAGGGTGAGGTACTCGGTCGGATGAAGCCCTTGTCTACCAGCTCCTGCAACTGCTCTTTCAACTCTTTCAATTCTGCTGGCGCCATCCTGTAGGGAGGGATAGAGATCGGTCGGGTTCCAGGCATCAGTTCAATCTCGAACTCTATCTCCCTAGCAGGTGGTAAACCTGGCAGTTCGTCCGGGAACACATCTAAGAACTCTCTAACCACTGGCACCGAGGCGGGCTCTCTAACCTGACTATTAAGCTCTCTCACATGAGCCAAATACCCCTGACATCCCCTCCTAAGCAACCTACGAGCCTGAAGAGCTGAGATCATACCTCTAGGTGTACCCCTCCTGTCTCCTCTGAAGACAACCTCTGATCCATCCTGACCTCTGAACCTGACTACCTTGTCCCTGCAGTCCAAGGTAGCACCATGGGTAGATAACCAGTCCATCCCTAGAATGACGTCAAAATCTGTCAAATCTAGAACCACAAGGTCGGCGGACATGCATCTCCCCTCAACAAAAACTGGACTACACTGACAGACTGACTCTGCCACTGATGGATCACACTTGGGTCCACTGACCCAGAGAGGACACTCTAACCCAGAGATCATCAACCCCAACCTCTGGACGGCTCTCGGAGCAATAAATGAATGAGATGCACCAGGGTCCATCAATGCATATACATCCGAACATCCAATGATGAGATTACCTGCCACCACGGTGTTGGATGCGTCTGCCTCCTGCTGTGTCATTGTGAAGATCCGTGCTGGGGCTGACGGACCCTCACCTCTGAAACCCGCTGAAGAAGAGGCTGCTCCTCTCCCTCTGCCTCTGCCACTGGCCTGAGTCATGGCTGGAGCTGCTGGCTGTGCTACACTGCCTGAAGCTGCCTGCTGGGACTGAGCCATCGGGGCCGCTCTTGGACAATCTCGAGCCATATGCCCTTCCTGACCACATCTAAAACAAGTGTTCGTCCCAAACCGACATACTCCCCTGTGTGGTTTACCACACCTTGCACAAACTGCATTGTCCGCACCAGAGCTTGAGCCACTCCCAAATCCCAGACTGGACTTGACTTTACTCCAGAACTTATTCTTCTTACCCTTGGGCTTACCCCATCTTTTACTGCCTGAAGCTGCTGCACTCAAGGTAGAGGGATCTAACCTTCCCCCTCCAGGAGTTTTAGAACCCGAAGCTTGTGCCACTGTCTGCTTAACTGTCCCCTGAACGATGGCACTAGCCTCCATTCTCCTAGCCATGTCTACTATGGCGTGAAAACTCTCTCTATCTGCTGACTGTACCAAGGAGGAATACCTGGGATGGAGCTTCATGATATACCTCCTCGACTTCTTCTGGTCTGTGCTAAGGTCTTGCCCTGCAAATGGCAGCAACTCCATAAACCTGTCAGTATATTCGTCTACACTCATGTCATCCGTCTGCCTCAACTGTTCAAACTCTATCATCTTTAGCTCCCTTGAACTATCGGGAAAAGCCCATCCTGCAAACTCGTTTGCAAACTCTTCCCAAGTCATGCTGTCCACTCTCGGGTTCTCATAATTCTTGAACCACTCCCGTGCCTTCTTGCACTTAAGCGTGAACCCAGCCATCTGAATGGCTCTACTGTCATCCGCCCCTATCTCATCTGTAATTGCCTTGACCCGCTCTAAGTACACGAACGGATCATTACCGGTTTCAAACTGGGGAGCACCCAGCTTCATATAGTCTGTCATCTTAACCTTGCTCCCACTGGCTGAGCTAGGTCTAGATGGCTGAACAACTGGGGCTGCTGGTTCTGCAGGTGGTGGAGGTGGTGCAACATTTTCTGAGGTAGGGTTTGCTGGATTTGGATAGTAGGGTGGCGGTGGATACATTGGATACTGAGAGTATGGTGGGTAGTATGGTGGGTATGGCATATGTGAAGGATAAGGGCTAAAACTAGGGTTATCCGATGTACCTCCCATCGAATACCCTGGATGGTGTGAATAGGGTGGGTAATGATGTGGCTGGACATAACTCGAGGCCTGAATGCCTCCTTCTGATTCTCCCATGCCCTCTTCCGGCATGCTCACACCGAGACTGCCATCCCTCCTCTGATCTACTTCCATATCCTCAGACACTCCTCCTTGCACTGTTCCCCTTACTGATCTGCTTCTATCCAGATCCAAAGACCTTCTAGGGTCTCTTGCTACTCTGTCCCTGTTGGACCTGCTAGACATTGCCCTAGGCAATGCTGGAGGACGGGCGCTCATGCCCTCATCCTCAGGTGGTACTCCAGTCAATCTTGCTGATCGACGAGTTCCTCTCATCCTGTTTTCTGAAAAACAGTACACAACACAAGCAACATTAGCATCATATGGTTCATGTGGGCACACATGAACCCTCATCACATACATCACATATCATAGCATATCATTAATGCACATGCATAAAATCATGGCATTTCACATCACCATGCAAGACAGGACTCCACATCCTATCCTAGTGGACATGATCCTTTCCTATTGTGCTTGACCTTCTATAACCTCTATGAGCCCCACACTCTAGGTCCGACCATATGAACCTAGGGCTCTGATACCATTCTGTAACGACCCGAAAATCGGACCGCTACCGGCGCTAGGATCCGGGTCGACTTAAGGCCGCCGGGACCCGTAGCAAGCCTAACATAAAACCTGTAAACCTGTATAATCCCATACATGATCAACAACATGCATAAAAATTAAAACTTTTCTTTACATACTCATCAACCAAACTCAACCTGTGCATAAACATTAACATAACATGGATCCCTCTGGGGGATCTCATCTGTGCCCTCAAAGGGTAACATAACCTGTGTTGAGCTGGTTTACATAAACATCATCAAAATCTCTAAGATCATGTATAAAAGGGATACAACATTCTATGGTCAAGCACATACTAACATCCATAAAACTCGTTACATAACTATACTGTACTTTTACATTACAATTTGATCATGTCCATTTCTATCTATTACATAAGCATGACTTCTTCACTCTATTCGAACTCCCGCACTATATCCTGTACCTGTAAGCCTGGGGGAAAAGGGAGAGGGGTGAGCTAAAAGCCCAGTGAGTAGAGCTAGTAAAAACACATTAACACTATGCTCAAATGAAATGCATCATAACACAGACAATTCACATAAGGGTTGGGTGAATTTGTCACCAATTAGTCCAAGCTAACATAGTGCCAGGCCGTAGCATGGGGTCCTGGTCTTCCTGTCATACATACATTACTTACCATTTTCCCAGGGCCTCCTCTAGGCTCCTGGTCTTCGAGTCCACAATCGTGCCAGGCCGTAGAATGGGGTCCTGGTCTTTCATTTCCGTGCCAGGCCGTAGAATGGGGTCCTGGTCTTCCTGTCATGGACTAATTGGGTCATCCAACATTCACCCACATCAACAATAAATGATGCAATGCGGCATATTCGTGAAACTAATGCAATCATCCTATTTCATAATCATGATGCATGAAACATGATAAAACATTTAATTTAAAAGAGTAAGTTTAGTTCCACTCACCTCTGGCTGACTCTGACAACACCTAAGCAGCT
This sequence comes from Manihot esculenta, assembly GCF_001659605.2. Taxonomy (NCBI): domain Eukaryota; kingdom Viridiplantae; phylum Streptophyta; class Magnoliopsida; order Malpighiales; family Euphorbiaceae; genus Manihot; species Manihot esculenta. The sequence goes on along the minus strand of NC_035176.2, from coordinate 14,200,000 downwards.
GAACTCACTGCTGGAGTCCTCGGTTCCTCGGGTCCGAACCTACACAGGTGGACTCAAATGAGGGACCAAACATACGTAATTACAACTCTAATATACTCCCCAAAAACCCCCTAAAACATCCTGAAAATATCACATGAAAACATGAAAGAAACGGCTGAACAGGGCACTTTCGGCGGCAGGTTCGGCGGCCGAAAGTCCCTCCAGAGCCGAAAGCCAGGCAGGTTCGGCGGCACCTTCGGCGGCCGAAACTCCCCGACAGAGACGAAACTCATGCATGTTCGGGGGCACCTTCGGCGGCCGAAACTGCCCGACAGAGCCAAAACTCCTCTTTCGGGGGCAAGCTTCGGCAGCCGAATGCTGCCTCCACAAGGGGGTTCGGCGGCCGAAAGTTCCTTCGGCTGCCGAACCTGGTTTCTGCCAAAGGGCAGAAACTTGGTTCAAACATGCACATTTGCCTCCCATATCATCAATCATGCATAAATCTTACTCTACAACATGCATACTCATACCACAAGCTCCTAGGGGTCTCAAACTACCTTAAACCCCATCTACAACACATCCAACACATACACATTAACCACATTGTTCAAAAACACATATATCAACTCATAACTCAACATATAACCTAACATGCATTTCTACCCATAGATCTTGCATAAAACTTACTTAAAACACACAAGGAGCTTAAGATCGGCCCTTACCTCTTGAAGATCGAGAGGAAGACGACCTAAACTTGGAGATCCACGGAAATGAGCTCCTGAGTTCCCAAAGCTCCAAAACTTGTTTCAAAAGCTTAAATCTTCACAACCAAGTGAAAACAAGTAAAAATCTCGAAAGATTTAGAGGAAGAACATCAAAAATGGGTGAGAGACGGCGGAAAGCTCACCTTGGCCGAAATGGGGAGAAAAAGCTCGCCCATTTTCGGCTAAGGGACCCTTTTATAGTGGCTGGCCAGACCACGTTCGGGGGCCGAATGTGCCTCCGCAACCATGCAAATGTTCGGCGGCCGAACATGAGGTTCGGCGGCCGAACCTTGACTTCCCTCACTCATGCTTTCGGGGGCCTAACGTGCCTCCAAAAAAGCATGCATGTTCGGCGGCCGAACTTGACTTTCGGCGGCCGAACCTGGGTTTTTCCTCCAAGGACTTTTCATGTAAAAACTCATTTAATTTCATACTTAAAATCATAAAACACCTTAAAACATTTTTTATAAAACATGATTCTACCCTTCTAGAGGTCTCCGACATCCGAGATTCCACCGGACGGTAGGAATTCCGATACCGGAGTCTAGCCGGGTATTACACGAGTGATTTGGCCAGTGTCTTCGAGTGTCTTGGGCAAATCACTGCCCATATCACTTCTGCCTGTTGCCTCCAGGTTTCTGCTGTCAAAGTGATTTGCCCGGTGATTTGAGTGTTTTGGGCAAATCACTGACCCAATCACTTTTCTGTCAATTTTCTGCACTTTTTCTCTAATTTTCCAATTTCTTCATTTTCTGTAAAAACAAGATAAAAACCATAAATTAAACTAAAAAATGTGTAAATAAGCAATAAAAAGGATAATAAAAATGCGGCTAATTTATGCTTGATCAAATACCCCCACACCTAGCTTTTTGCTTGTCCTCAAGCAACAAATAACTTAGTTAATCAAGTTCCTTTTTCCTTTGAGCCTAAGTACCACTTAATCAGCCCCCCCTAGACTCCTAAGCTGAAGTATCACAGTATAGAGTACATGCACCAAGGTCGTCCTCTCCTTTCCTTGTTTCCTTTCACCTACCATGGTCAAGAGAAAGGTTTTTGACTCAATCGTGCTTATTCCTTTATGTTAGGTTTAATGCAACCCCTAGGAGTGACTTGCCACCTTCTCTCTTTCTCCTTTTTATTTAATTTTTATTTTTATTTTCAGTAGCACTTATTCTTATCCTTGCCTGAAAAAGTCACTAACCTTTTTACGCGATTGTGTACATGGGTGATACCCCCCCGGTTACTCAGTTAGTCACTTGTTCAAATGGCTACTAGCTTTGTTCATAGTCTAGACCATCGAAACTTATTTGCTTGAAAAAGTTACTGACCTTTTTACGCGATTGTATACATGGGTGATACACCCCCGGTTACTCAGTCAGTCACTTCTCCAAGTGGCTATTAGGCTCAGTTCATAGTCTTAGACCATTGGAACAGGTTTACGATTTGTGCTTTATGCTGGTTTTTCATGATAGTTTGGGCAAATCAGCTCTTAGGGAGTTACACTAACTTTGTGTTTGCATGTATTTGTATTTTTATTTCCCTTGACCTTAGCAAATTTGAAGATTCAATTCAAGAGAAAAACTCCCAAAGTGAAGGTAACATACTGTGAATGATTCAATTTAAGCTTAAAGGGGTGGCAAATCAATGGGGTCATGAGATAAGGAAACTCTTTTAACCTTGTTATCTATGTTGAGTAGAGCAAAAGCTAAGACAAAATTCTGTGTGTGTGTGCAAGAAAAAATGTGTGCCAAGAAAAAAATGTGTGGTGTATGTCATGGGGCAAAAAGATGCAGAAAGAAACAAAAAGACACAAGTAGAAAGCAAAAGATGATGGAATCAATGTAAATCAATGCAAAAAATAACCTAGTAATACCCCCACACCTATGACAAACATTGTCCTCAATGTGTAAGCATATATAAAAAAAAATTAAGGAAAGAAAGGGAAAGGGACTTCCTGGCCTGTGGGTGATTTGGCCCGTGATTTGGGCAAGCACTGGGCAAATCACTGGGCAAATCGCTATCTGTCACGGTGCTGGGGCAGAAAATGGTCCACCAGCAGGTCCAATAGGTGCTCCATCCTTTGCATTCTGTCTTTGATTCTGGTGAGATGAGCCTCCACCGAATGGTCTTGAGGTGCCTTTTATGTCCTCCAAGGTCCACCCAATTGCTTCTTTATGCTTCCTCAACACATCAAGGAGCTTTTCCTCTTCTTCTTGGCTTAGCTGGTTAGAAATAATTACTAGAAGTGAATTTCCAGCTCCCAAGTAGGCATATTTGAGGTGGCTGGGCAATGGTTTCAGTTCTGGTGCAGTTGCTGTTTGTGCTGATTTCTGCTGTTTGCTGTCTGATTTGGGCTGTGATTTGGGCAGATTATCTGGTGATCTGGGCAAATCACTCTCTGTCAAGTCTGTCTGCTCCAGTGATTTGGTCTGTGATTTGAGCAGATTATCTGGTGTTGTGGGCAAATCACTGGGCAAATCACCCATATCCAGCAAGTTACAGCAGATTGCTGTTTTTTATGCTTCAGTGATGTTGCTGTCCACTTCTCTTTCCCTGCGAAGGCCATCATAAAGTAAATTTTCTTGTTCAAAATCAAAACATTCTTGACTTAGATCATCAATAACATCAAGGCCATAAACAGGAGAAACATCATTGGGGAATTTCATGGCATCATAAACATTAAATTTGATAACTTCCCCTTCAAACTCCATAGTCAAAGTGCCATCATGCACATCAATTTTTGTTCTTGCTGTGCTCAAGAATGGTCTCCCAAGTAAGATGTCAGAGGTGATGTTGCCCTTATCCTCCTCCATGTCAATCACATAAAAATCTGCTGGGAAGACTAGTTGGTCAACTTGTACCAACACATCTTCTAGCACTCCCTTGGGGTAGACAACGGATCGGTCAGCCAATTGGATCACAATGCTGGTGCCCTTGAGTGTACCTGTATTCAACAAGTTAAAAATAGAAAGTGGCATAACATTGATTGATGCCCCAAGGTCGCACATGGCCTTCTTTATCCCTATGTTGCCTATTTTGCATGAAATGGCAAACATTCCTCTATCCTTACATTTGGTTGGAAGCTTCTTTTGAATGACAGCTGAAACACACTCCCCCACACTTACCTTTTCATGTTCAGCAAGTTTCCTCCTATTGGTGCATAGCTCTTTGAGAAATTTAGCATACCTTGGTATTTGTTTGATAGCATCAAGTAGAGGTATATTGATTTCCACCTTGCGGAGTGTCTCAAGTATCTCTTTCTCCTCTTTTTCTTTTTGAGATCTTGCAAATATTTTGGGAAAAGGGTAAGGTACCTTGAATTTTTCTGCTGGTTGCTGTATTTTCTGCTTTCGGCTGGACTCTGCCTGATTTGATTTGGGCAGATCACTTTCTGCCTTCTCTGGTGATTTGGGCAAATCACTGCTGGACAGCTCAGTTTGCCCAGCGATCGGGTCAGTTTCTACGAGTGAATTGGGCAAATCACTGCCCTGATCACTTTCTGGCAGAATTATCTCCATGGCCTGTTTTTGCAATTTTTCAGCCCTATGGTCTTGCAACTCTTTTCCACTCCTCAATGTGATGGCACTAATATTTTGTCTTGGATTTATCTCAGTTTGGGAGGGTAGCTTCCCTTGAGACTCATATTTGCTCATTGAAGAGGCCATTTGGCTCACTTGTTTCTCAAGATTCTGCACAGTGCTTGCTAAATTCTTTACAATCTCTTCAAGAGGTGCATTGGAGTTTTGAGGTGCAGCTTGAGCTTGATTCCTTTGCTGGTAGCTTGGATATTGATTTCCCCTTGCATAACTGAAATTTGGATGGTCCCTCCAGCCTAGATTAAGTATTTGCATAAGGATCATACCTTCTTTGCCCATTGAAGCCTCCAACAGCATTGACTTGCTGGTCCTCCTCTTGAAGGGAAGGACATAGATCAGTTGGGTGGTTGTTGGCACATATTCCACATGTCTTGGGCTGCTGAATCTGCTGGACTTGTTGGGTTTGACTCACAACAAGGCTACAGACAACATTGGTGAGTTCAGAAAGTTGGGATGATAAAATGGAATTACTCACCTCATTTACATTCCTTGATGGCAGCTCTTGGTCTCCAAATTGTTGAGAAGCTACAGCCATGGAGGAAATTAAGTCCCTCATCTCTCGAGGTGATTTTTTTTCAATTGTTCCTCCACAGGCTGCGTCAATAAATTTTCTCTCTGAGGGTAGCAAACCTCCATAGAAGTACTCAATGAGAGATTGGTCAGAAATATCATGCCGAGGGCAGCTTGTGCACAACTTTTTGAACCTCTCCCAGTACTCATACAAGCCTTCAGAGTGCTTTTGCTTTATGCCACTTATTTCTCGACGGATGCCTATGGCTTTTGAGGTTGGAAAGAATTTTCTCAAGAATGCTCTTACCATATCAGCCCATGATGTGATGGATCTGGGTGGTAAGTAGAATAGCCATTCTTTGGCATAGTCTTCAAGGGAAAAAGGGAAGGCTCTAAGCTTGATATCGTCTTCTGGAATGCCTTGGGGTCTCATGGTTGAGCACACAACGTGGAATGCCTTCAAATTCTTGTGAGGATCTTCATTCTCTAGGCCTCTGAATTTAGGAAGGAGATGAATCAGACCTGTCCTTAGCTCGAATGGTGCTGTCAATAGGGGATATTCAATGCATAAGGGTGCTTGATCTCCTGCTGGTTCAGCTAACTCTCCGAGAGTTCTTTCCCGTGGCTGAGGTGCTTGGATGGGCACGTTTCCAGCTTGTATTTCAGCTTCTACATGTGCAGCAGGTGGTTGCGCCATTGCTGGATTTTCTGCCATAACCTGGAATCGGGTATCAGGTTCAAATGCAGTAGTGGCTGTAGGAGAGTTTGCTGGTGCAAAAATTTCTGCAGCAGGGGCAGATGTGACAGTAAGTGCTTCAGCTGGTGCAGAAATAGGTGAATTTGCTGGTGCAAAAAAATCAGCAGGTACAACAACAGCTCTGTGAGATGGTGTTGCTGATGAAAATGCTTTTGAGGCTTGGTTCCTCAAATTTGCTTGCTTCCTTAAGTGCTTGGCAGTTTTCTCAATCTCAGGGTCGTAAAGAAGAGTGTCTTTATGGCCAGACCTGGTCATAAAGGGAAAATACGTTAGTTTAAATCAGTTCCCCGGCAACGGCGCCAATTTTGTCTAACGGTTGTCGAAGCCGTCAAAAATAAACCTATTAAACAATCAACAATAAACTTGTAGATAGTGGCAATAGGGTCGAACCACAGGGAATTGACACCAATGATTTTCCTAATAATGACTAGGTCAAGTAAATAACAAGTAATTAAAAGAGGGGGGTTTTGATTTGATGATTAAAATTAAATAGCAAAAGAAAGCAATAATTTAAATAGATGAGAATTTCAATGAGAAAGAGATTCTAGCTGAAGTGTGAGTCTAATTCAGTTTGTTCAGAATTGATCATTGATTATTAAAGACTCCTATTTGATTTCAATAAATCAGTTTTGGTTGTGGAAGACGCTTCTCACAATCCAAATTCTTCCTTAGTTCTAGTTTGATTAGGAAACGTTCGCTAATCAAACACTAATCAACAAGTTGCCAAGGAACGTCCTTGGGGCATTGTAGCATCGAACAACTGTTGACTGCATTAAGACTTAGAAAAACCCAATTCTATCCTTGCCAACCGCGTGGTCAAGTTTAGATTATGCAACTTGATTAAATGTGTATTTGAACAACCTAAGCAATTACGGACCTAAATCATTCAAACAATATTACTTAAGCAATTTAAAAGCAATGGGCCCTTATTGATTCTAAAAGCAAAGTAATAATTATGGAAAAGATCAGTTTGCATAAATATTGAAACAAACAAGAGTTCAACAATGGAGTATTAAACCTCCCAATTCATCACAAATATGAATATTCTCAACTTCAATTAGAAAAGGAAGGAAATTAGCCACTCATGGTGGACAAAATACACAAAGAAAAGATGAAAAGAAGAAAAGAGAATTTCTGCAGAGTTTCTGGTGCTGAGAGATGATGCTGAGTTGCTGACCAGATGATGCCTTTGCTGGTTTGGAGGCTCTCCTTTTATAGCTGAAGGATTCTATCTATCTAGGGTTTTGAAATCCCTTTTTGATTTGGTGTTTGACTCCTCTTTTGATGTTGAATTTAATTGCAATTGGAATTCCTTGGATGAGAAGCTCTTTTGTGGCTCTTGGTTTTATGTTGGTAGTGATTGGGTTGGATTTGGACATCTGAAAATTCGGATTTCTGTTTTCTGCCCAATTTCCCGCTCTGCTGTCAGTTTCTGCTGTCAAAGTGATTTGCCCGGTGATTTGACCAGTTTCTTCAAGTGATTGGGCAAATCACTGACCCAATCACTTTTCTGTGAGTTAGTCCAGTTTTCTACTCTCTGTCTTCTGCTAGTGATTTGGCCAGTGTCTTCGAGTGTCTTGGGCAAATCACTGCCCATATCACTTCTGCCTGTTGCCTCCAGGTTTCTGCTGTCAAAGTGATTTGCCCGGTGATTTGAGTGTTTTGGGCAAATCACTGACCCAATCACTTTTCTGTCAATTTTCTGCATTTTTTCTCCAATTTTCCAATTTCTTCCTTTTCTGTAAAAACAAGATAAAAACCATAAATTAAACTAAAAAATGTGTAAATAAGCAATAAAAAGGATAATAAAAATGCGGCTAATTTATGCTTGATCAGGCACCCACCACCTCACATTCTCTTTCTTGCAAGTTTAGCCAATCACAGCATAGGTTTGTTCCGGCCACGTCATCAATCTAAGGTCAACAACATCATTTGGTTCTATTGCCGAGAGATCTATTGAAATCTCAATATTCATTTAGATTAAAACTAGTCTATTATTCCTTTTCTCTCTGAAAAAGGAAACTCTACTCTCCATCTCTTGAAATGGCCGAAGTAGTACATGTCATTGCAGGAGGACCTGATAAGGGCAAAGGAAAAAATAAGCGTGTAGCAGAAGATGTCTTAGCAGTGGAACAAGAACCATGGGTCAAGCAAGAGGTTAGGTTCAGCTCTACAGACAAAACGATTGAATTCTTTCAAAAAGACTCACTAGTCATTAAGATCCTCCTGAATAGTTATGAAGTAAGGCAAGTATTGGTGGATATAGGTAGTTCTGTTAACCTTCTCATCTTAAATGTTTTTAATAAGTTAGGCTTGAATAAGAATAGCCTTGTTAGAGTTTTCTATCCGTTAGTAGGATTAGGAGATAAAATCATGGTAGTGCTAGAAACCATCAACCTCCCCTTAGTACTGGGTGATGAAAAATATAGGCGAGAGTTATATGTAGAGTTTGCAGTCGTAGATATCCCATTTGCATATAATGTGATACTCAGCCTCCCAAACCTAAACTACCACAGTATTATTCTTAAATTGGGTGCTATGTGTCTTAAGCTACCAGCTTTAGGGGGAATAGTCATGGTTCGAGGCAATCCAAGGTTAGCCAAAGATAGTCACGGACACCGAGCAAAAAGTCTCGGGAAATCAACCATGCCCATCGACTTACTGGAGAAGTCAGAATCTCACATAAAGCTCAAGCCAGTAGACCCGGTAGAGAAGGTCCAGCTAAGTAAGGAACAAAAGGTACGGTTCAGTACTGCGTTAACTAGTGAAACAAAGACTCATTTAATAGAGTTGCTAAAGGGCAAGTAACTACTTTCGCTTGGTCTCCAAAATATGCAATAGGGGTGGATCCAATTCTTATCACCCATAAGCTACTTGTTGACAAAACCGTCAAACCAGTCTAACAAAAGAAAAGAAGGTTTACATCGGAGAGGCAACAAGTGATCAAAGAAGAGGTTGACAAGCTTTTGAGTGCAAGGCTAATAAAGGAAGTCCAGTATCCTACATAGCTAGCCAATGTAGTCCTAGTAAAGAAAGCTAACGGGAAATGGAGGATGTGTGAGGAATTCACTGACCTGAATAAAGCATCCAAAAGATCATTACCCATTGTCGACCATCGATAGGTTAGTAGACTTGACCTCGGGTCATACGATAGTTTCCTTTCTTAATGCCATTTCAGGATACCACCAAATCATGATGGACACTGAAGATGAAGGGAAGACTCCATTTATAGCAGATGAAGGAGTTTACTGCTACAATGTAATTTCTTTTAGGTTAAAAAACGCAAGGGCGACTTACCAAAGGATGGTGTCAGGAATCTTTAAAGATATGGTAAGGTCAACAATTGAGGTGTACGTGGATGATATGATAGTAAAGAGTTGATCCTTGAAAGACCATCCAGAAGATATCCAGAAAGTCTTTGACATACTACACAAGGTGAGTATGAAGTTGAACCCTGAGAACTGTACCTTCGGGGTAAAAGCTGGAAAGTTTTTGGGGTATATAATCTCAGAAAGAGGCATAGAGGCAAACCCTGAGAAGATCATCACCATTTAAAATATGGAAGTACCCAAAACCATTAATAAAGTACAGAGGTTGAATGGGCGAGAAACTACCCTGAGGAGTTTCATATCATGCTTGGCCAGAAGGTGTCTCCCATTCTTCAAAGCCTTAAAAGGGAAAGGTAAGGTTGAGTGGGGGGAAGAGTGTGCAGAAGCATTTGAAACTAAAAACCTTTTTATCATCTCCTCCATTGCTAAGCCTGCCTGTTAAAGGCAAAGTTTTATTTCTATACTTGTTTGTGATATAGGAAATAGTTTGCTCGGTATTCATTCATGAAAATAATGGGGAGTAAAGCCCAGTATATTATGCTAGCCAAGTTTTAAAGGGGGCGGAGCTAAATTATCCTCCTTTCAAAAAATTGGTGTTTGCAGTTTTAATGTCAGCCACAAAGCTTCGACCACACTTCGAGTCACACACCATAAAAGTGAGATCAAATTATCCTCTGTGAAAGGTTCTACACAAGCTAAAGTTGTTAGGGCGATTATCCACATGGGCAGTAATATTGTCGGCCTATGATATCATGTATATTCTAAGAAAGGCAACAAAAGCCGAGGTGCTAGCCGAATTTGTTGCAAGAATGACTCCACTTTTAGAACCTTCAGAGTCCCCCGAATCAGCCATAGAGGAATGGAAAATTTAGGCAGATGGAGCTTTGGGGGCTGGGGTTTTGGAATTGGGATCCTACTGCAGTCTCAAACCGGTATAAAGCTTCGGTATACAGCAAAGCTCGCCTTTAATGCCATAAACAATATAGTTGAATACGAGACTGTAATAATGGCTCTGAGAATCATCAAGGAATTAGGTATACAAAAATCCATTGTTTTTAGTGACTCAAATTGGTTGTTAATCAGTGTCAGGGAAAATTCAAAGTCCGAGAACTGAATCTTGTCAAATACAAGGAAAAAGTTCAGTCCCTAATGGAGAGGATCAAAGACAGGTAGGATAGCTGCGAACTTTGCCAGGTGGCCAAAGGCAACAATGAAGATGTAACGACCCGAAAATCGGACCGCTACCGGCGCTAGGATCCAGATCGGCTTAAGGCTGCCGGGACCCGTAGCAAGCCTGACATGTAACCTGTAAACTTGTTTAATCCCATACATGATCAACAATCATACATAAAAATTTAAAACTTTTCTATCATACACCAAACTCAACCTGTGCATGCACTGAACATAGCCGTAATCATAAACTTGACCCCTCTGTGGAATCTCATCAATGCCCCCAATGGGTGGCATAACAAGTGTTGAGTTGGCTAAACATAGACATCAATAACATTAAGATCATGTTTCAAAAAGGGATTACATTATACTATGGTCAAGCACACTTCTAACCTTAATATCGTTACATTACATCTCTATACATCATTATACAATCTGTCATGTCCACATTCTAACTATTACATACATAAGACTTCATTACTCTTCTTGACTTCTCTGTCTAACCCGTACCTGCAAACCTGGGGAATTTGGGAGAGGGGTGAGCTACTAGAGCCCAGTGAGCAGAATCGTAAAGCATTTAAAACACATGCTATTATGGAATGCATCACATCACAACTAATCATATCAAGGATGAACTTGTCACCATTTAGCCCTCTACATATTCCAATCATGCCAGGGGCGTAGTGCAGGCCACACCTGGTCTTTCTCTTATACATAACATAACATAACATACATAATCCATGGTGCCGGGGGCGTAGTGCAGGCCACGTCCGGTCTTTCTCTTACATAGTGCCAGGGGCGTAGTGCAGGCCACACCTGGACTTCCATATCATATCATCATGTCATAACATATGAGGGCTAATGGATCATTCAACATTCATCCACATCAACAACATATTATGCAATGCAACATATTCGTGATTTCTAATGCAAACAACCTAAAATATCACATGGCATCCGTGATGCATGAACGTGCTCGAAACTGATTTATTTATTTAAAAGCATAAAAGTTATTCCACTCACCTCTGGCTAGCTCTGACACTGACTGAAGCACCTGACTCACTGCTGAGGTCCTCGGTTCCTCGGGTTCGAACCTACATAGGTGGACTCAAATGAGGGACCAACATACTATAACATGACTCTGAAAACATCCCCCAAAAATCCTCTAAAACACCTCAAAACATCCATGCAAAAACATGCAAAGGAAGGCTGCACAGGGCACTTTCGGTGGCAGGTTCGGCGGCCGAAAGTCCCTCCAGAGCCGAAAGTCAAGCAGGTTTGGCGGCACCTTCGGCGGCCGAAACTCCCAGACAGAGGCGAAACTCATGCATGTTCGGCGGCACTTTCGGCGGCCGAAACTCCCAGACAGAGACGAAAGTCTCCTTTCGGGGGCAAGCTTCGGCAGCCGAAGGCTGCTTCCACAAGAGGGTTCGGCGGCCGAAAGTCCTTTCGGCTGCCGAACCTGGTTTCTCCCAAAGGGCAGAAACTTGGTTCAAACATGCACAATGCCTCCAAACTCATACCATCATGCATTTAGCTCAACCAAAACATGCATACAAGCTCCTAGGGGTCTCAAACTACCTTAAACCCCAACTACAACACATCCAACATACATTTACAAGTCACATTGTTCATGAACATACATTTATACTCAAAAACCTAACTATGAGCTAAACATGCATTCTACCCCATAGATCTTGCATAAAACTTACTTTAAACATGAAATGAGCTTAAGATCGGCTCTTACCTCTTGAAGATCGAGAGAGAGACGTCCTAAACTTGGAGGTGGGAGATTTTTGAGTTCTTGAACCTCAAAGCTCCAATACTTGCTCAAAAGCTCAAATCTTCAAAACAAAGTTAAAACAAATGAAAAACTTGAAAGATCTAGAGGAAAAACATCAAAGATCGGTGAGGGAAGGCGGAGAGCTCACCTTGGCCGAAAATGGGGAGAAAACTCGCCCATTTTCGGCTAAGGGACCCTTTTATAGTGGCTGGCCAGGCCACGTTCGGGGGTCGAACGTGCCTCCACATGCATGCCATATTCGACGGCCGAACTTGAGGTTCGGCGGCCGAATCTAGACTTCCCTCACTTATGCCTTCGGGGGCCTAAGGCACCCCCGAAATGCCTGCATGTTCGGCGGCCGAACTTGAGGTTCGGCGGCCGAACCTGGGTTTTCCTCCAAGATTATTTTTATTCAAAAACTCATTTCCTCTTTACTTAAAATCATCAAAAACATTAAAACATTTTATGAAAACATGATTTTACCCTTCTAGAGGTCTCCGACATCCGAGATTCCACCGGACGGTAGGAATTTCGATACTGGAGTCTAGCCGGGTATTACATTCTCCCCCCCTTAAGAACATTCGTCCCCGAATGTTCCTCAACTAGCACATAGCATGGCATACAACACATCATACACATAAAACACATGGAACATATAAGAAACTAACCTTAAAAAAGATAAGGATATTGCTGGAGCATGGACTCCCGTGTCTCCCAAGTGCATTCTTCCAAATTGTGGTGGTTCCATAGGACTTTCACCATCGGGATTTCCTTGTTTCTCAGCTTCTTGATTTGGGTGTCTAGGATTCGTACTGGCTGTTCAACATAGGTGAGATCCTCTTGGATCTCCACATCAGGCTCACTAAGAACCTTACTCGGATCTGACACGAACTTCCTCAACATTGAAACATGGAAAACCGAATGGATTCTTGCCATTGAAGCAGGTAAATCCAGCTTGTACGATACATTCCCAATCTTTTGCAAGACTTCAAAGGGTCTGATGTATCGTGGGGCTAGTTTACCCTTCTTCCCAAAGCGAACCACTCCTTTCATTGGAGACACCTTGAGCAATACCAGATCCCCCTCCTGAAACTTTACCTGTCTTCTGCGGACGTCTGCATAACTCTTCTGTCTGCTTGCAGCAGTCTTGATTCTCTCTCTGATTATGGGTACCACCCTGCTGGTGATCTCTACTAGTTCAGGCCCTGCCAAGGCCTTTTCTCCAACTTCCTCCCAGCAAACAGGTGACCTGCACTTCCTCCCATACAAAGCTTCATATGGAGCCATCCCGATGCTAGCATAATGGCTGTTATTGTAGGCAAACTCCACCAAAGGTAGATGCTGCCTCCAAGAACCGCCAAAGTCCAGCACACACATTCTAAGCATATACTCGATAGTCTGGATGGTCCTTTCTGACTGTCCATCAGTCTGGGGGTGGAAGGCAGTACTGAAATCCAACCTAGTACCCATGGCATTCTGCAGACTCCGCCAAAACCTGGAGGTGAACTGGGGCCCTCTATCGGATACTATCGAAACAGGAACCCCATGCAGCCTAACGATCTCATCCACATATACCTGCGCCAACTTGTCCACAGAGTAGCCACTCCTGACGGGGATGAAGTGAGCAGATTTGGTGAGTCTGTCCACAATCACCCATATGGAGTCCAATCTGTTGGACGCCGCCGGTAACCCCACTACGAAGTCCATAGCTATATTCTTCCATTTCCACTATGGAATAGGTAGCGGGTTAAGCATTCCAGCCGGCTTCTGATGTTCCAGCTTCACCCTCTGACACACTTCTCAGGCTGACACAAACTGTGCCACTTCTTTCTTCATCGCTGGCCACCAATAAACTTTCTTCAAATCTTGATACATCTTGGTGGCTCCGGGGTGAACGCTGTATCTTGCATTATGAGCTTCCCTCATAATGTCTCCTTTTAGCCCTATGTCATCTGGTACACACAATCGACTCCCATAGCGGAGGATCCCCTTACTGTCAAATCTGAACTCACTGTCCTTGCCTGACTGAACAGTCCTGGCAATCTTCACTAACGCTGGGTCCTCATGCTGTTTCTGAGCCACTTGCTCCAGAAACACAGGTGTCACTCTCATCTGGGCCACTAAAGCACCGGTACCAGACAACTCCAACTGTAGACCTTCATCAATGAGCTTGTAAAACTCCTTCACCACTGGTCTCCTCTCTGACATGATGTGGGATAGACTGCCTAGTGACTTCCGGCTTAGGGCGTCTACCACGACATTCGCCTTACCCGGATGATACTGAATCTTGCAATCATAGTCACTCAACAGCTCCACCCATCTCCTCTGTCTCAAGTTCAAATCTCTTTGACTCAGGATGTGCTGCAGGCTTTTATGATCTGTGAAGATCTCACATTTTACCCCATAGAGATAGTGCCTCCACATCTTGAGTGCAAAGATTACTGCTGCCATCTCAAGGTCATGTGTGGGGTAGTTCAACTCATGCTTCTTTAGCTGCCTAGAAGCATAAGCAATCACCCTCTCATTCTGCATCAGTACACAACCCAGTCCCACACGGGACGCAACACAAAAGACTGTAAAGTCCTCATCACTAGATGGCAGAGCTAAAACTGGTGCTGAAGTCAACCTCTTCTTAAGCTCTTCAAAACTCTCTTCACACTGGTCGGTCCACAGAAATTTCTGATTCTTCCTGGTTAGTCTGGTCAGAGGAGCTGCTATTTGCGAGAAGTCCTGAACGAACCTCCTGTAGTAACCTGCTAAACCCAAGAAACTCCGGATCTCCGTCACTGAAGTGGGTCTAGGCCAGTTAGCCACAGTTTCTGTCTTCTTGGGGTCCACCTCTATCCCATTCTCTGACACTACATGCCCCAAGAACGAAATGCTCCTCAGCCAGAACTCACACTTAGAGAACTTGGCATACAAGCCATGTTCCCTCAAAGTCTGCAAAACCAACCGCAGATGATGGGCATGCTCCTCTGCATTCCTGGAATACACCAAGATATCATCTATGAAGACAATAACAAAGTGATCCAGGTACTGACTAAACACTCTGTTCATGAGGTCCATGAATGCTGCAGGGGCGTTAGTTAACCCAAACGGCATCACAAGGAACTCAAAATGCCCATATCTGGTCCTGAAAGCTGTTTTTGGCACATCATCTTCTCTGATTCTCAACTGATGGTACCCCGATCTCAGATCTATTTTGGAGAAACAACCTGCTCCAGCTAGCTGGTCGAATAGATCGTCGATCCTTGGCAATGGGTACTTATTCTTGGTAGTGACTTTGTTCAACTGCCTGTAGTCGATACAAAGTCTAAGGGATCCATCCTTCTTTCTGACAAACAAGACTGGTGCACCCCAGGGTGAGGTACTCGGTCGGATGAAGCCCTTGTCTACCAGCTCTTGCAACTGTTCTTTCAATTCCTTCAACTCCGCTGGAGCCATCTTGTAGGGAGGGATAGAGATCGGTCGGGTTCCAGGCATCAATTCTATCTCGAACTCTATCTCCCTAACAGGTGGTAAACCTGGCAACTCGTCTGGGAAGACGTCTAGAAACTCTCTAACCACTAGCACCGAGGCGGGTTCTCTAACCTGACTGCTAAGCTCTCTCACATGAGCCAAATACCCCTGACATCCCCTCCTAAGCAACCTACGAGCCTGAAGAGCTGATATCAGACATCTAGGTGTACCCCTCCTGTCTCCTCTGAAGACAACCTCAGACCCATCCTGACCTCTGAACCTGACTACCTTGTCCCTGCAGTCCAAGGTAGCACTATGGGTAGATAACCAGTCCATCCCTAGAATGACGTCAAAATCTGTCAAGTCTAGAACCACAAGGTCGGCGGAAAGGCATATTCCCTCAACAAAGACTAGACTGCACTGGCAGACTGACTCTGCCACTGATGGATCACACTTGGGTCCACTGACCCAGAGAGGACACTCTAATTCAGAGATCATCAACCCCAACCTCTGGACGGCTCGCGGAGCAATAAAAGAATGAGATGCACAAGGCATACACATCTGAACAACCAATGACTAAGTTACTTGCCACCACGGTGTTAGATGCATCTGCCTCCTGCTGTGTCATTGTGAAGATCCGTGCTGGAGCTGATGGACCTTCACCTCTGAAACCCGCTGAAGAAGAGGCTGCCCCTCTCCCTCTACCTCTGCCACTGGCCTGAGTCGTGGCTGGAGCTGCTGGCTGCGCTACACTACCTGAAGCTGTCTGCTGGGACTGTGCTATCGGGGCTGCTCTTAGACATTCTCGAGACATATGCCCCTCCTGACCACATCTGTAACAGGCTGTCGTCCCAAACCGACATACTCCCCTGTGTGGCTTACCACACCTTGCACAAACTGCATTATCCGCACCAGAGCTTGAGCCACTCCCTAGTCCCAGACTGGACTTAACCTTGTTCCAAAACTTGTTCTTCTTAGACTTCCTGGGACCTCTGTCCCGCTTCTTGCTACCTGAAGCTGCTGCACTCATTGAAGAAGAGCCTAGGGTCTTAGAACCAGAAGGCTGTGCCACTGACTGTTTAACTGTCCCCTGAACGATGGCACTGGCCTCCATTTTCCGGGCCATATCCACTATGGCATGGAAGCTCTCCCTATCTGCTGACTGGATCAAGGAGGAATATTTGGAGTGGAGTTTCATGATATACCTCCTTGACCTTTTCTGATCTGAGTCAAGGTTTTGCCCTGCAAATGGCAACAACTCCAAAAATCTGTCTGTGAACTCCTCTACACCCATCTCATCAGTCTGCCTCAACTGCTCAAACTCTATCATCTTCAGTTCCCTTGAACTATCTGGGAAAGCCCATCCTGCAAACTCGTTTGCAAATTCCTCCCAAGACATGCTATCCACTTTCGGGTTCACATAATTCTTGAACCACTCTCGTGCCTTCTTGCACTTAAGTGTGAACCCAGCCATCTGAATGGCTCTACTATCATCAGCCCCAATCTCATCTGTGATCACCTTGACCCTTTCAAGATACACAAACGGGTCATCCCCTTTTTCATACTGGGGAGCACCCAACTTCATGTAGTCGGTCATCTTGACCTTGCTCCCACTGGCTGAGCTAGGTCTAGAAGGTTGAGCAACTGGGGCTGCTAGTTCTGCTGGAGGAGGAGGAGGTGCAGCATCCCTTGGGGTAGGGTTTGCTGGATTTGGATAGTAAGGTGGGGGTGGATACATTGGGTATTGTGAATATGGTGGATAATAAGGTGGGTATGGCATCTGTGTGGGATAAGGGCTAAAGCTGTGATAGTCCGATGTGCCTCCCATCGAATACCCAGGGTTTTGTGAGAAGGGTGGGTAGTAAGGTGGCTGTACAAATCCCGAGGCCTGAGTGCCTCCTTGGGATTCTCCCATTCCCTCTTCTGACATGCTAACTCCCAAACTGCCATCCCTCCTCTACTCTACATCCATATCATCCCCCATGTCCTCTGACGCTCCTCCCTGAACTGTTCCTCTGACTGATCTGCTTCTACCCAGATCCAAAGACCTTCTAGGGTCTCTTACTGCTCTTTCTCTGCTAGACCTACTAGACATTGCCCTAGGCAATGCTGGAGGACGGGTGCTAATGCCCTCATCCTCAGGTGGCACTCCAGTCAATCGTGCAGATCGACGAGTTCCTCTCATCCTGTTTTCTGAAAAAAAAAACAGTACACATCACAAGCAAACATTAGCATCATATGGTTCATGTGGGCACACATGAACCCGCATCACACATCATAGCATATCATTAATGCACATCTATATAATCATGGCATTTCACATCATCATGTAAGACAGGACTCCACATCCTATCCTAGTGGACATGATCTTCCTATTGTGCTTGACCTTCTAACACAACTATGAGCCCGACACTCTAGGTCCGACCATATGAACCTAGGGCTCTGATACCATTCTGTAACGATCCGAAAATCGAACCGCTACCGGCGCTAGGATCTAGATCGGCTTAAGGCCGCCGGGACCCGTAGCAAGCCTGACATGTAACCTGTAAACCTGTTTAATCCCATACATGATCAACAATCATACATAAAAATTTAAAACTTTTCTATCATACACCAAACTCAACCTGTGCATGCACTGAACATAGCCGTAATCATAAACTTGACCCCTCTGTGGAATCTCATCAATGCCCCCAATGGGTGGCATAACAAGTGTTGAGTTGGCTAAACATAGACATCAATAACATTAAGATCATGTTTCAAAAAGGGATTACATTATACTATGGTCAAGCACACTTCTAACCTTAATATCGTTACATTACATCTCTATACATCATTATACAATCTGTCATGTCCACATTCTAACTATTACATACATAAGACTTCATTACTCTTCTTGACTTCTCTGTCTAACCCGTACCTGCAAACCTGGGGAATTTGGGAGAGGGGTGAGCTACTAGAGCCCAGTGAGCAGAATCGTAAAGCATTTAAAACACATGCTATTATGGAATGCATCACATCACAACTAATCATATCAAGGATGAACTTGTCACCATTTAGCCCTCTACATATTCCAATCATGCTAGGGGCGTAGTGCAAGCCACACCTGGTCTTTCTCTTATACATAACATAACATAACATACATAATCCATGGTGCTGGGGGCGTAGTGCAG
The DNA here is from genome assembly GCF_001659605.2 of Manihot esculenta. Lineage (NCBI taxonomy): Eukaryota > Viridiplantae > Streptophyta > Magnoliopsida > Malpighiales > Euphorbiaceae > Manihot > Manihot esculenta. The sequence goes on along the minus strand of NC_035176.2, from coordinate 14,181,483 downwards.
GCCACGTCCGGTCTTTCTCTTACATAGTGCCAGGGGCGTAGTGCATGCCACACCTGGACTTCCATATCATATCATCATGTCATAACATATGAGGGCTAATGGATCATTCAACATTCATCCACATCAACAACATATTATGCTATGCAACATATTCATGATTTCTAATGCAAACAACCTAAAATATCACATGGCATCCGTGATGCATGAACGTGCTCGAAACTGATTTATTTATTTAAAAGCATAAAAGTTATTCCACTCACCTCTGGCTAGCTCTGACACTGACTGAAGCAGCTGACTCACTGCTGAGGTCCTCGGTTCCTCGGGTTCGAACCTACACAGGTGGACTCAAATGAGGGACCAACATACTATAACATGACTCTGAAAACATCCCCCAAAAACCCTCTAAAACACCTCAAAACATCCATGCAAAAACATGCAAAGGAAGGCTGGACAGGGCACTTTCGGTGGCAGGTTCGGCGGCCGAAAGTCCCTCCAGAGCCGAAAGTCAAGCAGGTTCGACGGCACCTTCGGCGGCCGAAACTCCCAGACAGAGGCGAAACTCATGCATGTTCGGCGGCACTTTCGGCGGCCGAAACTCCCAGACAGAGACAAAAGTCTCCTTTCGGGGGCAAGCTTCGGCAGCCGAAGGCTGCTTCCACAAGAGGGTTCGGCGGCCGAAAGTCCTTTCGGCTGCCGAACCTGATTTCTCCCAAAGGGCAGAAACTTGGTTCAAACATGCACAATGCCTCCAAACTCATACCATCATGCATTTAGCTCAACCAAAACATGCATACAAGCTCCTAGGGGTCTCAAACTACCTTAAACCCCAACTACAACACATCCAACATACATTTACAAGTCACATTGTTCATGAACATACATTTATACTCAAAAACCTAACTATGAGCTAAACATGCATTCTACCCCATAGATCTTGCATAAAACTTACTTTAAACATGAAATGAGCTTAAGATCGGCTCTTACATCTTGAAGATCGAGAGAGAGACGTCCTAAACTTGGAGGTGGGAGATTTTTGAGTTCTTGAACCTTAAAGCTCCAATACTTGCTCAAAAGCTCAAATCTTCAAAACAAAGTTAAAACAAATGAAAAACTTGAAAGATCTAGAGGAAAAACATCAAAGATCGGTGAGGGACGGCGGAGAGCTCACCTTGGCCGAAAATGGGGAGAAAACTCGCCCGTTTTCGGCTAAGGGACCCTTTTATAGTGGCTGGCCAGGCCACGTTCGGGGGCCGAACGTGCCTCCGCATGCATGCCATGTTCGGCGGCCAAACTTGAGGTTCGGCGGCTGAACCTGGACTTCCCTCACTTATGCCTTCGGGGGCCTAAGGCACCCCCGAAATGCCTGCATGTTCGGCGGTCGAACTTGAGGTTCGGCGGCCGAACCTGGGTTTTCCTCCAAGATTATTTTTATTCAAAAACTCATTTCCTCTTTACTTAAAATCATCAAAAACATTAAAACATTTTATGAAAACATGGTTTTACCCTTCTCGAGGTCTCCGACATCCGAGATTCCACCGGACGGTAGGAATTCCGATACCGGAGTCTAGCCGGGTATTACAGAAGAGGCGGATCTTCTAGCCAAGATGGCGGCGGCGGCTGAATAGCACTCGACTCAATTGTTTCAGTTCCAGGAATTGCATACTTCAACGATAGAAGTGGAAGAGTCTTTTCCCATAGAGGAGGGGGAATTATGGATGACGCCCATATACAAATTTTTGACACAAGATGATTTTCCAACCGATAAGTTATCAGCCAAATAGGTAGTAAGGAAGTCTTCTAAATACGCATTGATCGATGGCTAGTTGTACAGGAGGTCCTTGACACAGCCATGGCTACAGTGCATTATAGAGGAAGAAAGCCAGGAAATCCTAAAAGATATCCATGAAGGTATTGCGAGAGCTAGGAAGAAGCTCGAACAATCACCTGGAAAGCATTCAAACAGGAGTACTACTGGTCGATGATAATGCAAGATGTGAAGTAACTTGTCCATAAGTGTTGAAGATGCCAAGTACATGCAAACATCCCAAGGATCCCTGGAGAAATGCAAACGGCCATTAGAAATCCCTGGCCTTTTTTAAGTGCGGAATAGACATCCTTGGTCCGTTCTCTAAGGCATCCAGGTCAAGGAAATTCATAATCGTAGCTGTAGATCATTTCAGCAAGTGGGCCGAGACTGAGGTAGTGTAATCCATCACCACCCAATAAGCAATTTCCTTCATCAGCAAAAATATATTCAGTCGATTCGGAATACCGAAAATAGTGATCAACGATAATAGAATTCGGTTTACAAGCTCCAAGTTTAAAGACTTTTGCAAGAAATAGAAAATTGACTTGAGGTTCAGTTCAGCCTATCACCTCCAGGCTAATGGTATGACCGAGGTAACAAATAGGACTATCCTACAGGGGCTAAAGAAAAGGCTCTATCAAGCCAAGGGCAATTGATCCGAGGAGTTACCTCACATACTGTGGGCATACAGGACTACCTCAGGACAACTACAAGAGAAATGCCCTTTTCTCTTGTATATAGGGTCGAGGCATCCATTCCCATGGAAATCCAAGTAAGCAACTTTAAAACACAATACCTTGAGATTTCAGAGAATCCTAAAGAAATGCAATTCAATTTATATCAAGCCAAATTTCCATGAGAAAAGGCCGTAGTTAGAATGGCGATTTATAGAAATAAAATATCCAGAATGTTTAATAGCAAGGTTAGACCACGTGCTTTTAATGTGGGGGGATCCAGTCCTTAAAAGAACATATGTAACAAGTGGCAGTGTTGGGTCTGATAAGTTGGGCGAGAACTAGAAATGATCATTTAGGGTCTCAAGGGTCATTCGCCTGGGGTCATATAAACTGACCAAGCTAGATGGTCAAGTCGTTCCCCATTCCTGAAATATCTGTAATCTGAGAGAGTTTTATCAATAATAAATTAACTACGTATTTTTTTCACATGTTGTGCTCTTTAGTGACAAGTAGCAATGAAATTATTTTTTTCAAAAAGATAATGAGCATTCATCATAATCCGGGCATTGGAACGTGGAACCAAACATTCATAAAAGATCCCAGCTCCATTGGGCATGGGTCTCACATATAAATTCGGGCATTGGTTTGCGAAAACAAACATTCATAAAAGACTGCAACTCCATTAGGCATGGGTCTTACATATAAATTCGGGCGTTGGTCCGCAAAAACAAATATTCATAAAAGAACGCAGCTCCGTTAGGCATGGGTCTCACATATAAATCCGAGCGTTAGTCCACAGAAATAAACATTCATAAAAGACCACAACTTAGTTGGGCATGGGTCTCATATATAAATCTGCGTGTTCGTCCACGGAAACAAACATTCATACTAGACTGCAGCTTTGTTGGGCATGGGTCTCACATAAAAATACTGGCTTTGGTCTATGGAAATAAATATTCATAAAAGACCGCAACTCCATTGGGCATGGGTCTTACTAACAAGGCATCTCATGCTAGGCTATAAAGCTATCGCCACGCCATACCCCGGGCATTGGACCGTGGAAATAAACATATTCCTAAAATACCACAAGGTTATCCGATTATGGGTCCCGCATTACAAGGCATTTAATATCAGGCCTCAAGGCGGGATAAGTCAGGCCGACCTACCAGGTGTTAGTCCTACTTCACAAAAAGTTTGTAAGGCACTTGATGCCCAGGCCTCAAAGAGGATATACGCCAGGCCGACCTACCAGGCGTTATTCTCGCTTCATGAGAACTTTCTAAGATATTGGATGCCCGACTTCAAGGCGGGTATGAGCCAGGCTATGTGACCAAGAGCATTGGTTCCATCTCACAAAGAAAATCATAGGCATGTGTCGTTACTCCTACAATCACCTCCGGAGATCTATAACTTTTTGCAAAAGAGGAGGGCCCATTATAAGTAGGTAAGGCTTTTTGACAATCAATGAAGACATGACGGGCTGCAAAGTGAGCAAATGAAATTTTCAAGGAGCTTACAAGGGCTAGAAAAATGCCTGGAAGCTTGTCAGGTCTAGAAAATGCCCGAAAGATTGTCAGGGCTAGAAAATGCCTGGAAGTTCAATAGAGCTGGAAAAGGTCAAGGAGCTCGCCAGGGCTAGAAAAATACCTAAGGTAAGAAAATGCTCAGAACAATGCCAGGGCTGAAAAATGCCCAGAAGCTCGATAAGGCTAGAAAAGGCTAAGGGCTCGTAAGGGCTAGAAGATGCCCGGATGATCCCCAGGCCTATAGATAGCTCAGAAACTCATCAAGACATTACTATATCAATTGGACCTGATTGATCTTAAACCTGACTGATCGGCAAGGCAAGTAATAAGATAGCAAGGACATCATGTGCTCAGGCCTGATAAACAAGCCACGTGCCCGAGTTCATGAAAGCAATTGTCACCTTCAAATCTAAAGAATCGAAGACCAGCGAGGGGACCTCAGATGCTATATAAGACTCGTTCAAAGTACGCAGTGAGCTATCACCGTTGGACAGATTCACGCGGCAGGGATCTGATAAGTGGGTAATGCGGTCCCATCTGAGAAAAGGAAGATGCGGACACCATAACACTTGATTCATCACCAAGACTCGCCCTCCCTGGATATGACGAGTCTCCACACAAAGTAACCATTCTCAAGCACAGTCCAGCGTATCCCCGTTATGCCTATAATTGCAGGATCATCGACTTATCCACTGTCAATATCTCTTATTAGGTAGCTGACCACATTATCGCTGGATTATCAGAAATTATTATATTTATCTTCATCTTCTTACAGTATAAAAGGAGAAGGATCACGAGGCAAAGGTACGTTGTTCTCTCACACTACTCTTGAGTTCTAAACATTATACTCGCCCTTCTCTTCAACTTACTGACTTGAATGTCGGAGTAGCTGCCGTGGGCACCCACCACCTCACGTTCTCTTTCTTGCAGGTTTAGCCAATCACAGCATAGCTCCGTTTTAGTCACGTCATCAATCTAAATTCAACAACATCAGGAATGAGCATTGAAAGCAATGAGTGTAGATATCAAATATTAAAATAATTTCTATACATCTAATTTAAAACTAAATGCAAACTAGTATCAAATGCACCAGTAATACATATCAAAACAATTTATTGAAATTCGCACAAGAAGAAAATAACACGACATACACTCTTGTACACACCCATCATAAAATTTATATATGGTAGCCCACTCCAATCACAACTCCCTTGATCCAACAAACCATTAACTCAAGTTGATTTTTCTTAGTTACAAATGCGGGAGATAGCAAGCTCAATTCAAGTCGAACAATTCTAACTTTCTTTATCAGTATGGACTGTGCTCCAAGCTAGATTAACTCAAGTTGATCTACCTGTCTAAACTATATCCACCATATTCTACATATATGTTCACACACCCAATAATAGCAAGGAATAAATATACAATAATTAAAATGTTTCAAACCATATAACTAAATATACATATAAATCATGATGAATGGGCACGTTAGATATATATAAGGCCAATTGATAGAAAAGGACCCAATATTTATATTATTTTGCATTTTAATCCAAACATTTAAATTTTGAATGAATTAACTCAACGTTAATATTTAAATATAATTTTGGTCAATGTTCAAAAATCAAAATGAGAGTTCAGATGATGTGCCAAATATAATTTATTTTTTAAAATATAAACTAAATTTATATATATAAAAATAATATTAATTCATATTTAATTATAAAGACAATAGAATCTAACTATTAAAATAGGTAGTCAATTGCTTCAACAGTAGATGCATTTTGTTTTACAATAATAATTATAAAGATTCTATAATAGATATATTATTCTTAATTATTTTGTATATATTGCTATTTTAGATTAAGTAATATATCTTCTATAAAATATTCATAATTATTACTGTAAAATAAAATTTATCATCGTTAAAGGTGTGACTGCATACTTAACAATTGCTTTCTTATCTTTAATTTTAATTTTAAAAATTAACTAAAATTACATTCAAATGCATACATTTAATCAATTTATCAAAAATTTAATTGTTGAATTAAAATGTAAAATAACATGAATATTGAATTTTTTAATCAATTGGCCTATATTTAAATAATATTAAAATTATAAAAATATTTAATATCTAACTTACTGATTTGTCGACTCGACTGTAATTGGCCTAACTAGAAAAAAAAAACTGGTTAGCACCGATACCTATAAATATATATTAATTTTTATTAAATATTAACTACAAATAAAATAAAGTATAGAAGAAAAATATGATCATAAATATTTACCAAAATTTCAATAGAGTTTTTTTCCATATTTGGACCTACCAAAAACTTAAACCTAGCTCCATTTACTAAATCTAGATCAAGTACCTAAAATCTACTAATCCAAGTAATTATTTCAATTGCTCCAAAAATTATGAAAATTATTTATGGAGGTTATTTTCAATGTCATTGCATCATTAAAATTTATTTTAATTTTAGTAAGCTGTGAATATTTTATAAATTAATTTTTAATTCTATCTGTAGGTATAAAAATTATAAATTTAAGATGGAGCTCACTATCGTGGAAACTAACATCTGGAATGCGTCCAGACGTCTAAAGATATTGGAAACGAGAGTAATATTGGCCCCTGTCCAAGTTGCTCTGTTGGATACCTTGGTTTGTTTGGAAACTCAATCTCGAGCGCCAATGAGATATTGTTGGTCATAAAGTAATTTCAGAAGATCGCACATCCAAAGACAAATTATCAAAAACCTCCTTCGATTGTCTTACATTGATCGATTTAACCTCTTGCATTTAATTACCTTTTTTCTTAGAGAAAAAAAAATTACCTTCTTTGGCATATAGTATCTGATCAAGGAATGCTAGGTGTCAAATTGAAGTTTTCAAAGAATAAATCATAATTATTGAATCTAATCATAAAAAATAATAATTTATTGATCGAAAATATAGGTTTTAAAACAAGTTTCAGACAAAACAAAACTGTATTTGCTGGTTTGCTTGGGGAGAAGGCACGAAGTAAAGAATGGAGTCCAAATAGATTTTTCTTCTTATAAAAAAACACACACTTTATTCAACCTAATACACCTCTTAAATAGACAGATTAACTTGACTAATTCAAGTGAAATGAAAAAAAAAACTACATTGAGATTGATCCTAACTTTATGCCATGTCCCTACATTTTTAATTGTTGTTGTAATTAAATTTAGGTTGAAGTGGACACGTTCTTGGGCTGGTCTTCAGGCGTGAACTCAGCCTCTCATTGACGAGATTACATGCAACACTCTCCTCCTTAATATTATCGCAATGTCTTCACGTTCTTAATTCTAATCATGATGCGCTGCTCCTCGAATTTATCCCGTGGCAATGGTTTTATCAGAATGTCTGCACATTGCTCCTCCATCTTCACATATTCGACTTTGATATCACCTTTTTGAACACAATCTCTTATGAAATGATACTTGACATCAATGCGTTTACTCCGACTGTAATGCACCAAATTCTCCGTGAGAGCTATGGTGGATTGGTTGTCGATTCTCAACAGGATTTTCTTGTCTTGTTGACCTCTTAGCTCATTAAGAAATCTTTCAATCCAGACACCTTGACATGCTCATTCTGACAAAACCATTGCCATGGGATAAATTCGAGGAGCAGCGCATCATGATTGGAATTAAGAACGTAAAGACATTGCGACAAGATTAAGGAGGAGAGTGTTGCATGTAATCTCGTCAATGAGAGGCTGAATTCACGCCTGAAGACCAGCCCAAGAACGTGTCCACTTCAACTTAAATTCAGTTACAATAGCAATCGGAAATGCAGGTGTAACGACCCGAAAATCGGACCGCTACCGGCGCTAGGATCCAGATCGGCTTAAGGCCGCCGGGACCCGTAGTAAACCTGACATATAGCCTGTAAACCTGTATAATCCCATACATGATCAACAATCACACATAAAAATTAAAACCTTTCTTTCCATTCATACACCAAACTCAACCTGTGCATGCACTGTATATAACATAAATCATAAACATTGATCCCTCTGTGGGATCTCATCAGTGCCCCCAATGGGTGACATAACATATGTTGAGTTGGTTTACATAAACATCATAAAAATCTCTAAGATCATGTATTAAAAGGGATAGCAACAATCTATGGTCAAGCACACCTCTAACATCCATAAACATCATCTCATTACATATCTAAACTGTATTTTTACATTACATCAAAATCATTTATCATGTCCACACTAACTAATACATAACCAAAACATCATTACTCTATCCGGACTCCTGCTCTATCCTGTACCTGCAAGCCTGGGGGTAAAGGGAGAGGGGTGAGCTAAAAGCCCAGTGAGTAGAACCATAAAAACATATTAACACTATGCATCCAATGAAATGCGTCATAACACAGACAATTCACATAAGGGTTGGGTGAACTTGTCACCAATTAGTCCAAACTAACTATGTGCCAGGCCGTAGCATGGGGTCCTGGTCTTCCTGTCATAACATACATTACTTACCATTGCCCTAGGGCCTCCTCTGGGCTCCTGGTCTTCGAGTCCCATAACCGTGCCAGGCCGTAGAATGGGGTCCTGGTCTTTCCTTACTCTGTGCCAGGCCGTAGAATGGGGTCCTGGTCTTCCTGTCATGGACTAATTGGGTCATCCAACATTCACCCACATCAACAACAAATGATGCAATGCGGCATATTCGTGAAAACTAATGCAATCACCCTATTGTATAATCATGATGCATGAAACATGATAAAAACATTTAATTTCTCAATTTAAAAGATTTAAGTTTAGTTCCACTCACCTCTGGCAGACTCTGACAACACTGAAGCAGCTGAACTCACTGCTGGGGTCCTCGGTTCCTCGGGTCCGAACCTACACAGGTGGACTCAAATGAGGGACCAAACATACCTGAACATAACTATAAACTACTCCCCAAAAATCCCCTAAAACATCATGAAACAACCATAGAAAAACATGCAAAGGAGGCCTGGACAGGGCACTTTCGGCGGCAGGTTCAGCGGCCGAAAGTCCCTCCAGAGCCGAAAGTCAGGCAGGTTCGGCGGCACCTTCGGCGGCCGAAACTCCCAGACAGAGACGAAACTCATGCATGTTCGGCGGCACTTTCGGCGGCCGAAACTGCCAGACAGAGACGAAAGTCTCCTTTCGGGGGTAGGCTTCGGCAGCCGAAAGGCTTGTCTCCCCAGCCATGTTCGGCGGCCGAAAGTCCTTCGGCTGCCGAACCTGGTTTCTGGCAAAGGGCAGAAACTTGGCTCCTCTATGCACATACGCCTCCAAACCTTCCAAACATGCATCAAACCTATTCTACAACACACATACACAAGCATACATATTCCTAGGGGCCTCAAACCATCATAAACCCCATCTACAACACATCAAGCATCCACATTGTTCAAAAACACACATTTATACCCATAAACTTCCAAAACATATCCATAACCTATCATGCATTTCTAACCCATAGATCTACTTAAAACTTACTTAAAACATGCAATGAGCTTAAGATCGGCTCTTACCTCTTGAAGATCGAGAGAGAGACGACCCAAAACTCGGAGGTGGGAGAGATTTGAGTTCTTGAACTTCAAAGCTCCAAAACTTGCTCAAAAGCTCAAAATCTTCAAAACAAAGTTAAAACTAATGAAAATCTTGAAAGATCTAGAGGAAGAACATCAAAGATTGGTGAGGGACGGCGGAGAGCTCACCTTGGCCGAAAATGGGGAGAAAAGCTCGCCCATTTCGGCTAAGGGACCCCTTTATAGTGGCTGGCCAGGCCACATTCGGGAGCCGAACGTGCCCCCGCATGCATGCCATGTTCGGCGGCCGAACTTGAGGTTCGGCGGCCGAACCTGGACTTCCCTCACTTATGCCTTCGGGGGCCTAAAGCACTCCCGAAGTGCATGCATGTTCGGCGGCCGAACCTGAGTTTTCCTCCAATGCTATTTTCATGCAAAAACTCATTTTCTTTCATGCTTAAAACATAAAACACATTAAAACATTTTATAAAAACATGGTTCTTACCCTTCTAGAGGCCTCCGACATCCAAGATTCCACCGGACGGTAGGAATCCCGATACCGGAGTCTAGCCGGGTATTACATTCTCCCCCCTTAAGAACATTCGTCCCCGAATGTTCCTCAACTAGCACATGCAAGACATACAACATAACATACACATAAAACTCATAAGAAACTAACCTTAGAAAAGATAAGGGTACTGCTGGAGCATGGACTCCCGTGTCTCCCAGGTGCATTCTTCCATATTGTGGTGGTTCCACAGGACTTTCACCATCGGGATTTCCTTGTTTCTCAGCTTTCTGATTTGAGTGTCCAGAATCCGTACCGGCTGCTCAACATAGGTGAGATCCTCTTGGATCTCCACATCAGGCTCACTAAGAACCTTGCCCGGATCTGACACGAACTTTCTCAACATAGAAACATGGAAAACCGGATGGATTCTCTCCATTGAAGCAGGTAAATCCAGCTTGTACGATACATTCCCAATCTTTTGCAAGACTTCAAAGGGTCAGATGTACCGCGGAGCCAGCTTACCTTTCTTCCCAAACCGAACCACTCCTTTCATTGGAGACACCTTGAGCAATACCAGATCCCCCTCCTGGAACTCTACTTGCCTTCTGCGGATGTTTGTATAACTTTTCTGTCTGCTTGCAGCCGTCTTGATTCTTTCTCTGATTAAGGGTACCACCCTGCTGGTGATCTCTACTAACTCAGGCCCTGCCAAGGCCTTCTCTCCAATTACTTCCCAGCAAACAGGTGATCTGCACTTCCTCCCATACAAAGCTTCATATGGAGCCATCCCGATGCTAGCATGATGGCTGTTATTGTAGGCAAACTCCACCAAAGGCAGATGCTGCCTCCAAGAACCGCCAAAGTCCAGCACACACATTCTAAGCATATCCTCTATTGTCTGGATGGTCCTCTCCGACTGTCCGTCCGTCTGTGGATGGAAAGCAGTGCTAAAATCCAACCTGGTACCCATGGCATCCTGCAGACTCCGCCAAAACCTGGAGGTGAACTAGGGTCCTCTATCGGACACTATAGAAACAGGAACCCCATGTAGTCTGACAATCTCATCGACATACACCTGCGCCAATTTGTCCACAGAATAGCCACTCCTGACAGGGATGAAGTGAGCAGATTTGGTGAGTCTGTCCACAATCACCCATATGGAGTCCAATCTGTTGGACGTCGCCGGTAACCCCACTACGAAGTCCATAGCTATATTCTCCCATTTCCACTCTAGAATAGGTAGCGGGTTAAGCATTCCAGCCGGCTTCTAATATTCCAGCTTCACCCTCTGACACACTTCGCAGGCTGACACAAACTGTGCCACTTCTCTCTTCATAGCTTGCCACCAATAAACTTTCTTCAGATCCTGATACATCTTGGTGGCTCCGGGGTGAATGCTGTATCTTGCATTATGAGCCTCTCTCATAATATCACCTTTTAGCCCTGTGTCATCTGGTACACATAAACGACTCCCATAGCGGAGGATCCCCTTGTTGTCGAATCTGAACTCACTGTCTTTGCCTGACTGAACAGTCCTGGCAATCTTCACTAACTCTGGGTCCTCATGCTGTTTCTGAGCCACCTGCTCCAGAAACACGGGTGTCACTCTCACCTGAGCAACCAAAGCACATGTACCAGACAACTCCAACTGTAGACCTTCATCAATGAGCTTGTAAAACTCCTTCACCACTGGTCTCCTCTCTGCCGTGATGTGGGATAGACTGCCTAGTGACTTCCGGCTTAGGGCGTCTGCCATGACATTCGCCTTACCCGGAGGATACTGAATCTTGCAATCATAGTCACTCAGCAGCTCTACCCATCTCCTCTGTCTCAAGTTCAAATCTCTTTGACTCAGGATGTACTGCAGGCTTTTATGATCTGTGAAGATCTCACATTTTACCCCATAGAGGTAGTGCCTCCACATCTTGAGTGCAAAGATTACTGCTGCCATCTCAAGGTCATGTGTGGGGTTATTCAACTCATGCTTCTTTAGCTGCCTAGAAGCATAAGCAATCACCCTCTCATTCTGCATTAGTACACAACCCAGTCCCACACGGGACGCATCACAAAAGACTGTAAAGTCTGCATCACTAGATGGCAGAGCTAACACTGGTGCTGAAGTCAACCTCTTCTTAAGCTCTTCAAAACTCTCTTCGCACTGGTCAGTCCACATGAACTTCTGATTCTTCCTGGTCAGTCTGGTCAGAGGAGCTGCTATTTTTGAGAAGTCCTGGACGAACCTCCTGTAGTAACCTGCCAAACCCAAGAAACTTCTAATCTCTGTCACTGAAGTGGGTCTAGGCCAGTTAGCCACAGCTTCTACCTTCTTGGGGTCTACCTCTATCCCATTTTCCGACACAACATGCCCCAAGAATGAAATGTTCCTCAGCCAGAACTCACACTTGGAGAACTTGGCATACAAGCCATGTTCCCTCAAGGTCTGTAGAACCAACCTCAGATGATGGGCATGCTCTTCTGCATTCCTGGAATACACTAAGATATCATCTATGAAGATAATAACAAAGTGATCCAGGTACTGGCTAAACACTCTGTTCATGAGATCCATGAATGCTGCAGGGGCGTTGGTTAACCCGAACGGCATCACAAGGAACTCAAAATGCCCATATCTGGTCCTGAAAGCTGTCTTTGGCACGTCCTCTTCTCTGATCCTCAACTGATGATACCCGGACCTCAGATCTATTTTAGAGAAACAACCCGCTCCTGCTAGCTGGTCGAATAGATCATCGATCCTTGGCAAAGGGTACCTGTTCTTGGTAGTGACTTTGTTCAACTGCCTGTAGTCGATGCAAAGTCTGAGGGATCCATCCTTCTTTCTTACAAACAAAACTGGAGCACCCCAGGGTGAGGTACTCGGTCGGATGAAGCCCTTGTCTACCAGCTCCTGTAACTGCTCCTTCAACTCTTTTAATTCTGCTGGCGCCATCCTGTAAGGAGGGATAGAGATCGGTCGGGTTCCAGGCATCAATTCTATCTCGAACTCTATCTCCCTAGCAGGTGGTAAACCTGGCAGCTCGTCTGGGAACACATCTAAAAACTCTCTAACCACTAGCACTGAGGCGGGTTCTCTAACCTGACTGCTAAGCTCTCTCACATGAGCCAAATACCCCTGACATCCCCTCCTGAGCAACCTTCGAGCCTGAAGAGCTGATATTAGACCTCTAGGTGTACCCCTCATGTCTCCTCTGAAGACAACCTCAGACCCATCCTGACCTCTGAACCTGACTACCTTGTCCCTGCAGTCCAAGGTAGCACCGTGGGTAGATAACCAGTCCATCCCTAGAATGACGTCAAAATCTGTCAAATCTAGAACCACTAGGTCGGCGGACAAGCATCTTCCCTCAACAAACACAGGACTACACTGGCAGACCGACTCTGCCACTGATGGATCACACTTGGGTCTACTGACCCAGAGAGGACACTCTAGCCCAGAGATCATCAACCCCAACCTCTCAACGGCTCTCGGTGCAATAAAAGAATGAGATGCACCAGGGTCCATCAAGGCATAAACATCTGAACAACCAATGACTAAGTTACCTACCACCATGGTGTTAGATGCATCTACCTCTTGCTGTGTCATTGTGAAGATCCGTGCTGGAGCCGATGGACCTTCACCTCTGAAACTCGCTGAAGAAGAGGCTGCCCCTCTCCCTCTGCCTCTGCCACTGGCCTGAGTCATGGCTGGAGCTGCTGGCTGCGCTACACTGCCTGAAGCTGTCTGCTGGGACTGAGCCATCGGGACTGCTCTTGGACATTCTCGAGCCATATGCCCCTCCTGACCACATTTGAAATAGGCATTCGTCCCAAACCGACATACTCCCTTGTGTGGCCTACCACACCTCGCACAAACTGCATTATCTGCACCAGAGCTTGAGCCACTCCCAAATCCCAGACTGGACTTGACTTTGCCCCAGAACTTGTTCTTCTTACCCTTGGCTTTACTCCATCTCTTACTGCCTGAAGCTGCTGCACTCAGAGTAGAGGGATCTAACCTTCCCCCACCCGGAGTTTTAGAACCAGAAGACTGTGCCACTGTCTGCTTAACTGTCCCCTGAATGATGGCACTGGCCTCCATCTTCCTGGCCATATCGACTATGGCATGGAAGCTCTCCCTGTCCACTGACTGAATCAAGGAGGAATACCTGGAATGAAGTTTCATGACATACCTCCTTGACTTCTTCGAATCTGTATCTAGACTCTGCCCAGCAAAAGACAACAGCTCCAAGAATCTGTCGGTGTACTCCTCTACACTCATTTCATCCGTCTGCCTCAACTGTTCAGGCTCTATCATCTTCAACTCCCTTGAACTATCGGGAAAAGCCCATCCTGCAAACTCGTTTGCAAACTCCTCCCATGATAAGCTTTCCACCCTCGGGCTCACATAACTCTTAAACCACTCTCGGGCTTTCTTGCATTTTAATGTGAACCCAGCCATCTGAATGGCTCTACTGTCATCCGCCCCTAACTCCTCTGTAATAGTCTTGACCCTCTCAAGATACACAAACGGGTCATCACCTGACTCAAACTGGGGAGCACCCAGCTTCATGTATTCAGTCATCTTGACTTTGCTCCTACCAGATGAGCTAGGCCTAGGTAATTGAGTTTCTGGAACTGGGGTTTCTGCTGATGGTGGAGGGGGTGCAACATTTTCTGTGGTAGGGTTTGCTGGATTTGGATAGTAGGGTGGTGGTGGATACATCGGGTACTGTGAGTATGGTGGGTAGTAAGGTGGGTAGGGCATGTGGGAAGGATAAGGGGTAAAGCTAGGGTAGTCCGATGTACCTCCCATCGAATACCCGGGATGTTGTGAGAAGTGTGGGTAGTGGGGTGGCTGAACAAATCCCGAGGCCTGAGTGCCTCCTTGGGATTCTCCCATACCTTCTTCTGACATGCTCACTCCCAGACTGCCATCCCTCCTCTACTCTACATCCATATCATCCCCTATGTCCTCTGACATTCCTCCCTGAACTGTGCCCCTCACTGATCTGCTTCTACCCAGATCTAGAGACCTTCTAGGGTCTCTTGCTGCTCTTTCTCTGTTAGACCTACTAGACATTGCCCTAGGCAATGCTGGAGGACGGGCGCTCGTGCCCTCATCCTCAGGTGGCACTCCAGTCAATCGTGCAGATCGACGAGTTCCTTTCATCCTGTTTTCTGAAAAACAGTACACATCACACAAACATTAGTATCATATGGTTCATGTGGGCACACATGAACCCTCATCACATACCTCACATATCATAGTATATCATTAATGCACATGTATAAAATCATGGCATCTCACATCTTCATACAAGACAGGACTCCACATCCTATCCTAGTGGACATGATCTTTCCTATTGTGCTTGACCTTCTATAACATCTATGAGCCCGACTGTAACGACCCGAAAATCGGACCTCTACCGGCGCTAGGATCCAGGTCGACTTAAGGCAGCCGGGATCCGTAGCAAGCCTAACATGCATCCTGTTAACCTGTTTAATCCCATACATGATCAACAACATACATAAAAATTAAAACTTTTCTTTCATACATTCTATCATACGCCAAACTCAACCTGTGCATGCACTGAACTTATACATAATCATAAACCTGACCCCTCTGTGGGATCTCATCAATGCCCCCAATGGGGTGACATAACAAGTGTTGAGTTAGCTAAACATGGACATCAATAAACATTAAGATCATGTATCAAAAGGGATTACAATATACTATGGTCAAGCACACTTCTAACCTCAATATCATTACATCACGTATCTATACATCATTATACAAACTGTTATGTCCACATTCTAACTATTACATACATATGACTTCATTACTCTTCTTGACTTTTCTGTCTAACCCGTACCTGCAAACCTGGGGAATTTGGGAGAGGGGTGAGCTACTAGAGCCTAGTGAGCAGAATCATAAAGCATTTAAAACACATGCTATCATGGAATGCATCACATCACAACTAATCATACCAAGGATGAACTTGTCACCAATTAGCCCTCTACATAATCCAATCATGCCAGGGGCGTAGTGCAGGCCACACCTGGTCTTTCTCTTATACATAACATAACATAACATACATATTCCATAGTGCCGGAGGCGTAGTGTAGGCCACATCCGGTCTTTCTCTTACATAGTGCCAGGGGCGTAGTGCAGGCCACATCTGGACTTCCATATCATATCATCATGTCATAACATATGAGGGCTAATGGATCATTCAACATTCATCCACATCAACAACATATTATGCAATGCAACATATTCGTGATTTCTAATGCATACAGCCTAAAATATCACATGGCATCCGTGATGCATGAACATGCTCAAAACTGATTTATTTATTTAAAAGCATAAGAGTCATTCCACTCACCTCTGGCTAGCTCTGACACTGACTGAAGCAGTTGACTCACTGCTGAGGTCCTCGGTTCCTCGGGTCCAAACCTACACAGGTGGACTCAAATGAGGGACCAACATACTAGAACATAACTCTAAAAACATCCCCCAAAAACCCCCTAAAACATCTCAAAACATCCATGAAAAACATGCAAAGAACGGCTGGACAGGGCACTTTCGGCGGTAGGTTCGGCGGCCGAAAGTCCCTCCAGAGCCGAAAGTCAGGCAGGTTCGGCGGCACCTTCGGCGGCCGAAACTCCCAGATAGAGGCGAAACTCATGCATGTTCGGCGGCACTTTCGGCGGCCGAAACTCCTAGACAGAGACGAAAGTCTCCTTTCGGGGGAAAGCTTCGGCAGCCGAAGGCTGCCTCCACAAGGGGGTTCGGCGGCCGAAAGTCCCTTCGGCTGCCGAACCTGGTTTCTCCCAAAGGGCAAAAACTTGGTTCAAACATGCACAAACGCCTCCAAACTCAAACCATCATGCATTTAGCTCAACCAAAACATGCATACAAGCTCCTAGGGGTCTCAAACTACCTTAAACCCCAACTACAACACATCAAACACACATTACAAGCCACATTGTTCATGAACATACATTTATACCCATAAACATGACTATAACCTAAACATGCATTCTACCCCCATGAACTTCATAAAACTTACTTAAAACATAATATAGGCTAGAGATCGACTCTTACCTCTTGAAGATCGAGAGTAGAGGTGACCAAACTTGGAGTTGGGAGAGATTTGAGTTCTTGAACCTCAAAGCTCCAAAACTTTGCTCAAAAGCTCAAATCTTCAAAACAAAGTTAAAACAAATGAAAAACTTGAAAGATCTAGAGGAAAAACATCAAAGATCGGTGAGGGACGGCGGAGAGCTCACCTTGGCCGAAAATAGGGAAAAGCTCGCCCGTTTTCGGCTAAGGGACCCTTTTATAGTGGCTGTCCAGGCCACGTTCGGGGGCCGAATGTGCCTCCGCATGCATGCCATGTTCGGCGGCCGAACTTGAGGTTCGGCGGCCGAACCTGGACTTCCCTCACTTATGCCTTCGGGGGCCTAAGGCTCACCTAAAATGCATGCATGTTCAGCGGCCGAACTTTGAGTTTCGGCGGCCAAACTTGAGCTTTCCTCCAAGGTTGTTTTTATTCAAAAACTCATTTCCTCTTTACTTAAAATCATCAAAAACATTAAAACATTTCATGAAAACATGGTTTTACCCATCTAGAGGTCTCCGACATCCGAGATTCCACCGGACGGTAGGAAATTCCGATACCGGAGTCTAGCCGGGTATTACACCGACACTCTAGGTCCGACCATATGAACCTAGGGCTCTGATACCACTCTGTAACGACCCGAAAATCGGACCGCTACCGGCACTAGGATCCAGATCGGCTTAAGGCCGCCGGGACCCGTAGCAAGCCTGACATATAGCCTGTAAACCTGTATAATCTCATACATGATCAACAATCACACATAAAAATTAAAACCTTTCTTTCCATTCATACACCAAACTCAACCTGTGCATGCACTGTATATAACATAAATCATAAACATTGATCCCTCTGTGGGATCTCATCAGTGCCCCCAATGGGTGACATAACATATGTTGAGTTGGTTTACATAAACATCATAAAAATCTCTAAGATCATGTATTAAAAGGGATAGCAACAATCTATGGTCAAGCACACCTCTAACATCCATAAACATCATCTCATTACATATCTAAACTGTACTTTTACATTACATCAAAATCATTTATCATGTTCACACTAACTAATACATAACCAAAACTTCATTACTCTATCCGGACTCCTGCTCTCTCCTGTACCTGCAAGCCTGGGGGTAAAGGGAGAAGGGTGAGCTAAAAGCCTAGTGAGTAAAACCATAAAAACATATTAACACTATGCATCCAATGAAATGCGTCATAACACAGACAATTCACATAAGGGTTGGGTGAACTTGTCACCAATTAGTCCAAGCTAACTCTGTGCCAGGCCGTAGCATGGGGTCCTGGTCTTCCTGTCATAACATACATTACTTACCATTGCCCCAGGGCCTCCTCCGGGCTCCTGGTCTTCGAGTCCCATAACCGTGCCAGGCCGTAGAATGGGGTCCTGGTCTTCCTGTCATGGACTAATTGGGTCATCCAACATTCACCCACATCAACAACAAATGATGCAATGCGGCATATTCGTGAAAACTAATGCAATCACCCTATTGTATAATCATGATGCATGAAACATGATAAAAACATTTAATTTCTCAATTTAAAAGATTTAAGTTTAGTTCCACTCACCTCTGGCAGACTCTGACAACACCGAAGCAGCTGAACTCACTGCTGGGGTCCTCGGTTCCTCGGGTCCGAACCTACACAGGTGGACTCAAATGAGGGACCAAACATACCTGAACATAACTATAAACTACTCCCCAAAAACCCCCTAAAACATCATGAAACAACTATAGAAAAAAATGCAAAGGAGGCCTGGACAGGGCACTTTCGGCGGCCGAAAGTCCCTCCAGAGCTGAAAGTCAGGCAGGTTCGGCGGCACCTTCGGCGGCCGAAACTCCCAGACAGAGACGAAACTCATGCATGTTCGGCGGCACTTTCGGCGGCCGAAACTGCCAGACAAAGACGAAAGTCTCCTTTCGGGGGCAGGCTTCGGCAGCCGAAAGGCTTGTCTCCCCAGCCATGTTCGGCGGCCGAAAGTCCTTCGGCTGTCGAACCTGGTTTCTGGCAAAGGGCAGAAACTTGGCTCCTCTATGCACATACGCCTCCAAACCTTCCAAACATGCATCAAACCTATTCTACAACACACATACACAAGCATACATGTTCCTAGGGGCCTCAAACCATCATAAACCCCATCTACAACACATCAAGCATCCACATTGTTCAAAAACACACATTTATACCCATAAACTTCCAAAACATATCCATAACCTATCATGCATTTCTAACCCATAGATCTACTTAAAACTTACTTAAAACATGCAATGAGCTTAAGATCAGCTCTTACCTCTTGAAGATCGAGAGAGAGACGACCCAAAACTCGGAGGTGGGAGAGATTTGAGTTCTTGAACCTCAAAGCTCCAAAACTTGCTCAAAAGCTCAAAATCTTCAAAACAAAGTTAAAACTAATGAAAATCTTGAAAGATCTAGAGGAAGAACATCAAAGATTGGTGAGGGACGGTGGAGAGCTCACCTTGGCCGAAAATGGGGAGAAAAGCTCGCCCATTTCGGCTAAGGGACCCCTTTATAGTGGCTGGCCAGGCCACATTCGGGAGCCGAACGTGCCCCCGCATGCATGCCATGTTCGGCGGCCGAACTTGAGGTTCGGCGGCCAAACCTGGACTTCCCTCACTTATGCCTCGGGGGCCTAAAGCACTCCCGAAGTGCATGCATGTTCGGCGGCCGAACCTGAGTTTTCCTCCAATGCTATTTTCATGCAAAAACTCATTTTCTTTCATGCTTAAAACATAAAACACATTAAAACATTTTATAAAAACATGGTTCTTACTCTTCTAGAGGCCTCTGACATCCAAGATTCCACCGGACGGTAGGAATCCCGATACCGGAGTCTAGCCGGGTATTACAGCAGGGACATGGCATGAAGTTAGAATCAATCTCAGTGTAGTTTTTTTTCATTTCACTTGAATTAGTCAAGTTAATCTGTCTATTTAAGAGGTGTATTACGTTGAATAAAGTGTGTGTTTTTTTACAAGAAGAAAAATCTCTCTAGGCTTTATCCTTTACTTCGTGTCTTTTCCCTAAGCAAACCAGCAAACACATTTTTGTTTTGCTCCGTTGTGAGGCTTGTTTTAAAACCTGCAATACCAATTGAAACAGCCCGACCCAAACTGGCCCAAATAACTTTTAGACCCACTTTTCACTAGATCCAAAATGGTTAACCTAAGTTATTTAGTAGTTTTATGCTAGCTATTATATACAATTCCGATTTGATTAGAACCGAAATAACCGACCGAACTTGATTGAATAATTTGGTTTGATTTTAAAATAAAATCGATTCGGTTCGATTTTAATTTTTAAAAATTTCAGATTGATCGGTTCAGTTTGGTTTTGGAGATAAAATACTTCGGTCGAATCGAACCGACCGAATTTAACCCTAAACTCTGCGTTTTATTATAGGGTTATATCACTTCGCCACTTCCCATCCCGCATACAGCCACCTACCTCCATCTCTCTCAGACCTCAGTCAGTTGAAGCACCCTCCCTTCTCCATTCTCGTCCTTTAGTTCAGTCCCGCAGCCACGGCCACCTACCCACGCAGCCGCCAGTCCTGCAGCCACCCACCCACCCACTCGCCAAAGCCATAGTCTCTTTTCTCCATCCTTCGCATCTTTAGTCTCGCAGCCACGGCCACCCATCCACGCAGTCGCCAGTCCTGCAGCCACCCACCCACTTGCCAAAGCCAGAGTCTCTTCTCTCCATCCTTCGAGTCTTCAGTCCCGCAGCCATGGCCACCCACCCACCCAGTCGCCAGTCCCGTAGCCACGACCACCCACCCACCCAGTCGCCAGTCCCGTAGCCACCCACCCACCCACTCGCCAAAGCCAGAATCTCTTCTCTCCATCCTTCGCGTCTCTCTCTCACAGCCATCACTCGCGGCTCGCGTCTCTCTCTCACAGCTGTCGCTCGCGGATCGTATCTCTCCCTGACGGCCGTCGCTCGCATCTCTCCCTTACAATCGTGGTAAATTATAATTTTGATGTTGTTTGAATTATTTTATAATTTAACTATTATATTTGATTAAGTATATTAGGTTAGAAGTTGTTGATTAATTTAGATTTTATGATTAATTGATTGGATTTTCTGATTAATTAAATATATTAGGTTCAAATCAATTTGTATTAGGCCCAAATTATATTATAATTCAATGAAATTAGAGAAAAGGTCAAAAACCAATTCGGTTCGATTCAGTTCGATTTTCTATCTTATTTGATTCAGTTCGGTCTATAATTTTAAAAAATCGATTAAATTAGTTTTGGCCGATTCAATTCGATACCGAACCGAACCGAGCGATGCACACCCCTACATCCGAAAGCTCTTTTCATCAGGGTATCACTTTGAACAGATATCGAAATACAATATAAGAAAATTTAAAATTTGTTTTCTTCTATTATAAAATTAAAATATATTAATAATTATTAAAATACTCAATATTAAAATAAAATTTTATTAAGAATAAATAAATTTATAGTAAAATTTATTTAAATAAATTTTTTAATTATCTAAATAAAATATAATTACATTTGTGATATCATTCGAATAATGTTGTTATCAAACATTCAAACGTAAAAATTTTAAACACCGAAAATTTACATACTATTTTTAATATAAATTAAAATTTTATTTATATAAATTTTATTCCAATATTAAAATTATTATTATTATTATTATTATATATATATATATATATATATATATATATATATATATATATATATATATATATATATATATATATATCTATAATATTTCCCCAATCCACAACAAATTACCTAAAATAAAACCCTAACCACATCTTATTTTGTCTGTTTAAATTTTCAATAGATATCATTAAGAGTACAAAAATATATTAAAAATATATATGAGCCTTCTCTTGACATTGTCACGTGACACATGCATCCCATAAAAATCTTAGCTTGCTAATTAGTTGTTTCAATTATTTTTATATCATTACATTAATACTTTAATTATATATATATATAGCACTCACAGGTTTAATCTAATGGTAAAGTGCATCTGAATAAATATGAGAAATCTCAGGTTTTACTTCCTAATTCTAAATCTATTGGTAAATTGTATTTAAATAAATTTTAGAGATGTCAGGTTCTGCTCCCTAATCCCAATCCCCAAGAATTAATAGATTTCAATATTTCATTTGAGCAACAACTATAGAAATATCCATTGACTATGAAAGTGACATGAAACATTACAATTTCCATATTATTTATTATATAAATATATAAAATAAAGATAAAAAATATAAGTTCTACTTTATTTAAATATTTATAGTATTAAATTAAATATTATTCCTCGCATTGTGCCATCAAAGAAAAAAATTGTTAATCACACTAAAAAAAGCTAAACTTACCGATAAAAATTTTTTCTATCAAAATTTAAAACTTACTATTATAAATTTATAGCAGCAATGTGATTGCAATATATAGTTATTACAAATTTATGATTGTATTTATTTTATAATAAAATTTTGATTGCTGGAGAAAATAATTATTAATTTATGGGAGATTTACTATTTAGTTCCTGGGTATTATCATTATTAACAAGTCAGTTCCTGCATTTTTAGAAATATATTAAAACGTCATTATTTTTTCTCTCCATCAACGAAATAATCCTTCCGTCCTCTTTTCCATTAAAAATAGATAAAAGATGAGAGAGAAAATTTTTAAAATCTAATTTTGCCCTCAAATAAAACCCCCTATTTAGTCCTTGGATATTGCTACTATTAACAAGTCAATTTCTACATTTTCAGAAACCTATTAAAACGTCCTTATCTTTTTTCATATTTATTAAAACATCCTTATCGTTTCTTTCCGTCAACGAAATAGTCCTTCCTCCTTCTCCTTCTCCTCCTCTTCCTCAAAAAATAAGAAAAAGAAGAAGAAGAAGATGATGATGATGAAGGAGAAGAAGAAGAAGGAGAAGAAGATGATGATGATGATGAAGGAGAAAAAGAAGAAGAAGAAAAGGAAGAATCGTTTCCTCCTCCTCCTCCCTCTTAAAGAAGAAGAATAAAAAGAAAAATAGAAAGGAGGAAGAATCGATGAGAAGGAGGAGGAGGAGGAGAAGGGGGGTAATTTGGTCTTTTGCTATATTTTTAACGGCAAAAATAGATGGGAGAACTATTTTATTGACGGAGTTAAAAGATAAGGAAGTTTTAATAAGTTTCTGAAAATGCAGAAGCTGACTTGTTAATAATAGCAATACTCAAGAACTAAATTGTAAATCTCTCTTAATTTATTATTGTTAAAAGAAATTTTTTTACTAATATCCACATTTGCTATATTTTTTTATATATATATTACTAACTGTATCTTAGTTTTTATAGAAGAAAAAATAATATTACAGCAAAATTTTTTGTTACAAGTAAATCTAATATTTATTGTAGTGAAAAAAAAAAATATTACTACACTTAAAAGTAAGAAAAGAGAACACTATTAAATTCTTGAATTTTCATTTCCCAATAGAAATAAAATACATAACAATACGATTATCAAATTCTTAATTTGACCCTTTGGAAATAAAAAAGATTAACAAGAAAAAAAAAAAGGGAATGGGGAAAAGGAACGATG
Organism: Manihot esculenta; assembly: GCF_001659605.2. Taxonomy (NCBI): domain Eukaryota; kingdom Viridiplantae; phylum Streptophyta; class Magnoliopsida; order Malpighiales; family Euphorbiaceae; genus Manihot; species Manihot esculenta. The sequence goes on along the minus strand of NC_035176.2, from coordinate 14,157,675 downwards.
ACATACCTTGGCATCGTTCTACATTGAAGTACATTAAGTATATATAGTTATGTTGCTTTGGCAAAATAAACCCTTTTTTCTACTCATTTTGGTTATTGAGCCCCACACAATACTACCTATGTGTAAAATGAATCCCAGTTAATTTAATGTATTCAATTATGAGAGCTGAGAGCTGACCAACTCACCTAAAACTTGTTTTTTTTATAGACTCAAAACTAGATTTATGAGATATATGTGTCTCATTATACATGCTATATCTTGAGTTCATGATAAACCAGATCTAAGCAAGAGTCTCTCCCGTGCAAAATATGGAAAAAAAAAAGTGTTGTTAGTGTACTCAGTCTTGCATGGAAAGGGAAATGGAATTGTCTTGAGAGGAACATAAAGAGAAAATCTCTTCTAATGTTCCGTTCATGCAATCCTTGTACTTGTCGTACATTACGTAGTCTTCCATGATTTCAGACTTCGCTGGCTTTGTCTCTGCTATATTTATCTGTGGGAAGTCTTCTAATTCTAAGGGTGGGCAAGGGTAATGCAGGCTTGAGTAGTTTGGGATCTGCATGTCCTGCATGAATACACACGTAAAATATTAACTTACTACTAGAATTATCTGTATATGAACAAGTAAAACTTATGTAGACCCGATGTACAGGGATTTAATATGAAAGAGCCCACACGTTTGTCTTTTGCGTTCACAGTGATCTGGGTCTAAGTGTGACGTGCCAGGTCTAAACATACTTAGGTCAAAGTGAGAAATTTCCCAAGGAGAAAACATGTGATTGGAGAAACAATGGCGATGAAGAAGACAAGAAGTGAAAAATCAGGAAGTTTGAATGATGTTATGAGTGGGTCAAAAGAGGTTATAGAAGATGGTGAAGAAAAGCTAATTAATATGAGCCGGTCTATGAGATTTTTCCAAGGAAGCTTTAGGAAAAGATAGAGAGTTCATTGCTTGCAACTTTTGTCGCTTTAAGATCAAAAAGAGAACTCTAAGGATTTGTTTTAGTGGGCCACTTCCAACCCATTGGCTGAAGGATTGTACTTTCAGTTGTCTGAGTGAACAAAGATTTGTTAAATATAGTGAAAAACTGGCATGATTTTCCAAAACGATGTGGTGTGAACATGATGCTTTAGTGATAAAAAGCAACAAATTTGCTGGAAATGTGGTGTTGGCAAAGGGCATAACCTCATCATGAACATAAAAGATAGCTTGGGAATAATATTATTTTATGAATAATGGGATGGCCCATAATTAAAATTAACTTAATTACTAACTTATTATCTAATGATAATGAAAAAACTTATTCAGATCTAATCCATCAATGACTTATTTTTCTGCATGTGTAGAAAATTCTCGCCCATATAAAATCATAAAAAAATTTAACAAATAAAAATTTTTAAATGTAGTTTTATGTGAGACCCACCATAATTTTAACTAAAATGAGAGATTTTTATTGGATGTTAGTAAGAATTAATCACATGTGCAAGCCCAATCAATTGCTAAACGAGGTAGGGTTATAAATGGGTTATTGTTAGCATACCTGAAGTAAATTTGAGGAGAAGTCTACACCAACATAATACATATTAGCGGAGCTATTGGCTTCATCAGAGGCAAATGGAGCTTGTGAATCATCGGCTACTGCATTTTCAAATGGCGTCCCCTGGGTGACATCTGAGGAAGATGTATCGGATGGAAATTTAGAGTAATCATTGTTGAAATTCTCATCTTCATTTTCCCTCCCTTTACAAGTTTCAATCCCACTTTTATCTTCTGTTAAGAACTGTTCATCAGAAACCCACATTTCATCGTTCTTTACATTCCCATTTTCCCCTTCTTTTGATTTGGGATTAATTTGCATGGTTTTCTTGAATACACGGCACAATGCATAGGAATCCTATAGAGTGAAAAATCAATCAAAAGAAAATCTTAGAAAGGAGAAAAATAAACAGGAACAAAAGCAAAGTCACAAGTAAGTTAAAGTCTTGAAACAAAGACTCTTTCAACATAGTGTTGATAAGGTATTCTTTATTAAAGAGTTGGTAATGTTATGGTAAGGAAAAAAGGAAGATCTAAAAATGATAATGGTACATAAAATCATGAGCAATGATTAAATTTGATAGATCTAACCTCTCTTTCTTTCTCTCTCCATGCCATTTAACATAAAGAAAACATAGCCTACGATGCTTTTCTTTTCTTTACTGCATAAAGTCAAGTAGTGAACTGTATTCCCTCATAAACATGTCTATCCAAATGCATTTCAAAGAGTTCCTAAATCATTTTTACACACTCATACATAAATGAGATCCTCCTTCAATGTGAATAATAAACCCATATGAAGATGAGAGATGATACATGGAGAGTAAGAATAATTTCCTATCCTCTAGCTACTAGCTTCTTGCTTCTAGGGTTTCTCTGGTGAACGCTATTTGTGATATGCAAACCAGAAATCTTTCACATTAACTATTTCCATATAAAAGTATAATCTATCTTATATTTGCTTTTCTTTTTATATTGCTTATGTTTCAAGATAGGGTTTATAGTGTATTTTCTATATCTGATATATTTTGCCAATCGAACTTTATCTTGATGGTTCGTTGGTCGCGATTATTGAAGACAAAAATCCCACATCACAGATAGGAAAGATAATAATTCTGGCTAAATCTCTTACCTTTAATCTTGATGATGAAGAAGTGCCACATAGTGAGTCGATTAAGCGGTACTCGTGCATGACCCAGTTGGTTCTAATGCCATGGGGTGCTCTACCTCTATAGTAAACCAACGTCTTCTTCATACCTACAGGCCGCTTTTGAGAGTGCACTGGTCTGTCTTTCCCTGTGGCTTTCCAGTAGCCAGCTCTTGTTGCCCTGTTAGTTCTTGAACCATTTGGATACTTCTTATCCCTTGGACTGTAAAAATACCATTCCAAATCTTTGCTGGGTAAAAACGACTTATCTGTTTCACAAAATTTTTGGTGTAGATGCATAGATATCAGTGTAAATCGATTAAAATGGCAGTGTAAAGGAAAATAAATATGCATGTACATGTACGTACCTGGTAAGTCCCATGGCTCGCATTTATAGAGATCGACTTCTGGGATTATTTCAAGTTCAATGGTTCTGCCATTGATTTTTCGATCCAGATAGTAAGCAACAAGCTCCTCATCCGTTGGATGAAACCTAAATCCAGGAGGCAGACTCATGGGTGCCATTGCAGATACGAGAGAGAGAGAGAGAGAGAGAGAGAGAGAGAGAGATGAAAGAAAAATCTTAGAACTAGATGGAACAGGGCAAGTTTCTAAACTGGCTCGTACGACAATCAACTATATAGGCCACTGTTATGATGGAGAAGTATAACATAAGCCATTGAAGTTGTAATTATTTACAATGTTGGGATTGTTAACAAATATATATGTTCCTTCATTGATACACCCAGCTGAAAGAGGGAGTTAATTAGAGCAGAGCAATATATTAAAGAAGGGGTATAATTGGTAATTAAATTGATAATTGGGATATGATACAAGTACTTTAGCTTTTGCAGATTCTGTGTGTGAATACCAACAGGGAAGGATAAGAAGCTTCTCTGCGCTTTGTCTGCTCACAAACTAACAAAAATCAGAGGCCTCCACAAAAGGCTGTGTGGGTCCACTAAACCGACCGCCCATACTCTAGTCTACGACACGCTAGACTACCCTAGGTCTCTCTTCTCTTATTATTTTAATTAATCCTTTCCCTATATATTATCAAATAATAATAATAATAATAATACATTAAATTATTATGCAATATATTTTATTTGATAAATTCTTTTAAAAATTAGAAACATATTTCAAAATAAAGTAAAACTAATATAAAATAAAATTAAACGTTTGCTATTTTAAATTAAGAATGATCGATTAACAAAGTTGGATAAATATTTACATATTTTAGACATATTTCGAAGGAAAATAGTTAAAAAGATCAGGAGAAGATTGAGAGTTGTGGGGGCTTTGAGAGGCCTTACCCCCTTCTAGCCCCGTGTAGCTCTACTCCTATTTATAAAAACAATTATGTTATCAATAATGAAATTATGGTGATTTTATTTTTTTAAAATGTATTTTAATATTTTTATTTTTATCATTTAGTTGATTTTATTGAAAGTTATGGGTCAATATTAATTTAAACTATGAGTATAATTTATTCAATTTTTAAAAATTAAAATGTAAGAGTTTATATAAAAAATAATACTTTATTATTTTTTAAATATAAATTAATTTTACATATAAAAATAATATTAATGCATATTTAATTATAATTAAATAATATATTTAATTTTAAAGACAATTGATAGTCTATGGTTTCAATAATAAATAAATTTTATTTTATATTAATAATTATGAAAATTTTATAATAAATATATTATTTTTAATTATTTTATTTATTCTATTTTGAATTAAATAACATATTTTTTATAAAATATTTATAATTACTATTGTGAAATAAAATTTATTACGGTTAAAGATATAAACTATATATTTAATAATTAGATTATTTATCTTTAATTTTGATTTTAAAAATTAATTAAGATTATATTCAAATATAAATATTGGATTAATTTAATTAAATTTAAATATTTAAATTAAAATATAAAATGATACTGTTAATTTTTTTCAGTCAATTAACTAATTAAAAAATAATAATAATACATGTAACATGACTGCTACATTATCAAATTTAAAAATTTACATATTAACTAAAATTACATTAAAATATAAAAATTGAGTCAATTAAATTAAAATTAAAAGAATTTAATTAAAATACAAATATACGTAAATATTAAAAAAATTTTAATCAAGTTACTTAAATTTTATGCTTTAATCTTAAGCCAATTAAAGGTAAAGTCTTCTTTCATTTTTAGAGTATAATAAGATCAATGTGAATTAATGGAAATTGTAATATTGAAAATTTTATTATGTTTAGTTATTTAGTCTATTGATATATTTTAGATGAAAATTTTATATAATAATATAAATATTTGATATTATTTTGAAATTAAAATTTATTAATTTAATATAAATAATATTAATATTATATTAAAGATATTTAATTATTTGTAATAAAATTTAAATTTTATTAAAGAGATCGAGAATTATAATAAAATTATACCAAAATAAAAATTAAATCAAAATAAAAATACATAAAATTATACTGAAATTATATTGAATATCGAATTTTAATTTTGATTTTAATTTCAAAAACTTAAAATAACCTACTTTTAACTTTGATTTCAATTTCCCAAAAAAACTCTCCCAAAATTAAAAGCGCACACCCTAAAAAGCACTATCAAAATTATTTTTATTTGGACCAACAATAGCTGAAACTAAAAAGTAATAAATTTATACATTTCACGACTCAAAGAGGCGGCGGATTCGACGGCGGCGTAGGCGGGGACTTGGAGATTTGCATTGTTTGAAGTCTGTGTCAAGAGTTGAAAAAGCAACTCTTGTTGATAAGGAGTCAAATGTTAGTGGTCTTTCATTATTCTGATATTGGGACTTATAGGAAAATGGAAAAATTATTTTTTAGTTCCTGAAATTTAACGTAATTAATATTTTTGTCTTTTTATTTTGGTGACTCAACACTTAAGTCCCTCACTTTTTCTTCCGTCCAAATTCGTAGTCCTTCCGTCCATTTAAACCGTTTTGTCAAAGAGTCAAAGGTGAGAGGTGATAATTTTTTTCAAAAATACCCTTTTCTCAATGTGAAATCCCTTTTTTTTTCTCTTTCATGTTTTCTCCAGTTGCAGAAAGGGTAGGAAGAAGAAGAAGTTGCAGAAAGGGTAGAAAGAAGAAGAAGAAAGAAGAAGAAGAAGAAGAAATTGCAGAAAGAGTAGGAAGAAGAAGAAGAAGAAGAAGAAAAAGAGGCATTTGGGTTTGGGTTTTGTGATTTTGAAATAGCGGAATTTTTAGTAAGGGTTAATTTTGTCAATTCATGTGTTCCAAACGACTATTTTGGACGGAAGGACTACGAATTTGGACAGAAAAGAAAGTGAGGGACTTAAGTGTTGGGTCGCCAAAATAGAGGGACAGAAGTGTTAATTACGTTAAATCTTAAAGACTAAAAAGTAATTTTCCCTAGAAAATAACAACTATTCTTATCTATTTCATTATATATTATCGGTGCTGACGCTATTTTCTCAATATTTTTTTATTTTTAAGTTAATTAGTCAAAAAATACAAATGTTCCATCATTTTGTATTTTAACTAAATGTTTAAATTTTAAATAGTTTAATTTAACATTTATATTTAGTATAATTTTGATAAATTTTAAAAATAAAAATTAAAAATAAGGAATTCAATTGTTATTATCTAATCACATATTAAATAACATTTAAATTTTATTTTACAATATTGATGTTACATAACATTTATCCAAAATAAATTATAAGTTGTCACCCTAGAACAGGGTCAAGTAATAAAGATCCGACAAGTAGAAAATGCGATTTTACTACAGGAGAAAGAGACCCAAACACTTTAACACTCGGATTATCGTCAAGATTTGTCCTCCTTGAATAGGCCGAGTCTTGGTACAGAATTACCGTTATCAGACACATTTTCATTTCGCCAGAAATCACGGGATTACCAACCTTTAGTTGACAATGTTCATTATCGAGCAGTTATCACCGGATTTTCAGAAAATAAAATATTTATCTCTATCCTCTCACAATATAAAAGGAGAACGATCCCAGATGTAAAGGTACGTTATCTCTAATGCTACTCAAACTTTAAGTAATCATTCACATTCTCTCTGTTCTTCTAAACACTGCCTTGAACTTCACAGTGGCTATCGTGGACACCCACTACCGCCTCACATTTCCTATATTGCAGGTTCTAGCCAGTCGTAGCTCAGTTCCATTTTGGCTACATCATCAATCCAATTTCAGCAATATCATTTGGTTCCGTTGCCGGGATCGATCCATTAAACTCATTTTTGGATCACGCTCGGTTCCCTATCATCTTTCCTCACTTGAAATGGCCGAAAGCCCAATAGCTGTTGATAATATTGCTACCAACGAGGGAGTCATTATTTTCTCTATCCCAAATAACTGGGAAAACATGCTCCAGTGATCAACGAAATAGGCTTTAATAATTTAAACAACAAACAAATACTCCAGTATATCCAAAGGTTGCAGGCTACTCTCAAGCAGTATAAGGTCTAGGAAGAGGCGTCTAAAATGGACTCTAAAAGAAGAGATGAGGCTTTTGTAGACACCCCTAAGGCCCAAACGGAAGCGGCTAAAGTGCCGCATAAAGCTAAGTTCGAATTTGAAGATGAATCGGATGAGGTTCTGAAAGGAGTAGATTAAAAGCTAGTACATACCATATAAAGCTATCAAAGAGAACAGGAAGAGGATTTTAGTTTAGATGGAATCTCGCCTCTTTTGGAAGAAATACTGACATAAATTTTTCCCGCTAAGTTCAAGTTGCACAGTTTGGATAAGTATGACGGGACGGCAGACCCTCGAAGCCATCTATCCATTTTTCAGGATGACTATGCAGTTTCAAGATGTAAATGATTTTATGTTATGCTGAGTGTTCTCATCGACAGTCACGAGTTTGGCTCAAAAATGGTATCAACACCTAAGTCCAAGTTTAATACAAAACTTTACACAGTTTGCTACAATATTCAAATCTAGATTTATCACTTGCATACCTCCAAAAAAGCTTTTCTCGGACCTGCGGAAGATCTGCCAGGAAGAGGGCGAGTCTTTAAGAAATTTTATTTTTCGTTTCAATACTGAAGTCATATAGTTAGAAGAGTTGAATCATGAAATAGCATGTGAGGGGTTGAAGAAGGGGACCCGTAATGTCAAGTTTATGCATTCCTTAATAAAAAATCCAGCAGCAACATACCATCAACTGATAGATAAAGCCTAAAAATATATTAGATTGGGTGATTAGATCCAGACACTAAAGGAAGACAAGAAAACGAATCAAAAAATGAGCCAAACGTCTGAGAGACGAGCCCATAAAGGGGATCACAGGAGCTATCCCATCTCGTGAAAGAAGGACGAATAGAGTAAGTATAAGAATCACACCCCGTTAAATGACTCACAAACTCGTATCTTGATGTGAATCAAGAAGAATGATAAAGAAATCAGATGGCAGCCTAAGCTTAATCCTGAGAAGGCGGACGAATGGGACAAGACTAAATATTGTTGCTTCCATGAAGATCATGGCCACACAACAGAAGAATATTGACAAAAAGGACAAGACTGAAAGGCTCATAAGGGATGGCACCCTCCGAAAATTCACGAGAAAAGAAAAAGAAGGGCAAAAGTCTCAACATGAGAAAATAACCCCTAAAACAACTCCTGATGGAGAACCCGTAGGAGTCATACATGTGATAACAAAAGGATCCAATGAGGTATAGATAAGACTACAAACTTAGAAAGGTGAGGAACTTTATATGTTTGGGGAAAACTTTTACTTATAAGGGTTGTCCACCTGAGGTATCCATTTCGGTATTGTTCACGTTCTAACAAACAATTTAGTTTTATCCTCGTATTTACACAGAGGATATTCTTTTAATAATAAAGTTAACAAAGTATTTTTATATGGAGTGTTCTTAGGTTGCAAGACAATTCCCGCCAGATCACTCGGGCATTGGTCCCATGATTTAAGGTCACAAGGCAAATTTTAGGCAGGCCAGGTCACAAGGCAATTGCCACTAAACCACTTGGACGTTGATCCCATGAATCAAGGTCATAAGACAATCTTCGCCAGATTATAAGGCAGCTGCCACCAGACCACTCAGACATAGGTCCCATGAACTAAATCCATAAGGTGGTTTTCGCTAGGCCTCGAACTATAACCACAAGACGAACATCCGCCATACCTTATGTTTAGGGCACTAGCTCTACTTTGGAAATTCACTAAGTTTCTTATCTCATGGCACCAAAAACAATAGAAACGCCCAGCAGAAATAAAGACAATATTTTATTAAGAAAAAAAACATATGAAAAGATTACAAAAGGGCAGGGTCATCAGCCCTATCCGTTCGAGTCTCCATTACATTGATATTATCAACATTCATTACAGGAGAAACCTAGTCAGAGGGTATGTCTCCATCATGCTCATCCTCAAAGGGAGTATCTTTGGCATGCTCCCCTTCACCCTCATTTTCTTCCTCAAGGAGGATGCCATCTATCCAGAAGAAATTCTCAGAAGGAAAACACTTCATCATCTCCTTCTTCACGGAATCCTAGCCTTGAACAAACATCTCCCCGCCCTGGGCCACTGTCTCCTAGATTTTCGCTTCTAGCTCGACTATCCTGGTGGAAGCTACTCAGGCCTCCTCCGCTTGAGCTTGCAGCTCCAAAACCTGGCATTGCAACAAAGTCACTTGATCTTTGGCAAATTTAGCTCGATTCTCAAAGCCCAACTTAGAGGCAAAAGCCACGTCAAGGTTAGCCTAAAGTTTGTCCATAGATTCCAGAGTCTCCTTCATCGTACCCTCAACTTCAGAACTCGGGTCTTTAAGGTTGAACATCCTTTGGCTAAAAGCTCTCCGTGAGTCTCATTTATGCCAAATTCCCGTCTCAAGGCTCTAAAATGCTCCTTGACCACATAGACGCAAAGGACACCCTCCAGTGCAGAATGAATAACGTTTGTAAATAGCTCATCCGTCTTGATCTCATTTAAACGGCGATGATTTGCGAGCCTCAAGACACTCTTTATTAGCAGAAGACCTAGAGAAGGTTCATCAAGGAGAGAAGGTGCCCTTTTTAGCACCAAGGCCACACGTTGAATGCCCGTAGGCCAGGAAGACTTGATCCCAGCATTCACAAGAGCGAAAGAAGATGGGACATCAGTAGAAAGCACAGGGGCTGAGGCAAAAGCAAAGGCGCCTGGGACCAAAGACTCAGGTTGAGGGGGTGCCAGTTCCTCAGCCGTAGGCTGAGAAGGAGGAGGAGAAGTACAATCATTTCCTTCGAAGGACAAGCGCGCTTAGTAGGAGGGTTGGTAATTTCAGCGATAATAGCTTTGCCCTTTCGAGCAGCACGTACCGCCTCGGTGAATATGCTTGACCCTATCATATCTGCAAACAAAAGAAAAAGTAAGTAAGATAGTAAGTTCAGAAAATAAAAAGATTGAAAAGGAAAGTACCCGATCCTAAGGAAAGGGTACGCTTTCGGAAAGGCTGGGTGGGTGAGGAGAGCGGGCCTGGCTTGCCGGCATATGACTCTGCCAAAATAAGACGGTGTTCCTCACCGCCTGAGTAATGTCAATCTTCCTTAAAGCTTTAGCCATCGCCATAAGGGAAGCCAAAGCCTCATCCTCCTCTCTCCTTGAGCGAACCCCATCTTTCTTTAGCTCCACCCAATAGTGCCAGCTAGTCTGAAGGCACCCGAAACCCTCTAGAGTACGATGATGGAGGATAAAAAATTTATTTTACTCCATTTCAAAGAAGAAGGCATCCAGCCAAAAATATTTAAGTACTTCCGAATGCTAAAATACCATAACTTCTCATTCTTATGAGTACCCAGTTGGTATAGCTGGGAGAAAAGCGCTACACTAGGTTCAATATGATTGTTAAAACACACGAACCAAAAGGTTACCAAGATTCTCCAGCTATTAGGATGAAGTTGAGCAATATAAAGCTTGTGAAATCGAAGGAGCTCCATAAAAAAGGGGTCTAAAGGGAAACAAAGATCTGCCTTCAACTGCTCCTCGAAAACCATGATGGTATCACCAGCAGGAATGAAGTCATTAGCACAAACGCGGAAAAAAGGAGCAAAGCTTTGAAAGAATCCCGAGGAATGTGATAGGTATCATACAAATGATCCACGTCGCTATTCGAGAAGACGGACGGGATATCACTAAGGGAAGCACCCTCGTTCTCGGAGGTCTCCCTCAAGTGAACAATAGGAGCTGGCAATCAGATGGGGCCGTTAGAGGAGCTAAAAACCCCTTCAGAGGAGGAAGAGATGTTTCTATCCATATCAAAAAGACAAAAGAGTTACCAAAAATTAGGTAAGGACTTTTACAGAAAGGGTGTCGTAAGAGTAAATTCCTCAAAAGTTGCAGAAAAACGCAAAAGTGATGTTTAAAGAAGACAATGGACCCTTATTAAAGTCGTTTCGACGGCAAGCGTTAAATGTGGCACGATAAACAGTACAAAAAGTTCAGTAAGCGAAGCGATGTGAGTAGCACGGAACCAATCTTGAAGGGCCACATGTCTCGGACCTTGATAAGAGATATCCCTCTTCAAATCTGAAGAAACAAAAATTAGCGAGGGACCTTTAATGTTATATAACATCCGCCCAAAGTAAATTATGAGCTGCCACCACAGGACAGGAGTCACGTGGTAAAGATCTGACAAGTGGAAGAAAGTATAACGACCCGAAAATCGGACCACTACTGGCGCTAGGATCCAGATCGGCTTAAGGCCGCTGGGACCCGTAGCAAGCCTGACATACAACCTGTATACCTGTATAATCCCATACATGATCAACATATACATAAAATTTTGAACTTTTTCCTTCCTTTACCAAGCTTAACCTGTGCATGCACATAACCATAAACATAAACCACACACTGGAGCCCTCATCAAGTGCTCCAATGGGGTAACATAACATACATTAAGCTTGGTTAAACATGAATATCATAAAAATATTTTATAGATCATGCATCAAGGGGATAACCATACACATAGGGTCAAGCACAATTCTAATCCTCAATATCATTATTACATGACTATTCAATACTTTACAATTTATCATGTCCATATCTAACTATTACATAACATAACTTTACTCTTCTTAACCTCCTGGCCTATCCCGTACCTGCAAACCTGGGGGATTAAGGGAGTGGGGTGAGCTACTAGAGCCCAGTGAGCAGAATAATAAAGCATTTAAAACATATTCTATAATGGAATGCATCACATCACAGACAAATCACATCAAGGATGGACTTGTCACCAGTAGTCCTCTACATAGTCCAACTGTGCCAGGGGCGTAGAATGGACCTCACTGGTCTTTCTCTTACATAACATAACATAACATAACATTCCAACTATGCCAGGGGCGTAGAATGGGCCTCACTGGTCTTTCTCTTACATTGTGCCAGTGGCGTAGAATGGGCCTCACTGGTCTTCCATACCGTATCATCATCATATCATATCATACGAGGACTAAAAGATCATCCACATCAACATCAAATAATGCAATGCAACATATTCGTGAATTCTAATGCAAACAACCTAGAATATCTCATGGCATTCATGATGCGTGAATCATGCTAGAACTTTTATTAATTAAAAACATGAAGATTTATTTTACTCACCTCTGGTAGACTCTGAAGCAGCTAGCTCACTGCTGGGGTCCTCGGTTCCTCGGATCCGAACCTACACAGGTGGACTCAAATGAGGGACCAAACATACATGAACATGACTCTAAAATACTCCCCAAAAACCCCCTAAAACACCTTAAAACGATCACATAAGTCATGCAAAGGAAGGCTGAACAGGGCACTTTCGGCGGCAGGTTCGGCGGCCGAAAGTCCCTCCAGAGCCGAAAGTCATGCACCTTCGGCGGCACTTTCGGCGGCCGAAGGTTCTCTCCAGAGACGAAACTCATGCATGTTCGGCGGCACCTTCGGCGGCCGAAACTCTCTTCCAGAGCCGAAAGTCCACTTTCTGGGGCAGGGTTCGGCAGCCAAAGGCTTACCTCCATAGGCAGGTTCGGCGGCCGAAAGTCCCTTCGGCTGCCGAACCTGAGTCCTTCCAAAGGGCACAGAACTCAGCCTCCGACAATGCACATTTCCTCCCAAACCATTCAATCATGCATTTACCTATTCTACAACAAGCAAACTCAAGCCAACAAGTATATGGGGGTCTCAAACTATTCTAAACCCCACTATAACACATCAAACATACATAAACAACCCACATTGCTCATAACACAACATAAACTAAAAACTCAACATAAACCTACACATGCATTTCTACCCCAAGAAACTTTTTGAAACTCAACTAAAACATGAAAAGAAGTGTGGATCTACTCTTACCTCTTGAAGATCGAGAGGGAAGACGATCCAACTCGGAGATGGGGGAGATCTCGCTCCTTGGGTCTCCAAGTTCCAAAACTTGCTCTTTTGCTCAAACATCTTCAAACCAAGATAAAACTTGTTAAAACATGAAAGATTGGAGGAAAAACATCAAAAACGACCATGGGAGAGCATGGACTCACCGTTGGCCGAAAATAGGGAGAAAACTCGCCCGTTTCAGCCATGGAGCCCTTATATAGGGCTGGCCAGACCATCCTTCGGTAGCCTAAAGTGCCTCCAAAACTCATGCAAGTTCGGCGGCCGAACCTTTGCCTCTTTCGGAAGCCTAACTTGCCCCCCTAAACCATCCAATGTTCGGCGGCCGAACTTGAGGTTCGACGGCCGAACCTGAGGTTCGACGGCCGAACCTGAGGTTCGACGGCCGAACCTGAGGTTCGACGGCCGAACCTGGAAATGCCTCCATAGTCTTTTTCATTCAAAACTCAATTTCTTTCTTGCTTAAAACCGTAAAATACATTAAAACATTTTATAAAAACATGATTTTGCCCTTCTAGAGGTTTCCTACATCTGAGATTCCACCGGACGGTAGGAATTCCGATACCGGAGTCTAGCCGGGTATTACAGAAAGAGACTCAGATACTTTAACACTCCAACTATCATCAAGATTCGCCCTCCCTGGATAGCCGAGTCTTGGCACAGAGTTATTATTATCAAGCACATTCCCATTTCGCTAGAGATCGCGGGATTACCAACCTAATTAGTTGACGATGTTCATTATCAAGCAGCCGATCACATCATTGCCAGATTTTCAGAAAATACTATATTTATCTCCATCCTCTCCCAGTATAAAAGGAGAATAATCTCAGAAACAAAGGTATGTTATTTCTAATACTACTCAAACTCTAAGTAATCCTTCATATTCTTTCTATTCTTCTAAACATGAGTGGCTGTCGTGGACACTCACTATCGACTCATGTTTTCTCTCTTGTAGACTTTAACCCTTCGTAGCGCAATTCCATTTTAGCTACGTCATCAATCCAATCTCAATAATATCAAATAGTAATTATGAATATTTTATTTCAGATACTATTAATCTAAAATAGCATAATATACAAAATAATTAAGAATAATACATATATTATTATTGAAACGTAAACGGCATGTTTAATAATTAGATTGTTATTGTCTTTAAAATTAAATATGACACTTAGTTTTAGTTAAATATAAGTTAATATTATTTTTATATGTAAAATTAATATCTATTTAAAAAAAATTAAAATATTACATTTGGTATGCCTATCCCAATACTTACATTTTAATTTTTAAAAATTAATTAAAATTATATCTAAATACAAATAATAAACTAATTTATTTAAAATTGAAATATTTAAATTAAAATAAAAAATGATATAAATGTTAGATTTTTTTTCAGGCGTTATTTTTACTGTAGTCAATGTAGTCACGAGCTGCGCTGCCATTGGAGGCCTTGTCAATGGTGGTAGAGGTCAAGCAATGGCAGCAACTGAGTGAGACGGGATGGTCTTCTCTCCTCTCCTACCCCTCGCCAGTTTCTCTCTTCTCCCTTCATTGTGAAGGAATTAAAATTTTTCTAATAATAATAGATAATTATTTTGAAAACTCAAAAAAAAAAAGGAGATTCCGAATTAAATATTTAATGATCATAGAAAAGCATGGACATAACCTAATTAATGATGGAAAAATATTTTTAAGAAAGAAATGAAAACCACCTGTTTATTTCTCTCTCTCTTGTATGCACATGGTAATATTGACTATGCTTAAGCTTTAAACTTTCTGGCGCACAACTTTTGACTTCTTTTTAGTTCTTGTAGGGTTTGGTGAAGATGGGAGATTGTGTTTCATGTTTTAGCACTGAAAGAAAATTAATGGCTAGGTTTGAAATTATTGACGTGGTTTATACTGTTTGACTAAAGGTGTGAAGCCATGAATAGAAATAAGTATTCGATTTAAATTAAAAATATGATCGAATTAAATTAATTTAAGATTTTTAATTATTTCAGTTCGATTTGATTTTAATAAAAAAATTGAATCGAATCGATTAGTGATAATAATATATTATTTTTAATAATATGAAAAGATTAAACCATAATGAATATTGAAATATTTTAATTAAATTTTAAAATACTAAAAATAAAGTGTAAAAAATAAAAAATTTAACTGATCAAATCGAACTGAATCAAATCAAATCAGATTAATTCGATTCAAATCAATTTCTATTTAAAATCAATTTAATTTTTAAAAATATTAAAATTTTAGTCAACTCATCAAATCAAATTAAATCGAATTGAATCAAATTAATTCAATTCAAATCAATTTCTATTTAAAATCAATTTAATTTTTAAAAACACTAAAATTTTAATTTTTAATTTATTTAATTCAATTCAAATTTAAAGTGAAATGACCAAATTGATCCCTAGCTGTGAGCTTTAACAGCATTTTAAATCCAAAAATTAATTTAACTTGGTTGTGTTTATGTCTTCGAATTAGATGTATTTATAAAATATATTTTTTAAAAGAAATATACATTTTATAATGTTTTAAACATTAAAAAAATTAATTATTTTATTGATCAAATCAAAAATTAAATTGTTTTTAATTTTTTTAAAGAATTATTTTTTACATTTTAAATGTCTGAATAATACATTATATATAAATTTATTAATATTATTTAATTTTAAAATTATGAAAATAATAGAAATAAGTTATTTTAAAAAATATTTTTTATGAAAGTCATTTTTACAGAAAATAGTTTTAATTAAATTAATTATTTTTTATATATAAATGGAGTATAGAGAGATTTAAATTCAGTTTTTTTATAAAAAAAATAAATAAAAAATATTTAATTGTATTAATAAATATCGAATGTCATGCAAGATTTATTATAATTTCAAAGAAAAAATTTCATGGTAAAGCTTTAGAAAAAAAAAAAAAGAAGACATTTTTGAAATGAGTAACAGTGAATCTTGAAAGGATTAGTCTCCTATCTTATCCATGAAATAGAAATGAAAGAATTACATGGTAAATAAAAAAAAAAGGTTATTTTAATTTATTTTTACTTGGGTTTATATTATTTTAATCAACATTGTTAATTAACTTACCATTATTTTATTATAATTTTTTTCCCAAAAATAGTAGAAGAAAAAGCCAGGTGGGGCATAGAGTGGGTCCATCAAGTAAGAGATCATTCTCAACTTCTCTAGGGTTCCTTTATCCTTGAGAGAAAAGAACACTTTTTTCATACAATAGTTGATGACTTGAAGATGGGGCCCATCACCATCTGAGCAAACCTACCTGGCACACCGTCACCATCTGCTTTTTCTTTTTCTTATTTTTTCCTTTCCCATTCTTTTCCTGCCATCCAAACTGCTTTTTCTTTACTGTTATTTTTTTTTTCTTTTAAAAAATATATTAAGTTTCCCTTTAATTCCTTTCCTTAAAATATCATTTTCATATGGGTAAAGACAAAACTAACAACTTTAATGATTACAAACCCTAAATCTTTGACTGCTCTCTCCTCCCTCCTGCTTCAAAATGGCAAATGAAAAAGGACAATATTTCTTTTTTTTTTTCTTGTAAGGACAATAGTTCATAAATCTTTGAAAGCCAGCAATTAGAATACTCTTCTCTGCATTAACATGTTTGCATTTTGCCCTTAGGAATTTGGTCAATATAATAGCATTGGCTTGAATATTGCTTTAATAAAATAAAACTTGAAAATCGAGTTTATAATCAATTCTATTTTTGAAAAAAAAATAAAAAATATCAAACTACATTAAAATTTAATTAAAAGCAGAAATGCACATATTTTCGTAGCACTACCATATCTGAATTTCATAAATTTATAATTTTTATTATTTTTTATAAAACCAATATATTACCATTATAATATATTAATCTTTTTAAAAAGAAAATTGACGGTTACGTTGCTCTAACCATAGAGTAAAAAAATTATTATGGAGAGTATTAGGAACGAGTAGTATTCAGTTTAAACTAAAAAAATTAATCGAATTAAATTAATTTAAATTTTTAATTTAATTTTTTATTTATTTCGATTCAATTCGATTTAATTTTTAATTTTAAAAATTTTAATTATTTCAATTTGATTCGATTTTGATCGGAAAAAAAATTTAAAATATTGAACTAAATCGATTAGTGATAATAGTATATTATTTTCAATAATATTGAGAGATTAGATCATATTAGAGTTAAAATTTAAAATAATAAAAATAAAGTGTAAAAAAATAAAAAATTTATTAAAATTTAAACCGATCAAACTGAATCGAATCTAACCGAATCAGATCAATTCAGTTCGATTCGATTATTGATCAAAACTAATTCGATTTGATTTTCATAAAATACTAAAATTTTGGTTCGGTTTTTGATTTTAAAAATATGGTAAAATTTATATGTTAATCTAAAATTTTAAACTTTCATTGGTTAAATATATAGATCAATTTATATATCCGTGTAATTAATTTTGTGTTAGCCTGAAAGCTCATTTGCTGAACAAGACAACAGATATATTGAAACATAAGCCACTCCAACTTTAATAATGGGATCCTGCTTTCCAACTTTGGAATTTGGATGGCTTTACAATTTCATTTTACACATCAAAATTTCTTTTTAGCTGCATCTTACTATCAAACTAGCTATATATATTCAGAGATAGAGATAGAGGGAGAGATGTATCTTTTGCCGAAAGATCTCTTTATTTATCACTTGGAGAGGAATACACAGATTAAATTCATCAACCTCATCAATCTTTTATACATATGGAGGAGCTAGGCTAGCTTTAGATTTGCATATAGAAAGCTCATCAAACACATCTTTTTCACTCATAAATTTATAAAAATGCTAATCTTATTACACACATTACTGAAATAAATCTTATTATTATTTTTAATATATGATTCCATTGCAAATCTGGAATTTATACTACTCCGAATAATATATGAACCTTTTTAGAATTTTATTTTTTAATTAATAATTTATAAAAAAAAATCTATTCTCATAAATCATTTCTATTTTAAAATTTTAAAGTATCTTAAATTTTTTTTAAATAATATACAAGCACTCACAAATTAAATCTTTACAAATTTCTTGCTTCAAAATATAGGTATTTATAAAGTCATTATATATACATTCATTTCATTACCTAAAAAAGTTAATTCAACTTATTTTTGAAATCTAAGTTAATTCAAAATTTTTAATTTAGACTCCATTTATTTATAACAAATAACTTTTACTTGAAAACATTTATTTTATGAAAAATATTTTTCATAAAAAATATTTTATGAAAAATATTTTTCATAAAAAATATTTTAAGAAAAATTAACTTATTTTTTATTTTTAATTGTGATTAATAAGATTTTTAATAAATTTATATGCAGTAGTATATATAAATAAAGTTATTAAAGCCCAGAAAATGAATTTTTTAAAAGTGATATAATTTTTATTAAAAATAAAAAAATTGTAATTTAATCTGTATATTTTATCATAATTAATAGATCAATACATATATTTTTAAAACTTAACACTTAAATTTTTCAATAATCAATCCGTCCAATCTCTCCATACACTTTTACCATTAAAAGTGTGAAAATATTTTTATTACCATTTTTAAATAAATAAAGTATATTTTAATTCTTGAATTTTAGCATAATTAATAAAATGGTCTCTATATTTTTAAAATCATACATTTAAATCCCTCTATAATCAGCCTGTCTTCATCTATTATACTTTAAACATTTTGAACCTTTATTTTTTATTTGAAAGAACACTTAAATCCCTATTAACTTTTGTCTATAATATCTCATTCAACTAATTTTTAACACTTTTTATTCTTTTCATTCTCTAAAATATTTTAATAGTTATAATTTTAACACTTTCAAAAATTACTTTTTCAGCATCTACAACAAGTTGTTCATAAGTATTAGAGAACTCAGTATGTTGATATTCCACATTGCAAGTGTTGTAAGTCGAATCATTACTTCTCCCGTGGACCTCATTGTAGGTTTGAATTTCTCCATGCAAATATCATACATAATAGTTCCTAACAAACCCATATTTCATCAGATGAAACCTAACTGTACTCTTATCTTCAAAACTGCGATTTTGACACTTAAATCGATTACATGGACACCTAATTAGTTCTCCATTCAAACAGTCTGGAAACTGTTTGGCAGCTGATATGAATTCATTTAATCCTTCAAGGAATAAAGGATTTAGTAGACCATCTTTTAATCTTGCATACATCCAACCTCTATCAGAATGCATATTGTACCTATTATAGCTAGAATGTATAACAATAAATGAAGAGTTGGTCAGAAGGATGTCCTCATCTAAAAAAAATAAATTGATATGTAGCTGTATTTAAATAAAAGTAATATGGCTATTTATAAGTTGATAAGTTGATTAGGAGTGGACTGATTTTAATAAGTATATATAAGCCAACAACAACATATATCAAAAGAATATCAACTTAGTGTATGGGTAGCAATAGGAAAGTCCAAATCAAAAAGGTTTAAATCTCAAATCCTAATCAAATATATATACTAAAAAAAGAAAAAGTGGGAAGTGAAGGACCACAAGAAAAAGAGGAGAGTGAGCATTCCTAGGGCTTGTTAGCTTATGAGAACCAGGACTGTTTGGAGATAGAGAGTTTATATTATAGATGGAAAGAGATGGATTAGCAAATGGCAATATATTTATGTATATATATATATATATATATATATATTAATAAATTTAAATTATTCCCAATGTCATGTTTGAGTCTCAAACCACAATTCAGATTGCCTAAAAAATTTCTTCTAAAGCAATAAATAATAAAACACCTCCAACAAAAAAATATTAGTAAATAAAGTAATGGTTATGTAAATAAAGCAATTGAGCCCCAAGTCAAAGGAAAGTCTACAATTAAAAAAACACCTCAAACAGAAAAATATTAGTGAAGCAGCCTCAATCCATGTTTGAGTCTAAAATCTGAATTCAAATTGCCTATGGTATTCTAAAGAATGAACCCTAAATATTCAAATCCAGAGCAACTACTGGATGTATAAAGCAAATGCCACAGTTAATGCAATGCTATTTATAAAACACTCTCACATACATACACACCAAACTCAAGAATTGAAATCTGGGGCTGCTCCAACAAAGCACAGTCAAAAAC
Organism: Manihot esculenta; assembly: GCF_001659605.2. Classification (NCBI taxonomy): domain Eukaryota; kingdom Viridiplantae; phylum Streptophyta; class Magnoliopsida; order Malpighiales; family Euphorbiaceae; genus Manihot; species Manihot esculenta. The sequence continues at coordinate 14,137,419 of NC_035176.2, read as the reverse complement.
TAACTGGAGTTCCCAACAACTTTATTGCAAAAACTGTCACAAAATATCCAAATAATAAATTTTTAAATTCATTTTAAATTTAATGAAAAATGGTCGACCGAGTTAGAGTTATTCAATAGTTTGGTTCTAACTATTATATACAACCAGCATACCAGGTTGAAAGAACATACCATCTCTGAAACACTCTGGCCATGGAAGTTGTTAATATTCTAAGTGGAAAAATTTTGAATTCAACTATGTCCCTTCACTTGGTGATTCTTATCCAATTTGGTGGAATTGGAGTCTATCTTACAAAGTGATGAGGACTAGATACTGTGGGGTGATTCTTCCTTTCCCCCAGAGGAGGTGATGTGTTGTGATATAGGTGAAATTAGAATATAGAGATAGAGTTCTTGTATTTTCATTATCCTTCTTGCTCTGAATTAGGCACACCTTATTCTACAAGCCTATGTTTTTATGCCCCAGCAATTACCAGAAGCACCTACATTAATAAATGACAAAAAATGGAGCTTTATAACAAAACTCTCAAATGTTAAATTCCACATATGAATATACATGCACAAAATCTAAATCTAAAATTTGCTTCTTTTTTTTTTTGCTCCTTCCCCCCAATTTAATAAAAGGAAAAAAGATCACCTAGAAATCAAAATTCTTGCAAAGTGTGCTTAGCTAGAAAATTCCCAAGATCCAGACACTTACAAGGGCCAAACAAACTGTACATGCTTGAGGATCTTGGAGAGGCACTAGCTGTTGCCACAGTTATTTCTTATCTACTCATTGGATGTCTAGTTTATTAATCCACTTGCTTGAATAACATTCACTGCATTTAATTAGGACTAAGTGAAAACATTCATAGGTGACACAGGGACTGCATTCCAGAATTAAGAGTAATTTACTTGCTTGAATAACATTCACTGCATTCTAAAATCCCTCTTATTTTTGGGTGATACAGTGTATCAGCCACTCATAAAACCACAACAACATTCAAAAGAGAGAAAATATAAAAAGCAAATAGGTGCACTGCATTTAATTAGAACTAAGTGAAAACATCTAATTTCTGTGATAAATATTTAGGGATTAGCTCTGCAAATATATACAAAAAGCAGAGTAATTTACCTTGGCTTTGGATATGATCTTTAAAGCAACAGGCTGATCTTTGAGCGCGCTCCCCTTTTTTCACTCTAGCGATAGCAATTGATAGTCGGTGAAGGCGGCAACGGTGAAGGCGATGATAGCAACTGAAATTGGTGAAGAAGATTAGCAATGGTGAAGGGAAGAGGGATTTTGGCAACTGAAACTGCTGAAGAACAATAGCAATGGTGAAGGGCAGAGAGATTTTTGGAGAACTTCGTGCAAGTGATGGAAAGAGAAATTAATTTCATGTAGCTGAGAAAGGAAAATTTCGGGCTTTCTTATGTTAGGGATTTTAAATTTAGTAACAGACACATCCGTTACTAAATTTAACTTCTGTAACGGATAATATATCCGTTACTAAATGACTGATTACAGAACCATTTAGTAACGGATGTGTTCATCCGTTACTAATTTTGGGTAAAGTTAACCAATTATGTAACAGATATAAATCCGTTATAGAATTTAGTAACGGATTTATAATGGATTAGCTAATCCATTACTATTGTTGTGTTTAATATAATATATGTTATTAATCCGTTACTGATTAGTAACAGAAGTTTTCCGTTACTATTTTTCGTTACTAATCCGATAAATTTTTGTAGTGACTTTAGCTATTTTTAAATGGTACCAAATAACCTTTAAGTAAGTTGTAAATTTTTATAAAGAGTATTTTTAGAATAAATTATACTTTTAGAAATTTGACTATCACTAGTTTTAAACTAATGTCTATAATGGATGGAAGAATTGTAATTTTAGGCGGATTAAATATAGAGAGATTTAAGGATTTAGTTTTAAAAATATAAAGACTAATCCGTCGATTACACTAAAACGTAGGGTCCAAAGTATAGTTTACACATTATAAAATTCTTTACCTATATTGAAAAAGATTTAAATGTTCACAATGATATTTTAGGTATTTGAAATATTTATTCTCTTTTTGATCGATTGACTAACGGAATTATAGGGGAAGAACCTCCAATTTAGATGGAATAATTACATAAGGATTTAAGTATTCGATTTTAAAAATACAGGAACTGATCTGTTAATTGCATTAAAACTTATAAACTAAAATATAATTTATTAAAAAAAATTTTCATTAATCAAGTTTGTTGATGTTCCAAACGTAAAATATATATGTTTATATTCCTAGAATATATTTTTTTCAGTAAAGAAAGGAGGCTTAATAATTATTACAAGAATTCCAAAAATTAATGAAGAAATTTTCCATTAGTAATCCATTGAAATTTATTGGTAATTATATACCAACGAACTTAGTTGGTACCAAAAATCCTCATTAGTAATTTATTTATCAACCAATATTTTGATCCATTATTTGTCTTTATAAATGGCATTTCCTTTTCTATTATCAACATACTCTACTCCATCTATAAGTTGAAAGGAAAAAAAAAAAGTGATATGTTTAATTTACCAATGATTACTCCTTGGCGTTTGAAATCGCTGCTACGTAATGGATGTAAATCATAATTATATATTATTTCATGCAGTTAAAAAATATATATATTATTTGAAAATCATTATATTTTGGTTATGTTATCAACTTAGGCCTCTTACAACGCTCATTCAGTTAATTCTCCATCACCATTAGTGTTAGTAATACACTCTAAATCCAATCTATTGGTTGTAATAGGATATTATTGTTATGTATTTTAAATATTTAAATATAATTTTATAAAGGCAGTTATTTATTTTTAGTGTTAATTTAATTAAATCTCAAATAAAAATAAAGTCTATGAGATATATTACTGTATAAAAAAATTATAATATGGTTATAATTATGAGATTTCTATTACATTATATTATATTCTTTTCTTTTACAGGAAGCAACTGATCTCATAGATTGAGATATATGAGATATCTAGAACTAATATGTATGTACTTATTTTATGAATAAGTGCACTGAAACGACCTGTCTGAGAAATCCATATGGAAAATAATATGTGGTTATAGATTACTCAAGTGATGGTTGTGTAAGTGATCCTTTAACTTAGATTCCCTTATGTAGGGACTTTTATGTTTTGATTCATTTTACATATTTCTTGGTTCATGAATAACAAATGGGAATGAATTGGATATATTAGAAACTGAAGGTATTTATATGATTAAGATAGGTTTCATCACCCTAGATTAAATTAGAGAATATCTCATTTGTTACATTGATAACTATACTGGATATGGTTATATTTATTTAACGAAATACAAATCTGAATAATTTGAAAAGTTCAAAAAATTCAAATTTCAAGTTGAAAAACAGACTGGCAAAAGTACTAAATCACTTAGATCTGATGAAACTGATAAATACTTAAGTCATTAATTTTGTAATTATCTACAGAGAATGTGATTCTTTCATAATGGACTTCACCTAGAATACCACAACATAATGGAGTTTCAGAAAGGAGAAACCGTACTTTATTAGATATAGTACGGTCCATGATGAGTCTTGCAAACTCACCTTTATCCTTTTAGGGATATGCTTTGCAAATTGCAATATACCTTCTTAATAGAGTTCTATCCAAATCTGTTGATAAGATTCATGAGACGTAGACTAATAAAATTCAGTCTTATCACACATTAGGGGATATAATGCTTATATAAAGCAGCTAGTATCTGATAAGTTAGGAGCTAAGTCAAATAAATATAATTTTGTGGAATATCCAAAAGAAACTATTGGATATTACTTCTATCATTGAGAAAAGGTGTTTGTCTCAAAACATGCTATCTTTCTAGAAAATCATTTTCTTTTGAAAGAAGTAGTGGAAGTCAGATAAAATTTGAAGAAGTTCAAGAACCACAAATAAACATCTAAGTGGAACCAGAACCAGAGGCTGTAATGTCTTCTATGGAAACACAAAGTTTCATGCAGATTGAACATATGTTTTGATAAAATGATCAAACGTTTGATTTTATCAAAAATCATGGATGAACCTTGTGTACAAGAAGGTTAATGGGAGTGGAGTTGTATTTCTTATTTTATATGTAGATGACATATTAATAACAGGAAATGATATTCCATTACTACCATCTATAAATATTTGATTATCCAAAAATTTTTTTATGAAGAATTTGGGATAAGTCACTAAGATCTATAGAGATAAATCTAAAAGGTTGCTTACTTATCCAAATTCCACTCAAATTGATAAAGTGCTAAAAACAGTTTAGCATGGAGGATTTCAAGAAAGAATTCCTGACTACGTCACTTGAAGGGACTGATAAACTCAAAGTTCATAGATATTCGGATGCGAATTTTCAATAAGATTTTGATGATAACAAATCTCAATTTGATTACAATTTCACTCTAAATGGTGGAGTAATGAGTTGGAAAGGTTCTAAATTAGATACCACTATAGATTTTATAATAAAAATCAAATACACTTCTATGTCCTAGGCAGCAAAGGAAACAGTTTTGGATCAAGAAGTTCATTTTTGAACTTAGTGTGGTTCGTAGCATTGTTGGTCCAGTTACTAAACTGAGATAATAATGGAGTCATTGCATAAGCAAGGGAACCCAGGTCTAATTAGAGATCCAAGTATGTACTTAGACGATTTCAAATATTAGAGATCATTGAAAGAAAATATATGGAGATAAAGTGAGTTTCACTAATAAGAATCTTAAAGATTCTCTTATTAAGGCATTGTTCCAGTAAAAATATAATTACCACATTTATACTTATGTGATAAATCATATGGGTGATTGGCTTTAGTGCAAGTGGAAGGTTGTTAGTAATATGTCCTACAACCAATCTGTTGCTTGTAGTTAAGTATTATTGTTCGTGTATTTTAAGTATTTAAATACAAATTTGTAAAGGCAGTTATTTATCTTTAGTGTTAATTTAATTGAATTTCGAGTAAAGATAAAGTATATGAGACTATATTACTGTGCAAAGGAAATTATAATGTGGTTATAATTGTGAGATTTCTATTGCATTTAAGTAACGTTTTTAAATGTTTCTATCGATGTTCTTATCATGGTTGGACAATGATTAGAGTTGTTGAGACTAATACATAATATATTCTTTCCTTTTAGAGTAAGCAACTGATCTCATATATTGAGATATGTGAGATATCTAGAACTAATATATAGGTGCTTATTTTATGAATACGTGCATTAAATTGACCAGCCTGAGAAATTCATATAGAAAATAACCTGTGTCTATGGATTACCCAAGTGATGGTTGTGTAAGTGATCCTTTAACTTGAAATCAATAAATAATCTTATGTGGAAGTTTTTATATTTTGATTCATTTTACACGTTGTTTGGTTCATGAGTAATAAATGGGGATGAATTAGATATATTAGGAACTGTATGAAGGTATTTATGTGAATGAAATATGATTCATTACCTTAGGTTAAATTAGGAAATGTCACATTTGTTCTCTGCTAACATTAATCGTGAAATCCTTACGTAAGATAAAATGAAATTAGCAAATGAGATTTGAAATTTTATTCAATAGGTTAATGGCTAATAAATGAAAACTAATATGATTTAACATTACAGTCATATTCCATGTATCAAATGTTATATCGAGATATTTGTAATGAAAAAATATTAATTACACTGCTAAACTATACATTAAAAGGTTAAGTCAAATTATTTTTGACATTCCAAATATTTGGATAGTACTGTGATATTGCTAGATAATATTTTTGATTTTTAAATTAATTAAATAATTATATTTGTTGTCAATATATTTGAAATCTAATAAATCACACACATAAAGAATTGTATGAGAAAATAAAATAAGAAATTAAATCAAGTAGGACTTGATTGCACGTAAATTGATATTGAGATAAAATAGGGTTTAAAATAGGGACTTAATTAAATAGAAACTTAATTAAAATTGTTTAAAATATATATGACTTGCTTATTAAAACTCTGGATTATTATTTTAATTAATTTATTTAATTAGTTAAATAAATAAATAAATACTATTATATTTAAATACTAGAATTTAATTATATTTAAATAAATAAATAAATACTATTATAATTAAATTCTAGTGTTTAAATATAATAGTATTTATTTATTTAACTAATTAAATTAATTAATTAAAACCTTTAGATTTAAGTATAAAAGAGTATTCATTTAAAAAAAATATATAAAAAAGAATCTTACGAGAGTGTGCTAACTCTTGGCAAAAACCCTTTTAATAGCCTCCAGAATTTATAGAAAATATAGAGAGTTAGCACTCAAAACCCCTCTCCTTCTCACTCTCTTAGAACTGTTCTAAGGTTTTTCAATTACCATTCTGTGTGGATATCGTTAGAGACCGGACACTTGAACAGTTTGCGGCTTACGACAACCCAATCAAAACGAACGATCTCATATTTTGCTGCAACAAAATAAAAGATATTTATTTTCTCTTTAATTATTATTACTTTCTTCATTTAAACGTGATTCATATTGGTGAAAATTTTTATTTTTTTATTTTTTTCACTGCGTTGAATCCAATTAAAATTCAATAGTTGGATGGCGATAAATCACCGATTACGTTTTGCGGAGAAAAAGATAAACAATACTTGACTTTATTTTTCTTAAAAAAATTTTACTTAAAATCTTTAACGCAACATCTCATCTAAAATTTTTAAGGATTATGACTCTCCAAAATTATTCGATTTACAAAAAAGGTTTTAAAACAATTTGAATTTTAAATGGCCAAAATGTCAAAATTTAAAATGCATCTGGTGACATTAAACCTAATGATTTGACCACTATAGGGGATCACTGATATAGATTAATATTAAAATATATTAAATTTGAGTTTCAATAATTCAAATCACGTTAATTATTCAGATATCCTATAATTCCTAATAAAGTGGAGTTTTAATTACAATAAAACATTATTTATATTAAAATATTATCTTTATCTGAATATAATTTTATTATCTCATTCACGACTAATAATATTTAAATTCTATCAAATACACTATATAAAAAATTGATAGCCTCTAAGACATTTTCTCCACCAATAAATTTTATAATTTATACATTGCATATACGATTTATATTATAAAATCAATCCATCTGCATTCTCTTTTATTTTATAAATTTATATTAAAAAATTATAATGTAAACCATAATTTATTAAAACATTTCAATTTTTATTTTAAAGTATTAATTTATTTTACCAACCAAAAAAATGTCGCTTCTAATGTTTAATTTACTTTAAAATATAATTATAAGAGTATTAAAAAATACTGATGAAAATATTCGTGGGTATTTTTCATTAAAACATTTTATTTTCCATTTTAAATTACTAATTTTTTTTACTGACTAAATAAGATTATCGATAAATATGTAATTTATTTGAAGGGCTGCATCGGTAAATATTATTAAATTTTTTATTTGTTGAATTTACCAACAAAATGATGCTGTTGGTAATTACCAAAAACATTTATCGTCAATAATTTTTGGATATCCATTTTATTTTTATAACCTTTTTTCTGCTAATATTTATCCATATTTTTACTATAAATAGTAGTAAATAAATTAATTTTATTAAAATAAAGTGAATAAAATAATATTTTTTTTCCAAAATTATATGTATATGTAGTTGTAAAGCCATGCAACCTTTCACAGGATCTAATAGGAAATAAAATGAAAGGCCAAAGGAGGTGGATGGTATGATTACTGTACAGACAGGTAGTTGCCTATGTATGTATATATAAAGAATAAAGGGCAACAGATTCCAAAATGTCGGCTCTATCCATATGATATATAAATCTACCATTTTATTCTGTGCATACAAAAGACAAATGTTCATATTCTACTTTATTCTGATGTAGCTTTCGTGTAGACTAGCTTCAAGGGTAAATCTGTCATTTTTATTATCTCTTTGAGCATCATACTGACATCACCTCTTTTTCCCTCATGCCCTAAGAATGAACATTTGGCAACTTGGACAACTCACCAACTTGGATTTTTGAAGGGGACCATTTAATTAAATATAAGTTAAGGCTGATTAAAAAATAAATAAATATTATATTTATAAGTTAAGGCTATGTGGAAAGAATAGGATAGGGCTGATGCCCAAGCCACGCCTTCTCTTTAGCTAGGGTATCTGGTCAATGTAAGAACAAGCCAAGCAAAAATTTATATATATTTATAAAATTAAAAAAATAATGGAATAAATATGTACTCATGATTGGATTGTTTAGAATTGACGTCTAGGACCATCCATGATATTAAAAAATTTAGGACCATATGCTTTATTTTATACTTTTTTTATAGGAAAAAAAGTTAAATTTCATTTTAATGTGTAATGGTAGAGATATTATGTTAATGACTTGTTAATGCCGCTATGGAGGCCATTGAATCATAGAGATGAATTTTGGTATTTTTAAAATAAAGTCAATAATAATAAAAAAAATTGAAATTGATGACCGCTGAATTTTTTCATTCCGATCTGAGTTCAGATCCATGAAAATAGCTTATTATATGGAGGCTCTCAAGTCTTCCGCATGGACCCAGTCCGGCCCACTCAGTCTTGAGATCGGACTTCATCTAAGTTTCTCAATCAAGCCCGCCCAGCCCGTACGGCTCATCAAGCAGATCCTCTTTGGGTTCAGTTTTAATTTTATCTTCCGGCCCGGCTCAAAACCTAGAAGGAGACCGATCCATCCGTCTGGTGAGTCCATCAGCATGCATGCCCGTGGAGAATCAGAGGCCGTTACACATGTAGCAGGAATATGATATTCTCGTACGTCCGAATCAACATGGCAGGGACAGGTGGCCCAATGATAAACAGTTTGTTATACGTCATTAGCAGAAAAAAAAAATAAATAAAAGGAGGATTGCCCTCCTCTAGACTTAAATTTTTTTCTAAGTTCACAAAACTCTCGAAAAAATTCAATTCTGGATCTCAGATCATCAGAAATAAAATTCTGTATTTTATTTATAATATTTAAAATTTAATTTATTTTATATAAATTAAAAAAATAAATTTTTAAATTAATTTATTTTATATAAATTAAAAAAATAAATTTGAATTTAAAAATTTTTAACAGACATGTAATTACTTTTTCGGTAAGTGATTGGCAGTTATTTTTTTTCTCTTATCAATATCCTGAATCAAGAAAGCGCTCTCTTTTTTTCTTCTTATGAAAAATTCTCATTCTCTGTTCAAAATAATACTTCTAAAAAACAAATTATACTATATTTTTCTCAATTTATTTTTTCTGTTGTGTTATTTTTTTTGGACGTCGGATTATTTTTCAATGTGTCGATTGAGAATTATATTTATATAAAATAAAATGACATTAGTCGTGAAATCTGAAAATATTCAAGTACTTAATTATTGTGAAATATACTACAATTTTAAATAATTATTATACTATAAATTATATGTATAGTTCATAAAAATATGTGACTATATATGAGTTATATGGTACAAGATGGACTATGGTACGATTGTTTAATTATTTCAATCCTAGAAAATTTATAGATTTTCTAATATTAATATCAAAATTAAATTCGTTATATATTATAATTTATTTATTTATTTTTAAAAAAAATTTGCAGACACATGTTGTTATTTTTTTATTCAAACATATTTTAAATAGACATATTGGATTGCTTATATCCTGCTTTATATATATATATTTTTTTAAAATGTAAAGTTGATATTATTGAAAATCCCTTGAAATAAGTTTTTCAATAAAATATTATATAGATTTTTTTATTTATATTAATTGAAATATAAATTATATAGGTTATACATATACACCTTTTTTATACAAATTTGTTTTGCTTCAAAATGTTTATAAAATATGTTTTTTTAATCATATAGGTTAAGAGAATCCAAACTCTAAAATTCGTTAGCTTTTGACAAAAATAAATTACTGAAAGTCTCATAACTAAAATTCTATACGGAAAAGATTGAAAAAAAAAATTGGAGCGGAGAGGCTGGTCCAGGCTAATGAGCCTGGACCATGCAGCATTAGGGCTCGGATTCAGCCACAAGCGTGCGCTGGCCCCTAGAGCCCAAGCGCGCGTGCACTAGTTTGAGGCCGCGCGTTGAGCCTAGAACCTAGGCACACGCGCACTGAGCTGAGGCCACGTGCTGGTAGCTCAGGCGATGCGCGCTGGACCTGAAGCCCAGGCGCGGGTGCACTAGACTGAGGCCCCACACGACATAGGTCTTTAGTAAGTCCAATTTTTTTTTAAAAGGAAAGAAATTAAAAAAAAAACTGAAATAAATTTATAATCCAAAATTTATATAAAAAAGAATTTTTTTAATAGTGACATTTAAACAATAAAATTAAATTGGATATTTTTTATATAATTATTTAACAATAATTATTTTTTAAATTTTTTTTAAATTTTATTATTAAATAATTTGTTTTAATAATTTTATTTAAAAAATGTCCAAATTTTTTTTTTATTATTAGTGATGTCACTATCATGTTTTTAGATTATTATTTATATATTTATTTATATATATATATATATATAATATAATATTAATTTTCAATAAAATACAAGTTATTCATGACTCTGTACGAACAGTTCTACCAAGTAAAGAGTTTAAATAGATAAGATAATTAGATAACTGACCATCAGTGAGATGGATCATGTAAACATTTCAAATGAATAAAACCATCTTGTAATACCCGGCTAGACTCCGGTATCGGAATTCCTACCGTCCGGTGGAATCTCGGATGTCGGAAACCTCTAGAAGGGTAAAATCATGTTTTCATAAAATGTTTTAATGTATTTTATGGTTTTAAGCAAGAAAGAAAATGAGTTTTTCTATGAAAATAACCTTGGAGGAAGGTTCAGGTTCGGCCGCCGAACCTCAAATTCGGCCGCCGGACATGCATGCGCTTCGGGAGTGCTTTAGGCCCCCGAAGGCATAAGTGAGGGAAGTCCAGGTTCGGCCGCCGAACATGGCATGCATGCGGAGGCACGTTAGGCCCCCGAAAGTGGCCTGGCCAGCCACCTATAAAGGGGTCTCTTGTCCGAAACGGGCGAGCTTTTCTCCCCATTTTCGGCCAAGGTGAGTTCTCCGCCGTCCCTCATCGATTTTGAGCTTCTTCCTTCGAATCTTCATGATTTTCTTATGAGTTTTCACTTGGTTTGAAGATATTTGAGCAAAAGAGCAAGTTTTGGAGCTTGGAGACCAAAGAGGTGATTTCTCCCCATCTCCAAGCTAGGATCGTCTTTCCTTTCGATCTTCAAGAGGTAAGCTTAGATTCGACCTTCCTTGTATGTTTTAAACAAGTTTTATGAAGATTTATGGGGTAGAAATGCATGTTTAGGTTATTTTGAGTTTATGGGTTTTTATTGAGTTTTTGGGCAATGTATGATGTTTGTGTATGTTTGATGTGTTGTAGTTGGGGTTTAGGGTAGTTTGAGACCCCTATAGGCGTGTTGGCTTGAGTTTGATTGTTGTAGAATAGGTAAATGCATGATTGTATGGTTTGAGAGGTGTTTATGCATGTGGATGGCTGAGTTCTGCCCTTTGGGAGAACTCAGGTTTGGCAGCCGAAGGAACTTTCGGCCGTCGAACCTGCCTGTGGATGCAAGCCTTTGGCTGCTGAACCCTGCCCCCGAAAGCTGACTTTCGGCTCTGGAAGGGAGTTTCGGCCGCCGAAGGTGCCGCCGAACATGCATGAGTTTCGTCTCTGGAGGGAACCTTCAGCCGCCGAAAGTGCCGCCGAAGGCGCATGACTTTCGGCTCTGGAGGGACTTTCGGCCGCCGAACCTGTCGCCGAAAGTGCCCTGTTCAGCCTTCCTTTGCATGATTTATGTGATTGTTTTAAGGTGTTTTTGGGGGTTTTTGGAGAGTATTTTAGAGTCATGTTCTTGGATGTTTGGTCCCTCATTTGAGTCCACCTGTGTAGGTTCGGACCCGAGGAACCGAGGACCCCAGCAGTGAGATAGCTGCTTCAGAGTCTTGTCTGAGCTAGCCTGAGGTGAGTAGAATGACTCTTTACGTTTTTAAGTAAATAATGAAAGTTTTAGCATGATTCACGCATCATGAATACCATGAGATATATTAGGTTGTTTGCATTAGAATTCACGAATATGTTGCATTGCATATTATGTTGTTGATGTGGATGAATGTTGAATGATCCATTAGTCCTCGTATGTTATGGTATGATATGATGATGATATGGTATGGAAGTCCAGGAAGACCCATTCTACGTCCCTGACACTAAGTAAGAGAAAGTCTAGGAAGACCCATTCTACGTCCCTGGCATATTGGAATGTTATGCTATGTTATGTAAGAGGAAGTCCAGGAAGACCCATTCTACGTCCCTGGCACTATTGGATATGTAGAGGACTATTGGTGACAAGTTCATCCTTAATGTGATTTGTTTGTGGTGTGATGCATTCCATTATAGCATATGTTTTAAATATTTTTATTATTCTGCTCACTGGGCTCTAGTAGCTCACCCCATTTCCCTAATCCCCCAGGTATGCAGGTTTGGGATAGGCCAGGAGGTCAAGAAGAGTAAAGTTATGTCTATGTAATAGTTAGATGTGGACATGATATATTGTAAAGTATTAAACAGTTATGTAATGTAATGATGAGTATTGAGGTTTAGAATTGTGCTTGACCCTAGTATGTTGTTAATCCCTTTTTGGTTACATGATCTTTTAATGAAATGTTTTATGATGTTTAAGTTTAACCAAACTTTTATGATATTATGTTACCCCATTAGAGCATTGATGAGGACTCCAATGTGGGGTTGATGATTATGATTATTAGTTGTGCATGCACAGGTTGAGTTTGGTAAGTGAATGAGAAAAGTTCAAAATTTTTATGTTTATGTTGATCATGTGTGGGATTAAACAGGTTTACAGGATGTATGTCAGGCTTGCTACGGGTCCCGGCGGCCTTATGCCGATCTAGATCCTAGCGCTGGTAACGGTCCGGATTCCGGGTCGTTACAGATTGGTATCAAAGCTCTAGGTTCATATGGTCGGACCTAGAGTGTTGGGCTCATAGAGGTTACAGAAGGTCAAGCACAATAGGAAGATCATGTCCACTAGGATAGGATATAGAGTCCTGTCTTGAATAATGATGTGAAATGCCATGATTTTATGCATGTGCATTAATGATATGCTATGTATGTGATGTATATGATGCGGGTTCATGTGTTTGCACATGAACCATTTGATGCTAATGTTTATGTGATGTGTGTTGTTTTTCAGTAAACAGGATGACAGAAACTCGTCGATCTGCACGATTGACTGGAGTACCACCGGAGGATGAGGGCATGAGTGCCCGTCCTCCTGCATTGCCAAGTGATAGAGCATATTTTAGCCCATATTTTCATGATCTTATTGATGTTTATTTGCACCTATTCTACCTAATTTTGTGGTTTTAATCATGTTTTGCAAATATTAGGTGTGAAGAGACAAATTGGAGAAAATGCACTTAAAAACACCAAAAAGTGCCAAAAATGCAAAGAAGACCTTCGGCAGCACTTTCGGCCGCCGAACCATGCGTCCAGAGACAAAAGTCCACTACTTTCGGCCGCCGAATCTCTACTTTTGGCCGCCGAATCTCTACTTTTGGCCACCGAATCTCTACTTTCGGCCGCCGAACCTTCAGAACATAGCCGAAAGTCCAGCCTCCGAAACTCAACTTAGGCAGCCGAAAATGCGCTCTATTGCACTCTTTCCTTATTCAAGAAGCCATATCCCAAGTTGCCATATTTGAGGAGCCAAATAAGGGAAGTATCTTGAGATCCAAATCTTCAAGATTCACATTCAATTATTGGATTTCAAGATCCCCCTTATTAAGGAAAGAAAATCCAAAGATCACATGCTTCCTACTTAGTGCCATGCACATTCAAAATTCAAAAGGAGTCTCCACCTTCCTTATTAATGCATGGGCAGCCTCTTAACTCTTAAGGCAACATCTTGAAGACCTTGGGCAGCAATTAAAAAGACCAAAGAGCCCCCACTTGCCTTCTATCACATGTGACTCGTTTTTGCCTTCACTCATGCACAAACAAGGCACATGCAACACCAAGGACACTTTGGACAGCCTCTAAAAGTCTCCTGGACTTCCATGAAACCCTAGAAAGCCTCTCAAGACTTATTTAAAGGCTTCAAGAAGACAAGAAAGGCAGCTTTTCATCCTCCAAATTCAGCCAAGCAAGGGCAGCCCCTTCTCCACCTTGGTTCTTCATCTTCTTACTTTCTTTTCATCTATTTTCTGTTTTGGTTCAGCCATGAGTGGCTGAAACCCTCTTTCTAGTTGAAGTTTGGTTGAAACTAAGGTTGTTTAAAAGGTTGTGAGATCTGAACATAAAGTGTTTGATTTTGGTTTATTCAATATTTATGCAATTGTGCTTAATTCTAAAGATTGCTTTGTTGTTTTGATCAAATTGGCCACTTGATTCTTGATTGCAAAGTTAATTGATTGTTGGATTAGGATATTTGTTAGTCCGTAATTGTTGGAAATATTCTGTCCATAGAACACTTGGTGTAAAAACCCAAGAAATTGTATGATCTAGCAACATCTCATGCGTTTGAGTAGCTAGGGTTTGGATCTTTCTTGTTCTTCATGCAATTGGCAATTGTTTTGATGCCTTTGGCCCAAGGACATTCCTTGGCAATTTGTTGATTAGTAATTGGTTAGAGGACGTTCCCTAATCAGTTTGTTCATAAGGAAAGACATGGTGGTGAGAAGCGTCTTCCACCCCCATAACCAACCTATTGATTCAATCAAGATAACCATGTTTCAATGATCAACCCAAACAACCAAAGTGGATCCATATCTTCAACTAGAATTTTCTTATATTGATTTCTTCTTTTATTTTAATTACTTGCTGTTTCAATTACTTTTAATAGTTGTTAGTCAAATCATCTCAAAACCCTCCTTTTTACTTTTCTTGCACTTGTTTCTATTTCTCTTGATTACTTGCCTTCACTTGTGCTTTCAATTAGTTCTATTGGTATTGATTGAGATAAATAAATAGGTAATCAATTCTCTGTGGATATGATCCTTCACCACTATCTGCAGTTGTAAATTGTAGGTGACTAAGAAGGTTATTTTTGACCGGCCTCGACAACCGCACTGTCAAAAATTGGCGCCGTTGCCGGGGAATTGATTTTACTTATTTGTTTATTTTTCTTTCATGACCAGATCTGAAAGTAGGGACACTCTACCCTTTGATCCAGAAATTGAACGCACCATCAGAAGGCTAGGAAAGCAAACCTCAAACGCAGAACCTTCTGCCCAACCTTCGGCCGCCGAAACTCAGCAACATTCGGTCGCCGAAAGTCCTGCACTCCAGCAATCAAATCTTGCACCAATGGCAGAACCTCAAGCACCAGCTACTGCGCATGATGGACATGCTGTCCAGAACCAAATGGTTCAAGAAAATCCAGCAAATAGGCCACAAGCACAAAGAGAAAGAACCATGAGGGAGTTAGCAACTCCTATAGGTGATTATGCTCCACTTTGCATCACCTATCCACCTCTTACAGTTCCCTTTGAACTCAAGACATGTTTGATTCATATTCTTCCTAAATTTAGAGATAGAGAGAATGAAAATCCACATAAGCACTTAAAAGAATTTAAGATTATTTGCTCATCCATGAGACCTCAAGGGATCTCTGAAGATCATGTTAAACTAAGAGCCTTCCCCTTTTCATTAGATGACCATGCTAAGGATTGGTTATTTTATTTGCCACCTGGATCTATAACTTCTTGGGATGATATGGTCCAAGCCTTTTTGGACAAATACTTCCCACCATCTAAATCAATTGGCATAATAAGAGAAATCACTAGCATAAGGCAAAGACCAACTGAGGACTTATATGATTATTGAGAAAGGTTTGAAAGACTATGTACAGGATGTCCACAACATGATATGTCAGACAAAGCCCTCATTCAGTTCTTCTATGGAGGATTGATTCCATCAGAAAGAAAACTCATAAATGTAGCCTGTGGAGGATCTATTCTAGACAAATCACCAAGGGAGATGAAAGAGTTGATATCTACTCTTGCAGCCTCATCTAGGCAGTATGGAGAAGAAAGGCAACTACAAAGGGCCAATGAGGTAAGTTTTCCCACCATGTCTGAACTAACATCTGTTATGAAAAATATTGTGGTAGATGTTGTGCAACAGATTCAAGCACCCCAGCCTCCTAGGCCATGTGGGATCTGCTTATACGTAGGTGATAGAGCATAATTTAGTCCATTTTATATTAATATTATTGATGAATATTTACATGATTTCTGCTTAATTTAGTGCTTTTAATATTATTTTGCAGAAAATGGTGTAAAAGGACATTCTGGAGAAAATACCCCTAAAACTGCCTTATTTGGAGCAAAAGAAAGCAAGCCTGCCAAGTTAAAATCAAGTCAACCTAAATATGGAAAGTTCTAAATAAGGAAAGTGGCAAAGAAGGAAAGAACATTCAGCCAAAGCCATTTGAAATTCGAATTTCAAATCAGCAAGTTGCCTTTTCCTTATTCAAGAAGCCATATCTCAAGTTGCCATAATTGAAGAGCCAAAGAAGAAAAGTATTTTGAAATCCAAATCTCCAAGATTCATATTCAGATATTGGATTTCAAGATCCAGCTATTTAAGGAAGCCAAATCCAAAGATCACATGTTTCCCACTTCATGCCATGCCATTCAAAATTCAAAAAGAGGCTCTACCTTCCTTATTAGTGCATGGGCAGCCTCTTAACTCTTTAGGCAACATCTTGAAGATCTTGGGCAGTAATTAAAAGACCAAAGAGCCTCCACTTGCAATTCAAAACATGCTCCACGTTTTTGCCTCAGCACATGCACAAAGAAGGCACATGTTCAACCAAGGGCACTTTAGGAAGTCTCTAAAAGATCCATGAGCTGTCAAGGGACCTTGGGCAGCCTCTCAACACCTATTTAAAGGCCTCAAGAACACAAGAAGAGACACAATTCAACTCTCCGAATTTGGCCAAGCAAGGGCAGCCACACTCTAAGGGGCTTCTCCCCTCAATTTCGGTTCTTCTTTCTTCTTTTCTTTAATTTTCTATTTTAGTTCAGCCATGAGTGGCTGAAACCTTAATTCTAGTTGAAGTTTGGTTGAAACTAAGGTTGTTTAAAGGGTTGTGAGATCTGAACAGAAACTTTTGTTTTTGATTTTATTCAATATTCATGCAATTGTGCTTTGATTCCAAGATTGCTTTGTTGTTTTGATCAAATTGGCCACTTGACTCTTAATTGCAAAGTTAATTGATTGTTGGATTAGGATATTTGTTAGTCCGTAATTGCTGGAAATATTCTGATCCAAGAACACTTGGTGTAAAAACCAAGAAATTGTATGATCTAGCAACATCTCATGCGTTTGAGTAGCTAGGGTTTGGATCTTTCTTGTTCTTCATGCAATTGGCAATTGTTTTGATGCCTTTGGCCCAAGGACGTTCCTTGGCAATTTGTTGATTAGTAATTGGTTAGAGGACGTTCCCTAATCAGTTTGTTCATAAGGAAAGACATGGTGGTGAGAAGCGTCTTCCACCCCCATAACCAACCTATTGATTCAATCAAGATAACCATGTTTTAATGATCAACCCAAACAACCAAAGTGGATCCATATCTTCAACTAGACCTTTCTCATATTGATTTTCTCTTTTATTTTAATTACTTGCTGTTTTAATTGCTTTCAATAATTGTTAGTCAAATCAATCTCAAAACCCCCTTTTACTTTTATTGCACTTGTTTCTATTTCTCTTTGATTACTTGCTTTCACTTGTGCTTTCAATTAGTTCTATTGGTCTTGATTGAGATAAATAAATAGGTAATCAATTCTCTATGGATACGATCCTTCACCACTGTCTACAGTTGTAAATTGTAGATAACCAAGAAGGTTATTTTTGACCGGCTTCGACAACCGCACTGTCAAAAATTGGCGCCGTTGTTGGGGAGTTGATTTTACTTGTTTGTTTATTTTTCTTTCATGACCAGATCTGAGCATAGGGATACTCTGCCCTTTGATCCAGAAATTGAACGCACTCTCAGAAGGTTAGGAAAGCAAGCCGTAGAACATCCTGCCCAACCTTCGGCCGCCGAACCACCCCAACATTCGGCCGCCGAAAGTCCTCTACTCCAGTCGCCAAACTTCATCAACATTCTTCTGCCCATCATCTCACCCAAGTAAGCCACCATCACTTAATTAAATCATGGACGAGGCAAGTACACCTTTTTGCCTTGCGGAACTTTATGAACAAATCGCTGCTGCAAAAAGTTTTATTATAGACCAAGCTGAACAAGCTCTTAAAGTACGTCCATGTTGGGGAGACCAACCAAATTATGACTATGGAAGGGATAGCTACTACAAAAACTATCAAGCCCAAGCAATACCTGAAGATCGCAGAACTAAACTTTATAAAATGTTGGAAACTTTGCAAAATGCCCAACAGGAAGTGGACCGAATAGCTGCCAAATGGAGAGCAGACATGGTAAGAAAAGAGGAAGAGCTTCAAGCTGATAAGACAGATGAGGAAAGTTGGCAAATTCAAGAACAAGCTGCTGAAGAGACACAACCAGAAAACTGTTTGTCCAAACAAACTGATCAAACAGAACTTGTTGATAGTCTAGATATTATTGATCATTTGAGTAAAGATGTATTTTATGATGATATACTAAATGATGATCTTTGCAGGGAAGAGAGCCAGAAAGAGCCAGAACTGAAAGAAACTGACTATTGCATCCAACAGGTAGACTGCAGCCAAGCGGAGGATGAAGAAAATGCTGTTGCACCACTTCAGGAAGGACTTGCGCAAACTGAAGCCATGACTTTTCAGCCGCCGAACTCCACCATCTTTCGGCCGCCGGACCCTTCACCTCAGCTCTCATTGCAGACTGAAACCATCTCCATCGCGTCCTTTCAACTTCCAACACAGTCAAGCTCCTCCAGTCCTCCCTTTCAGTCAGACCTTGCGCAAAAGGAGGCCCCTGGATCCAGTTCTGCCAAAAGCCTTGCGCAAGACAGTCCTGCAACACTTCCAGTTTTTATCTCATTTTTAAGTTTATTATTGTTCAGTTTATTTTCGGTCATAAAAAGAGAAATAGCCAATCTTATGCAGAAGGAGCAAACTGAAACCAATTCAGCCATGGATCCAATGCAAACAGCCCATGCTCACAAGGAACAAATGGTATCCCAAGCTCCTAAACCAAAGGACCATGCGGATCAATGCCTTCCCAAACCTCCGGATAAGGTAGAGTTTGTTTTACCAAATTTTAGTACTAAATTGCAGCTACACATGGAGAAACATGAATTGGAGTTCAAGGTGCTTCCCAATCATCTCAAAAATGCAAACATAAAAGCCAGAGGCACACCTCATCTGAAAGAGGAGAAGCTAATCATGTTACTTCATGAGTACATGGAAAAAGTAGGATGGTTCATGGCCAAATCAAAAGGAGTGCTACACTTTTTGCTCAATGCAGTTGGGACGCTTTTCCCTTCCCCAATTACTTGAGCCTTGATCAAGAGGATCGCACCATGCACACCACACCCAGGGGAGTACTCAGTTTCCTTTGTTCTTTTATGTTTCTTATACATTGAGGACAATGCATGATTTAAGTGTGGGGGTGCATATATCTGAATTTTTACTTTTAAGTTTATTTTTGCTTTAATCTCTAGTTTGCTTGCATTAGGAAAAATTTTTCATTTTTGTTGTTTATGCTTTCAATAAAACACACACAACCACAACCTTCATCTTTTTTGTTTTGCTCTACTCAAACTGATGAACTATGTTGGATGAGTTTTTCTTTCCATGACCCCATTAATGTGATAACTCTTCAAACTTATGTTGAATCAATTGCAGTGAGTTGTATTCATGTTTGAGAATTGCCTTTTGAATTGAATCTTTGAGTTTGCCATGGTGAAAAATATATTGATGACCCTCAATTGATTGAGAATAAATTGAAAATCGTGTGAATGAACTTAATGTGACTTGATTTAGCAATTGGTGTTGATTTGCCCAATTCATTGAGAGAGAAAATTCAGCAAAGGCAAAGACCTCAAAAGCACAAAATCAAAAACTGTTCCAATGGTCAAAAGACTATGAACAAGGCTAGTAGCCACTTGGATGGGTGACCAACTGAAAAATATAAACCATGAAATCAAAAATAGGTTGGTGACCTTTCCAAGCAAGATCTAAAGTGCAAAAGCCTGAATAAAGTACTTCAAGGTAAGGGCAAGTCAATCCAAAGGCTAGAAAAAGTCTTAACAAATTAATGTGCATGTCTCTCTTGAGGAAAACAAATCCTAGCCATGGTAAGCAAAGGGAAACAAGGAAAGGGGGTAAGTAATCATCATGCATATATTCTTCACTGCAATGCTTCAAAATAAGTGTCTAGAGTATGAGCTTAAGTGGTAATAAGGATCTAGAGGAAGAAAACTTATTTGACTATGTTTATTTACTTGAGGACAAGCAAAAGCTTAAGTGTGGGGGTATTTGATAGAGCATAATTTAGTCCATTTTATATTAATATTATTGATGAATATTTACATGATTTCTGCTTAATTTAGTGCTTTTAATATTATTTTGCAGAAAATGGTGTAAAAGGACATTCTGGAGAAAATACCTCTAAAACTGCCTTATTGGAGCAAAAGAAAGCAAGCCTGCCAAGTTGAAATCAAGTCAAGCTAAATATGGAAAGTTCTAAATAAGGAAAGTGGCAAAGAAGGAAAGAACATTCAGCCAAAGCCATTTGAAATTCGAATTTCAAATCAGCAAGTTGCCTTTTCCTTATTCAAGAAGCCATATCTCAAGTTGCCATAATTGAAGAGCCAAAGAAGGAAAGTATTTTGAAATCCAAATCTCCAAGATTCATATTCAGATATTGGATTTCAAGATCTAGCTATTTAAGGAAGCCAAATCCAAAGATCACATGTGTAACGACCCCAAAATGTACCGTCACCGGCGCTAGGATTCAAATCGGCTTAAGGCCGCCAGAACCCGTAGCAAGCCTGCTAAACTCTCTGAGTACCTGTAAAATCTCATACATGGTCATGCAGTTTCTGTGAAAATAAAAACTTTTCTCTGGACCAAGACTTAACCTGTGCATGCACTATCTCTGTACTCTGTACCCCTGACTAGAGCTTGATCTAAATGGGTTAATTCATACCTGTTAAGCCTGGTTTTTCACATACTCTGTAAAACAGTTATATAAACAGACCATGTATACAAACGATTTACAACACAAAAAGAACTAAGTCAAGCACAATTCTAACTTTATACACAACTGTTACATCTCTTTTAATGTTACATGTCCACAATATTCTATTACAAAACTCTTCTCTCTTCCTGTACTCTGCTGGACTTCCCCTGTACATTGTACACTGAACCTGCAAGACTGGGGTTAAGAGAGTGGGATGAGCTCTATAGCCCAGTGAGTAGAACAGTAAAACAAGTCATTAACACATGATCGTATGGAATGCATCATATCACAGACAAGCCACATCAAGGGTAAACCTGTCACCACATAGTCCCGGTAGCTCTACCGTGCCAGGGCGTAGAATCGAGCACCTGGTCTTCCTGTCATATATGTATACATGTATATAACACCTGTGTACTTACCATTGCCAGGGCGTAGTCAAAGGCTCCTGGACTTTTCTATACCTGCCAGGGCGTAGTCAAAGGCTCCTAGACTTCTCTATACCTGCCAGGCGTAGTCAAAGGCTCCTGGACTTCTCTCAGAGACTATTGGATCATTTAGCATTCACCCACATCAACAAATAACTATGCAATGCAACATATTCGTGGATTCTAATGCAAACAACCTACTGCATACTCATGATGAATGAATTATGCTAAAAGCATTTCATTTGTCAATTAAACGACTTAAGTTTAGTTCTACTCACCTCTGACTATCTGGACTGACTCTGCAAGCTCTGTAAACGCTGGAGCAGTACTCACTGCTGCTCTCTCTGGTTCCTCTGGTCTGTGCCTACACAGATGGACTCAAATGAGGGACCAAACTAGCTTATGAACAACTCTATTAAACTCCCCAAGAATCCCATTAAACTCACTCAAACATCCATGCAAAGCATGCAAAGGAAGGCTGGACAGGACACTTTCGGCGGCAGGTTCGGCGGCCGAAACTCCCCTCCAGAGCCGAAACTCCAAAGACTCAGGGGCAAGCTTAGGCAACCGAAGCCACCTCCTCAGCACATTCGGCTGCCGAACCATTCTTCGGCGGCCGAAGCTGGGTTCATCAGCAAGGCAGAACCTTGCTCTGCCTCACGCCAAAACGCACCAATCTTCCTCTAACTCAAACACCTCAACTCCTCAACATGCATACACCCAAGTATATGCTCAAAGGGGTCAGAAACTACCTTAAAACCCCAACAACACAAAACATATAATACAGATACAAGCTTTTCTCACAACAATATCAAAAACCTCTCTTTTACCCTAATCATGCAACTCTCCCCCAAAACCTCAAAACTCTTCCATATATCATGAAAACAAGCTCAGGATCTTCACTTACCTCTTGAAACCAAGAAGATGAACGATCCTAACGTGGAGTTTTGGAGCAACTCTCCTTCAAACTCTCCAACATTCACAACTTTGTGTTTTTAGCTCAAAACCTTCAAACTAACATAAAAATCAATCAAATCTTTGCAAGAGTTAATGAAAACATGAAGCAAACTTAAGGAAGACAGAGTCTCACCTCAGAAAGTGAAAGAAAGAGGCAATCCTTATCCTTTCAACCGACTGAGGGCCTTTTATAGGTGGCTGGCCAGACCACCTTCGGCGGCCACACGTGAAACCAAAAGCCATGCATGTTCGGCGGCCGAATGTCACCTTCGGCGGCTGAACCTGGCTTTTCTGCCTTGATTCTTTTCTTGCAAAACCTCTTTTCATTTTAGCTTCAAAACAGTAAAACATACTACATTACTTTAGAAAAATATAAATCTTACCCTTCTAGAGAATTCCGACATCCTGGATTCCACCGGACGACAGGAATTTTGATGTCGGACTCTAGCCGGGTATTACAACATGTTTCCCACTTCATGCCATGCCATTCAAAATTCAAAAAGAGGCTCTACCTTCCTTATTAGTGCATGGGCAGCCTCTTAACTCTTTAGGCAACATCTTGAAGATCTTGGGTAGTAATTAAAAGACCAAAGAGCCCCCACTTGCAATTCAAAACATGCTCCACGTTTTTGCCTTAGCACATGCACAAAGAAGGCACATGTTCAACCAAGGGCTCTTTAGGAAGTCTCTAAAAGATCCATAAACTGTCAAGGGACCTTGGGCAGCCACTCAACACCTATTTAAAGGCCTCAAGAACACAAGAAGAGACACAATTCAACTCTCCAAATTTGGCCAAGCAAGGGCAGCCACACTCCAAGGGGCTTCTCCCCTCAATTTTGGTTCTTCTTTCTTCTTTTCCTTAATTTTCTGTTTTGGTTCAGCCATGAGTGGCTGAAACCTTAATTCTAGTTGAAGTTTGGTTGAAACTAAGGTTGTTTAAAGGGTTGTGAGATCTGAACAGAAACTTTTGTCTTTGATTTTATTCAATATTCATGCAATTGTGCTTTGATTCCAAGATTGCTTTGTTGTTTTGATCAAATTGGCCACCTGACTCTTAATTGCAAAGTTAATTGATTGTTGGATTAGGATATTTGTTAGTCCGTAATTGCTGGAAATATTCTGATCCAAGAACACTTGGTGTAAAAACCAAGAAATTGTATGATCTAGCAACATCTCATGCGCTTGAGTAGCTAGGGTTTGGATCTTTCTTGTTCTTCATGCAATTGGCAATTGTTTTGATGCCTTTGGCCCAAGGACATTCCTTGGCAATTTGTTGATTAGTAATTGGTTAGAGGACGTTCCCTAATCAGTTTGTTCATAAGGAAAGACATGGTGGTGAGAAGCGTCTTCCACCCCCATAACCAACCTATTGAATCAATCAAGATAACCATGTTTCAATGATCAACCCAAACAACCAAAGTGGATCCATATCTTCAACTAGACCTTTCTCATATTGATTTCCTCTTTTATTTTAATTACTTGCTGTTTTAATTGCTTTCAATAATTGTTAGTCAAATCAATCTCAAAACCCCCTTTTACTTTTATTGCACTTGTTTCTGTTTCTCTTTGATTACTTGCTTTCACTTGTGCTTTCAATTAGTTCTATTGGTCTTGATTGAGATAAATAAATAGGTAATCAATTCTCTGTGGATACGATCCTTCACCACTGTCTACAGTTGTAAATTGTAGGTAACCAAGAAGGTTATTTTTGACCGGCTTCGACAACCGCACTGTCAGTAGGACACCCCACTGATCAATGTCCTACCCTCCAAGAAGACAATCAGCAAGTCAATGCAATTGGGAGATACAACAACCAACCTAGATATGATCCATATTCCAATACATACAATCCAGGTTGGAGAGACCACTCCAATTTCAGCTATGGAAAGACCAACAATGATCAAAATTACCAAAATTACCAAAGAAACCAAGCCCAACCAGCACCTTCAAATCCAAATCAGAACCTTGAAAAGATTATGCAAACAATGAAGGAAACAATGGTCAACACCATATAAGGCATGCGACAAGAGATAGGCCAACTGGCTGCATCCATCGGCAGATCTGAATCTCAAGGTAAGCTCCCTTCTCAAACTGAAACTAACCCCAGACAGAATGTTAGTGCTATTACTTTGAGAAGTGGCAAGGAGCTTCAAGATGCTAATCATGAGCAAGAGAAGGAAGGTGAACCAAAGACACCCCCTGTGCAAGAACCAAGGCCACCTGAAGCCTTTCCATCTCAATCTGAACCACCTCCTGCACACAAGACTGATCCAAAAGTAAGTTTTCACATCCCACCTCCTTTTACAAAAAGATTTGAAAGAACACAAAAAGAAAAAGAGGAAAAGGAGATCCTTGAGACTTTCAGAAAAGTGGAAATCAACATACCACTACTAGACGCTGTCAAGCAAATTCCTAGGTATGCCAAATTTCCGAAGGAGCTTTGCACCAATAGAAGGAAGCTTGCTGAAAGAGAAAAAGTAAGTATAGGTGAGGTAGTTACTGCTGTTATTAAAAGAGAACTCCCTACCAAATGCAAGGACAAAGGTATGTTTGCTATCTCTTGCAAAATTGGGAATGTTGGTATCAAGAAAGCCATGTGTGATCTTGGTGCATCTATCAATGTCATGCCTCTCTCCATCTATAAATCTCTCAATGCATGTGCACTCAAAGAAACAAGAGTTGTGATACAATTGGCTAATAGATCTGTAGTATATCCTATAGGTGTTTTAGAAGATGTGTTAGTCCAAGTAGATGAACTTGTCTTTCCTGCTGATTTTTATGTGATTGATACTAAGGAAGATAGTTGCAATACTAAGGAAGATAGTTGCAATACTAGTTCTGACATTCTTCTTGGACGTCCTTTCTTGAGTACTGCTAGAACTAAAATTGATGTGCATGATGGTACTCTTACCATGGAATTTGAAGGGGAAGTAATTAAGTACAATGTCTATGATGCCATGAAATATCCACATGATATGTCCCCTGTTTATGGTCTAGATATTATTGATTGTTTAAGCCAAGATGTGTTTAATGAAAATCAAGATTCTGTTTTAGATGATGATCTTTGCAGGATTGAGAACCTAAAACTAAAGGAAACAATCTGCAGCATTCAACAAGTTGAGGCAGCACAGACTTAAGACGTTCGGCCGCCGAACATAACCCACTTTCGGCCGCCGAACCCTATTGCTCCTCAGGAACCAGATTCTGTCGCACCACTTCAGGAAAACACTGTGCAGAAAGAAGGCGAACTTCGGCCGCTGAACGCAGAAGCTTTTCGGCCGCCGAACCTCACACAGCAGTCCCCAACACAAGCAAGCTCTTTCACCCCACCTTCTTTGCAGTCAAGCTCAGAACAGTACCTTCCTGAATCTGAAGAAACCAAGGAAGAACTCCTTGAACAAATCTTTCTTGCTCAGTCTGATGAGCCATGGTACGCCGATATGGTAAACTACTTGGCCACAGGTAACTTACCTTCTGACATGCCTAAGAACACTAAAGATAAAATAAAAAAGGATGCCAAATACTATGTTTGGGATGAGCCATATTTATGGAAACATTGTGCTGACCAAATGATAAGGAGATGCATTCCTGATCAAGAAATAGCATCTGTACTAACTTTTTTTCATTCATATAGTTATGGGGGACACTTCAGTCCAAGGAAAACTGCTCATAAGATACTTGAAAGTGGCCTATTTTGGCCCACCATGTTTCGAGATGCTTTTCTATTTTGCAGGACATGTGCTAGGTGTCAACAGACTGGAAATTTGAGCAAAAGAAATCAAATGCCACAAAACCCCATCATGGTCTGTGAGGTATTTGATGTTTGGGGTATAGACTTCATGGGACCATTCCCACCATCCTTTGGGTACACTTATATCATCCTTGCAGTGGATTACGTATCCAAGTGGATGGAGGCTAGAGCAACTAAGACTGATGATGCCAAGGCAGTGGTAGACTTTGTGAAAACCAACATCTTTGCCAGACATGGAGTACCAAAAGCAATCATCAGTGATAGAGGGACCCATTTTTGCAATAGGGTAGTGGAAAGCCTTCTCAGAAAACACAATGTGATCCATAGAACATCCACAGCCTACCACCCTCAGACGAATGGACAAGCTGAAGTGTCCAACAGAGAAATCAAAGCCATCCTTGAAAAGACAGTTTCTCCCAACCGAAAGGATTGGAGCTTAAGATTAGAGGATGCCTTATGGGCCTACAGAACAGCCTACAAGACTCCCATAGGTATGTCTCCTTATAGACTTGTCTATGGGAAAGCTTGTCACCTTCCAGTTGAGCTTGAGCACAAGGCATATTGGGCTGTAAAGAATTGCAACATGGACCTCAAAGAAGCCGGACACCATCGCAAGCTGCAACTGCAAGAGCTTGAGGAAATAAGACGAGATGCATATGAGAACTCTTAGAACTACAAAACAAAGACCAAAACCTCCCATGACAATCATCTTTCAAGAAAACAATTTGAGGTTGGTGATAAAGTCTTACTCTTTGACTCTCGTCTGAAACTATTCCCAGGAAAGCTACGGTCTAGGTGGATTGGACCATTCATTGTAGAACATGCATACCCACATGAAGCTGTAGACATCCGAAGCATAGAAACTGGAAAAATCTTCAAGGTGAATGGACATTGTCTTAAACCATACTTTGAAGGGTTCGCAGTACAAGTAGTGGAAGAAATTCCACTACAACATCCTTCTGCCTAGAGGATCATGCCATGCACACCACACCCCAGGGGAGTATTCAGATTCCTTTGTTCTCTTTTTCTTTCTTTTACATTGAGGACAATGCATGATTTAAGTGTGGAGGTGTATATCTCTCTTCTTCTCCCTTTCTTCTTCTTCTTCTCTTCTCTTCTTCTACAAAATCTTCATGCTTTCAGATTGCAAAATTTTTTCCTTTCTCCTTTCAGTTTTGCATTCCTTTCAGTTAATTAGCAACAGTTGAATTTTAATTTGTTTATGCTTTCAATAAAACACACACAACCACAACCTTCTTCTTCTTCTTTTTGTTTTGCTCTACTCAAACTGATGAACTATGTTGAATGAGTTTTTCTTTCCATGACCCCATTAATGTGATAACTCTTTAAACTTATGTTGAATCAATTGCAGTGAGTTGTATTCATGTTTGAGAATTGCCTTTTGAATTGAATCTTTGAGTTTTCCAATGGTGAAAAATATATTGATGACCCTCAATTGATTGAGAATAAATTGAAATTGTGTGAATGAACTTAATATGACTTGATTTAGCAATTGGTGTTGATTTGCCCAAATCATTGAGAGAAAGAAAATTCAGCAAAGGCAAAGACCTCAAAAGCACAAATTGAAAAATTGTTCCAATGGTCAAAAGACTATGAACAAGGCTAGTAGCCACTTGGATAGGTGACCAACTGAAAAATATAAACCTTCAAATCAAAAATAGGTTGGTGACATTTCCAAGCAAGATCTAAAGTGCAAAAAGCCTGAACAAAGTACTTCAAGGTAAGGGCAAGTCAATCCAAAAGCTAGAAAAAGTCTTAACAAACTAATGTGCATGTCTCTCTTGAGGAAAACAAATCCTAGCCATGGTAAGCAAAGGGAAACAAGGAAAGGGGGTAAGTAATCTTCATGCATATATTCTTCACTACAATGCTTCAAAATAAGTGTCTAGAGTATGAGCTTAAGTGGTAATAAGGATCTAGAGGAAGAAAACTTATTTGACTATGTTTATTTGCTTGAGGACAAGCGAAAGCTTAAGTGTGGGGGTATTTAATAGAGCATATTTTAGCCCATATTTTCATGATCTTATTGATGTTTATTTGCACCTATTCTACCTAATTTTGTGGTTTTAATCATGTTTTGCAAATATTAGGTGTGAAGAGACAAATTGGAGAAAATGCTCTTAAAAACACCGAAAAGTGCCAAAAATGCAAAGAAGACCTTCGACAGCACTTTCGGCCGCCAAACCATGCATCCAGAGACGAAAGTCCACTACTTTTGGCCGCCGAATCTCTACTTTCGGCCGCCGAACCTTCAGAACATAGCCGAAAGTCCAGCCTCCGAAACTCAACTTAGGCAGCCGAAAATGCGCTCTATTGCACTCTTTCCTTATTCAAGAAGCCATATCCCAAGTTGCCATATTTGAGGAGCCAAATAAGGGAAGTATCTTGAGATCCAAATCTTCAAGATTCACATTCAATTATTGGATTTCAAGATCCCCCTTATTAAGGAAAGAAAATCCAAAGATCACATGCTTCCTACTTAGTGCCATGCACATTCAAAATTCAAAATGAGTCTCCACCTTCCTTATTAGTGCATGGGCAGCCTCTTAACTCTTAAGGCAACATCTTGAAGACCTTGGGAAGCAATTAAAAAGACCAAAGAGCCCCCACTTGCCTTCTATCACATGTGACTCGTTTTTGCCTTCACTCATGCACAAACAAGGCACATGCAACACCAAGGACACTTTGGATAGCCTCTAAAAGTCTCCTGGACTTCCATGAAACCCTAGGCAGCCTCTCAAGACTTATTTAAAGGCTTCAAGAAGACAAGAAAGGCAGCTTTTCATCCTCCAAATTCGGCCAAGCAAGGGCAGCCCCTTCTCCACCTTGGTTCTTCATCTTCTTACTTTCTTTTCATCTATTTTCTGTTTTGGTTCAGCCATGAGTGGCTGAAACCCTCTTTCTAGTTGAAGTTTGGTTGAAACTAAGGTTGTTTAAAAGGTTGTGAGATCTGAACATAAAGTGTTTGATTTTGGTTTATTCAATATTCATGCAATTGTGCTTAATTCTAAAGATTGCTTTGTTGTTTTGATCAAATTGGCCACTTGATTCTTGATTAAAAAGTTAATTGATTGTTGGATTAGGATATTTGTTAGTCCGTAATTGCTGGAAATATTCTGTCCATAGAACACTTGGTGTAAAAACCCAAGAAATTGTATGATCTAGCAACATCTCATGCGTTTGAGTAGCTAGGGTTTGGATCTTTCTTGTTCTTCATGCAATTGGCAATTGTTTTGATGCCATTGGCCCAAGGACGTTCCTTGGCAATTTATTGATTAGTAATTGGTTAGAGGACATTCCCTAATCAGTTTGTTCATAAGGAAAGACATGGTGGTGAGAAGCGTCTTTCACCCCCATAACCAACCTATTGATTCAATCAAGATAACCATGTTTCAATGATCAACCCAAACAACCAAAGTGGATCCATATCTTCAACTAGACTTTTCTCATATTGATTTCTTCTTTTATTTTAATTACTTGATGTTTCAATTACTTTTAATAGTTGTTAGTCAAATCATCTCAAAACCCCCCTTTTTACTTTTCTTGCACTTGTTTCTATTTCTCTTGATTACTTGCCTTCACTTGTGCTTTCAATTAGTTCTATTGGTCTTGATTGAGATAAATAAATAGGTAATCAATTCTCTGTGGATACGATCCTTCACCACTATCTGCAGTTGTAAATTGTAGGTGATCAAGAAGGTTATTTTTGATCGGCCTCGACAACCGCACTGTCACCAAGGGCAATGTCTAGCAGGTCTAGCAGGGAAAGAGCAGTGAGAGACCCTAGAAGGTCTTTGGATATGAACAGAAGCAAATCAGTAAGGGGAACAGTGCAAGGAGGAATGTCAGAGGATGTGGGGGATGATATGGATGTGGATCAAAGGAGGGATGGCAGTCTTGGAGTGAGTATGTCGGAGGAGGGTATGAGAGAGTCCCAAGGAGGCACTCAGGCCTCGGGATTTGTTCAGCCACCCCAGTACCCACCCTTTTCTCAAAATCCCGGGTATTCGATGGGAGGTATATCGGATTACCCCAGCTTTAGCCCTTACCACTCACACATGCCATACCCACCTTTCTACCCACCATACCCACAGTACCCTATGTACCCACCCCCGTCCTTCTACCCAGGTACAGCAAACCCTACCCCAGGGGATGCTGCACCTCCTCCACCACCAGCAGAACCTACTGTCCCAGAAACCCAAATGCCTAAACCTAGCTCATCTGGAGGGAGCAAGGTCAAGATGACCGACTACATGAAGCTGGGTGCTCCCCAATTTGAAACCGGTGATGACCCATTTGTGTACCTTGAGAGGGTCAAGATGATTACAGATGAGATAGGAGCTGATGACAGTAGAGCCATTCAGATGGCTGGGTTCACCCTGAAGTGTAAGAAGGCCCGAGAGTGGTTTAAAAACTATGTGAACCCGAGGTTGGATAGTCTATCCTGGGAGGAGTTTGCAAATGAGTTTGCAGGATGGGCTTTCCCTGACAGTTCAAGGGAGCTGAAGATGATTGAGTTTGAGCAGTTGAGGCAGACGGATGAGATAAGTGTGGATGAGTACACAGACAGGTTTTTGGAGCTGTTGCCGTTTGCCGGGCAGAATCTGGATACAGATCAGAAGAAGTCAAGGAGGTATATCATGAAGCTCCATTCCAGGTATTCCTCCTTGATTCAGTCAGCAGAGAGGGAGAGTTTCCATGCCATTGTGGATATGGCTCGGAGGATGGAGGCTAATGCAATCATCGAAGGGAAAGTCAAGCAGTCAGTGGCACAACCTTCTGGTTCCAAGACCCCAGGTGGGGGAAGAATAGACCCTTCTTCTCTGAGTTCAGCTAGTAAGAGGTGGAGCAATACCACCAAAAAGTCAAAGAAGAACAAGTTCTGGAGCAAGATCAAGTCAGGTCTGGGATTGGGAAGTGGCTCGAGCTCAGGTGCAGATAATGCTGTATGTAGGAAGTGTGGGAAGCCGCACAAAGGTGTATGTCTGGTTGGGATGACAGCCTGCTTTAGATGTGGGCAGGAGGGACACATGGCTCGGGAGTGTCCTAGAGCAGCTTTTATGGAACAGTCTCAGCAGATAGCTTCTGGTAGTATGGCTCAGCCAGCAGCTCCAGCCGCGACTCAGGCTAGTGGCAGAGGCAGAGGGAGAGGAGCAGCCTCTTCTTCAGAGGGTTTTAGAGGTGAAGGTCCATCAGCTCCAGCACGGATCTTCACCATGACACAGCAGGAGGCAAATGCATCAAACATCGTGGTGTCAGGTAATCTCATCATTGGTTGTTCAGATGTTTATGCCTTAATGGACCCTAGTGCATCTCATTCTTTCATTGCTCTGAGGGCCGTCGAGAGGTTGGGATTGATGGTCTCTGGGTTAGAGTGTCCCCTATGGGTCAGTGGACCTAAGTGTGACCCGTCAGTGGCAGAGTCAGTCTGCCAGTGTAGTCCAGTTT
Source organism: Manihot esculenta (assembly GCF_001659605.2). NCBI lineage: Eukaryota > Viridiplantae > Streptophyta > Magnoliopsida > Malpighiales > Euphorbiaceae > Manihot > Manihot esculenta. Next base: position 14,105,548 of record NC_035176.2, on the reverse strand, counting down.
TTGTTGAGGGGAGATGCCTTTCTAGCGACCTTGTGGTTCTAGATTTGACAGATTTTGACGTCATTCTAGGGATGGATTGGCTACCTACCCATGGTGCTACCTTGGATTGCAGAGACAAGGTAGTCAGGTTCAGATGTCAGGATGGGTCAGAGATTGTCTTCAGAGGAGACAGGGGGAGTACACCTAGAGGTTTGATATCGGCCCTACAGGCTCGTAGGCTCCTCATGAGGGGTTGTCAGGGTTTTCTAGCTCATGTGAGAGAGCTGGATAGTCATGTCAGAGAGCCCGCCTCAGTGCCCGTGGTCAGAGAGTTCTTAGATGTTTTCCCAGACAAACTGCCAGGTTTACCACCTGCTAGGGAGATAGAGTTCGAAATTGAATTGATGCCTGGAACCAGACCGATCTCTATCCCTCCCTACAGGATGGCACCAGTAGAATTGAAGGAGCTTAAGGAGCAGTTCCAAGAGTTGGTAGATAGAGGCTTCATCCGACCGAGTACCTCACCTTGGGGTGCTCCAGTGCTGTTTGTGAGAAAGAAGGATGGATCCCTCAGACTTTGTATCGACTACAGGCAGTTGAACAAGGTCACTACCAAGAATAAGTACCCGTTGCCAAGGATCAACGATCTATTCGACCAGCGAGCAGGAGCAGGTTGTTTCTCCAAAATAGATCTGAGATCGGGGTATCATCAAATGAGGATAAGAGAAGAGGATGTGCCGAAGATGGCATTCAGGACCAGATATGGGCACTATGAGTTCCTTGTGATGCCGTTCGGGTTGACCAATACCCCTGCAGCATTCATGGATCTCATGAACAGAGTATTTAGCCAGTACCTGGATGTAATACCCGGCTAGAGTCCGGCATCGGAATTCTACTTTCCGGTGGCATCTCGGATGTCGGAACCCTCTAGAAGGGTAGTAGATCTGTTTTTCTAAATTAAGTATAAAAGGAAATGAGTTTTGAAAGGAAAGAGCCAAGGAAGAAATGCAAGGTTCGGCCGCCGAAGGTGAAAGTTTGGCCGCCGAACATGCATTGCTTTTGGTTTCACGTTAGACCGCCGAAGGTGGTCTGGCTAGACACCTATAAAAGGCCCTAGGTCGGTGAATGGATAAGATTTTCTTTCAATTCACAGCCAGAGGTGAGACCATGATCTTTCTTGGGTGATTTTCATGTTTTCTTCAAATCTTGCAAAGTTTTGCTCCATATCTCCAAGTTGGGATCGTTTATCTTCTTGTTTGTAAGAGGTAAGTGAAGATCCTGAACTTATTTTCATGATTTATGCAAGTTTTATGGAGTTTTATGGGTAGAGATGCATGTTTAGGTTAAGTTGAGTTTTTGGTGGATTTGTGGTCAAAGCATGCTTCTGTGTTTCTTTGTGTTGTTTGTTGGGGTTTTAAGTTAGTTTTGGACCCCTTTGTGCCTATACTTGAGTATATGCAGGTTATGGAAGTTTGGGTTGCATGTGTGTGTGAAGTTGGGTGAGTTTTGGTTGAAGCAGAGCAGGGTTCTGCCTTATTGGCAAACCTAGTTTCGGCCGCCGAAGGAAGGTTCGGCCGCCGAACATGCTAAGGAGGTGGTTTCGGCTGCCGAAGCTTGCCCAGGCTTGCCCCCGAAAGTTTGGACTTTCGGCTCTGGAGAGGGTTTCGGCCGCCGAAGGTGCCGCCGAAGGTTAGGGACTTTCTTCTCTGGAGAGGACTTTCGGCAGCCGAAGTGCCGCCGAAAGTGCTTGAGGTTCGGCTCTGGAAGGGACTTTCGGCCGCCGAACCTGCCGCCGAAAGTGCCCTGTCCAGCCTTCTTTTGCATGTTTTATGTGAGTCTTTTAGGATGTTTTAGGGGGGTTTTGGGGAGTTTTCTAGAGTTGTTCTTGAGTAAGTTTGGGCCCTCATTTGAGTCCATCTGTGTAGGAACGGACCAGAGTAACCAAAAAGGTCAGCAGTGAGCACTGCTTCAGAGTCAGCTCAGAGTCAGCTAGAGGTGAGTGGAACTAAACTTAAGGTTTTAAATTGAGAAATTAAATGCTTTTAGCATGTTCCATGCATCATGATATGTAATAGGTTGAGTGCACTAGAATACACTAATGTGACGCATTGCATTATTCTATGCTTGTACGGATCGGACATAGTTTGGATTCATTAGCCCTCCGAGTAAAGTCCTGAGGAGCCTTGAGAGGGCCGGGCACAGAGCACCATAGAGTGTGTAATCAAGTCCTGAGGAGCTCCTTCGCGGGCCAGGCACAGAACAGAGGGAGTTTTGAATCTGTCCGTCTGAGATGGGTGATTTACTTGTGATGTGATGCATTCCATGTGAGCATGTTTATTAACATGTTTTATTGTTCTACTCACTGGGCTCGTATAGCTCATCCCTCTCCTTTAACCCAGTCTTCCAGGATCAGAGTTAAGGGAAAGTTCAGCAGGCTATAGGAAGAGTAAAAAGAGGTGTAATAGCTAGTATGGACATGTAATATTGTAAAGAAATGTCCTAGTCTTATATAGTGGAGAGTATGTGCTTGACCCATGTTGTAAATCCTTTTTGTATACATGGTCTGTTTATGTAATGTTATGTAAAATTTTTTATGAGTATGTGAAAACCAGGCTTAACAGAGTATGAGTTGAACCTATTTAGAGCATTGATGAGAGCTCTAGTAAGGGGTTCTGTAGTACAGAGATAGTGCATGTGTAACGACCCCAAATTGGACCGTCACCGGTGCTAGGATTCAGGTCGGCTTAAGGCCGCCAGAACCCGTAGCAAGCCTGCTATACTCTCTGTGTACCTGTACAATCTCATACATGGTCATACATTTTCTGTGAAAATAAAATTCTTTTCTGAAGCAAGGCTTAACCTTTGCATGTACTATCTCTGTACTCTGTACTCTGTACTCTGTACCCCTGACTAGAGCTTGCTCTAGATGGGTTAACTCATACCTGTTAAGCCTGGTTTTTCACATACTCTGTACAACAGTTATATCAACAAACCATGTATACAAAGATTTACAACACAAACATAGCTAAGTCAAGCACAACTGTAACTGTATACACACCTAGTACATCTCTTTAGTATTACATGTCCATTCTAAGCTATTACAACTCTCGTTATTCTTTCTGTACTCTGCTGATCTCCCCTGTACACTGTACACTGAACCTGCAAGACTGGGGTTAAGGGAGTGGGATGAGCTCTAAAGCCCAGTGAGTAGAACAGTAAAACATATCATTAAAACATGACCTTATGGAATGCATCATAACACAGACAATTCACATCAAGGGTAAACCTGTCACCAAATAGTCCCAGTATCTCATACCAAGGCGTAGTCAAAGGCACCTGGATTTCCTATCTCATATATGTATATGTGTCTATAACACCTGTACTTACCATTGCCAGGGTGTAGTCAAAGGCTCCTGGACTTTACTATACCTGCCAGGGCGTAGTCAAAGGCTCCTGGACTTCTATACCTTCCAGGGCGTAGTCAAAGGCTCCTGGACTTATCTCAGTGACTATTGGATCATTCAGCATTCACCCACATCAACAAATAACTATGCAATGCAACATATTCGTGGATTCTAATGCAAACAACCTACTGCATAACCATGATGCATGAAATATGTTAAAAACATTCCATTTCTCAAGTAAAAGAATTAGGTTTAGTTCCACTCACCTCTGGCTATCTGGACAGACTCTGCAGGCTCTGAACGCTGGAGCAGTACTCACTGCTGCTCTCTCTGGTTCCTCTGGTCTGTGTAGGCACAGATAAACTCAAATGAGAGACCAAACTAACGCAAGAACAACTCTATTAACCTCCCCAAGAATCCCCTTAAACTCACTCAAACATCCATGCAAAGCATGCAAAGGAAGGCTGGACAGAACACTTTCGGCGGCAGGTTCGGCGGCCGAAAGTCCTCTCCAGAGCCAAAACTCATGCACCTTCGGCGGCCGAATCTCAACTTTCGGCAGCCGAACCCTTTCAGGGGCACGTTTCGGGGGCTGAAAGGCACTCCAGAGACAAAAGTCTCTAACCTTCGGCGGCACCTTCGGCGGCCGAAACCCCCTCCAGAGCCGAAAGTCCAAAAGCTCGGGGGCAAGCTTGGGTAGCCGAAGCCACCTCCTCAGGGGTTCGGCGGCCGAACCTTTCTTCGGCGGCTGAAGCTGGGTTCATCAGCAAGGCAGAAACTTGCTCTGCCTCTCGCCAAAATGCACAAACCTCTCCCAATCTCAACCACCTCAAGTCCTCAACTTGCATACACCCAAGTATATGCTCAAAGGGGCCAGAAACTACCTAAAAACCCCAACAACACAACACATATAACACATAAACATGCTTTTATCAACAAAACACCAAAACCCTCACTTTTTACCCTATTCATGCAACTCTACCCAAAACCCTTCTAAAACCTTCAGAAAACATGAAAACAAGCTTAGGATCTTCACTTACCTCTTGAAACCAAGAAGATGAACGATCCCAACATGGAGTTTTGGAGCAACTCTCCTTCAAACTCTCCAAACTTCACAACTTTGTGTTTTTAGCTCAAAACCTTCAAAAACCCATAAAAATCAATCAACTCTTGGCATGATTTGATGAAAACATGAAGAAAACGTAAGAAGGACAGGGTTTCACCTCAGAAAGTGAAAGAAACGGCAGAGCTTATCCTTTCAACCGACTGAGGGCCTTTTATAGGTGGCTGGCCAGACCACCTTCGGCGGCCTATCGTGAAACCGAAAGCCATGCATATTCGGCGGCCAAACCTCACCTTCGGCGGCCGAACCTGGCTTTTCTGCCTTGGTTCTTTTCTTTCAAAAATTCGGTTCTTGTTAACTTAAAACATGAAAATATCCTACATTACTTTAGAAAAACATCACTCTTACCCTTCTAGAGCATTCCGACATCCTGGAGTCCACCGGACGACAGGAATTCCGATGCCGGACTCTAGCCAGGTATTACAGCATGCACAGGTTAAGCCTTGTTTCAGCGTAACGTTTTATGTTTTTACAAAAAATGTATGATCATGTATGGGATTTTACAGGTACACAGAGAGTATAGCAGGCTTGCTACGGGTCCCGGCAACCTTAAGTCGACCTGGATCCTAGCGCCGGTAGCGGTCCGATTTTTGGGTCGTTACAGATTGGTATCAGAGCCCTAGGTTCATATGGTCTCACCTATAGAGAGAGTGTCGGGCTCATAGAGGTTCTAGTCGGTCAAGCACAAGAGGGAAGCATGTCCACTAGGATAGGATGTTGAGTTCTGTCTATTTGCTGAGGTGCAATGCCATGAGGTATGCATGTACATTGTTGTTATGTGATGTTTATATGCTGATGTGTGCTGTTGTGTGTTGTTTTCCAGAAAGTAAAGATGAGAGGAACTCATCGATCTGCACGATTGACTGGAGTCCCACCAGAAAGTGAGGGTACAGCTGCTCGTCCTCCTGCGTTGCCAAAGGCAATGTCTCAGAGATCAAGCAGGGAGGGTACGTCAAGGGACCCTAGAAGGTCTTTTGACGAGAGCAGAAGAGGAGCAGATAGAGGAGGGAGCTCAGAGGAAGTGAGGGAGGCTATGGATGTGGATCAGCAAAGAGAGGAAAGTATGGGTATGGGCAGGTCGGAAGAGGGTATGGGAGAGTCTCTGGGAGACGCTCAGGCCTCGAGGTTTGGTTATCCACCCTTTCCACAGGGCCCGGGGTATCCGATGGGGGGTACGTCGGATTACTCGAGTTTTACCCCATATCCTACCTACATGCCTTATATGCCTTATCCTCCTTTTTACCCACCTTATCCCATGTATCCACCCACAACTTTCCATCCCAGTGCAACATACCCAGATCCAAGTGATACAGCACCTTCTGCACCACCAGAACCAGAACCAGTAGCACTAGTTGTCCAAGTACCTCAACCTAGCTCAGCTGAGGGAAGCAAAGTGAAAATGACAGAGTATCTGAAATTGGATGCTCCCAAATTCAATACGGGAGACGATCCATTTGAGTACCTCAGGATGGTTAAGATGCTAACCGATGAGTTAGGAGCTGATGATAGCAGAGCCATTGAGATGGCAGGGTTCACATTGAAATGTAAGAAAGCTGGAGAGTGGTTCAAGAATTATGTGGAACCCAGGTTGGACAGTATGTCATGGGGAGAGTTCGCCAATGAATTTGCTGGGTGGGCTTTTCCTGACAGTTTCAGGGAGTTGAAAGTGGTAGAATTTGAGCAACTGAGGCAGACTGAAGAAATGAGTGTAGATGAATACACAGATAAGTTCCTGGACCTGCTTCAGTATGTGGGTCAGGCTTATGACACTGACCAGAAGAAGGCAAGGAGATATACCATGAGACTGCATCCCAGGTATGCCTCCTTGATTCTGCCAGCAGAGAAAGAGAGTTTCCACTCTATCGTGGATGCCGCAAGGAAGATGGAGGCGAGCGCCATTATTCAAGGGACAGTAAAACAGCAAGTGGCACAACCTTCGGGTTCTAAGACCCCCAGTGCAGCAACTTCTGGCAGCAGGAAAGGAGAAAAGTTTAAGGCTAAGAAAGGCAAGTTCTGGAATAAGGTTAAGTCTAGTCTGGGAATGGGTAGTGGCTCAAGCTCTGGCACAGGCAGTACAATATGTATGAGATGTGGAAGACAGCACAGAGGAGTTTGTCGGTTGGGATCTTCAGCCTGTTATAAATGTGGGCAGGAGGGACATTTTGCTCGGGAATGTCCTCAAGTGACCTTTATGGCACCATCCCAGCAGATGAGCTCAGGCAGTGTAGCTCAGCCAGCAGCTCCAGCCATACCTCAGAGTAGTGGCAGAGGCAGAGGGAGAGGGTCAGCCTCTTCTTCAGCAGTAGATTCCCGAGGTGAAGGTCCGGTAGCCCCCAGCACGGATCTTCACTGTGACTCAAGAGGAGGCGAACACGTCGAACACAGTGGTGTCAGGTAATCTCATCATTGGGTGTTCTGATGTGTATGCTTTGATGGACCCCGGTGCTTCTCACTCTTTTATTGCTTCGAGAGCCGTGGAGAGATTGGGTCTAATGATGTCTGAGTTAGAGTGTCCTCTTTGGGTCAGTGGATCCAAATGTGACCCATCAGTGACAGAGTCAGTTTGTCGTTTCAGTCCAGTGCTCATAGAGGGTAGATGCCTTCCAACTGACCTGGTGGTTCTAGATTTGACAGATTTTGATGTCATTCTAGGGATGGATTGGCTATCTGCATATAGTGCTACCTTGGACTATAGAGACAAGGTAGCTAGTCTCAGAGACCAGGATGGGTCAGCGTGTGTCTTCAGAGGAGACAGGAAGGGGACACCTAGAGGTCTGATCTCAGCCCTTCAGGCTCGTAGGTTGCTTAGGAGGGGTTGTCAAGGGTTTCTAGCTCATGTGAGAGAGCTAGATAGACACGTCAGGGAACCAGCCTCAGTACCTGTAGTCTGAGAATTTCTAGATGTCTTCCCAGATGAGCTTCCAGGACTACCACCTGATAGGGAGATAGAGTTTGAAATAGAATTACTGCCTGGTACCAGACCTATCTCTATTCCTCCCTACAGGATGGCGCCAGCAGAGTTAAAAGAGCTGAAAGAGCAGTTGCAGGACTTGGTAGATAAGGGTTTCATCCGCCCTAGTACCTCACCTTGGGGTGCTCCAGTACTGTTTGTCAGAAAGAAGGATGGATCCCTCAGACTTTGTATCGACTATAGGCAGTTGAACAAGGTCACTACCAAGAATAAGTATCCCCTACCTAGGATTGACGATCTATTTGACCAGCTAGCTGGAGCAGGTTGTTTTTCTAAAATAGATCTGAGGTCCGGGTATCATCAACTGAGAGTCAGAGAAGTAGATGTGCCAAAGACAGCTTTCAGGACCAAGTATGGGCATTATGAGTTCTTAGTAATGCCGTTTGGGTTGACTAATGCCCCTGCAGCATTCATGGATCTCATGAACAGAGTTTTCAGCAAGTATCTGAATCACTTTGTTATTGTCTTCATCGATGATATCTTAGTGTATTCCAGAGATGCAGAGGAGCATGCCCAGCATCTGAGGATAGTTCTGCAGACTCTGAGAGAGCATGGCTTGTATGCCAAGTTATCTAAGAGTGAGTTTTGGTTGAGGAGCATTTCATTCTTAGGGCATGTAGTATCAGCAGAAGGTATTGAGGTAGACCCCAAGAAGATAGAAGCTGTAGCTAACTAGCCTAGACCCACCACAGTGACTGAGATCCAGGTTACTACAGGAGGTTCGTTCATGACTTCTCAAAGATTGCTGCTCCTATGACCAAATTGATGCAGAAAAACCAGAAGTTCGTGTGGTCAGACCAGTGTGAAGAGAGCTTTGAAGAGCTAAAGAGAAGATTAACATCAGCACCGGTGTTAGCTCTGCCTGTCAATAATGAGGACTTCACAGTGTTCTGTGATGCGTCCAGAGTGGGATTGGGTTGTGTTCTGATGCAGAATGACAGGGTGATTGCCTATGCTTCTAGACAGCTCAAGAAGCATGAGTTGAATTACCCCACCCATGACCTGGAGATGGCAACAGTTATCTTTGTACTCAAGATGTGGAGGCATTACCTTTATGGGGTTAAATGCGAGATCTTCACAGATCACAAGAGTTTACAGTACATCTTGAGTCAAAAAGAGCTGAATTTGAGGCAAAGAAGATGGGTGGAACTGCTCAGTGACTATGATTGCAGAATCCAGTACTATCCGGGTAAGTCAAATGTTGTGGCAGACGCCCTAAGCCGGAAATCACTAGGCAGTTTGTCCCATATAGCAGCAGAGAGAAGATCAGTGGTGATGGAGTTTTACAAGCTCATCGACGAAGGGCTATAGCTAGGGTTGTCTGGTACGGGTGCGTTGATAGCACAGACGAGAGTGAATCATGTGTTTCTGACGCAGGTGGCTCAGAAACAGCATGAGGTCCCAGAGTTAATGAAAATTGCCAGAATGGTTCAGTCAGGCAACAGTGCAGAGTTCAGATTTGACAGCAAAGGGATCCTCCGCTTTGGGAATCGCCTATGTGTACCAGATGACATCAGTCTAAAAGGAGACATTATGAGGGAAGCTCATAATGCAAGGTATAGTGTGCACCCTGGAGCCACTAAGATGTATCAGGATCTGAAAAGAGTGTATTGGTGGCCAGCTATGAAGAAGGAAGTGGCACAGTTTGTGTCCGCCTGTGAGGTGTGCCAGAGGGTGAAACTAGAACATCAGAAGCCGGCTGGAATGCTTAACCCACTGCCGATTCCAGAGTGGAAATGGGAGCACATAGTTATGGATTTTGTAGTGGGCTTACCGGCAGCGTCCAACAGGTTAGACTCCATATGGGTGATTGTGGATAGACTGACGAAATTTGCTCATTTCATCCCTGTTAGGAGTACTTACTCTGTGGATCAGTTGGCACAGGTTAATTTGGAGGAGATAGTAAGGTTGCATGGAGTTCCAGTGTCTATAGTATTAGATAGAGGACCTCAGTTCACCTCCAGATTTTGGCGGAGTCTGTAGAGTGCGATGGGCACAAGGTTGGATTTCAGCACTGCTTTCCATCCACAGACTGACGGACAATCAGAGAGGACCATCCAGACCATAGAGGATATGCTCCGAATGTGTGTGTTAGACTTTGGCGGTTCTTGGAAGCAGCATCTACCTTTGGTGGAGTTTGCTTACAATAACAACCATCATGCTAGCATAGAGATGGCCCCTTATGAAGCTTTGTATGGAAGGAAGTGCAGATCACCTGTTTGCTGGGAAGAAGTAGGAGAGGCGGCTCTTGCAGGGCCGGAGCTAGTAGAGATCACCAGCAGAGTGGTGCCCATGATCAGAGAGAGAATCAAGACTACTCAAAGCAGACAGAAAAGCTATGCAGATATCCGCAGGAAGCAGATAGAGTTTCAGGAAGGTGATATGGTATTGCTGAAGATGTCTCCAATGAAGGGAGTTGTAACGACCCGGAAACCGGTACCCCTCAGTAACGGTCCGAACCATCACTGGCACTAGGATCCAGATCGGCTTAAGGCCGCCGGGACCCGTAGCAAGCCGACTATACTCTCTGTGTGCCTGATAAATCCCATACATGATACAAAGATACTCAACAATCCTGTAAAACTTTGTAGGCTTAACTACTGCTACTCAGATATAGCAATCTGAAATGGCCCTCAGGGCCTATACCAGGGACTACTATCTGCTGTGGATCAAGGGAATGAAACCCTTTTAATCTGTAACACATTCCACTGGTATCTCATCGAAGCCATACATTAAGCCTAACTCACACATTTCTCATCAAGAAACGTAAAACAGGATTCATGTACAGGGGATTAATCATACATCACACTATAGTAATGATACTAGGAAAAGCACAAGTCTATCCAGTATACGACAGTACATATCTATACATTACATTACAACTAATCTTTTAATTACATCATGTCCACTACACTATTACAGCATACATTCACGCACAACTTTCCTCTGTACTCTTGCTGACTTTGACTTCCCATAGCTATCTCAGAACCTGCAAAACTGGGGTTAAGGGAGTGGGATGAGCTCTAGAGCCCAGTGAGGAGGAACAATAAAAACAGTTCATTCATTACATGCTCTCATGAAATGCATCACATCACAAACATATCATTTCAAGGATGAATTTGTCACCAATAACCCTTAACTACATGTTATAATAATGCCAACTATGCCAAGGAGACTATGTCATCACCTGGTCTACACTTATCTCTCTGATATCATAACATGACCAACTGTGCAAAGGAGACGAGGTCTCACCTGGTCTACACTTAACTCTGATTTGACAGCCCAGCTGTCTCACTCATAGTACCAGGAGCGACCTGGACTATCCAGGGGCGACCTGGTATGGCTATCTCATGCCATAACTCTGTATCTGCTCTCTGTCAAGGGCTAAGGATCATCCAACATTCATCCACAGGAACAACAACATATGCAATGCATCATATTCGTGAATTCTAATGCAACACAACCTAATACATCACATGGCAGTTTATGATGCATGGATCATGCTAGAATCGTGTCATTTCTCAAAATAAAATATTCAGTTTAGTTCCACTCACCTCTAGCCAATGCTGGCTAACTCTGGGCCAACTCTAACTCTGGAGCCTCCTCGGTTCCTCGGTCCAATCCTACACAGATGGACGTAAATGAGGTACCAAACATACTCTAACATAACTATGAACATCTCTCCAAAAACCCTCTAAAACATCACAAAACATGCATGCAAAACAAGCAAAGGAAGGCTGGACAGGGCACCTTCGGCAGCACCTTCGGCGGCCGAATGTCTCCTCCAGAGACGAAAGTCAGGCATGTTCGGCGGCCTAACTTGGACTTTCGGGGGCCGAACCTGAGTTTAGCCAGAACTCAGTTTCGTGCACAAGGACGCCTGCCAGTCCCTCCATCACCTGTTCAGACCTCAACACATGCATTTAACCCTTCTAAACCATGCATAAACACTTCAACAAGCCTAAGGGAGCTTCATATAACTTTAAACGCCAACAAACAAGCTCACAAGACACACATCAAACATAAAGGATTCATAAACCCTATGATGCACATCTCATGCAAACTCATGCCTAGCTCCCTTTTCCCTTTACAAAACTCATAAAAACATCATAAGAACCATGGATCAACACTTACCTCTTGAAGAACAAAGGCTGAGATGATCCAAACTCAAAGATATGGAGAAACCAAGCTTCAAAAGCTTCAAACTCCAAAACCTTGTTTCAAGCTCACAACTCTTCAAAACAAGGGTAAAACTCATTCAAACCGTGAAAGATTTGAAGAAAAACCATGAAAATACTTTAAGGAGATCAAGACCTCACCTAGGTCAGAAGGAGAGAAGAAACCTCCTCCTTTTTCTGCCACTCGGTGCCCTTATAGATGAGCAACCGCCTCAGGTTCGGCTGCCGAATCGCATGCAAAACTATGCAACCTTCGGCGGCCGAACTTAACCTTCGGGGGCCGAAACTAGGGAACTTTAGGCGGTCGAACTTAACCCTTAGGGGGCCGAACATGGCAAAATGCCTCCTTGGCCATATCTCTTCAAAACTCAATCCTTTTCTACGCTAAACCTTTAAAACACTTGCACATATTTTAGAAAACTTTCTCTTACCCTTCCAGAGACCTCTGACATCCTCGAACTCCCCCGGACGGTAGGAATTCCGATGTCTGAATCTAGCCGGGTATTACAGGAGTGGTTCGCTTTGGGAAGAAAGGTAAGCTAGCGCCACGATACATTGGACCCTTTGAGATCTTGTAGAAGATCGGGAATGTGTCGTATAAGCTGGATTTACCTGCTTCGATGGAGAGAATTCACCCGGTTTTCCATGTTTCTATGCTCCGAAAGTTCGTGTCAGATCCAAGTAAGGTTCTTAGTGAGCCTGAAGTGGAGATCCTTGGAGATCTCACCTATGTAGAGCAGCCAGTGCGGATCCTCGACACGCAGATCAGAAAGTTAAGGAACAAGGAAATTCCAATGGTGAAAGTCCTTTGGAACCACCACAATCTAAAAGAGTGCACTTGGGAGACACAGGAGTCTATGCTCCAGCAATATCCATATCTGTTTTCAGGTTAGTTTCCTCCTTTTTATGTGTTTCATTGTTTGTGGAACATTCGAGGACGAATGTTCTTAATGGGGGGAGAATGTAATACCCAGCTAGAGTCCGACATCGGAATTCTACTTTCCGGTGGCATCTCGGATGTCGGAACCCTCTAGAAGGGTAGTAGATCTATTTTTCTAAAGAATTTTAGTATGTTTTAATGTTTTAAGTATAAAAGGAAATGAGTTTTGAAAGAAAAGAGCCAAGGAAGAAATGCAAGGTTCGGCCGCCGAAGGTGAAAGTTCGGCCGCCGAAGGTGAAAGTCCGGCCGCCGAACATGCATGGCTTTTGGTTTCACGTTAGGCCACCGAAGGTGGTCTGGCCAGCCATCTATAAAAGGCCCTAGGTCGGTGAATGGATAAGATTTTCTTTCAATTCACAGCCAGAGGTGAGACCATGATCTTCCTTGGGTGATTTTCATGTTTTATTCAAATCTTGCAAAGTTTTGATGGGTTTTATGTTGTTTTGAAGCTTTTGAGCAAATTAACCACAAGTTTTGAAGTTTGGAGACGTTGGAAGTGTTTTGCTCCATATCTCCACGTTGGGATCGTTTATCTTCTTGTTTGTAAGAGGTAAGTGAAGATCCTGAACTTCTTTTCGTGATTTATGCAAGTTTTATGGAGTTTTATGGGTAGAGATGCATGTTTAGGTTAAGTTGAGTTTTTGGTGGATTTGTGGTCAAAGCATGCTTCTGTGTTTCTTTGTGTTGTTTGTTGGGGTTTTAAGTTAGTTTTGGACCCCTTTGTGCCTATACTTGAGTATATGCAGGTTATGGAAGTTTGGGTTGCATGTGTGTGTGAAGTTGGGTGAGTTTTGGTTGAAGCAGAGCAGGGTTCTGCCTTATTGGCAAACCCAGTTTCGGCCGCCGAAGGAAGGTTCGGCCGCCGAACATGCTAAGTGGTTTCGGCTGCCGAAGCTTGCCCAGGCTTGCCCCCGAAAGTTTGGACTTTCGGCTCTGGAGAGGGTTTCGGCCACCGAAGGTGCCGCCGAAGGTTAGGGACTTTCATCTCTGGAGAGGACTTTCGGCAGCCGAAGTGCCGCCGAAAGTGCTTGAGGTTCGGCTCTGGAAGGGACTTTCGGCCGCTGAACCTGCCGCCAAAAGTGCCCTGTCCAGCCTTCTTTTGCATGTTTTATGTGAGTCTTTTAGGATGTTTTAGGGGGGTTTTAGGGAGTTTTCTAGAGTTGTTCTTGAGTTAGTTTGGGCCCTCATTTGAGTCCATCTGTGTAGGAACGGACCAGAGGAACCAAAGAGGTCAGCAGTGAGCACTGCTTCAGAGTCAGCTCAGAGTCAGCTAGAGGTGAGTGGAACTAAACTTAAGGTTTTAAATTGAGAAATTAAATGCTTTTAGCATGTTCCATGCATCATGATATGTAATAGGTTGAGTGCACTAGAATACACTAATGTGACGCATTGCATTATTCTATACTTGTACGGATCAGACATAGTTTGGATTCATTAGCCCTCCGAGTAAAGTCCCGAGGAGCACTGAGAGGGCCGGGCACAGAGCACCATAGGGTGCGTAATCAAGTCCTGAAGAGCTCCTTCGCGGGTCGGGCACAGAACATAGGGAGTTTTGAATCTGTCCGTCTGAGATGGGTGATTTACTTGTGATGTGATGTATTCCATGTGAGCATGTTTATTAACATGTTTTATTGTTCTACTCACTGGGCTCGTATAGCTCATCCCACTCCTTTAACCCAGTCTTGCAGGATCAGAGTTAAGGGAAAGTTCAGCAGGGTACAGGAAGAGTAAAAAGAGGTGTAATAGCTAGTATGGACATGTAATATTGTAAAGAAATGTCCTAGTCTTATATAGTGGAGAGTATGTGCTTGACCCATGTTGTAAATCCTTTTTGTATACATGGTCTGTTTATGTAATTTTATGTAAATGTTTTTATGAGTATGTGAAAACCAGGCTTAACAGAGTATGAGTTGAACCTGTCTAGAGCATTGATGAGAGCTCTAGTAAGGGGTTCTGTAGTACAGAGATAGTACATGCACAGGTTAAGCCTTGTTTCAGCGTAATGTTTTATGTTTTTACAGAAAATGTATGATCATGTATGGGATTTTACAGGTACACAGAGAGTATAGCAGGGTTGCTACGGGTCCCGGCGACCTTAAGTCGACCTGGATCCTAGCGCCGGTAGCGGTCCGATTTTCGGATCGTTACACTGGATCACTTTGTTATTGTCTTCATAGATGATATCTTAGTGTATTCCAGGAATGCAGAGGAGCATGCCCATCATCTGAGGTTAGTTCTGCAGACCTTGAGGGAACATGGCTTGTATGCCATGTTCTCCAAGTGTGAGTTCTGGCTGAGGAGCATTTCATTCTTGGGGCACGTTGTGTCAGAAAATGGAATCGAGGTAGACCCCAAGAAAGTGGAAGCTATGGCTAACTGGCCTAGACCCACTACAGTGACAGAGATCAAGAGCTTCTTGGGTTTGGCAGGTTACTACAGGAGGTTCGTCCAGGACTTCTCTAAGATTGCAGCTCCTATGACCAGACTGACTAAGAAGAACCAGAGGTTTGTGTGGACCGACCAGTGTGAAGAGAGCTTTGAGGAGCTAAAGAAGAGGTTGACTTCAGCACCGGTGTTAGCTCTGCCAACTAGTAATGAGGACTTCACGGTCTATTGCGATGCGTCCCGTGTGGGACTGGATTGTGTGCTGATGCAGAATGAAAGGGTGATTGCTTATGCTTCTAGGCAGCTAAAGAAGCACGAGTTGAATTGCCCTACACATGACCTAGAAATGGCAGCGGTAATCTTTGCACTCAAGATGTGGAGGCATTACCTTTATGGGGTAAAATGTGAGATCTTCACAGATCATAAGAGCCTGCAGTACATCTTGAGTTAGAGGGAATTGAAGATGAGGTAGAGAAGATGGGTAGAGCTGCTTAGTGACTATGATTGCAAGATCCAGTACCATCCGGGTAAGGCGAATGTTGTGGCAGACGCCTTAAGCTGGAAATCACTTGGCAGTTTGTCCCATATTTCAGCAGAGAGAAGACCAGTAGTGAGGCAGTTCTTTGAGCTCATTAATCAAGGTCTACAGTTGGAGTTGTCTGGTACAGGTGCTTTGATAGCTCAGATGAGAGTGGCACCCATGTTTCTGGAGCAGGTGGCTCAGAAACAGCACGAGGACCCATAGTTAGTAAAGATTGCCAGGACTGTTCAATCAGGGAAGAATGAAGAGTTCAGATTTGACAGCAAGGGGATCCTCCGCTATGGGAATAGATTGTGTGTACCAGATGACGTGGGACTGAAGGGAGACATTATGAGAGAGGCTCATAATGCCAGATTCAGTGTTCACCCTGGAGCCACCAAAATGTATCAAGATCTGAAGAGAGTGTATTGGCTGCCAGCTATGAAAAGAGAAGTGGCACAGTTCGTGTCAGCCAGCGAAATATGTCAGAGGGTGAAGCTGGAACATCAAAAGCCGGCTGGAATGCTTAACCCACTACCTATTCCAGAGTGGAAATGGTAGAATATAGCTATGGACTTCGTGGTGGGGCTACCGGCGGCGTCCAACAGATTGGACTCCATATGGGTGATTGTGGACAGACTGACCAAATCTGCTCACTTCATCCCTGTCAGGAGTGGCTATTCTGTGGACAAGTTGGTGCAGGTGTATGTAGATGAGGTTGTCAGGCTGCATGGGGTTCCTGTTTCAATAGTGTCTGATAGAGGACCCCAGTTCACCTCCAGGTTTTGGCGGAGTCTGCAGAATGCTATGGGTACCAGGTTGGATCTTAGCACTGCTTTCCATCCTCAGACGGACGGACAATCAGAGAGGACCATCCAGACAATAGAGGATATGCTCAGAATGTGTGTACTGGATTTTGGCGGTTCTTGGAGGCAGCATATACCCTTGGTGGAGTTTGCCTACAATAACAGCCATCATGCTAGCATAGGGATGGCTCCATATGAAGCTTTGTATGGAAGGAAGTGCAGGTCGCCTGTCTATTGGGAAGAAATTGGAGAAAGGGCCTTGGCAAGGCCTGAGCTAGTAGAGATGACCAGCAGAGTGGTGCCCATAATCAGAGAAAGGATCCAGACTGCTGTGAGCAGGCAGAAGAGTTATGCAGATATTCGCAGAAGGCAAGTGACAGAGCGGTTGTCGAGGCCGGTCAAAAATAATACAATTCAGCTACCAACAATTTTACAACTGTAGGTAGTGGTGAAAGGATCGAATCCACAGGGAATTGATACTTACCTATCTTCCTTATCAAGACCAAATAAACAAACAGAAAACAAATTAAAAGTGCAAAGAAAGTAAAAAGGGGGGTTTTGAGATTTGTTTGATTAAACTAATGATGAAAGCAATAAATTAAGCGAATAATAAAATAAAAGAGAAAACAAATATGAGAAAAAACTCTAGTTGAAGATTCAGATTCACTTTAGTTGATGGGATTGATCATTGACTCTTAGGTTCTTTTATTTGATTCAATAAATTGGCCATGGAGATTGAAGAAGCTTCTCACACCATTATCTCTCTTTAAGGTTAAATCAATTAGGGAAAGTCCTCCAATTAATTACTAATTAACAATTGCCAAAGAACGTCTTTGAGCCTTAGGCCTTTTACAATAGTCAATTGCATAAAGATATAGAGAGAACCAATTCTAGTCACCCACATGCATGGAGACAACACTAGATCATGCAATTTCCTTGGTTGTGCACCAAGTGTTCTCATGGTTGAACGAATCAAGCAATTTCGGACTTAAAATCATTCAAACCAACAATATATCACTTTGCAACAAAAATCAATGGAGATCTCAAATAACAAAGTAATAATGTCCTTAAGCATGAAATCACAAGAATACTGAATAACAAAAGATAAAACAATGTAGTCCAAGTCTCTCAATCCACAATACAACTAAAGTTTCACTTGTTCTTCAACTAGAATAAAAGGTTTCAGCCTCTCATGGCTGAAACAAAACAAAAAAAATAAAAGAAAAGAAGAAAGGTAGAAGAAGAGATGTGAATTTCGTAGGTGTCTCCCAAGGGGAGCTTCGGCCCTGTAGAGGCTCCTTATGTGGCCTTTTATAGTTGAAAAGTGTTGCCCTAGGTCATACTTACTGCCCAAGAGGTATTTTCTGCCCAAGATGTGTCTGAAAAGGAAAGAATCGCGCTTTTCGGCTTCAGATGGAAGACTGCGCGAAAATGCACTGCGGAAGGAAGTTGGTGCGCGCGGTTTGGTCTCAGAAAGGGAAGGAGGCGTAGATTGTGCTTCCTAAATAAGTTTAGATGCTGACCTTGCTTCCTAATTAGTGTAGAGGCTGCCCAAGGTGCTGCCCATGTGCAACTTGCTGCCCAAGTTGTTGCAAAAGAGGAAAGAATCGGACTGCAAGGCTTCAGAAGGAAGTTGGCGCGCAGATTGCCTTCAGAATAGGAAAGGAGCGTACCTTGTGCTTGAAAAGGAAGGAAGAGCGATCCAAGGCTGCCAATAGAGGAAGAAAAGTCGTGGCTTGATGTTCATAAGGAAATATGCACGTACCAAGGCTTTCAGAAGAGGAAGGACGCGCGGATAATGCTTCCAGAAGAGGTGGCGCGCGCATGGATTGCAAAAGAGACAGGAGAATGCAGTCATTAATGTGCAGAAGTGGAAAGATATCTGTCCAGTCTTTCCTTTTTAGGTGGAGCCTTCGTTTGAATTTTGAATGCTGAACGCAGAGGAGGCAAATGTGCCTTCATGAGATCTTGCTGCCTAAATTGGAAGATTTGACTGCTGCAGTACGTGCACATCTTTGAATAAGGAAAGAAAGATCTGCGATTCGAAATTCAAATAATTTCCTGACTGAGCTTTCCTTATTTGATTTTGTCTCTGCACTTTCCTCATTTGAAGACTTTCCTTTTCTGAAAACTTGCCTTATTTGAAAACTTTCCTTTTTGGCTTCATGCTCTAAATAAGGTAGGAAAGATTCTGCAGTTCGAATTTCGGACAGTTTGCTGACTGTGCTGTCTGACTCTTTCCTTATTTGGCACTTTCCATATATGAAAACTTTCCTTATTTGGAACTTTCCATATATGAAAACTTTCCTTTTCTGGAACTTTCCATATTTGGCACTTTTTGGCAGTTTTAAGAGCATTTTCTCCACATTGTCTCTTTACACCTAATATCTGCAAAACATGATTAAAACCAGAAAATTAGGCAGAAAAGGTGCAAATAAATATCATTAAGATCATGATAATATGGACTAAATTATGCTCTGTCAGCAAGTAGAGTTTCAGGAGGGGGATTTGGTATTGCTCAAAGTGTCTCCAATGAAAGGGGTGATTCGGTTTAGAAAGAAAGGTAAGCTAGCTCCGCGGCACATCGGACCCTTTGAGGTCTTGCAGAAGATCGGGAATGTATCGTACAAGTTGGACTTACCTGCTTCTATGGAGAGAATCCATCCGGTTTTCCACGTTTCCATGTTAAGAAATTTCGTGTCAGATCCGAGCAAGGTTCTTAGTGAGCCTGATGTGGAGATCCAAGAAGATCTCACCTATGTTGAGCAGCTAGTGTGGATCATAGACACCCAGATTAGAAAGTTGAGAAACAAGGAAATTTCGATGGTGAAAGTCCTTTGGAATCACCACAACATTGAGGAGTGTACCTGGGAGACATGGGAGTCCATGCTCCAGCAATATCCTTATCTCTTTTAAAGTAAGTGTTATGTGTTTTATGTGAATGTTTATGTTTTATGCCATGCTATGTTTGTTTGGTGAACATGTAATACTCGGCTAGATTCCGGCATCGAAATCCCTACCTTCCGGCAGAATCTCCGTTGGAATTTGAAATTCTGAAGATGCCAGAGTCTTCTAGAGGGGTAAAATGTGTTTCTAAAATGTTTTCACATGATTTCATGGTTTTAAATGGAAAAGAATTTAGTTTTGAAAAAGACCAAGGAGGCATTTGCCAGGTTCGGCCGCCGAAAGTGAAGTTCGGCCGCCGAACATGGGAAGGTTTTGGGAGCGCTTTTGGCCTCCGAAAGCTTTGTTTGAACGAACCAAAGTTCGGCCGCCGAACATGCATGAGTTTAGGGGGCACGTTAGGTTGCCGAAGGTCTTTGACCAGGCCACCTATAAAGAGCCCTCAGATCGGAAATGGGTGAGTTTTCTCCCCATTCTCGAGCTCAGGTGAGTTTTTGTACTCCTTTGGTCGTTTTCATGCTTTCTCTACCCATCCCTCAAGTTTTCATGAGTTCTACCCTTGTTTTGAAGTTTTGAAGCTTAAATAGGAGTTTTGGGAGCTTGGAGGCTTTTAGAGCTTGGATTCTCCACACCTCCGAGTTAGGAATCGCACCACCCCTCGATCTTCAAGAGGTAAGTGTAGATCCTTGCTTTCCTTGTGTTTTAATGAAGTTTTAAGTAAGTTTAATGGAGTTTTAATGGTTGAGTATGGGTAGATATGCATGTTAAGGTTTATGTGGGTTTTATGCCCAATGTATGTTTATGTGCTGATTGTTGGGGGTTTAGACTAATGTTTATGCCCTATTTGCATGTGGGAGAGTGTATGCATGATTGGGAGAGAGCAAGTGAGGTTTTGAGTAGTTTTGATGGTTTTGGCTTATGTGGGTCATAAGCTATTTATGTATGCTTTATGATGTTCTTTGTTGGAGTTTAAGCTTGTTTAAGCTCCTTTGTGCATGGTTAAGGGTTTATGCATGTTTTTAAAAGGTTGGGTGCTTGTTTGGGGTGTTTGGTAAGGTTTTGGAGGCTGGTATGCACGAGAGGCTGAGTTCTGATGAACTCAGGTTCGACCGCCGAAGGTAGTTTGGGCCGCCGAACCTGCCTATGGATGCATGGATTGGCTGCCTAACCTTGCCCCCGAAAGTTGTGTTTCGGATCTGGAGCAGACTTTCGACCGCTGAAGGTGATGTTCGGCTGCCGAAGGTGCCTGACTTTCGGATCTGGAGAGAGGCTTCAGCCGCCGAACGTGCCGCCGAACCTACATGGCTTTCGGCTCTGGAAGGGACATTCGGCCACCGAAAGTGCCCTGTCCAGCCCTTTCATGGTTGTTTTCTATACATGTTTAAGTGATGTTTAGAGGGGTTTTGGGTAGTTGTTTATGAGTTGTTTAGAGTGTGTTTGGCACCTCATTCGAGTCCACCTGTGTAACGACCCGAAAATCGGACCGCTACCGGCGCTAGGATCCAGATCGGCATAAGGCCGCCAGGACCCGTAGCAAGCCTACTATGCATCCTGTACAGTCGACATAATCCCCAAACATGAACAATCATTTCCATGAAAACATTTAAAACTTTACCTTTAACCAGCTTGACCTGTGTATGCACTATGACTGAACTCATAGAACCCCTAGGGTCAGCATACTCTATGTCAAACTCGGTCTAAAACATACATCAACATAAAAATAAAACTCATGTACAAAGGGATTGTCCAACTCGGGCCAAGCACAATACTACAACTCTGATCAAATTACATAATATCATATACAGCATAATTCTTTTACATTAATACATAACTTTACATTACATCATGTCCACTACTATTCTATTACATAAGCATGACCATGGACGTAACCTGCTGATCTCCTGACTATCTCTGACCCTGCAAACCTGGGGTTAGGGGAGAGGGGTGAGCTAGAAAGCCCAGTGAGCAGAAACCATAAAGAAAACAGTTCATTTTAACGTATGCTATCATGGAATGCATCACAACACAAACATATCACATCAAGGATGAATTTGTCACCTATAGCCCTCTACATACTGTAGTACGTCCAACTATACCAGGGGCGATGAGGCCACACCTAGTATTCGCTTACATAACTCATATCATAACAAGTCCAACTACACCAGGGGCGATTAGGCCTCACCTAGTGTTCGCTTACATAACATAGTACCAGGGGTGACCTGGTCTTTCTGTCTCATATCATACCATGGCATATCATATCATATTATCTCATCTCATACTGAGGGCTAAGGATCATCCAACATCCATCCACATCAACAACATATTATGCAATGCATCATATTCGTGGGTTCTAATGCAAAACAACCTAATACATATATCATGGCATTTTATGATGCATGGATCATGCTCTAAAAACATTTAATTTCTTAATTTAAAACATTAGGTTTAGTTCCACTCACCTGTGACTAGCTCTGCACCGACCCTGAAACGGCTGACACTGCTAAACACCTCGGTTCCTCGGGTCCGATCCTACACAGGTGGACTCCAGTGAGGTACCAGACATACTCTAAACAACTCATAAACAACTCCCCAAAAACCCCTTAAAACAACATGAAATAATCATAGAAGAACATGCATGAAATGGCTGAGCAGGGCACTTTCGGCGGCAGGTTCGGCGGCCGAAAGTCCCTCCAGAGCCGAAAGTCAGGCACTTTCGGCGGCACCTTCGGCGGCCGAAAGTCCCAGACAGAGACGAAAGTCTTCTTTCGGGGGCAAGCTTCGGCAGCCAAATGCTGCCTCCACAAGGGGGTTCGGCGGCCGAAAGTCCCTTCGGCGGCCGAACCTGAGCTTCTCCCGAATGGCAGAAACTCAGCTCTCCTATGCACATATCGCCTCCCAAGCTCAAATCATGCAAAAACTAGTTCTAAAACATGCATACATATCATACATTACACCTAGGGGTCTCAAACTAGCATATACCCCAACTACAACACTTCAAACACACAAAAATCAACATACATTGTTCATCAAAACATCAAAACCCATAAACTCATCAACAAGCCTAAACATGCATCTCTACCCATAAAACAACTTAATGCTTGTTTAAAACACATAACAAGGGTGGATCCGGGCTTACCTCTTGAAGAAACGAGAGGAAAGGCGATCCTAGCTTGGAGATGGAGAGATTGAGCTCTTTGAACCTCCAAGTACCCAAAACTTGCTCTTTACTCACAGATCTTCAAAACAGAAGTTAAAACCCGTGAAAATCATGGAAGATCTAAGGAAAACACTCAAGATCGAGGGAGGGGTGGCGGAGACTCACCTTGGCCGACAACGGGGGAGAAAAAGCTCGCCCATGCGGACCTAAAGGACCCTTTTATAGGTGGCTGGCCAGGCCACGTTCGGGGGCCGAATGTGCCTCCGCATGCATGCCATGTTCGGCGGCCGAACTTGAGTTTCGGCGGCCGAACCTGGACTTCCCTCACTCATGCTTTCGGGGGCCTAACGTGCCTCCAAAACGCATGCACGTTCGGCGGCCGAACTTGACTTTCGGTGGCCGAACCTGGGTTTTCCTCCAAAGACTTTTCATGTAAAAACTCATTTAATTTCATACTTAAAACCATTAAAACATGAAAACATTCTATAAAAACATGATGTTACCCTTCTAGAGGTTTCCGACATCCAAATCCCACCGGACGGTAGGAATTCCGATGTCGGAGTCTAGCCGGGTATTACAACCTGTGTAGGATCAGACCCGAGGGACCGAGGAGGCCATCAGTGTTAGCAGTTACAGAGTCAGTCCAGCGTCTGCCAGAGGTGAGTAGAACTAACTCAAATGTTTTAAGCATGTTTCACGCATCATGAATACCATGTATATGTAATAGGTTGCTTGCATTAGATTTCACGAAGATGTTGCATTGCATAATTTGTTGTTGATGTGGATGGACCAAGGCAACCCCAATAGCCCTAACTATGATATGTTAATGAAGTCCTGAGGAGCCCGAAGGGTCGGGCATAATGAAGTCTTGAGGAGCCCGAAGGGCCGGGCATAATGAAGTCCTGAGGAGCCCGAAGGGCCGGGCACCATGTTATGTTACAGTCAGAGGGAGTTTTGGTGGTCATGTCCATCCGTGATGTGAAATGTTTGTGCTATGATGCATTCCACGAAAGCATATAATTTACTATTGTTTTCCATGTTCTGCTCACTGGGCTTTTTAGCTCACCCCTCTCCCCTAACTCCAGTATTGCAGGTTTGAGGTCGATCGGGAAGTCTCAAGAGTTAAGGTTTTGCTTATGTAATAGATTAGTGTTTAGTGTGGACATGTATTGTAAATTGATATAATGGATTGTAAGATAAGACAATGTAATGTAATGCAAGTATAGTAGAGTAATGGATTAGTGTTGTGCTTGGCCCTAAGACTTGGTTAGTCCCTGTTTAGTACATGATGTATGTAATGCTTTATGTTGAGTTGTGTTTGAACTAAACTTGTGGCATGGGTTGTTTACCACGCTAGAGTATTTGAGGAGGACCCTAGTGGAGGTCTTATGTTTGTGGTTTGATGCATGCACAGGTTAGGTTTTGGTTCCTTGGATGTAATCCCAGCTTGATGTATGTTATGTTGACCCAGCTAGAGTTTTGATGAGGGCTCTAGTAAGGGGTTCTTTATGTTTCCAGTTAAGTCGCATGCAGGTCAAGCTCGATCTATACATCTTATGTTACAGTTTTTATGTTAAAGTTTTGATCATGTATGGGATTTGACCAGGTGATAGGATGTATGTTAGGCTTGCTACGGGTCCCGGCGGCCTTAAGCCGATCTGGATCCTAGCGCCGGTAGCGGTTCAGGCCGTTACAGAGGGGTATCAGTTTCTGGGTCGTTACAAAACATTCGGGGACGAATGTTCTTAAGGGAGGAAGAATGTAATACCCGGCTAGACTCCGGTATCGGAATTCCTACCGTCCGGTGGAATCTCGGATGTCGAAAACCTCTAGAAGGGTAAAATCATATTTTCATAAAATGTTTTAATGTATTTTATGGTTTTAAGCAAGAAAGAAAATGAGTTTTTCCATGAAAATAACCTTGGAGGAAGGTTCAGGTTCGGCCGCCGAACCTCAAGTTCGGTCGCCGAACATGCATGCGCTTCGGGAGTGCTTTAGGCCCCCGAAGGCATAAGTGAGGGAAGTCTAGGTTCGGCCGCCGAACATGGCATGCATGCGGAGGTACGTTAGGCCCCCGAAAGTGGCCTGGCCAGCCACCTATAAAGGGGTCTGGCCAGCCACCTATAAAGGGGTCCCTTGTCCGAAACGGGCGAGCTTTTCTCCCCATTTTCGGCCAAGGTGAGTTCTCCGCCGTCCCTCATCGATTTTGAGCTTCTTCCTTCGAATCTTCATGATTTTCTTATGAGTTTTCACTTGGTTTGAAGATATTTGAGCAAAAGAGCAAGTTTTGGAGCTTGGAGACCAAAGAGGTGATTTCTCCCCATCTCCAAGCTAGGATCGTCTTTCCTTTCGATCTTCAATAGGTAAGCTTAGATCCGACCTTCCTTGTATGTTTTAAACAAGTTTTATGAAGATTTATGGGGTAGAAATGCATATTTAGGTTATTTTGAGTTTATGGGTTTTTGTTGAGTTTTTGAGCAATGTATGATGTTTGTGTATGTTTGATGTGTTGTAGTTGGGGTTTAGGGTAGTTTGAGACCCCTATAGGCGTGTTGGCTTGAGTTTGATTGTTGTAGAATAGGTAAATGCATGATTGTATGGTTTGAGAGGTGTTTATGCATGTGGATGGCTGAGTTCTGCCCTTTGGGAGAACTCAGGTTCGGCAGCCGAAGGAACTTTCGGCCGCCAAACCTGCCTGTGGAGGCAAGCCTTTGGCTGCCGAACCCTGCCCCCGAAAGCTGACTTTCGGCTTTGGAAGGGAGTTTCGGCCGCCGAAGGTGTCGCCGAACATGCATGAGTTTCGTCTCTGGAGGGAACCTTCGGCCGCCGAAAGTGCCGCCGAAGGTGCATGACTTTCGACTCTGGAGGGACTTTCGGCCGCCGAACCTGCCGCCGAAAGTGCCCTGTTCAGCCTTCCTTTGCATGATTTATGTGATTGTTTTAAGGTGTTTTAGGGGGTTTTTGGGGAGTATTTTAGAGTCATGTTCTTGGATGTTTGGTCCCTCATTTGAGTCCACCTGTGTAGGTTCGGACCCGAGGAACCGAGGACCCCAGCAGTGAGGTAGCTGCTTCAGAGTCTTGTCTGAGCTAGCCTGAGGTGAGTAGAATGACTCTTTACGTTTTTACGTAAATAATGAAAGTTTTAGCATGATTCACGCATCATGAATACCATGAGATATATTAGGTTGTTTGCATTAGAATTCACGAATATGTTGCATTGCATATTATGTTGTTGATGTAGATGAATGTTGAATGATCCATTAGTCCTCGTATGTTATGGTATGATATGATGATGATATGGTATGGAAGTCCAGGAAGACCCATTCTACGTCCCTGGCACTATGTAAGAGAAAGTCCAGGAAGACCCATTCTACATCCCTGGCATATTGGAATGTTATGCTATGTTATGTAAGAGGAAGTCCAGGAAGACCCATTCTACGTCCCTGGCACTATTGGATATGTAGAGGACTATTGGTGACAAGTTCATCCTTAATGTGATTTGTTTGTGGTGTGATGCATTCCATTATAGTATATGTTTTAAATATTTTTATTATTCTGCTCACTGGGCTCTAGTAGCTCACCCCATTTCCCTAATCCCCCAAGTATGCAGGTTTGAGATAGGGCAGGAGGTCAAGAAGAGTAAAGTTATGTCTATGTAATAGTTAGATGTGGACATGATATATTGTAAAGTATTAAACAGTTATGTAATGTAATGATGAGTATTGAGGTTTAGAATTGTGCTTGACCCTAGTATGTTGTTAATCCCTTTTTAGTTACATGATCTTTTAATGAAATGTTTTATGATGTTTAAGTTTAATCAAACTTTTATGATATTATGTTACCCCATTGGAGCATTGATGAGGACTCCAATGTGGGGTTGATGATTATGATTATTAGTTGTGCATGCACAGGTTGAGTTTGGTAAGTGAATGAGAAAAGTTCAAAATTTTTATGTTTATGTTGATCATGTGTGGGATTAAACAGGTTTACAGGATGTATGTCAGGTTTGCTACGGGTCCCGGCGGCCTTATGCCGATCTGGATCCTAACGCCGGTAACGGTCCGGATTCCGGGTTGTTACACGTCTAGTATAGTTTATCATCGATATGAGTGATAAACTTTTTTTTGAAAATATTTTTTTACAAAATAAAAAAAAATTGTGTTTTTCTTTATAAATGGTATTGCCTGATTCCAATCTAAAAAGAATTTTGGATTTCATTTGTGAGAATGGAATCCTACAATCGCCTTGTATTAAAATTCATTAATGAATATTTCAAATAGATTGCAAATAAGATGGTGTGTTATTGGATAGGATTATCTAGACTTAATAGTACGTCCATAGTTAAGAATTTTTTTTTTAAAAGTTGATTGTGATTTGAATTCGATTAGAGGGAATTCTATACATATTTCTTTAATATTCTATTCTTGTATCTCAAGTCTATATTAGACATTAGTAATTTCTTTTGGAAATTATTGTTATTTATATAGTTTGTTGATACTATTATGAATAATTTTATAGTGAACCATTGATCTGTCATCTTTTCATGATTTTAAATAATATGTTATTTTATTTTATAAATTATTAATTGTTCATTATTTTTATATCATATGTTGATATATGGTGTATGAGTTGATATTTCGGGATATCAATCATAAAATATTTTAAAACTCTTAAATTATAAATAATTTAAGACATAAATCTTAACATAATTTAATTATGATTAATTTTTATAATATATTAGAATTTTAGACGATAATTGGGAACATAACAAACTTTTGACTCTAAAACCTAGTGCAAAATAATTATTAATATAATTTATTATTATTAAGATTAGTGTATATATGAACTAAGACATTAACTCAAGTGCGTAAATCTACTTCTAAATCTTTTTAGCTTATCTTAATAAGCGAAAGAAGCTAAATGAGGATAATCATGAAATCTATAATAAGAAAATATAATATGTGCTCGATAAACTAGGAACTCTAGAATCTCTTAATCAAGTTATGGAAAGACTATAATAGGATAACATGGCCTAACATAGACTAGACCATAAGGCATATGATATTTGGAAAAGTGAATTCAAATGCTCACATCACTTTAGTGAGCAATATGCATGATATTGTTATGCTTGAGTTTACAAAAATATGATTTAACAACAGACATATGGTCTGCACCTGAAAGTAAGATTTGATAGAATCTCGCTTATCAATCTTATAGCTTATACTATATAATCAGACACTTATAAGAAAAGTTCTCATCATAATATAAGAATACGTCTTAAGGTCATAAGTAATATAGTGAATGAGCTAAAAGATGCTCATCATATTTTGATTGATAAACAGAATGTTCAAGCAATCATATTCTCTTTGCCCAAACATCTAGGATCACATAAAAAATGCTATTTACCCACAATGTCCATATTAAGTATACAGAAGATGTTATGCACTTCTTAAGCTAGAGTAGGCTTGTCTGAGTTTAAATCTATTGAGTACAAAAGTGTACAAAACTAACTCTAATTCCTAAAGAAGAAAGGAGAAACTAATGAAAACATCAATGTGGTAAATAGCATGGGATAGAAAAAGTTAAGCCAATAAGAAACAACAATAAAGGGAAGGGCAAAGGTACTTTCGGATAGAAGATAGAAAATATTTCTAAGATCAAATGTTTTAACTATATAGAACAAGATTGGAATACCTTCGTGGAATTTTGATGATTTCTTCTATGACTATGAGCAAGATGGATATTCATTAGGAAATAACTCCAAAATGGAGATAAAGGACTTAAGCGCCTACGAGCTTGCTATATGTAGTAAGCAAATTCTGTTCCTACATAATATCCAATTTATTCTATAAATTTAATGAAATTTATTATTTGTGTTTAGTGTTGACTAAACTTAATTTTTTTAAAAAATTTTTTATGAACTAGGTGTAAACTTGTTTTTAAGTATAAGTTCTAGTAGTTCTAGATATTTCATGAATGCTCATATTGGCTTAGAAGTTATATTTAACTTCAATAGTATATTTTTTTCCCCTATTTTACATCTTTAGATATGTCTATGAATAATGTAAATATGTGGCATGTTATGCTTGGCTACAAGTTAAAAGATATACAACAGTTAGTCAAAGTAAGCCTATTAGGTAATACTAACAAAGTAGATATGTCCACTTATATATATTACCTAATTTGAAATTGTCTAGGAACAAGAGATGAATTTCTATTGTATTTAATTTTTTCTAGTAAATGTGATTATATGTATGTGAGGCTAGACATAAAGGGCATCTATTTCATAATTAATGACTGTATGTGAGGCTAGACATAAAGGACATCTATTTCATAATTAATGACTACTCTCTGTAAGGTTATGTCTATTCAATATCTCATTAAATTCAGGCTTTAAATTGCTTTATTAAATTTTTTAATTTAGTTGAGAATCAATTAGACAAAAAAGTAAAGGCTTTAAGAACCAATCGAAGTAGAAAATTTCTATTAGAGCAATTTAGGAATTGTGTAACAAAAAGGAGAAATAGAACCCTATTAGGTTAAGTCAATAATGAGATAAGCTAATTTTGTCAATCATCTATTGGGATGGTACATTATTAGTAATCACTATTGAACTTAACCTAATACCCACATAATCAGTAACTTCCACTCTATATAGGTTATGGACTAAATATAAATTTGTTTGTGAATTTTAAAACCATAGGGTTATAAAATTGCTCACGAACCTTCATATGAATTTGGAGGACCAAGGGAAATAATATATTCTTTCCAAGATATTTTTGAGAAGTTAAAAAGATATATATTATTTAGTGAGCAAGATAATTGAAGTTTAACTGAGTTTGTATATCAGGAGATCACATTGATTAGAATTTTTTTTTCCGAACATATGGAGTTAGGACAAATCTTACCTCTAAATTAAACTTGTGAGCAGACTGCTTCCGCTATAAAAATTTTTGATAGACACACATCCAAGTGGGAGTGGATACAGATGAATATGGTCATTAGTTTTATAAATGCATCTTAAAGTGAGTGTAGTTATCGAATCTGGTCCGAGTGGGAGTAACATGTATATTGATGAGTCAATAGATCAATCTCAGCTACGATGAGTGTGTCATCTAAGGATTTCCAGTTATCATTTTGAGATTGAAGAGAAAGTATTTATTATTACTCCCGATGGAGATGAGCTGAGAAATATGTTTCTTAAGTTCTTAGATCTTCAGCTAAGAAAAAAAATAGATTAAAATGATAGAATGAGAAATGGAGTCAATAAAGAGTTAGTCAATGTAGAATTGCAATTAGGACATAAAGATATTGAGAATTAGTGAATTCTCAAAGTGAAGCGTAATGTTGAAGATAGTATTAAGAGATATAAAACTCGTTTGGTAGCTAAAAGGGTGCATACAATAGGTAGAAAAGAATTATAAGAATTTTTTGAACCTATTGTGTGGTTTACCTTGATAAGGTTATTTTTTTTAATTTCAATAGTTGCTAACTTGGATCTTAAACTACATTAAATGGATGTGAAAACTATTTTTTTCTCAAATAGATAATTAAAATTTATATGAAATAGTCCACAAGTTTCGATGTAAATAGCCAAGAGTACAAAGTGTGTAGATTTTGAAAATCATTCTAAAGCCTTAAATAGTTTTTGGGACTATAGTATATTAGATTTTATAATACTGTCGGGTTTTACAATTTCATTGTGATTAATGAAGATCATTGAAAATATACGTAAAGGATCCAAAAATAAATTAGTAGTCTTATCATTGTATGTAGATAACATACTAATAGCTAGAAATGATAGTAAGTATATCGTAACTACTAAAGTTTGGTTATCATCTTTTGAGATGAAAGGGATGAAGAAGTTGCATATAATCTTAGAGTCAAGATTCTAAGGGATCACTAAGAAAACTATTGTCTCTTTCTAAGAGTAATATATTATGAAAGTTTTGTAGTGATTGAATATGCAAGATTTCAAACTTATAAATACTCATTTTTTTCAAAGAAAAAATTTTAAGCCGTAAATTATGTACTAAGACTCCAAAAGAGTACTCTAAAATATAGAGTGTACTAGACTTGATATGTTCTATACTATGAGTATAGTAAAACAATCTGACCTCAAGCGAGCACACTAGATGTTGTGAATTGGATATAGAGATATCTTAGACTTATATTAGTCAATTCATAGTCTGCAAGTGGGAGACTATAGGGATGCAAAAAGGACAGCAGATTTAGATGAGTCTAAATCTATCTCAAGTTATATCTTCTTAAGAAGTAAGAAGTTTGTAATACCCGGCTAGACTCTGGTATCGGAACTCCTACCGTCCGGTGGAATCTCGGATGTCGGAAACCTCTAGAAGGGTAAAATCATGTTTTTATGAAATGTTTTAATGTATTTGATGATTTTAAGTAAGAAAGGAATTGAGTTTTGAATGAAAAAGACCATGGAGGCATTTCCAAGTTCGGCCGCCGAACCTCAGGTTCGGCCGCCGAACATGAGATAGTTTAGGGGGGCAAGTTAGGCTTTCGAAAGTGATTCAGGTTCGGCCGCCGAACTTGCATGAGTTTTGGAGGCACTTTAGGCTGCCGAAGGGTGGTCTGGCCAGCCCCTATATAAGGGCTCCATGGCCGAAACGGGCGAGTTTTCTCTCCATTTTCGGCCAACAGTGAGTCCATGCTCTTCCATGGTTGTTTTTTATGATTTTCGTCAAATCCTTTGAGTTTTAACAAGTTTTATCTTGGTCTGAAGATATTTGAACAAAAAAGAGCAAGTTTTGGAGCTTGGAGACCAAAGGAGCGAGATCTCCCCCATCTCTAAGTTAGGATCGTTTCTCCTCTAGATCTTCAAGAGGTAAGCTTCGATCCTACCATTCTTGTATGTTTTAAGTAAGTTTTATGAAGATTTGTGGGGTAGAAATGCATGTTTAGGTTATTTTTGAGTTTATGGGTTAATGTTGAGTTTTGAGCAATGTGGGTTGTTTATGTATGTTTGATGTGTTGTAGTTGGGGTTTAGGATAGTTTGAGACCCCTATATGCTTGTTGGCTTGAGTTTGCTTGTTGTAGATTAGGTAAATGCATGATTGAATGTTTTGGGAGGCAAATGTGCTTGCTAGAGGCTGAGTTCTGCCCTTGGAAGAACTCAGGTTCGGCAGCCGAAGGGACTTTCGGCCGCCGAACCTGCCTGTGGAGGCCAGCCTTTGGCTGCCGAACCCTGCCCCCGAAAGTGGACTTTCGGCTCTAGAAGGGAGTTTCGGCCGTCGAAGGTGCCGCCGAACATGCATGAGTTTCGTCTCTGGAAGGAACCTTCGGCCGCCGAAAGTGCCGCCGAAGGTGCATGACTTTCGTCTCTGGAGGGACTTTCGACCGCCGAACCTGCCACCAAAAGTGCCCTGTCCAGCCTTCCTTTGCATGATTTCTATGATTGTTTTAAGGTGTTTTAGGGGAGTTTTTTGGGAGTATTTTAGAGTCATGTTCATGTATGTTTGGTCCCTCATTTGAGTCCACCTGTTTAGGTTCGGACCCGAGGAACCGAGGACCCCAGCAGTGAGACAGCTGCTTCAGTGTCTTGTCAGAGCTAGCCAGAGGTGAGTGGAATAACTCTCTATGTTTCAAAACAAATAATGAAAGTTTTAGCATGATTCACGCATCACGAATGCCATGAGATATATTAGGGTGCTTGCATTAGAATTCATGAATATGTTGCATTGCATATTATGTTGTTGATGCGGATGAATGTTGAATGATCCATTAGCCCTCATATGTTATGACATGATGATAGGATATGGAAGTCCAGGCGTACCTGCTCTACGCCCCTGGCACTATGTAAGAGAAAGTCCGGGTGTGGCCTACACTACGCCCCCGGCACGATTGGATATGTATGATATGATATGGAAGTCCAGGCATGCCTGCACTACGCCCCTGGCATGATTAGACTGTATAGAGGGCTAAATGATGACAAGTTCATCCTTGATGTGATTTGTTTGTGTTGTGATTCATTCCATGATATCATATGTTTTAAATATAATGTTTTATTATTCTGCTCACTGGGCTCTAGTAGCTCACCCCACTCCCAAATTTCCCCAGGTTTGCAGGTACGGGATAGACCATGAGGTCAGCTAGAGTAAAGTCATGTCTATGTAATAGTTAGAAGTGGACATGAGAATGATGTAATGTAAAGTATAGCATTGAACAGTTATGTAATATAATGATGTTATTGAGGATTAGAGTTGTGCTTGACCCTAGTTTGTATGTTAATCCCTTTTGTTACATGATCTTTCAATTGTAATGGTTTAATGATGTTTTATGTAGACCAAACTCATTATATGCGATGTTACCCCATTGGAGTATTGGTTGAGGACTCCAGTGTGGGGTTTGATGCTTATGATCATAAGTTGTGCATGCACAGGTTGAGTTTGGTGATTGAATGTGAAAGTTCAAAATTTTTATGTATGTGTTGGTCATGTATAGGATTAAACAGGTATGCAGAATGTATGTTAGGCTTGCTACGGGTCCCGGCGGCCTTAAGCCGATCTGGATTCTAGCGCCGGTAGCGGTCCGATTTCCGGGTCGTTACAGATTGGTATCAGAGCCCTAGGTTTATATGGTTGGACCTAGAGTGTCGGGCTCATAGATGTTCTAAAAGGTCAAGCACAATAGGAAAATCATGTCCACTAGGATAGGATATAGAGTCCTGTCTTGAATGTTGATCTGAAATGCCATGACTTTATACATGTGCATTGATGATATGTTATGTATGTGATGCGGGTTCATGTGTTTGCATATGAACCATTTGATGCTAATGTTTTATGTGATGTGTTCTGTTTTTCAGTAAGCGTGATGAGAGGAACTCGTCGATCTGCACGATTGACTGGAGTACCACCCCAGGACGAGGGCACGGATGCCCGTCCTCCTGCATTGCCTAGGGCAATGTCCTGTAGGTCTAGCAGGGAGAGAACATCGAGGGACCCTAGAAGGTCTTTTGATGTGAGCAGAAGGGGGACAGTGCAAGGAGGAAGGTCAAAGGATGTGGGGGATGAAATGGATGTGGATCAGAGGAGGGATGACAGTCTTAGAGTGAGTATGTCGGAAGAGGGTATGGGAGAGTCTCAAGGAGGCACTCAGGCCTCGGGGTTTGTTCAGCCACCCCAGTACCCGCCCTTTTCACAGAATCCCGGGTATTCGATGGGAGGTACATCGGATTACCCCAGCTTTAATCCTTACCCTTCTCACATACCATACCCACCTTTCTACCCACCATACTCGCAGTACCCTATGTACCCACCCCCATCTTTCTACCCAGGCACAACAAACCCTACTCCGGGGAATGTTGCACCTCCTCCACCACCAGCAGAACCCATGGTCCCAGAAACCCAAGTACCTAAGCCTAGCTCATCTGGAGGGAGCAAGGTCAAGATGACCGACTACATGAAGCTGGGTGCTCCCCAGTTTGAAACAGGTGATGACCCGTTTGTGTACCTAGAGAGGGTCAATGTAACGACCCGAAAATCGGACCGCTACCGGTGCTAGGATCCAGATCGGCTTAAGGCCGCCGGGACCCGTAGCAAGCCTGACATGTAACCTGTAAACCTGTTTAATCCCATACATGATCAACAATCATACATAAAAATTAAAACTTTTCTGTCATTCATTCCTCATACGCCAAACTCAACCTGTGCATGCACTAAACATAATCATAGTCATAAACTTGACCCCTCTGTGGGATCTCATCAATGCCCGAATGGGCGATATACATGTGTTGAGTTGGCTAACATCTATATCATAAAACATCTAAGATCATGTATTTAAAAAGGGATAACAACATCCATAGGGTCAAGCACAACCTCTAATCCTCAATATCAATATACATAACATGACTATTCAACTTTACATCATTATACAATTTATCATGTCCACTTTCTGTCTATTACAAATACACGACTTTACTCTTCTTGACTTCCCTGTCTAGCCCGTACCTGCAATCCTGGGGGATTAGGGAAAAGGGATGAGCTACAAGAGCCCAGTGAGCAGAATAATAGAAAACAACATTTAAAATCTCATGCCATCATGTAATGCAACACATCACAACAAATCACATCTCGGATGGTATTGTCACCAATAGTCCTCTACATTCCAAAGTGCCGGGACGTAGAATGGGTACAACCGGTCTTTCTCTTAACATAACATATCATAACATACCAATGTGCCAGGGACGTAGAATGGGTACAACCTGGACTTTCTCTTACATAGTGCCAGGGACGTAGAATGGGTACAACCTGGACTTCCATACCATATCATGCCGTAGCATCATCATACCATATGAGGACTAAAGGATCATTCAATAACCAATCCGCATCAACATCATAAAATGCAATGCAACATATTCGTGAATTCTAATGCAAACAACCTAAATCATCACATGGCATTCATGATGCATGAACATGCTCAAAACTTTATAATTTATTTGCTTTAAAACATAAAGGTTTATTCTACTCACCTCTGGCTGAAGCTCTACTGACTCAGAAGCAGCTGAACTCACTGCTGGGGTCCTCGGTTCCTCGGGTCCGAACCTACACAGGTGGACTCAAATGAGGGACCAAACAACTAGAACGTAACTCTAAAAACATCCCCCGAAAACCCCTTAAAACACCTCAAAATAATCATGCAAAAACATGCAAAGGAAGGCTGGACAGGGCCCTTTCGGCGGCAGGTTCGGTGGCCGAAAGTCCCTCCAGAGCCGAAAGTCAGGCAGGTTCGGCGGCACCTTCGGCGGCCGAAACTCCCAGACAGAGGCGAAACTCATGCATGTTCGGCGGCACTTTCGGCGGCCGAAACTCCCAGACAGAGATGAAAGTCTCTTTTCGGGGGCAACTTTGGCAGCCGAAAGGCCTGCCTCCCCAGCCATGTTCGGCGGCCGAAAGTCCTTCGGCTGCCGAACCTGGTTTCTGCCAAAGGGCAGAAACTTGGCTCCTCTATGCACATTTGCCTCCCAAAACTTCCAATCATGCATAATCCTATTCTACAACACACATACTCAAACATACAAGCTCCTAGGGGCTTCAAACTACCTTAAACCCCAACTACAACACATCAAACATACATTTACAAGCCACATTGCTCAAAAACTCATCAAAAACCCATAACTCAACATAAGCTTACTCATGCATTTTCTACCCCATAGATCTTACATAAAACTTACTTAAAACATGGAATGAGCTTAAGATCGGCTCTTACCTCTTGAAGATCGAGAGAGAGACGACCTAAACTCGGAGGTGGGAGAGATTTGAGTTCTTGAACCTCAAAGCTCCAAAACTTGAAAATCTTCAAAACAAGATGAAAACTTGTGAAAATCATGAAAGATTTGAAGGAAAAGACGCAAGATTGGTGAGGAACGGCGGAAGGGCTCACCTTGGCCGAAAATGGGGAGAAAGCTCGCCCATTTCGGCTAAGGGGCTCTTTTATAGTGGCTGGCCAGGCCACATTCGGGAGCCGAACGTGCCCCCGCATGCATGCCACGTTCGGCGGCCGAACTTGAGGTTCGGCGGCCGAACCTGGGCTTCCCTCACTTATGCCTTCGGGGGCCTAAGGCTCACCCGAAATGCATGCATGTTCGGCGGCCGAACTTTGAGTTTCGGCGGTCGAACCTGAGTTTTCCTCCAAGGTTGTTTTTATTCAAAAACTCATTTCCTCTTTACTTAAAATCATCAAAAACATTAAGACATTTCATGAAAACATGGTTTTACCCTTCTAGAGGTCTCCGACACCCGAGATTCCACCGAACGGTAGGAATTCCGATACCGGAGTCTAGCCGGGTATTACATTCTCCCCCCCTTAAGAACATTCGTCCCCGAATGTTCCTCAACTAGCACATAGCATGGAATACACATATCATACATACAAGGCACGTAAAACTCACAAGGAACTAACCTCAGAAAAGATAAGGGTATTGCTGGAGCATGGACTTCCGTGTCTTCCAAGTTCCATATTGTGGTGGTTCCACAGGACTTTCACCATCGGGATTTCCTTGTTTCTTAGCTTCCTGATCTGGGTGTCTATGATCCGTACTGGCTGCTCAACATAGGTGAGATCTTCTTGGATCTCCACATCAGGCTCACTAAGAACCTTGCCCGGATCTGACACAAACTTCCTCAACATTGAAACATGGAAAACCGGATGGATTCTTGCCATTGAAGCAGGCAAATCTAGCTTGTACGACACATTCCCAATCTTCTGCAAGATTTCAAAGGGTCCGATGTATCGTGGGGCTAGTTTACCTTTCTTTCCAAAGCGAACCACTCCTTTCATTGGAGACACCTTGAGCAATACCAGATCCCCCTCCTGAAACTCTACTTGCCGTCTGCGGATGTCTGCATAACTCTTCTGTCTGCTTGAAACAGTCTTGATTCTCTCTCTGATTATGGGTACCACCCTGCTGGTGATCTCTACTAGCTCAGGCCCTGCCAAGGCCTTTTCTCCAACTTCCTCCCAGCAAACAGGTGACCTGCACTTCCCCATATAAAGCTTCATATGGAGCCATCCCGATGTTAGCATGATGGCTGTTATTGTAGGCAAACTCCACCAAAGGTAGATGCTGCCTCCAAGAACCGCCAAAGTCCAGCACACACATTCTAAGCATATCCTCGATAGTCTGGATGGTCCTTTCGGACTGTCCGTCCGTCTGGGGGTGGAAGGCAGTACTGAAATCCAACCTGGTACCCATGGCATTCTGCAGACTCCGCCAAAACCTGGAGGTGAACTGGGGCCCTCTATCCGACACTATTGAAACAGGAACCCCATGCAGCCTGACGATCTCATCCACATATACCTGCACCAACTTGTCCACAGAGTAGCCACTCCTGACAGGGATGAAGTGAGCAGATTTGGTGAGTCTGTCCACAATCACCCATATGGAGTCTAACCTGTTGGACGTCGCCGGTAACCCCACTACGAAGTCCATAGCTATATTCTCCCATTTCCACTCTGGAATAGGCAGCGGGTTAAGCATTCCAGTCGGCTTCTGATGTTCCAGCTTCACCCTCTGACACACTTCGTAGGCTGACACAAGCTGTGCCACTTCTTTCTTCATCGCTGGCCACCAATAAACTTTCTTCAGATCTTGATACATCTTGGTGGCTCCGGGGTGAACGCTGTATCTTGCATTATGAGCCTCTCTCATAATGTCTCCTTTTAGCCCCATGTCATCTGGTACACACAATCGACTCCCATAGCGGAGGATCCCCTTACTGTCAAATCTGAATTCACTGTCCTTGCCCGACTGAACAGTCCTGGCAATCTTTACTAACTATGGGTCCTCATGCTGTTTCTGAGCCACTTGCTCTAGAAACACAGGTGTCACTCTCATCTGGGCCACTAAAGCACCTGTACCAGATAACTCCAACTGTAGACCTTCATCAATGAGCTTGTAAAACTCCTTCACCACTGGTCTCCTCTCTGCCGTGATGTGGGATAGACTGCCTAGTGACTTCCGGATTAGGGCGTCTGCCACGACATTCGCCTTACCCGGATGATACTGAATCTTGCAATCATAGTCACTCAGCAGCTCTACCCATCTCCTCTGTCTCAAATTCAAATCTCTTTGACTCAGGATGTACTGCAGGCTTTTATGATCTGTAAAGATCTCAAATTTTACCCCATAGAGGTAGTGCCTCCACATCTTGAGTGCAAGGATTACTGCTGCCATCTCAAGGTCATGTGTGGGGTAATTCAACTCATGCTTCTTTAGCTGCCTAGAAGCATAAGCAATCACCCTCTCATTCTGCATTAGTACACAACCCAGTCCCACACGGGACGCATCACAGAAGACTGTAAAGTCCTCATCACTAGATGGCAGAGCTAACACTGGTGCTGAAGTCAACCTCTTCTTAAGCTCTTCAAAACTCTCTTCGCATTGGTCGGTCCACGCAAACTTCTGATTCTTCCTGGTCAACCTGGTCAGAGGAGCTGCTATTTTCGAGAAGTCCTAAACGAACCTCCTGTAGTAACCTGCCAAACCCAAGAAACTCCTTATCTCTGTCACTATAGTGGGTCTAGGCCAGTTAGCTACAGCTTCCACTTTCTTGGGGTCTACCTCGATCCCATTCTCTGACACTACATGCCCCAAGAACGAAATGCTCCTCAGCCAGAACTCACACTTAGAGAACTTGGCATACAAGCCATGTTCCCTCAAAGTCTGCAGAACCAACCTCAGATGATGGGCATGCTCCTCTGCAGTTGAACAAAGTCACTACCAAGAATAAGTACCCATTGCCAAGGATCGACGATCTATTTGACCAGCTAGCCGGAGCAGGTTGTTTCTCCAAAATAGATCTGAGATCGGGGTACCATCAGTTGAGAATAAGAGAAGAAGATGTGCCAAAGACAGCTTTCAGGACCAAATATGGGCATTTTGAGTTCCTTGTAATGCCGTTCGGGTTAACCAACGCCCCTGCAGCATTCATGGATCTCATGAACAGAGTGTTTAGTCAGTACCTGGATCACTTTGTTATTGTCTTCATAGATGATATCTTTGTACAAAGTCTAAGGGATCCATCCTTCTTTCTGACAAACAAGACTGGTGCACCCCAAGGTGAGGTGCTTGATCGGATGAAGCCCTTTTCTACCAGCTCTTGCAACTGTTCTTTCAATTCTTTCAACTCAGCTGGAGCCATCCTGTAGGAGAGATCGGTCGGGTTCCAGGCATCAATTCTATCTCGAACTCTATCTCCCTAGCAGGTGGTAAACCTGGCAGTTCGTCTAGGAAGACGTCTAGAAACTCTCTAACCACTGGCACCGAGGCGGGTTCTCTAACCTGACTGCTAAGCTCTCTCACATGAGCCAAATACCCCTGACATCACTTCCTAAGCAACCTACGAGCCTGAAGAGCTGATATCAGACCTCTAGGTGTACCCCTCATGTCTCCCCTGAAGACAACCTCTGACCCATCCTGACCTCTGAACTTGACTACCTTGTCCCTGCAGTCCAAGGTAGCACCATGGGTAGATAACCAGTCCATCCCTAGAATGACGTCAAAATCTGTCAAGTCTAGAACCACCAGGTCGGCGGACAAGCATCTTCCCTCAACAAACACAGGACTACACTGGCAGACTGACTCTGCCACTGATGGATCACACTTGGGTCCACTGACCCAGAGAGGACACTGTAACTCAGAGATCATCAACCCCAACCTCTGGACGGCTCTCGGAGCAATAAAAGAATGAGATGCACCAGGGTCCATCAAGGCGTACACATCTGAACAACCAATGACTAAATTACCTGCCACCACGGTGTTAGATGCATTTGCCTCCTGCTGAGTCATTGTGAAGATCCGTGCTGGAGCTGATGGACCTTCACCTCTGAAACCCGCTGAAGAAGAGGCTGCCCCTCTCCCTCTGCCTCTGCCACTGGCCTGAGTCATGGCTGGAGCTGCTGGCTGAGCCACACTACCAGAAGCCGTCTGCTGAGACTGTGCTCCAAAAGCTGCCCTAGGACACTCCTGAGCCATGTGTCCCTCTTGTCCGCATCTGAAGCAAGCTGCTGTCCCAGCCCGGCAAACTCCCCTGTGTGGCCTACCACACTTTGCATAAACTGTGTTATCCGCACTAGAGCTCGAGCCACTCCCTAGTCCCAGACTGGACTTGACCTTGTTCCAAAACTTGTTCTTCTTGGGCTTCCTAGTGGTGTTACTCCACTTTTTGCTACCTGAAGCTGCTGCACTCAGAGAAGAAGAGCCTGGGGTCTTGGAACCAGAAGGCTGTGCCACTGACTGTCTGACTGTTCCCTGAACGATGGCACTGGCCTCCATTTTCCGGGCCATATCTACTATGGCATGAAAGCTCTCCCTATCTGCTGACTGGATCAAGGAGGAATATCTGGAGTGGAGTTTCATGATATACCTCCTTGACCTTTTCTGGTCTGTGTCAAGGTTTTGCCCCGCAAATGGCAACAGCTCCAAGAATCTGTCTGTGAACTCCTCTACACCCATCTCATCAGTCTGCCTCAACTGCTCAAACTCTATCATCTTCAGCTCCCTTGAACTATCTGGGAAAGCCCATCCTGCAAACTCGTTTGCAAACTCCTCCCAAGACATGTTGTCTACTCTCGGGTTCACATAATTCTTGAACCATTCCCGTGCCTTCTTGCATTTAAGCGTGAACCCAGCCATCTGAATGGCTCTACTGTCATCAGCCCCAATCTCATCTGTGATTACCTTAACCATTTCAAGATACACAAACGGGTCATCCCCTTTTTCATACTGAGGAGCACCAACTTCATGTAGTCGGTCATCTTGACCTTGCTCCCACTGGCTGAGCTAGGTCTAGGAGGTTGAGTAACTGGGGCTGCTGGTTCTGCAGGTGGTGGAGGTGGTGCAACATTTTCTGAGGTAGGGTTTGCTGGATTTGGATAGTAAGGTGGAGGTGGATACATTGGATACTGTGGGTATGGTGGATAATAAGGTGGGTATGGCATCTGTGTGGGATAAGGGCTAAAGCTATGGTAATCCGATGTGCCTCCCATCGAATACCCAGGGTTTTGTGAGAAGGGTGGGTAGTGGGGTGGCTGAACAAACCCCGAGGCCTGAGCGCCTCCTTGGGACTCTCCCATTCCCTCTTCTGACATGCTAACTCCCAAACTACCATCCCTCCTCTGCTCTACATCCATATCATCCCCCATGTCTTCTGACATTCCTCCCTGAACTGTTCCCCTCACTGACCTGCTCCTACCCAGATCCAGAGACCTTCTAGGGTCTCTTACTGCTCTTTCTCTGTTAGACCTACTAGACATCGCCCTAGGCAATGTAGGAGGATGGGCGCTCGTGCCCTCATCCTCAGGTGGCACTCCAGTCAATCGCGCAGATCGACAAGTTCCTCTCATCCTGTTTTCTGAAAGGCAACACATAACAAGCAAACATTAGCATCATATGGTTCATGTGGGCACACCTCAAAATACCCCTTAAAACACCTCAAAATAATCATGCAAAAACATACAAAGGAAGGCTGGACAGGGCACTTTCAGCGGCAGGTTCGGCGGCCGAAAGTCCCTCTAGAGCCAAAAGTCCGGCAGGTTCGGCGGCACCTTCGGCGGTCGAAACTCCCAGACAGAGGCGAAACTCATGCATGTTCGGCGGCACTTTCGGCGGCCGAAACTCCCAGATAGAGACGAAAGTCCCTTTTCGATGGCAACTTCGGCAGCCGAAAGGCCTGCCTCCCCAGCCATGTTCGGCGGCCGAAAGTCCTTCGGCTGCCGAACCTGGTTTCTGCCAAAGGGCAGAAACTTGGCTCCTCTATGCACATTTGCCTCCCAAAACTTCCAATCATGCATAATCCTATTCTACAACACACATACTCAAACATACAAGCTCCTAGGGGCTTCAAACTACCTTAAACCCCAACTACAACACATCAAACATACATTTACAAGCCATATTGCTCAAAAACTCATCAAAACCCCATAACTCAACATAAGCTTACTCATGCATTTTCTACCCCATAGATCTTACATAAAACTTACTTAAAACATGCAATGAGCTTAAGATCGGCTCTTACCTCTTGAAGATCGAGAGAGAGACGACCTAAACTCGGAGGTGGGAGAGATTTGAGTTCTTGAACCTCAAAGCTCCAAAACTTGAAAATCTTCAAAACAAGATGAAAACTTGTGAAAATCATGAAAGATTTGAAGGAAAAGATGCAAGATTGGTGAGGAACGGCGGAAGGGCTCACCTTGGCCGAAAATGGGGAGAAAGCTCGCCCATTTCGGCTAAGGGGCTCTTTTATAGTGGCTGGCCAGGCCACATTCGGGAGCCGAACGTGCCCCCGCATGCATGCCATGTTCGACGGCCGAACTTGAGGTTCGGCGGCCGAACCTGGGCTTCCCTCACTTATGCCTTCGGGGGCCTAAGGCTCACCTGAAATGCATGCATGTTCGGCGGCCAAACTTTGAGTTTCGGCGGCCGAACCTGAGTTTTCCTCCAAGGTTGTTTTTATTCAAAAACTCATTTCCTCTTTACTTAAAATCATCAAAAACATTAAGACATTTCATGAAAACATGGTTTTACCCTTCTAGAGGTCTCCGACACCCGAGATTCCACCGGACGGTAGGAATTCCGATACCGGAGTCTAGCCGGGTATTACAGTCAAGATGATTACAGATGAGATAGGAGCTGATGACAGTAGAGCCATTCATATGGCTGGGTTCACACTGAAGTGCAAGAAGGCCCGAGAGTGGTTTAAAAATTATGTGAGCCCGATGGTGGATGGTCTTTCATAGGAGGAATTTGCTAATGAATTTGCTGGATGGGCTTTCCCTGACAGTTCAAGGGAGTTGAAGATGATTGAATTTGAGCAGTTGAGGCAGACAGAGGAGATGAGTGTGGATGAGTACACAGACAGGTTCTTGGAGCTGTTGCCGTTTGCTGGACAGAATCTTGACACAGATCAGAAGAAGTCAAGGAGGTATATCATGAAGCTTCATTCTAGGTATTCCTCCTTGATCCAGTCAGCAGAAAGGGAGAGTTTCCATGCTATAGTAGATATGGCCCGGAGGATGGAGGCTAGTGCAATAATCGAGGGAAGAGTTAAGCAGTCAGTGGCACAGTCTTCTGGTTCCAAGACCCCAGGTGGGGGAAAGTTGGATTCTTCTTCCTTGAGTTCAGCAGCTTCAGGCAGTAAGAAGAGGGACAGAGGCTACAGGAAGTCCAAAAAGAACAAGTTCTGGAGCAAGATCAAGTCAG
This sequence comes from Manihot esculenta, assembly GCF_001659605.2. Taxonomy (NCBI): domain Eukaryota; kingdom Viridiplantae; phylum Streptophyta; class Magnoliopsida; order Malpighiales; family Euphorbiaceae; genus Manihot; species Manihot esculenta. The sequence continues at coordinate 14,062,458 of NC_035176.2, read as the reverse complement.
GTCTGGGATTAGGAAGTGGCTCGAGCTCAGGTGCAGATAATGCAGCATGTATGAAGTGTGGGAAGCCGCACAAAGGAGTATGTCGGTTTGGGACGACAGCCTGCTTCAGATGTGGGCAGGAGGGAGACATGGCACGGGAGTGTCCTAGAGCAGCTTTTGTGGCACCGCCTCAGCAGACAGCTTTTGATAGTGTGGCTCAGCCAGTAGCTCCAGCCGCGACTCAGGCTAGTGGCAGAGGCAGAGGGAGAGGGGCAGCCTCTTCTTCAGCGGGTTTTAGGGGTGAAGGTCCATCAGCTCCAGCACGGATCTTCACGATGACTCAGTAGGAGGCGAACACATCTAACACCGTGGTGTCAGGTAATCTCATCATTGGTTGTTCAGATGTTTATGCCTTAATGGACCCTGGTGCATCTCATTCTTTCATTACTCCGAGGGTCGTCGAGAGGTTGGGTTTGATGGTCTCTAGGTTAGAGTGTCCCCTATGGATCAGTGGACCCAAGTGTGACCCGTCAGTGGCAGAGTCAGTCTGCCAGTGTAGTCCAGTTTTTGTTGAGGGGAGATGCCTTTCAGCCGACCTTGTGGTTCTAGATTTGACAGATTTTGACATCATTCTAGGGATGGATTGGCCATCTACCCATGGTGCTACCTTGGACTGCAGAAATAAGGTAGTCAAGTTCAGTTGTCAGGATGGGTCAGAGGTTGTCTTCAGAGGAGATAGGAGGGGTACACCTAGAGGTTTGATATCAGCCCTACAGGCTCGTAGGCTACTCAGGAGGGGTTGTCAGGGTTTTCTAGCTCATGTGAGAGAGCTGGATAGTCATGTCAGAGAGCCCACCTCAGTGCCCGTAGTCAGTGAGTTCTTAGATGTTTTCCCAGACGAGCTGCCAGGTTTACCACTTGCTAGGGAGATAGAGTTCGAAATTGAGTTAATGCCTGGAACTAGACCGATCTCTATCCTTCCCTACAGGATGGCACCAGCAGAATTGAAGGAGCTTAAGGAGCAGTTGCAAGAGTTGGTAGATAAAGGCTTCATCCGACCGAGTACCTCATCTTGGGGTGCTCCAGTGCTGTTTGTGAGAAAGAAGGATGGATCCCTCAGACTTTGTATCGACTACAGGCAGTTGAACAAGGTCACTACCAAGAATAAGTACCCGTTGCAGAGGATCGACGATCTATTCGACCAGCTAGCAGGAGCGGGTTGTTTCTCCAAAATAGATCTGAGATCCGGGTACCATCAGCTGAGGATAAGAGAAGAAGATGTGCCGAAGACAGCATTCAAGACCAGATATGGGCACTATGAGTTCCTTGTGATGCCGTTCGGGTTAACCAATGCCCCTGCAGCATTCATGGATCTCATGAACAGAGTGTTTAGTCAATACCTGGATCACTTTGTTATTGTCTTCATAGATATTATCTTAGTGTATTCTAGGAATGCAGAGGAGCATGCCCATCACCTGAGGTTAGTTCTGCAGACCTTGAGGGAACATGGCTTGTATGCCAAGTTCTCCAAGTGTGATTTCTGGCTGAGGAGCATTTCATTCTTGGGGCATGTTGTGTCAGAAAATGGAATAGAGGTGGACCCCAAGAAAGTGGAAGCTGTAGCTAACTGGCCTAGACCCACTACAGTGACAGAGATCAAGAGCTTCTTGGGTTTGGCAGGTTACTACAGGAGGTTCGTTCAGGACTTCTCTAAGATTGCAGCTCCTATGACCAGACTGACTAAGAAAAACCAGAGGTTTGTGTGGACCGACCAGTGTGAAGAGAGCTTTGAAGAGCTAAAGAAGAGGTTGACGTTGGCACCGGTGTTAGCTCTGCCAACTAGTAATGAAGACTTCACGGTTTTCTGTGATGCGTCCCGTGTGGGACTGGGTTGTGTGCTGATGCAGAATGAAAGGGTGATTGCTTATGCTTCTAGGCAGCTGAAGAAGCACGAGTTGAATTACCCTACACATGACCTAGAGATGGCAGCGGTGATCTTTGCACTCAAGATGTGGAGGCATTACCTTTATGGGGTAAAATGTGAGATCTTCACAGATCATAAAAGCTTGCAGTACATCTTGAGTTAGAGAGAATTGAATATGAGGCAAAGGAGATGGGTAGAACTGCTTAGTGACTATGATTGCAAGATTCAGTACCATCCGGGTAAGGCGAATGTTGTGGCAGACGCCCTAAGCCGAAAATCACTTGGCAGTTTGTCCCATATCACAACAGAGAGGAGACCGGTGGTGAGGGAGCTTCATAGGCTCATGAATGAAGGTCTACAGTTAGAGTTGTCTGGTACAGGTGCTTTGATAGCCCAGATGAGAGTGGCACCCGTGTTTTTGGAGCAGGTGGCTCAGAAACAGCATGAGGACCCAGAATTAGTAAAGATTGCCAGGACTGTTCAGTCAGGCAAGAATGAAGAGTTCAGATTTGACAGCAAAGGGATCCTCCGCTATGGGAATAGATTGTGTGTACCAGATGACGTGGGTCTGAAAGAAGACATTATGAGGGAAGCTCATAATGCCAGATACAGTGTTCACCCTGGAGCCACCAAAATGTATCAAGATCTAAAAAGAGTTTATTGGTGGCCAGCTATGAAGAGAGAAGTGGCACATGTCGTGTCAGCCTGCGAAGTATGTCAGAGGGTAAAGCTAGAACATCAGAAGCCGGCTGGAATGCTTAACCCACTGCCGATTCCAGAGTGGAAATGGAAGAATATTGCTATGGACTTCGTGGTGGGGTTACCGGCAACATCCAATAGATTGGACACCATATGGGTGATTGTGGACAGACTAACCAAATCTGCTCACTTCATCCCTGTCAGGAGTGGCTATTCTGTGGACAAGTTGGCGCAGGTGTATGTTGATGAGGTTGTCAGGTTGCATGGGGTTCCTGTTTCAATAGCGTCTGATAGAGGATCCCAGTTCACCTCCAGGTTTTGGCGGAGTCTGCAAAACGCTATGGGTACCAGGTTGAATTTTAGCACTGCTTTCCATCCTCAGACGGATGGACAATAAGAAAGGACCATCCAAACAATAGAGGATATGCTCAGAATGTGTGTGCTGGATTTTGACGGTTCTTGGAGGCAGCATCTACCTTTGGTGGAGTTTGCCTACAATAACAGCCATCATGCTAGTATAGGGATGGCTCCATATGAGGCTTTGTATGGAAGGAAGTGCAGGTCGCCTGTCTGTTGGGAAGAAGTTGGAGAAAGGGCCTTGGCAGGGCCTGAGCTAGTAGAGATCACCAGCAGAGTGGTGCCCATAACCAGAGAAAGGATCAAGACTGTTGTGAGCAGGCAAAAGAGTTATGCAGATATTCGCAGAAGGCAAGTAGAGTTTCAGGAGGGAGATTTGGTATTGCTCAAAGTGTCTCCAATGAAAGGGGTGATTCGGTTCGGGAAGAAAGGTAAGCTAGCTCCACGGTACATCAGACCCTTTGAGATCTTGCAGAAGATTGGGAATGTATCGTACAAGTTGGACTTACCTGCTTCTATGGAAAGAATCCATCCGGTTTTCCATGTTTCCATGTTAAGGAAGTTCGTGTCAGATCCGGGCAAGGTTCTTAGTGAGCCTAATGTGGAGATCCAAGAAGATCTCACCTATGTTGAGCAGCCAGTACGGATCCTAGACACCCAGATCAGAAAGTTAAGAAACAAGGAAATCCCGATGGTGAAAGTCCTTTGGAATCACCACAACATTGAAGAGTGTACCTGGGAGACACGGGAGTCCATGCTCCAGCAATATCCTCATCTCTTCTAAGGTGAATTTTTGTGCTTCGTATGTGTGTTGATGTTTTATGCTATGCATGTGTTGTTTGGTGAACATTCGGGGACGAATGTTCTTAAGGGGGGAAGAATGTAATACCCGGCTAGACTCCGGTATCGGAATTCCTACCGTCCGGTGGAATCTCGAATGTCGGAAACCTCTAGAAGGGTAAAATCATGTTTTTATGAAATGTTTTAATGTATTTGATGATTTTAAGTAAGAAAGGAATTGAGTTTTGAATGAAAAAGACCATGGAGGCATTTCCAGGTTTGGCCGCCGAACCTCAGGTTCGGCCGCCGAACATGGGATAGTTTAGAGGGGCAAGTTAGGCTTCCGAAAGTGATTCAGGTTCGGCCACCGAACTTGCATGAGTTTTGGAGGCACTTTAGGCTGCCAAAGGGTGGTCTGGCCAGCCCCTATATAAGGGCTTCATGGCCGAAACGGGCGAGTTTTCTCCCCAATTTTCGGCCAACGGTGAGTCCATGCTCTCCCATGGTTGTTTTTGATGATTTTCGTCAAATCCTTTGAGTTTTAAGAAGTTTTATCTTGGTCTGAAGATATTTGAACAAAAAAGAGCAAGTTTTGGAGCTTGGAGACCAAAGGAGCGAGATCTCCCCCATCTCCAAGTTAGGATCGTTTCTCCTCTAGATCTTCAAGAGGTAAGCTTCGATCCTACCATTCTTGTATGTTTTAAGTAAGTTTTGTGAAGATTTGTAGGGTAGAAATGCATGTTTAGGTTATTTTTGAGTTTATGGGTTAATGTTGAGTTTTTGAGCAATGTGGGTTGTTTATGTATGTTTGATGTGTTGTAGTTGGGGTTTAGGATAGTTTGAGACCCCTATATGCTTGTTGGCTTGAGCTTGCTTGTTGTAGAATAAGTAAATGCATGATTGAATGTTTTGGGAGGCAAATGTGCATGTTAGAGGCTGAGTTCTGCCCTTGGAAGAACTCAGGTTCGGCAGCCGAAGGGACTTTCGGCCGCCGAACCTGCCTGTGGAGGCCAGCCTTTGGCTGCCGAACCCTGCCCCCGAAAGTGGAATTTCGGCAGTGCCGCCGAACATGCATGAGTTTCGTCTCTGGAAGGAACCTTCGGCCACTGAAAGTGCCGCCGAAGGTGCATGACTTTCGTCTCTGGAGGGACTTTCGGCCGCCGAACCTGCCGCCGAAAGTGCTCTGTCCAGCCTTCCTTTGCATGATTTCTATGATTGTTTTAAGGTGTTTTAGGGGAGTTTTTGGGGAGTATTTTAGAGTCATGTTCATGTATGTTTGGTCCCTCATTTGAGTCCACCTCTGTAGGTTCGGACCCGAGGAACCGAGGACCCCAGCAGTGAGACAGCTGCTTCAGTGTCTTGTCAGAGCTAGCCAGAGGTGAGTGGAATAACTCTCTATGTTTCAAAACAAATAATGAAAGTTTTAGCATGATTCACGCATCACGAATGCCATGAGATATATTAGGGTGCTTGCATTAGAATTCACGAATATGTTACATTGCATATTATGTTGTTGATGTGGATGAATGTTGAATGATCCATTAGCCCTCATATGTTATGACATGATGATAGGATATGGAAGTCCAGGCGTGCCTGCTCTACGCCCCTAGCACTATGTAAGAGAAAGTCCAAGTGTGGCCTGCACTACGCCCCCGGCACGATTGGATATGTATGATATGATATGGAAGTCCAGACGTGCCTGCACTACGCCCCTGGCATGATTAGACTGTATAGAGGGCTAAATGGTGACAAGTTCATCCTTGATGTGATTTGTTTGTGCTGTGATGCATTCCATGATATCATATGTTTTAAATATAATGTTTTATTATTATGCTCACTAGGCTCTAGTAGCTCACCCCACTCCCAAATTTCCCCAGGTTTGCAGGTACGTGATAGATCAGGAGGTCAGCTAGAGTAAAGTCATGTCTATGTAATAGTTAGAAGTGGACATGAGAATAATGTAATGTAAAGTATAGCATTGAACATTTATGTAATATAATGATGTTATTGAGGATTAGAGTTGTGCTTGACCCTAGTTTGTATGTTAATCCCTTTTGTTACATGATCTTTCAATTGTAATGGTTTAATGATGTTTTATGTAGACCAAACTCATTATATGCGATGTTACCCCATTGGAGTATTGGTTGAGGACTCCAGTGTGGGGTTTGATGCTTATGATCATAAGTTGTGCATGCACAGGTTGAGTTTGGTGATTGAATGTGAAAGTTCAAAACTTTTATGTATGTGTTGGTCATGTATGGGATTAAATAAGTATGCAAGATGTATGTTAGACTTGCTACGGGTCTCGGCGGCCTTAAGCCGATCTGGATCCTAGCGCCGGTAGCGGTCTGATTTCCGGGTCGTTACAAGTTATAGATTATTATATTAGGGATATAGATACATATAACTTGAAATTTTTTCTACGTATGAAATTACTTTAGGTCTTTTAATGAAGATAAGTATAAAAGATGTTTTGTATAGCCTTGTAAAGTGATTAAGTTAGCGTAGAGGATAAGAAAATGAGTTAATGTTGTAACGACCCGAAAATCGGACAGCTACCGGCGCTAGGATTCAGATCGACTTAAGGCCACCGGAATCCGTAGTAAGCCTACTATACATCCTGTGTACCTGATAAAATTCCATATATGATCATACATTATAACAAAAACTTAAATATTTCATGAAACCAAGCTCAACCTGTACATGTTGTTAGTGTATTTGCCCTAGGCCATTATCTTGGACTTTTTTGTATGTCGTTTTGGTTATTAATAAAAGAGGTTTTTATTATCATTATTATTTTGTTTGCATGTTATATAATAATGATTAACACCCCTGGTTACTTATTATTATGTTGATAATAATAAAATATAACTAGTATGGTTATTGATTGATAATCATGAGATGATCATGTATATGTTGATATAATTCAATAATCATAGATATTTGTTAGAGAACAAAGTATTGGATGGACCCGCACTGAGATCACTACATGGATTATTGTCATAAATGAATCTCAAAGTAGTTATGTCTTAATCCTTTGACTTGATATTGTCATAGTTTCAACATAAGGACTGTTATGTTTTGACATAACCAAACATTGTCTTTAATCACGCAATCATAAAGGTTATGATTGAGCATAATAGAAATTATATAGAGGATATTGAACAATAAAAATAGAATTTGTCCCTCTCTTTGAGAGAGATATCTTCTGGGCCTCTCGATAAGTGAGACTGAGAAATGCATGGCCGTGCTCAAATGAATTGATAGTGTGATCAATATCATTTGATTTTATCAGTCTACTTAGAGATCGAGAAATCATAAGTTTGAACATTATAAGTTTGACATTGACCATGACTTATGTTCAAATTAGATATCGTGTGACAAATGGATTAATACATATTCTATTTATTAGATTTTATCGGACTATTGATCCTCATATTAATTGGGTAGTCATAATGTCTTGTTAGAAGCCGCTTATGATTTATGGGTCTTGTGGGACCAGGCCTATTGCCAATTAATATGAGTCTATTGGGTCACACACAAAAGAACATTGTTGATGTGTTATATTAATGGGCTAAAAGCCAATTAGTATAATTAATAATAATAAAAATGTTATTATTATTAATATTAATTATTATTATGAGATAATGATATTTAAAAGGATCTGCAGTCTATCTGTAACTGTTAGAGATAAAGGACTCTATTACATAAGATATTTGAGTATCTGCGAGATTGTGATAGTTGGTTATGAGCACAACTCTATCACATAAGATATTTGAGTATCTACGAGATCATGATAGTGGGTTATGAACACAACTCTTTCACGAAAAGAGTTGTGGGAAAATAAAAGACTAAAAACGAATAAAAACGGGTTCTGCGAAGCGAAAGTAACATTTTTTGAGAATTCATTTTTGAGTTGCAGATCGGAAACACATAGCATATCCATCTTGAGAGAGCTAGCACTCTAGAAGGGTAAGAGATATACGTGTGGATACCATAGCGGGTGTTCGTTGAAAAAGCAGCACCTTGAGTCCGGGATTGTATTTTCTCGTCGAGTCTAACAGGTTAGTAGCTTATCCTTCCTTTCCAATTAAACGAAGCACACGGATCCCGAGAAGGAAACCAGAGATTTTTAATTTTTCCGCTGCGTGTTTGGGTTGCAGTAATCTCTGGATTTCCTAACACATGCATAATACTGAAAACATAAAACCCATACTAGAGCCCTCATCAAATGCTCTAGTATGGTTAACATCACATGCCTCAAGCTTGGTTCAAACATAACTCATAATTAAAAACTTTTACATAAGGATCATGTTAACATGGATTACAAAGGTAAAGAAAACTAGGGCCAAGCTCAATTCTAATCCATTAAAATTTACATGTCCACACTATACTATTACAAAAGCTATATCAGCTACTATGCCGACTTCCCGATACTATTTTTGATTCTGCAAACCTGGGGTTAGGGGAAAGGGATAAGCTACAAGAGCCTAGTGAGCAGAACATAAAAATAGTTTAATAAAGATATGCTCGTATGAAATGCATCACAGCACAAACAATTCACATCAAGATGAACTTGTCACCAGTAACCCTCTACATATTCCAATGTGCCCGGCCCTCGACGGAGCTCCTCAGGACTTTCGCTTAAACATAACATAACATATCCATAATGCCAGGGGCGTAGAATGGGCAGCCCTGGTCTTTCCGTATCATATCATATCATAACATCTCGAGGGCTAGTGGGTCATCCAATATCTATCCACAATAATAGTAAATTATGCAATGCATCATATTCGTGAATTCTAATGCGAACATCCTAATATATAAACATGGCATTCATGATGCATGGACATGCTTAAAAAGTTTGATTACTTTAAAACAATATATTAGTTTAGTTCTACTCACCTCTGGCTGACGCTCGCCTAATATTGATGCAGTTATTTCACTGTAGGCCTATATGGTCTCTCAGGTCTGATCCTACACAGATGGACTCAAATGAGGGACCAAACATCACTATGACATGACTCTAAACATCTCCCCAAAAATTCCCTAAAACATAACAAAACATGCATACAAAACGAGCAGAGGAAGCACCACCTTTGGCGGTCGAACTTTTCGGCGGCCGAACCTGGGGCTTTCCTTCAAAACTCTTTTCTTTCTTTTTAATTCCAAACCTTAAAATTTTCAAATTCATTTTATATAAAAACCTTATTTTTTTTTTTACCCTTCTAAGAGATTTCAGCTGTAACGACCCGAAAATCGGACCGCTACCGGCGCTAGGATCCAGATCGGCTTAAGGCCGCCGGGACCCGTAGCAAGCCAAACATTCATTCTGTGAACCTATTTAATCCCATACATGATCAACAACATACATAAAAATTTGAACTTTTCCTTACATTCATTCATTCTTTCATTCATTCACCAAACTCAACCTGTGCATGCACTATACATAACATAGTCATAAACATTAACCCCTCCTTGGAGTCCTCATCAATGCTCCAATGGGGCGACATAACATACATTGAGTTTGGTGAACCATAGTCATTCATTAAAATCATTACACTTAAAAGATCATATAAACAAAGGGGATTAACACCACTAGGGTCAAGCACAACTATAACCTCAATAGACATCATTACATATCATTTCTATACTATACTTTTACATTACAATATATACATGTCCACAGCTAGCTATTACGTGACCATAACTTCATTACTCTTGCTGACCTCCTAGTCTACCCTGTACCTGCAATCCTGGGGGTTAAGGGAGAGGGGTGAGCTACTAGAGCCCAGTGAGCAGAATGATAAAACATTTTATTTAAACATTTGATATCATGGAATGCATCACATCACAACTAATCACATCAAGGATGAATTTGTCACCCATAGCCCTCTAAGTGGTCCAACTGTGCCAGGGGCGTAGAATGGGCCTCACTGGTCTTTCTCTTACATAACATATCGTAACATAACATTCCAACTGTCCCAGGGGCGTAGAATGGGCCTCGCTGGTCTTTCTCTCACATAGTGCCAGGGGCGTAGAATGGGCCTCACTGGTCTTCCATACCGTATCATATCATATCATGGGAGGGCTAAAGGATCATTCAACATTCATCCACATCATCAACATATTATGCAATGCAACATATTCGTGAATTCTAATGCAAACAACCTAATATATCTCATGGCATTCATGATGCGTGAATCATGCTAAGAATTAATTTATTTACTTTAAAACATAAAGAGTTTATTCCACTCACCTCTGGCTGAAGCTCTACTGACTCTGAAGCAGCTAAACTCACTGCTGGGGTCCTCGGTTCCTCGGGTCCGAACCTACACAGGTGGACTCAAATAAGGGACCAAACATCTATGATCAAGACTCTAAAAAAATACTCCCAAAAACCCCTTAAAACACCTCAAAACATCCATGAAAAACATGCAAAGGAAGGCTAAACAGGGCACTTTCGGCGGCAGGTTCGGCAGCCGAAAGTCCCTCCAGAGCCGAAAGTCAGGCAGGTTCGGCGGCACCTTCGGCTGCCGAAAGTGCCCTCCAGAGACGAAAGTCCATTTTCGGGGGCAAGCTTCGGCAGCCGAAAGGCTTGCCTCCCAAGCAGGTTCGGCGGCCGAAAGTCCTTCGGCTGCAGAACCTGGTTTCCGCCAAAAGGGCAGAAACTCGGCTCTTCATGCACAATAGCCTCCCATTCCATTCAATCAAGCATACAACTCCTCCAAAACATGCATAGATACATACATCAGCTCCTAGGGGCTTCAAACTATCCTAAACCCCAACTATAACACATCACAAGCATCTCAGCAACCTACATTGTCCATAAAACACATAAAACCTAATAAAGCTCAACTAACTTAAACATACATTTCTACCCCATGAATCAACTTAAAACTTGTTTAAAACATATAGTGAGCTCAAGATCGGCCCTTACCTCTTGAAGATCGAGAGGAAAACGACCCTAGCTTGGAGATGGGAGAGATTGAGTTTCTTGAACCTCCAAGCTCCAAAACTTGCTATTTGCTCAAAGATCTTCAAAATAAAGTGAAAACTCATAAAAATCAAGAAAGATTTGAAGGAAGAAACTCAAAATCGGTGAAGGACGGCGGAGAGCTCACCTTGGCCGAAAATGGAGAGAAAAGCTCGCCCATTTCGGCTAAGGGACCCCTTTATAGGTGGCTGGCCAGGCCACTTTCAGGGGCCTAACGTTCCTCCGCATGCATGCCATGTTCGGCGGCCGAACCTGGTTTCCCTCACTTATGCCTTCGGGGGTCTAAGGCACACCCGAAACGCATGCATGTTCGGCGGCCGAACTTGAGGTTCGGCGGCCGAACCTGCATCTTCCTCCAAGGCTATTTTCATTCAACACTCAATTTCCTTTTTACTTAAAATCATAAAACACATTAAAACAATTTATGAAAACATGCTTTTACCCTTCTAGATGTTTCCGACATCCCAGATCCCATCGGATGGTAGGGATTCCGATACCGGAGTCTAGCCGGGTATTACATTCTCCCTCCCTTAAGGACATTCATCCCCGAATGTTCACCAAACAAACATAGCATGGCATAAAACATACACATTCCTATAAAGCACATAAAAACTCACCTTAGAAGAGATGAGGATATTGCCGGAGCATAGACTCCCGTGTCTCCCAGGTACACTCTTCGATGTTGTGGTGATTCTAAAGGACTTTCACCATTGGGATTTCCTTGTTCCTTAGCTTTCTGATCTGGGTGTCTAGGATCCGTACTGGCTGCTCAACATAGGTGAGATCCTCTTGGATCTCCACATCAGGCTCACTAAGAACCTTGCCCGGATCTGACACGAACTTTCTCAACATAGAAACATGAAAAACCGGATGGATTCTTTCCATTGAAGCAGGCAAGTCCAGCTTGTACGATACATTCCCAATCTTCTGCAAGACTTTGAAGGGTCCGATGTACCGTGGAGCCAGCTTACCTTTCTTCCCGAACCGAATCACCCCTTTCATTGGAGACACCTTAAGCAATACCAAATCCCCCTCCTGAAACTCTACTTGCCTTCTGCGGATATCTGCATAACTCTTTTGCCTGCTTGCAGCAGTCTTGATCCTTTCTCTGATTATGGGCACCACTCTGCGGGTGATCTCTACTAGCTCAGGCCCTGCCAAGGCCTTTTCCCCAACTTCTTCCCAGCAAACAGGTGATCTGCACTTCCTCCCATACAAAGCTTCATATGGGGCCATTCCTATGCTGGCATGATGGCTGTTATTGTAGGCAAACTCCACCAAAGGTAGATGCTGCTTCCAAGAACCGCCAAAGTCCAGTACACACATTCTGAGCATATCCTCTATTGTCTGGATGATCCTCTCTGATTGTCTGTCCGTCTGTGGATGGAAAGCAGTGCTAAAATCCAACCTGGTACCCATAGCGTTCTGCAGACTCCGCCAAAACCTGGAGGTGAACTGGGGCCCTCTATCCGACACTATCGAAACAGGAACCCCATGCAACCTGACGATCTCATCAACATACACCTGCGCTAACTTGTCCATAGAATAGCCACTCCTGACAGGGATGAAGTGAGCAGATTTGGTGAGTCTGTCCACAATCACCCATATGGAGTCCAATCTGTTAGACGTTGCCGGTAACCCCACCACGAAATCCATAGCTATGTTCTCCCATTTCCACTCTAGAATAGGTAGTGGGTTAAGCATTCCAGCTGGCTTCTGATGTTCCAGCTTCACCCTCTGACACACTTCGCAGGCTGACACAAACTGTGCCACTTCTCTCTTCATAGCTGGCCACCAATAAACCTTCTTCAGATCTTGATACATCTTGGTGGCTCCACGGTGAACACTGTATCTGGCATTATGAGCCTCTCTCATAATGTCTCCCTTCAGCCCTATGTCATCTGGTACACACAATCTGCTCCCATAGCGGAGGATCCCCTTGCTGTCGAATCTGAACTCATTATCCTTGCCTGACTGAACAGTCCTGGCAATCTTCACTAACTCTGGGTCCTCATGCTGTTTCTGAGCCACCTGCTCCAAAAACACGGGTGCCACTCTCATCTGGGCTACCAAAGCACCTGTACCAGACAACTCCAACTGTAGACCTTCATTCATGAGCTCGAAGAACTCCTTCACTACTGGCCTCCTCTCTACTGCAATATGGGACAAACTACCAAGTGATTTCCGGCTTAAGGCGTCTGCCACAACATTCGCCTTACCCGGATGGTACTGGATCTTGCAATCATAGTCACTAAGCAGTTCTACCCATCTCCTCTGCCTCAGATTCAGATCCCTCTGACTCAAGATGTACTGCAGGCTCTTATGATCGGTGAAGATCTCACATTTAACCCCATAAAGGTAATGCCTCCACATCTTGAGTGCAAAGATTACTGCTGCCATCTCAAGGTCATGTCTAGGGTAATTCAACTCGTGCTTCTTCAGCTGCCTTGAAGCATAAGCAATCACCCTTTCATTCTGCATTAGTACACAACCCAGTCCCACACGGGACACATCACAATAGACTGAGAAGTCTTCATTGCTAGATGGCAGAGCTAACACTGGTGCTGAAGTCAACCTCTTCTTTAGCTCCTCAAAGCTCTCTTCACACTGGTCGGTCCACACAAACCTCTGGTTCTTCTTAGTCAGTCTGGTCATGAGAGTTGCAATCTTAGAGAAGTCCTGAACGAACCTCCTGTAGTAACCTGCCAAACCCAAGAAACTCTTGATCTCTGTCACCGTAGTGGGTCTAGGCCAGTTAGCTATAGCTTCCACTTTCTTGGGGTCTACCTCAATTCCATTTTCTGACACCACATGCCACAAGAAAGAGATGCTCCTCAGCCAGAACTCACACTTGGAGAACTTGGCATACAAGCCATGTTCCCTCAAGGTCTGCAAAACCAACCTCAGATGATGGGCATGCTCCTCTGCATTCCTGGAATACACTAAGATATCATCTATGAAGACAATAACAAAGTGATCCAGGTACTGGCTAAACACTCTGTTCATGAGATCCATGAATGCTGCAGGGGCATTGGTTAACCCGAACGGCATCACAAGGAACTCATAATGCCCATATCTGGTCCTGAATGCTGTCTTCGGCACATCCTCTTCTCTTAACCTTAGCTGATGGTACCCCGATCTCAGATCTATTTTGGAAAAACAACCTGCTCCTGCTAGCTGGTCGAATAGATCGTCAATCCTTGGCAATGGGTACTTATTCTTGGTAGTGACCTTGTTCAACTGCCTGTAGTCGATACAAAGTCTAAGGGATCCATCCTTCTTTTTCACAAATAGCACTAGAGCACCCCAAGGTGAGGTACTCGGTCGGATGAAACCCCTATCTACCAGCTCTTGCAACTGCTCTTTTAGCTCTTTCAATTCTGCTGGTGCCATCCTGTAGGGAGGGATAGAGATCGGTCTAGTTCCAGGCATTAATTCAATTTCAAACTCTATCTCCCTAGCAGGTGGTAAACCTGGCAGCTCATCTGGGAACACATCTAAAAACTCACTGACCACAGGCACTGAGGCGGGCTCTCTGACATGACTATCCAGCTCCCTCACATGAGCTAGAAAACCCTGACAACCCCTCCTGAACAGCCTACGAGCCTGCAGAGCTGATATCAAACCTCTAGGTGTACTCCCCCTGTCTCCTCTGAAGAGAACCTCTGACCCATCCTGACATCTGAACCTGACTACCTTATCTCTGCAGTCCAAGGTAGCACCATGGGTAGATAGCCAATCCATCCCTAGAATGACGTCAAAATCTGTCAAGTCTAGAACCACAAGGTCGGCAGAAAGGCATCTCCCCTCAACAAAAACTGGACTATACTGGCAGACTGACTCTGCCACTGACGGGTCACACTTGGGTCCACTGACCCATAGGGGACACTCTAACCCAGAGACCATCAATCCCAACCTCTCGACGGCCCTCGGAGCAATAAAAGAATGCGATGCTCCAAGGTCCATTAAAGCATACACATCAGAACAACCAATGATGAGATTACCTGACACCACGATGTTGGATGTGTTTGCCTCCTGCTGAGTCATGGTGAAGATCCGTGCTGGAGCTGACGAGCCCTCACCCCTGAAACCCGCTGAAAAAGAGGCTGCCCCTCTCCCTCTGCCTATGCCACTAGCCTGAGTCGCGGCTTGAGCTGCTGGCTGAGCCACACTACTAGAAGCTATCTGCTGAGACTGTGCCCCAAAGGCTGCCCTAGGACACTCCCTGATAGAGCATATTTTAGTCCATATTTTCATAATCTTATTGATGTTTATTTGCACCTATTCTACCTAATTTTATGGTTTTAATCATGTTTTGCAAGTATTAGGTGTGAAGAAACAATTTGGAGAAAATGCTCTTAAAAATTCCAAAAGAAGCCAAAACTAGAGAAGCAACCTTCGGAGGCAACTTTCGGAAGCCAAACATCAGTCACCTTCGGCGGCAACCTTCGGCGGCCGAAAGAGGACTCCAGAGACGAAAGTCGACCACCTTCGGCGGCACCTTCGGCCACCGAACCTTATGTCCAAAGTCGAAAGTCCAGCCTCCGAAACTCACTTTAGGCAGCCGAAAATGCACTCCAATACACACTTTCTTTATTCAAGAAGCCATATCTCAAGTTGCCATATTTGAGGAGCCAAACAAGGGAAGTATTTTGAGATCCAAATCTTCAAGATTCACATTCAAATATTGGATTTCAAGATCAAGCTTATTAAGGAAGCCAAATCCAAAGATCACATGTTTCCCACTTAGTATCATGCACATTCAAAATTCAAAAGGAGGCTCCACCTTCCTTATTAGTGCATGGGCAGCCTCTTAACTCTTTGGGCAACATCTTGAAGACCTTGGGCAGCAATTGAAAAGACCAAAGAGCCCCCACTTGCCTTCCATCACATGTGACTCGTTTTTGCCTTCACTCATGCACAAACAAGGCACATGCAACCCCAAGGACACTTTGGACAGCCTCTAAAAGTCTCCTGGACTTCCATGAAACCCTAGGCAGCCTCTCAAGACTTATATAAAGGCTTCAAGAAGACAAGAAAGGCAGATTGGGTTCCACCTCTTCTCAAGGAAATTCGGCAGCCTCTCCTAGGCTCTCTCTTCATCTAGCTCTTCATCTTTTCTTCTTCTTTTCTTTTATTTTCTGTTTTGGTTCAGCCATGAGTGGCTGAAACCTTCTTTCTAGTTGAGGATTGGTTGAAACTAAGGTTGTTTAATGGGTTGTGAGATCTGAACATAAATTATTGTCTTTGGTTTTGTTCAATATTCATGCAGTTGATGCTTTAATTATATGATTACTTTGTTGTTTTGATCAAATTGGCCACTTGATTTTAATTGCAAAGTTAATTGATTGTTGGATTAGGATATTTGTTAGTCCGTAATTGCTGGAAATATTCTGTCCATAGAACACTTGGGGTAAAAACCCAAGAAATTGTGTGATCTAGCAACATCTCATGCGTTTGAGTAGCTAGGGTTTGGATCTTTCTTGTTCTTCATGCAATTGGCAATTGTTTTGATGCTTATGGCCCAAGGACGTTCCTTGGCAATTTGTTGATTAGTAATTGGTTAGAGGACGTTCCCTAATCAATTTGTTCATAAGGAAAGACATGGTGGTGAGAAGCGTCTTCCACCCCCATAACCAACCTGTTGAATCAATCAAGATAACCATGTTTCAATGATCAACCCAAACAACCAAAGTGGATCCATATATTCAACTAGACTTTTCTCATATTGATTTCTCTCTTATTTTAGATTACTTGCTGTTTTAATTGCTTTCAATAGTTGTTAATCAAATCATCTCAAAACCCCCTTTTTACTTTTATTGCACTTGTTCCTATTTCTCTTTGATCACTTGCTTTCACTTGCGCCTTCAATTAGTTCTATTGGTCTTGATTGAGATAAATAAATAGGTAATCAATTCTCTGTGGATACGATCCTTCACCACTGTCTGCAGTTGTAAATTGTAGATAACCAAGAAGGTTATTTTTTACCAGCTTCGACAACCGCTCCTGTCAAAAATTGGCGCTGTTGCCGGGGAATTGATTTCACTTGTTTGTTTATTTTTCTTTCATGACCAGATCTGAAAGTAGGGACACTCTGCCCTTTGATCCAGAAATTGAACGCACCATCAGAAGGCTAGGAAAGCAAGCCTCAAATGCAGAACCTTCTGCCCAACCTTCGGCCGCCGAAACTCATCAACATTTGGCCGCCGAAAGTCCTGCACTCCAGCAACCAAATCTTGCACCAATGGCAGAACCTCAAGCACCAGCTGCTGCCCATAATGGACATGCTGTCCAAGGCCAGATAATTCAAGAAAATCCAACAAATAGGCCACAAGCACAAAGAGAAAGAACCATGAGGGAGTTAGCAACTCCTATAG
Source organism: Manihot esculenta (assembly GCF_001659605.2). Lineage (NCBI taxonomy): Eukaryota > Viridiplantae > Streptophyta > Magnoliopsida > Malpighiales > Euphorbiaceae > Manihot > Manihot esculenta. The sequence continues at coordinate 14,045,345 of NC_035176.2, read as the reverse complement.
GTGATTATGCTCCACTTTGCATCACCTATCCACCTCTTATAGTTCCCTTTGAACTCAAGACAGGTTTGATAAATATTCTTCCTAAGTTTAGAGGTAGAGAGAATGAAAATCCACAGAAGCACTTAAAAGAATTTAAAATTATTTGCTCATCCATGAGACCTCAAGGGATTTCCGAAGATTATGTTAAACTAAGAGCCTTCCCCTTTTCATTAGATGACCATGCTAAGGATTGGTTATTTTATTTGCCACCTAGATCTATAACTTCTTGGGATGATATGGTCCAAGCCTTTTTGGACAAATACTTCCCACCATCTAAATCAATTGGCATAATAAGAGAAATCACTAGCATAAGGCAAAAACCAACTGAGGACTTATATGATTATTGGGAAAGGTTTGAAAGACTATGTACAGGTTGTCCACAACATGATATGTCAGACAAAGCCCTCATTCAGTTCTTCTATGGAGGATTGATCCCATCAGAAAGGAAACTCATAAATGTAGCCTGTGGAGGATCTATCCTAGACAAGTCACCAAGGGAGATGAAAGAGTTGATATCTACTCTTGCAGCCTCATCTAGGCAATATGGAGAAGAAAGGCAACTACAAAGGGCCAATGAGGTAAGTTTTCCCACCATTTCTGAACTAACATCTGCTATGAAAAATATTGCTATAGAAGTTGTGCAATAGATTCAAGCACCCCAGCCTCCTAGGCCATGTGGGATCTGCTTATATGTAGGACACCCCACTGATCAATGTCCTACCCTCCAAGAAGACAATCAGCAAGTCAATGCAATTGGGAGGTACAACAACCAACCTAGATATGATCCATATTCCAATACATACAATCCAGGTTGGAGAGATCACCCCAATTTTAGCTATGGGAAGCCCAACAATGATCAGAACTACCAAAATTACCAAAGAAATCAAGTCCAACCAGCACCTTCAAATCCAAATCAGAACCTTGAAAAGATCATGCAAACCATGATGGAAACAATGGTCAACACCATGCAAGGCGTGCGACAAGAGATAGGCCAACTGGCCGCATCCATCGGCAGATCTGAATCCCAAGGTAAGCTCCCTTCTCAAACTGAAACCAACCCCAGACAGAATGTTAGTGCTATTACTTTGAGAAGTGGCAAAGAGCTTCAAGATACTAATCATGAGCAAGAAAAAGAACCAAGGCCACCTGAAGCCTCTCCATCTCAATCAGAACCACCTCATGCGCACAAGACTGATCCAAAAGTAAGTTTTCACATCCCACCTCCTTTTCCAAAAAGATTTGAAAGAACACAAAAAGAAAAAGAGGAAAAGGAGATTTTTGAGACTTTCAGAAAAGTGGAGATCAACATAACACTACTAGACGCTGTCAAGCAAATTCGTAGGTATGCCAAATTTCTGAAGGAAGCTTGCTGAAAGAGAAAAAGTAAGTGTAGGTGAGGTAGTTACTGCTGTTATTAAAAGAGAACTCCCTACCAAATGCAAGGACAAAGGTATGTTTGCTATCTCTTGCAAAATTGGGAATGTTGGTATCAAGAAAGCCATGTGTGATCTTGGTGCATCTATTAATGTCATGCCTCTCTCCATCTATAAATCTCTCAATGCATGTGCACTAAAAGAAACAAGAGTTGTGATACAATTGGCTGATAGATCTGTAGTATATCCCATAGGTGTTTTAGAAGATGTGTTAGTCCAAGTAGATGCACTTGTCTTTCCTGCTGATTTTTATGTGATTGATACTAAGGAAGATAGTTGCAATACTAGTTCTGACATTCTTCTTGGACGTCCTTTCTTGAGTACTGCTAGAACTAAAATTGATGTGCATGATGGTACTCTTACCATGGAATTTGAAGGGGAAGTCATTAAGTACAATGTCTATGATGCCATGAAATATCCTCATGATATGTCCCCAATTTATGGTCTTGATATTATTGATTGTTTGAGTCCAGATGTGTTTAATGAAAATCAAGATTCTGTTTTAGATGATGATCTTTGCATGATTGAAAACCTGAAACTGAAAGAAACAATCTGCAGCATTCAGCAAGTTGAGATCAAGCAAACAGAAGACATTCGGCCGCCGAACATAGCCCACTTTCGGCCGCCGAACCCTGCTGACCTCCAGATGCCAGAGTCCGATGCGCCACTTCAAGAACACATTGCGCAGGCGGAAAGCATTCTTCGGCTGCCAAATACTTTTCGGCCGCCGAACCCCACTAACTTGCGGAAGCCGAATCCATCGCCACAGCTCATTCCGTAAACTGAAGGAATTCGGCCGCCGAACTCAGAACCTTTTCGGCCGCCGAACCTCTCCCAGCAGTCCCCAACACAAGCAAGCTCTTTCACCCCACCTTCTTTGCAGTCAAGTTCAGAACAGTACCTTCCTGAATCTGAAGAAACCAAGGAAGAACTCCTTGAACAAATCTTTCTTGCTCAGTCTGATGAGCCATGGTACGCCGATATGGTAAACTACTTGGCCACAGGTAACTTACCTTCTGACATGCCTAAGCACACTAAAGATAAAATAAAAAAGGATGCCAAATACTATGTTTGGGATGAGCCATATTTGTGGAAACATTATGCTGACCAAATGATAAGGAGATGCATTCCTGATCAAGAAATAGCCTCTGTACTTACTTTTTGTCATTCATATAGTTGTGGGGGACACTTCAGTCCAAGGAAAACTGCTCATAAGATAATTGAAAGTGGCCTATTTTGGCCCACCATGTTTCGAGATGCTTTTCTATTTTGCAGGACATGTGCTAGGTGTCAACAGACTGGAAATTTGAGCAAAAGAAATCAAATGCCACAAAACCCCATCATGGTCTGTGAGGTATTTGATGTTTGGGGCATAGACTTCATGGGACCATTCCCACCATCCTTTGGGTACACTTATATCATCCTTGCAGTGGATTACGTATTCAAGTGGGTGGAGGCTAGAGCAACTAAGACTGATGATGCCAAGGCAGTGGTAGACTTTGTGAAAACCAACATCTTTGCCAGACATGGAGTACCAAAAGCAATCATCAGTGATAGAGGGACCCATTTTTGCAATAGGGTAGTGGAAAGCCTTCTCAGAAAACACAATGTGATCCATAGAACATCCACAGCCTACCACCCTCAGACGAATGGACAAGCTGAAGTGTCCAACAGAGAAATCAAAGCCATCCTTGAAAAGACAGTTTCTCCCAACCGAAAGGATTGGAGCTTAAGATTAGAGGATGCCTTATGGGCCTACAGAACAGCCTACAAGACTCCCATAGGTATGTCTCCTTATAGACTTGTCTATGGGAAAGCTTGTCACCTTCCAGTTGAGCTTGAGCACAAGGCATATTGGGCTGTAAAGAATTGCAACATGGACCTCAAAGAAGCCGGACACCATCGCAAGCTGCAACTGCAAGAGCTTGAGAAAATAAGACGAGATGCATATGAGAACTCTTGGAACTACAAAACAAAGACCAAAACCTCCCATGACAATCATCTTTCAAGAAAACAATTTGAGGTTGGTGATAAAGTCTTACTCTTTGACTCTCGTCTGAAACTATTCCCAGGAAAGCTACGGTCTAGGTGGATTGGACCATTCATTGTAGAACATGCATACCCACATGGAGCTGTAGACATCCGAAGCATAGAAACTGGAAAAATCTTCAAGGTGAATGGACATCGTCTTAAACCATACTTTGAAGGGTTCGCAGTACAAGTAGTGGAAGAAATTCCACTACAACATCCTTCTGCCTAGAGGATCATGCCATGCACACCACACCCCAGGGGAGTATTCAGATTCCTTTGTTCTCTTTTTCTTTCTTTTACATTGAGGACAATGCATGATTTAAGTGTGGGGGTGCATCTATCTCTTCTTCTCCCTTTCTTCTTCTTCTTCTCTTCTCCTCTTCTACAAAATCTTCATGCGATTTCTCATGCTTTCAGATTGCAAAATTTTTTTCTTTTTCCTTCCAGTTTTAAATTTCTTTCAAGTTAATTAGCCACAGTTAAATTTTAATTTGTTTATGCTTTCAATAAAACACACACAACCACAACCTTCTTCTTCTTTTTGTTTTGCTCTACTCAAACTGATGAACTATGTTGAATGAATTTTTCCTTCCATGACCCCATTAATGTGATAACTCTTTAAACTTATGTTGAACCAATTGCAGTGATTTATATTCATGTTTGAGAATTGCTTTTGAATTGAATCTTTGAGTTTGCCATGGTGAAAAATATATTTATGACCCTCAATTGATTGAGAATAAATTGAAATTGTGTGAATGAACTTAATATGACTTGATTTAGCAATTGGTGTTGATTTGCCCAAATCATTGAGAGAAAGAAAATTCAGCAAAGGCAAAGACCTCAAAAGCACAAATTGAAAAATTGTTCCAATGGTCAAAAGACTATGAACAAGGCTAGTAGCCACTTAGATAGGTGACCAACTGAAAAATATAAACCTTCAAATCAAAAATAGGTTGGTGACCTTTCCAAGCAAGATCTAAAGTGCAAAAAGCCTGAATAAAGTACTTCAAGGTAAGGGCAAGTCAATCCAAAAGCTAGAAAAAGTCTTAACAAACTAATGTGTATGTCTCTCTTGAGGAAAACAAATCCTAGCCATGGTAAGCAAAGGGAAACAAGGAAAGGGGGTAAGTAATCTTCATGCATATATTCTTCACTACAATGCTTCAAAATAAGTGTCTAGAGTATGAGCTTAAGTGGTAATAAGGATCTAGAGGAAGAAAACTTATTTGACTATGTTTATTTGCTTGAGGACAAGCAAAAGCTTAAGTGTGGGGGTATTTGATAGAGCATATTTTAGTCCATATTTTCATAATCTTATTGATGTTTATTTGCACCTATTCTACCTAATTTTGTGGTTTTAATCATGTTTTGCAAGTATTAGGTGTGAAGAAACAATTTGGAGAAAATGCTCTTAAAAATGCCAAAAGAAGCCAAAACTAGAGAAGCAACCTTCGGAGGCAACTTTCGGAAGCCAAAAATCAGTCACCTTCGGCGGCAACCTTCGGCGGTCGAAAGAGGACTCCAGAGATGAAAGTCGACCACCTTCGGCGGTACCTTCGGCCGCCGAACCTTATGTCCAGAGCCGAAAGTCCAGCCTCCAAAACTCACTTTAGGCAGCCGAAAATGCACTCCAATACACACTTTCTTTATTCAAGAAGCCATATCTCAAGTTGCCATATTTGAGGAGCCAAACAAGGGAAGTATTTTGAGATCCAAATCTTCAAGATTCACATTCAAATATTGGATTTCAAGATCAAGCTTATTAAGGAAGCCAAATCCAAAGATCACATGTTTCCCACTTAGTATCATGCACATTCAAAATTCAAAAGGAGGCTCCACCTTCCTTATTAGTGCATGGGCAGCCTCTTAACTCTTTGGGCAACATCTTGAAGACCTTGGGCAGCAATTGAAAAGACCAAAGAGCCCCCACTTGCCTTCCATCACATGTGACTCGTTTTTGCCTTCACTCATGCACAAACAAGGCACATGCAACACCAAGGACACTTTGGACAGCCTCTAAAAGTCTCATGGACTTCCATGAAACCCTAGGCAGCCTCTCAAGACTTATACAAAGGCTTCAAGAAGACAAGAAAGGCAGATTGGATTCCACCTCTTCTCAAGGAAATTCGGCAGCCTCTCCTAGGCTCTCTCTTCATCTAGCTCTTCATCTTTTCTTCTTTTTTTCTTTTATTTTCTGTTTTGGTTCAGCCATGAGTGGCTGAAACCTTCTTTCTAGTTGAAGATTGGTTGAAACTAAGGTTGTTTAATGGGTTGTGAGATCTGAACATAAATTATTGTCTTTGGTTTTATTCAATATTCATGCAATTGATGCTTTAATTATATGATTACTTTGTTGTTTTGATCAAATTGGCCACTTGATTTTAATTGCAAAGTTAATTGATTATTGGATTAGGATATTTGTTAGTCCGTAATTGCTGGAAATATTCTGTCCATAGAACACTTGGGGTAAAAACCCAAGAAATTGTGTGATCTAGCAACATCTCATGCGTTTGAGTAGCTAGGGTTTGGATCTTTCTTGTTCTTCATGCAATTGGCAATTGTTTTGATGCTTATGGCCCAAGGACGTTCCTTGGCAATTTGTTGATTAGTAATTGGTTAGAGGACGTTCCCTAATCAATTTGTTCATAAGGAAAGACATGGTGGTGAGAAGCGTCTTCCACCCCCATAACCAACCTGTTGAATCAATTAAGATAACCATGTTTCAATGATCAACCCAAACAACCAAAGTGGATCCATATCTTCAACTAGACTTTTCTCATATTGATTTCTCTCTTATTTTAGATTACTTGCTGTTTTAATTGCTTTCAATAGTTGTTAATCAAATCATCTCAAAACCCCCTTTTTACTTTTATTGCACTTGTTCCTATTTCTCTTTGATCACTTGCTTTCACTTGTGCCTTCAATTAGTTCTATTGGTCTTGATTGAGATAAATAAATAGGTAATTAATTCTCTGTAGATACGATCCTTCACCACTGTCTGCAGTTGTAAATTGTAGGTAACCAAGAAGGTTATTTTTGACCGGCTTCGACAACCGCTCCTGTCACTCCCGTGCCATGTGTCCCTCTTGCCCACATCTGAAGCAGGCTGTCGTCCCAACCAGACATACTCCTTTGTGCGGCCTCCCACACTTCTTGCATACTGCATTATCTGCACCTGAGCTCGAACCACTTCCTAATCTCAGACCAGACTTGATCTTATTCCAGAACTTGTTCTTCTTTGGCTTCTTGGTGGTACTGCTCCACCTCTTACTACCTGAACTCAGAGAAGAAGGGTCTATCCTTCCCCCACCTGGGGTCTTGGAACCAGAAGGCTGTGCCACTGATTGCTTGACTTTCCCTTCGATGATAGCACTAGCCTCCATCCTCCGAGCCATATCCACTATGGCATGGAAACTCTCCCTCTCTGCTGACTGAATCAAGGAGGAATACCTGGAATGGAGCGTCATGATATACCTCCTTGACTTCCTTTGATTTGTGTCCAGATTCTGCCCAGCAAACGGCAACAGCTCCAAGAATCTGTCTGTATACTCATTCACGCTCATCTCATCTGTCTACCTCAGTTGCTCAAATTCAATCATTTTCAGCTCCCTGGAACTGTTAGGGAAAGCCCATCCTGCAAACTCATTTGCAAACTCCTCCCACGATAGGTTGTCCAACCTCGGGTTCACATAGTTCTTAAACCACTCTCGGGCCTTCTTGCATTTAAGTGTGAACCCAGCCATCTGAATGGCTCTACTGTCATCAGCTCCTATCTCATTTGTAATGGGCTTGACCCTCTCTAGGTACACGAACGGGTCATCACCGATTTCAAACTGGGGAGCACCTATGTAACGACCCAAAAATCAGACCACTACTGGCGCTAGGATCCAGGTCGGCTTAAGGCCGTCGGGACCCGTAGCAAGCCTGACATGCGACCTGTAAACCTATTTAATCCCATACATGATCAACAATGTACATAAAAATTAAAACTTTTCCTTTCATTCATACACCAAACTCAACCTGTGCATGCACTATACATAATCATAATCATAACCATGACCCCTCTGTGGGATCTCATCAATGCCCCAATGGGCGATACAACATATGTTGAGTTGGTTTACATAAACATCTAAGATCATGTATTCAAAGGGATACCTTACACATAGAGTCAAGCACAATCTCTAATCCTCAATATCATTACATACATTACTATTCATAACTTTACACCATTTTACAATTTATCATGTCCACACTCTATCTATTACATACACATGACTTCAAAACTCTTGCTGACCTCCTGGTCTACCCTGTACCTGCAAACCTGGGGGATTAGGGAGAGGGGTGAGCTACTAGAGCCCAGTGAGCAGAATAATAAAAATATTAACCATTCATGCTTTCATGGAATGCATCACATCACAGCTAATCATATCAAGGATGAAGTTGTCACCAATAGTCCTCTACATAGTCCAACTGTGCCAGAACGTAGAATGTGTAACAGCCCGGACGTGATCCCCGGCACTGTTACCGTTCACGGCCCAGGGCTATCCCTCGCCTGGCCTCTTTGCCACCTCGGGCTTTCCACTGGCGTCGTGAACAGCTCTTAACATCCATTCACCCTCACGGGTTCCTGGCAGGATTTGTCCCCTTGGGTTCTTGCATCGAGTGCATCCTTCCCCAAGTGGATTTGGCCCAAATTTCCCTTTGGAAATTAGGTCGCCTCCCCCACTACTCGAACCCTTGACCTCCCACTTTAAGGGAATAGTCTGGTGAGAGTGAGTACCAGTTGTTCCATTGATGGTGAGTGTCTGGGAGACCTGGGAGTTTTACTCCAGCAGTGCCTGTGTCTCTCTTTCAGGAGAGAGATTTTTTAGGTTTTGCTTGTTGGTTTGCTTGCTTGTTTATGTATGATTGATGCTATGATTTGAGATGCCTGTTTGTTTGTGGAACATTCGGGGACGAATGTTCTTAAAGGGGGGAAGAATGTAATACTCGGCTAGATTCCGGCATCGGAATCCCTACCTTCCGGCGGAATCTCCGTTGGAATCTGGAATTCTGGAGATGCCAGAGGCTTCTAGAGGGGTAAAATATGTTTTCTAAAATGTTTTCACATGATTTTATGGTTTTAAATGAAGTGAATTGAGTTTTGAAAGGAAAAGACCAAGGAGGCGTTTGCCAGGTTCGGCCGCCGAAAGTGAAGTTCGGCCGCCGAACATGGAAAGGCTTCGGGAGCGCCTTTGGCCTCCGAAAGTCTTGTTCGAACGAGCCAAGGTTCGGCCGCCGAAAGTCAAGTTCGGCCGCCGAACATGCATGAGTTTAGGGGGCACGTTAGGCTGCCGAAGGTCTTCGACCAGGCCACCTATAAAGGGCCCTCAGATCGGAAATGGGTGAGTTTTCTCCCCATTCCCGAGCTCAGGTGAGTTTTTGTCCTCCCTTGACCGTTTTCATGTTTTTCTTCATCTCCTTCCTGTTTTCATGAGCTCCATGTTGTTTTGAAGAGTTTTTGAAGCTTGAAAGGGAGTTTTGGGAGCTTGGAGGCTTTTGGAGCTTGGATTCTCCACACCTCCGAGTTAGAGATCACGCAACCCTCGATCTTCAAGAGGTAAGTGTAGATCTTTGCTTTCCTAGTGTCTTTTGAAGTTTTATGAAGGTTTTAATGGTAGAGTATGGGTAGATATGCATGTTAGGATTTATGTGGGTTTGATGCCCAATGTATGTTTATATGTGTTTATGTGATGATATGTTGTTAGTTATGCTCCTTTATGCATGTGGGAGTGAGTATGCATGATGGGGAGAGAGTATGTGAGGATTTGGGTGGTTTTGATGGTTTTGGCCTATGTGGGTCATAAACTATCTAGGTATGTTTTGATGTTGTTTTTGGAGTTTAATCTAGTTGTTAAGCTCCTTTATGCATGGTTAAGGGTTTATGCATGTTTTGGTAAGGTTGGGTGCTTGTTTTGGGGTGTTTGGAAGGTTTGGGAGGCTTGAATGTATGAGAAGCTGAGTTCTGCCCTTCTGGGAAGAACTCAGGTTCGGCCGCCGAAGGTGGTTTCGGCCGCCGAACCTGCCTTTGGATGCATGGATTGGCCGCCTAACCTTGCCCCCGAAAGCTGAGTTTTGGCTTGAAAGCAGACTTTCGGCCGCCGAAGGAAGGATTCAGCCGCCGAAAGTGCCTGACTTTCGTCTCTGGAGTGGGACATTCGGCCGCCGAAGGTGCCGCCGAAAGTGCCCGAGTTTCGTCTCTGGAGGGAGGGTTCGGCCGCCGAAGGTGCCGCCGAAAGTGCCCTGTCCAACCTTTTCATGGTTGTTTTCTATGCATGTTTAAGTGATGTTTTAAGGGGTTTTTGGGTAGTTGTTTATGAGTTGTTTAGAGTGTGTTGGCACCTCATTCGAGTCCACCTGTGTAGGATCGGACCCGAGGGATCGAGGAGGCCATCAGTGTTAGCAGTTGCAGAGTCTGTTCAGCGACTGCCAGAGGTGAGTAGAACTAAACTTAATCTTTATTTTATGAAATCAAATGCCTAAAGCATGCTCATGCATCATGTTTATATGTAATAGGTTGATTGCACTAGTTACACGAATATGAAGCATTGCATTATTCACTGTTGATGGAGATTGGACCAAGGGCGACCCCACTAGCCCTATGGAAAAGACCTGGCTGGGCCAGGCATTACGAAGTCCTGTGGTGCCCTCTTTGGTGGCCGGGCAAATAGCTTAGGGATGTTTTGGGGTTAGGTCCAATCCGTGATATGATTTGTTTGTGCTGTGACGCATTTCATGAAAGCATGTAATTAATGAACTGTTTTCTTTGTTTCTACTCATTGGGCTTTTTAGCTCACCCCTCTCCCCTAACCCCAGTGTTGCAGGTTTGAGGTTGATCGGGAAGTCTCAAGAGTAAAGGTTTTGCTTATGTAACAGTATTAGATTAGGACTTTTAGTGTGGACATGTATTGTAATTGATATATTGATTTGTAAGATATTGTAATGAAATACGAGTATAGTGGAGTTATGTTCATGGATTAGAACTGTGCTTGGCCCTAAGACTTGGTTAGTCCCTTGTAGTACATGATGTATATAATGTTTTAATGCTATGGCTTTTGTTGAGTTATGTTTGAACTAATCTTGTGGCATGTGTTGTGTACCACGCTATGGTAATGGATGAGGACCCTAGTAGTGGTCTTATGTTTGTGGTTTGATGCATGCACAGGTTAGGTTCTAGTTCTTTGGATATGACTCCGGCTTGGTGTATGTTATGTTGACCCAGCTAGAGTTTTGATGAGGGCTCTAGCAGGGGATCCTTTTATGTTTCCAGTTATGTCGCATACAGGTCAAGCTCGGTATTTACATCATATGTTTAAGTTTTTATGTTAAGGTTTTTATCATGTATGGGATTTGACCAGGTGATAGGAGGTATGTTTGGCTTGCTACGGGTCCCGGCGGCCTTAAGCCGATCTGGATCCTAGCGCCGGTGGCGGTTCGGGCCGTTACGGTAGGGTATTGGTTTCCGGGTCGTTACAGAATGGGTCCTGGTCTTTCCCTTACATAGCATAACATAACATTTCCAATGTGCCAGAACGTAGAATGGGTCCTGGTCTTTCTCTTACATAGTGCCAGCGAACGTAGAATGGGTCCCACTGGTCTTACATTCCGTACCGTACATATCACATCGTCACATCATAGATCGAGGGCTATGGATCATCCAACGTTCATCCACATCCACAACAATAGAGTATGCAATGCAACATATTCGTGAATTCTAATGCAAACCACCTAGTATATCTCATGGCATTAATGATGCGTGAATCATGCTAAAATGTCCATTTATTTGCTTTAAAAACGTAATGAGTTATTCCACTCACCTCTGGATAGCTCTGACCAGACACTAGAGCAGCTGACTCACTACTGGGGTCCTCGGTTCCTAGGGTTCGAACCTACACAGGTGCACTCAAATGAGGGACCAAACATACATGAACATAACTCTAAACTACTCCCCAAAAACCCCCTAAAACATCATGAAACAATCATAGAAAAACATGCAAAGGAAGGCTAGACAGGGCACTTTCGGCGGCCGAAAGTCCCTCCAGAGTCGAAAGTCAGGCAGGTTCGGCGGCACCTTCGGCGGCCGAAACTCCCAGACAGAGACGAAACTCATGCATGTTCGGCGGCACTTTCGGCGGTCGAAACTGCCCTCCAGAGATGAAAGTCCTCTTTCGGGGGCAGGCTTTGGCAGCCGAAAGGCTTGCCTCCCAGGCAGGTTCGGCGGCCGAAAGTCCTTCGACTGCCGAACCTGGTTTCTGCCAAAGGGCAGGAACTTGGTTCCTCATGCACATTTGCCTCCCAAAACCATCCAAACATGCATTTTTCCTATCTACAACAGATATACTCAAGCATACAAGTTCCTAGGGGCTTCAAACTATCTTAAACCCCATCTACAACACATCAAGCATCCACATTGTCCAAAAATATAACATAAACCCATAAACCTAACCATGAGCTAAACATGCATTCTATCCCATAGATCTACTTAAAACTTACTTAAAACATGCCATAAGCTCAAGATCGGCCCTTACCTCTTGAAGATCGAGAGAAGAACGACCCTAGCTCGGAAAATGGGAGAGAGAGAGTTCCTTGAACCTCCAAGCTCCAAAACTTGCTCAAAAGCTCAAAATCTTCAAAACAAGGGTAAAACTAATGAAAATCGAGAAAGATTTGAAGGAAAGAACTCAAAACCGGTGAGGGATGGCGGAGAGCTCACCTTGGCCGAAAATGGGGAGAAAAACTCGCCCGTTTTCGGCTAAGGGACCCTTTTATAGGTGGCTAGCCAGGCCACGTTCGGGAGCCGAAAGTGCCTCCGCATGCATGCCATGTTCGGCGGCCGAACATAAGGTTCGGCGGCCGAACCTGGACTTCCCTCACTTATGCTTTCGGGGGCCTAAGGCACACCCGAAACACATGCATGTTCGGCGGCCGAACTTGAGGTTCGGCAGCCGAACCTGAGTTTTCCTCCAAGGTTGTTTTCATGCAAAAAATCATTTCCTTTTTACTTAAAATCATGAAATACATTAAAACATTTTATGAAAACATGTTTCTACCCTACTAGAGGCTTCCGACATCCGAGATTCCACCGGACAGTAGGAATTCCGATACCGGAGTCTAGCCGGGTATTACAATCCAACTTCATGTAGTCGGTCATCTTGACCTTGCTCCCTCTAGATGAGCTAGGTTTAGGCAATTGGATGTCTGGGACAGTAGGTGCTGCTGGTGGTGGAGGAGATGCAGCATCCCCTAGGGTAGGGTTTGCTGTACCTAGATAGAAAGGTGGGGGTGGGTACATAGGGTACTGTGGGTACGGTGGGTAGAAAGATGGGTATGGCATCTGAGAGTGATAAGGGTTAAAACTGGGGTAATTCGATGTACCTCCCATCGAATACCCGGGATTATGCGAAAAGGGTGGGTAGTAAGGTGGCTGAACAAATCCCGAGGCCTGAGTGCCTCCTTGGGACTCTCCCATTCCCTCTTCCGACATACTTACTCCAAGACTGCCATCCCTCCTCTGATCCACATCCATCTGATCCCCCACGTCCTCTGACATATCCCCTTGCACTATCCCCCTCACTGATCTGCTTCTACCCAGATCCAAAGACCTTCTAGGGTCCCTTACTGCTCTTTCTCTGCTGGACCTACTAGACATTGCCCTAGGCAATGCAGGAGGACGGGCATCAGTGCCCTCATCCTGGGGTGGCACTCCAGTCAATCGTGTCGATCGACGAGTTCCTCTCATCCTGTTTTCTGAAAAACAGTACACATCACATAAACATTAGCATCAAATGGTTCATGTGCAAACACATGAACCCGCATCACATACATCACATACATCACATACATAGCATATCATTAATGCACATGCATATAATCATGGCATTTCACATCATCATTCAAGACAGGACTCCACATCCTATCCTAGTGGACATGATCTTTCTATTGTGCTTGACCTTCTATAACCTCTATGAGCTCGATACTCTAGGTCCGACCATATGAACCTAGGGCTCTGATACCACTCTGTAACGACCCGAAAATCGGACCGCTACCGGCGCTAGGATCCAGATCGGCTTAAGGCCGCCGGGACCCGTAGCAAGCCAAACATTCATTCTGTGAACCTGTTTAATCCCATACATGATCAACAACATACATAAAAATTTGAACTTTTCCTTACATTCATTCATTCTTTCATTCATTCACCAAACTCAACCTGTGCATGCACTATACATAACATAGTCATAAACATTAACCCCTCCTTGGAGTCCTCATCAATGCTCCAATGGGGCGACATAACATACATTGAGTTTGGTGAACCATAGTCATTCATTAAAATCATTACACTTAATAGATCATGTAAACAAAGGGGATTAACACCACTAGGGTCAAGCACAACTATAACCTCAATAGACATCATTACATATCATTTCTATACTATACTTTTACATTACAATATATACATGTCCACAGCTAGCTATTACGTGACCATAACTTCATTACTCTTGCTGACCTCCTGGTCTACCCTGTACCTGCAATCCTGGGGGTTAAGGCAGAGGGCTGAGCTACTAGAGCTGGGTGAGCTACTAGAGCCCAGTGAGCAGAATGATAAAACATTTTATTTAAATATTTGATATCATGGAATGCATCACATCACAACTAATCACATCAAGGATGAATTTGTCACCCATAGCCCTCTAAGTGGTCCAACTGTGCCAGGGGCGTAGAATGGGCCTCACTGGTCTTTCTCTTACATAACATATCATAACATAACATTCCAACTGTGCCAGGGGCATAGAATGGGCCTCGCTGGTCTTTCTCTCACATAGTGCCAGGGGCGTAGAATGGGCCTCACTGGTCTTCCATACCGTATCATATCATACCATATCATCATTCAACATTCATCCACATCATCAACATATTATGCAATGCAACATATTCGTGAATTCTAATGCAAACAACCTAATATATCTCATGGCATTCATGATGCGTGAATCATGCTAAGAATTAATTTATTTACTTTAAAACATAAAGAGTTTATTCCACTCACCTCTGGCTGAAGCTCTACTGACTCTGAAGCAGCTAAACTCACTGCTGAGGTCCTCGATTCCTCGGGTCCGAACCTACACAGGTGGACTCAAATGAGGGACCAAACATCTATGATCAAGACTCTAAAACATACTCCCAAAAACCCCTTAAAACACCTCAAAACATCCATGGAAAACATGCAAAGGAAGGCTAAACAGGGCACTTTCGGCGGCAGGTTCGGCGGCCGAAAGTCCCTCCAGAGCCGAAAGTCAGGCAGGTTCGGTGGCACATTCGGCGGCCGAAAGTGCCCTTCAGAGACGAAAGTCCATTTTCGGGGGCAGGCTTCGGCAGCCGAAAGGCTTGCCTCCCAGGCAGGTTCGGCGGCCGAAAGTCCTTCGGCTGCCGAACCTGGTTTTCGCCAAAAGGGCAGAAACTCGGCTCTTCATGCACAATAGCCTCCCATTCCATTCAATCAAGCATACAACTCCTCCAAAACATGCATAGATACATACATCAGCTCCTAGGGGCTTCAAACTATCCTAAACCCCAACTACAACACATCACAAGCATCTCAGCAACCTACATTGTCCATAAAACACATAAAACCTAACAAAGCTCAACTAACTTAAACATACATTTTTACCCCATGAATCAACTTAAAACTTGTTTAAAATATATAGTGAGCTTAAGATCGGCCCTTACCTCTTGAAGATCGAGAGGAAAACGACCCTAGCTTGGAGATGGGAGAGATTGAGTTTCTTGAACCTCCAAGCTCCAAAACTTGCTATTTGCTCAAAGATCTTCAAAAGAAAGTGAAAACTCATAAAAATCAAGAAAGATTTGAAGGAAGAAACTCAAAATCGGTGAGGGACGGCGGAGAGCTCACCTTGGCCGAAAATGGGGAGAAAAGCTCGCCTATTTCGGCTAAGGGACCCCTTTATAGGTGGCTGGCCAGGCCACTTTCGGGGGCCTAACGTGCCTCCGCATGCATGTCATGTTCGGCGGCCGAACATAAGGTTCGGCGGCCGAACCTGGTTTCCCTCACTTATGCCTTCGGGGGCCTAAGGCACACCCGAAACGCATGCATGTTCAGCGGCCGAACTTGAGGTTCGGCGGCCGAACCTGCATCTTCCTCCAAGACTATTTTCATTCAACACTCAATTTCATTTTTACTTAAAATCATAAAACACATTAAAACAATTTATGAAAACATGCTTTTACCCTTCTAGATGTTTCCGACATCCGAGATCCCACCGGACGGTATGGATTTCGATACCGGAGTCTAGCCGGGTATTACACCAGCCTTAAGATTTCGGATCCCAACGGGGATTCCGTCGGAAGGTTGGAATTTCGATGCCGGAAATTAGCCGGGTATTACAAATGTATTTAAATTATTAATTGCAATTGTGCAATTTATACATTCTATTTTATAGTAGGGATATAATTATGAGTGTAACACCCCTTACCCTGTCAAGGTGTAGACAGAGCAATGATTGTTACAAACTATATTTTCTTGGATATTTCAAAACTAAACCATTTCCTTTATGTGTAATTATCAAGTTATTAGGTAGTTCATGTAAATTTCAAAAAGTGAGTAAAGTAAATGTGAGATTTTAAATCAAAATTTTGATAGACTTTTTTCTGTTTTATCAGCATTTCAACCTATAGTACATATTATAAAATATATTTATAATTATCAACTGTCATTTGATATCTTACTATTTTTTAATTTGGCACACATTTCATAACAACATCATTCCTTATTTTTTTATGAAGTTCAACACATGCAAATGTTTTGCCTTTTTTCTTTATCCATACATGATTACATTATTTTAACTTACATAATCTTTACAACTCACTCTATTTAATATGTACATGCCAAAATATAACTGTAAAATAATTTAGAGACTCAAAACAACCAGCTATGATAATGGTCTTAATGTCCAATGTTGATCTCTGATGACCTCTGTAGTGATTACTTTATCTATAACCTGTGTGAGGTAAAAACCAGCATACTGAGCTAATACTAAGTAGGTGATTGCAAATAAATAATAAAATAGGGTAAACATATTCATGTATATAGATAATTAAGTAAACAATTATAAGTTTGTCAAATGTAGTTAACATGATACAAATCATACTTGTCAAACTTTTCAGTATAAGATAGGAGTGCAATATGTATCCTTATACATGCCAAAAATTCGCTCGGATTCCTTAAAAACATCTTCTTTTACAACTATTGCACATTTTATACTTACAACAAATTGCCATAGCTTAGTGCATGCAATAGGTGCAAACATGTTAACATTCATTGATAATTTCACAAAATCAAGCATCAATTTAAATTAGGTTCTCAGCCTTTATAAACATATATTAGGGTCGACTAGGTAAATAAGGAGTTATAACCGTGGGCACATGGTGCTAAATAGTAGGCTCAAAGGCCAAAATTGTGATAGCAGGGCTCCGTGGCCATGCTTATGAGGTACTTGATATGTAACCTTAAATATAGATCATATATCAGTAGCAGTACTGTGGACTCTGTATGTTTATATGACATGCCATACCCTTAAGGTAACCTTGACTCCTATTAAGTTTACCAGGGCTAAGTATCATTAATTCAATGTATTAATTGTTCAACGTAAATGCATGTCATTTGAAACTGTTTGAAATCATTTCCAAAGTGCATACATCATATGCTAAGGTTAACAAGATGAGAAACTCATGGAAAATAGTGCAAATTTTGTCGACTTAGCATTTCAATATTGCATCAAGTTAATCCATTTCTTGCATTTTCATACTACTAACAAGCAAAGAATGACAAGTTTTACTCAAATCATCATACACAAATAGGTTTTATTATCAAACAATCACATGCTAAATCAAGTACAATAACCAAGTACGTGTGTAATTCTTATTGATTAAGCAAGTACGTACGTAATTCTTATTGATTAAGCAAGCATGTCAATTTTTATGCATTCCAATTTAAGAGAGCTGCATTCTACCGAATTTTGCATCAACTTTTCAAGTACTTTAAAGTTACAGTTTGACTTAAGTTTCTCATAATAAATGTATATTTATGTCTTATCTTTCCAACAAGGATAATTCATGCAAATCTAATTACTCTAACTTAAGTTATGAATTTTTCTTTACAAGCTCATAAAAAAAGTCTTAATTAGTCCAGTATTGACACTTGTTTCTTGAATCACAAAACATATCAAATGCATGAATTTTCATACAAATTTAAGCTTAAAAGTCTTCTGAAAAGTTTTAGATATACTTCTGAGTATTCATTTAGCATTGGTCTTAACTAATTTCATTGATACTACGAATTGTAACACCCCTTACCCTATCAAGATATAGACAGAGTAAGAATTGTCACAAACTATACTTTTTTAGATATTTCAAATAAAACAATTTCCTTTATGTATAATTACTAAGTTATTAAGTAGTTCATATAAATTTTATAAAGTGAGTAAAGTAAATATGAGATTTTAAACCAAAATTTTGGCAGAGTTTTCTTTATTTTATTAGTATTTCAATATGTAGTACATATGAAAAATATATTTGATATTTGACTATTCTTTTATTTGACACACATTTCGTAACAATATCATTCCTTATATTTTTTATGAAGTTCATAACATACAAACGTTTAGCTATTTTTCTTTATCCATATATAATTACATGTGATTACATTATTTTGACTTACATAACCTTAATAACCCATTCTATTTAATTTGTACATGCCAAAATATAACTATACAATAACTTGAAAACTTAAAACAACCAGCTACAATAATGGTCTTGATGTCCAACGTTGATCTCTGATGACCTCTGCAGTAATTACTTTATTTACAACCTGTATGAAATAAAAATCAGCATGCTGAGCTAATGCTCAGTGGGTGATTGCAAACAAATAATAAAATAGAGCAAACATATTCATGTATATAAATAATTAAGTAAACAATTACAAGCTTGTCAAATGTAGTTAACATGATACAAATCATACTTGTCAAACTTCTTAGTATAAAATAGGAGTGCAATATGTATCCTTATGTACGACAAGAATTTCCTTCAGATTCAATAAAAATATCTTCTTTTGTCACTATTGCACATTTTATATTTATAGCAAATCATCATAGCTTAGTGTATGCAATAGATGCAAACATGTCATAATTTACTGATAATTTCACAAAATCGAGCATCAATTTTAATTAGGTTCTCAGCCCTTATAAACACATAATAGGATCGACTAGGTAGATAAAGAGTTATAACCGTGGGCATATGGTGTCAAACGGTAGGCTCAAAGGCCAAAACTGTGATAGCAGAGCTCCGTGGCCATGCTTATAAGGTACTTGATATGTAACCTCAAATATAGATCATGTATTGGTAGCAGTACTGCGAACTCTGTATATATATATGGTATGCCATACCATTAGCTAACCTCGATTCCTATTAAGTTTATCAGGGCCAAGTATTATTAATTGAATGTATCAATTATCTAACGTACATATATCATATACCAAGATTAACAAGATGAGAAGCTCATGACAAATAATGCAAAACTTTGTTGACTTAGCATTCCAATATTGCGTCAAGTGAATTAATTTTATACCACTAACAAGTAAAGAATGATAAGTCTTACTCAAATCATCATGCACAAGTAGGTTTTATTATCAAGCAAGCACATGTGAAAATCAAGTACAATAAGCAAGCATGTGCGTAATTTTTTTCAATGAAGAAAGCATGTCAATTTTTATGCATTCCAATTTAAGAGAGTTGCATTGTGCCGAATTTTGTATCAACTTTTCAAGCACTTTAAGTTACAATTTGACTTAAGTTTTTCATAATAAATGTGTATTTATGTCATATCTTTCCAATAAAGTATAATTCATACAAATCTGATTACCGTAGCTTAAGTTATAAATTTTTCTTTATAAACTACTCAATAAGGTCTTAATCAGTCCAGTGTTGGTACTTGTTTCTAATATCACAAAACATATCAAATGCATGCATTTTCATACAAATTCAAGCTTAAGAGCCTTCTAAAAATTTTTAAATATACTTCTTAAGATTCATTTGGCGCACTGGTCTTAACTAATTTGATTGATACCACTAATTGTAACACCCCTTACCCTATCAAGGTGTAGACAGAGTAAGGGTTGTCCCAAACTATACTTTCTTAGATATTTCAAACTAAACCATTTTTATGATATATAATTACCATGTTATTAGATAGTTCATATAAATTTCATGAAATAAAGTTAAATGTGAGATTTTAAACTAAAATTTTAGCGGAGTTTTATGTTTTATCAACATTTCAACCTATAGTACATATGAAAAATATATTTATAAGTATCAACTACCATTTGATATTTTACTATTCTTTAATTTGACACACATTTCATAACAACATCATTTCTTATTTTTCCATGAAGTTCATCACATGTAAACGTTTAGCTCTTTTTCTTTATCCATACATGATGACATTATTTTAACTTACACAACGTTCATAACCCACTCTATTTAATATATACATGCCAAAATATAACTGTACAATAACTTAAAGACTCAAAACAACTAGCTATGATAATGGTCTTGATGCCAACATTGATCTCTGATGACCTCTACAGTGATTACTTTATTTACAACCTGTGCGAGATAAAAACCAGCATGATGAGCTAATGCTCAATGGGTGATTGCAAATAAATAATAAAATAAAGCAAACATATTGATGTATATAGATAATTCAGTAAACAATTATAAGTTTATCAAATGCAATTAATGTGATACAAATCATACTTTTCAAACTTCTTGGTATAAAATAGGAGTGCAATATGCATCCTTATGCACAATAAGAATTTCCTTAAGATTCAAGAAAAACATCTTCTTTTGCCACTATTGCACATTTTATATTTATAGCAAATCATTATAGTTTAGTGTATGGAATAGATCCAAACATGTTATCATTCACTGATAATTTCACAAAATCGAGTATCAATCTTAATTACATTCTCAACCTTTATAAACATATAGTAGGATCGACTAGGTAGATAAAGAGTTAGAAAGGTAGGCACATGGTGCCAAACGATAGACTCAAAGGCAAAAACTGTGATAGTAGGGCTCCATGGCCATGTTTATGAGGTACCTAATATGTAACCACAAATATAGATCATATATCGGCAGCAGTCTGTGGGCTCTGTATGTTTATATGGCACGTCATACCCTTAAGCTAACCTCGACTCCTGTTAAGGTTACCAGGACCAAATATTATTAATTCAATGTATCAATTGTTGAACGTAAATGCATGTCATTTGAAGCTATTTGAAATCATTTTCAAAGTATATATATCATATGCTAAGGTTAACAAGATGAGAAACTCATGGAAAATAGTGCAAAACTTTGTGGGCTTAGCATTCCAATATTGTGTCAAGTCAGTCTACTTGCATTTCATACCACTAACAAGTAAAGAATGACAAGTTTTACTCAAATCATCATACACAAATAGGTTTTATTATTAAGCAAGCATGTGCAAAAATCATGTACAATACGCAAGCACATGCGTATTCTTACCGATTAAGCAAGCATGTTAATTTTTATGCATTCTAATTTAAGAGAGCAGCATTCTGCCGAATTTTGCATTAACTTTTCAAGCACTTTAAAGTTATAATTTGACTAATATTTTTCATAACAAATGTGTATTTATGTCTTATTTTTGCAACAAAATATATTTCATACAAATCTGATCACCCTAACTTAAGTTATAATTTTTTTTTACAATCTGTTCAATAAGGTTTTAATCAATCCAGTATTAGTACTTGTTTCTAGTATCACAAAATATATCAGATGTCTGCATTTTCATACAAATTCAAGTTTAAGAGTCTTCTAAAAGGCTTAAATATACTTCTTAAGATTTATTTAACACTGGTCTTAACTAATTTCGTTAATACCATTAATTATAACACCTCTTACCATGTCAAGGTGTAGATAGAGTAAAGATTGTCACAAACTATACTTTCTTAGATATTTCAAACTAAATCATTTTCTTTATGTGTCATTATCAATTATTAGGTAGTTCATGTAAATTTCATAAAGTGAATAAAGTAAATGTAAGATTTTAAACCAAAATTTTGTCAAAGTTTCCTCTGTTTTATCACTATTTCAACCTGTAGTACATATGAAAAATATATTTATAAATATCAACTGTCATTTGATATTTTACTATTCTTTAATTTGGCATACATTTCATAGCAATATCATTCCTTATTTTTTCATAAAGTTCATCAAATATAAACGTTTAGCTCTTTTTCTTTATCCATACATGATTACATTATTTTAACTTACATAACCTTCATAACCCACCCTATTTAATATCTACAAGCCAAAATATAACTATACAATGACTTAAAGACTCAAAACAACCAGCTAGAATATGGTCTTGATGTCCAACATTGATTTCTGACGAACTCTGCAGTGATTACTTTATCTACAATCTACGTGAAGTAAAAACCAACACGCTGAGCTAATACTCAGTGGGTGATTGCAAATAAATAATAAAATAGAGCAAATATATTCATGTATATAGATAATTAAGTAAACAATTACAAGCTTGTCAAATATAGTTAACATGATACAAATCATACTTGTCAAACTTTTGGTATAAAATAGCAGTGCAATATGTATCCTTATGCATGCCAAGAATTGCCTTCAAATTCAATAAAAACATCTTATTTTGCCACTATTGTACATTTTATATTTATAGCAAATCATCATAGCTTAATGCATGCAATAGATATAATCATGTTATCAATCACTGGTAGTTTCACAAAATCGAGCATTAATATTAATTAGGTTCTCAGTCCTTATAAATATATAGTAGGATCAACTAAGTAGATAAGGAGTTATAACCGTGGGCACATGGTGCCAAACAATAGGTTCAAAGGTTAAAATTATGATAGTAGGGCTCCGTGGCCATATTTATGAGGTACTTGATATATAACCTCAAATATAGATCATGTATCGGTAGCAGTACTGCAGACTCTGTATGTTTATATGGCATGTCGTACCCTTAAGCTAACATTGACTCCTATTAAGTTTACCGAGGCCAAGTATCATTAATTCAATGTATCAATTGTTCAAAATAAATGCATGTCATTTGAAGCTATTTAAAATCATTTCCAAAGTACATATATCATATGCCAAGGTTAACAATATGAGAATATCATGGCATATAGTGCAAAACTTTATCGACTTAGCATTTTAATATTGCTTCAAGTCAATCCATTTCTTGCATTTCATACAACTAACAAGTAAAGAATGACAAGTTTTACTCAAATCATCATGCACAAATAGGTTTTATTATCAAACAAGCATGTGCGAAAATAAGTACGATAAGCAACCACGTGCGTAATTCTTACCGATTAAGCAAGCATATCAATCTTTATGCGTTCTAATTTAAGAGAGCTCCATTCTATTGAATTTTGCATCAACTTTTCAAGTACTTTGAAGTTACAATTTGAATTAAGTTTCTCATAAAAAATGTGTATTTATGTCTTATCTTTCCAACAAGATATAAATCATACAAATTTGATTACCCTAGTTTAAGTTATAAATTTTTCTTTATAAGCTACTCAATAAGATCTTAATCAGTCTAGTATTGATACTTATTTTAGTATTAGAAAACATATCAGATGCATGCATTTTCATACAAATTCAAGCTTAAGAGTCTTCTACAAAATTTTAAATATACTTCTTAAGATTTATTAGGTACTGGTCATAACTAACTTCTCAAGTATGTGAGATAGATAACAAATGCCTCCTCACACAGCATTGATTTTATTATCTAGTGAGATAATAAAATATAAGATAATTATAAGTTTTATTTTATTTGTGGATAAAATTGTGAGCTCAAAAAAATTTATAATACAAGATATCATCTCAAAAAGATTGAGAATAATAGTAGGAGATCATTATATTTTACAATGATCCTATGTAAATAAGTCACATTATTTGTCTTAACAGTCAGGTGCAGTTCTGTTTTAAAAAGAGTAAGTTTGAGAACACAAATTTGAACATTAATTATGCTCAAATTATCATCTGTACGATATCTTAAATAGAGACATACGCTCCATTATGAATGAAATGAGATATCATAGCATGTGATTCATACCACATGCTTTTGACCAATGATGGGAGTATAAGTGTTGATCTCTGCTTGTTAATGTGTGAGGTCCTAAAGATTATAAGTAATTTTACTAATACCCTTATGACTCTAATATTTTACTTGAGACTTACTTTAATGTTTGGTATCTTAGGATATTATCAGATGATTATGAATGATGCAATCTGAGTAGGTATTCCTAAAAAATCAAATTGAATTAAGGCTGAGAGTATCGAGATATGAGGAAGATCATATGGAAGTATCACATTAGTTTTATATTCATTGACTGGTCAGTTATGTTTATCTGTGGGTAAAACATAATTATGGATATAAAAGGAAATAATTGAGATTGTATAGATATTCAATGTGATAAATGATCTAGGGTATTATATACTACAACTACTCTAAATTTCGCTATTTGAGCGGTTATATTGCCTTAATAGACATATAACATTTGAGCTTTCAAAGTATGCACATTTTATACAGTTTATTTGTTAAATATGAAAATTGTAGTGTATATATATCATCATGCCCTGTCATGTGTGAGTAGGAGATGAAAGAAATTATACACTCAAAACAGAGTCGAAAATAAAAAAAACCCGAGATAAGATTCTATATCTTATTTATGATCGCTCACTTTTAATTTATTTTATATTATATAAATTTAAAAAAAAGAGAAAAATATATTTGAATTTGAAAATTTTTAGCAATTACATGGCTTCTGCCATGCCATGTAACTGCTCCTTGGGTGAGTGCAACTTCTTTTCTCTTATCAACATCGTAAACCAAGAAAGCGTTCTCTTTCTTTTCTCATGCAAAATGCTTCTCACTTTCTGCTAAAAAAAGTACTCACTTTGCCTTCTGAAGAAAAAACTCTGGGCTGTACTTTTCTCAATTTATTTTTTCTTGTTGGACTATTTTTTTATTAGGGGTGTAAATGAACCAAACTATTTGTGAGCTACTTGAGACTTGGCTCAATAAAAACTCGATCGAGTTCGGCTCATTTTTTAAACGAGTCGAGCTCGAGCTCAATTTTGAGACTTGTCACCTAAATGAGCCGAGTTTGAACTCAATAGTATTCAGCTCATTAAGACTCGCGAGTTGGCTCGCTTAGACTTCCGAGTTGGCTCGCTTTTAGGTTTGCGAGTTGACTAGTTGAGCAGACTCGTTGAGCAGACTCGCGAGTTGACTCGTTGAGCAGGCTCGCGAGTTAGCTCGTTGAGCAGGCTAGCGAGCTGGCTCGTTGAACAGACTCGTTAAATAGGCTCGTGAGTAATATCGTTTACATAAACTTGTGAACTAATTCGTTAAGTAAGCTCATGAATAAGTTCATACATTATTGAAAAAGTAAAAATAACTGTAAGGTTATAAAATTTAAACTATTATAAATACTTAAAAATTATACTATTGAAAATCACAAATAACTAAGATTAACTATTATAATAAGTATTCTTTAAAATTAAAGTATAATTATAAAATTTTTTGTATATAACTATTATAATAAGTATTTTTTAAAATTAAAATATAATTACAAATAACTAATATTAACTATTATAATAAATATTTCTTAAAATTATAATATTACATGATAAATTGAGTTGTGAAAATTATATACTTGTTAAAATTAAAGTATAATTATAATTTTTCTTTTATATAATTAAGCATATAATATGAAAGATGATAATAATTATTAAAGTATATTAATAATAATTAAGTAGGAAGATAATGTGTATTAACTAAGCATTATTGGTTAAAGTATCAAAACTTTATTGATTAAAAATAATAATTATCAATAAAAGTTTTTGGTTTCTAACATTTCTCTTTAAATTTCATCTTAACTAAATATTATTGGTTAAAAACTTTAACTTTAAAACTCCTAATGGAGTCTAATCAGTTCTATATCAATACTATAAATAATTAAAAATTATATTTTTAGAAATCACAAATAATAATAAGTAATATTTAATATTATTATTCAAATAGTATTACATGATAAATTGAGTTGTAAAACTAGATACTTTTTAAAATTGAAGTATAATTATAAAAAAATTTTTAAACTAAATACTCCTATAAATATCTAATTAATCATCGTTAATATATTTATATAATTATTACTAAAATTTATAATTTTAATTAAAATAATATAATTTTAAATGAAATCTTCTAATTATATAAAAAATACTTTTATAACCCATTAATTAAATTATATAATTAATTAATTATAAATAAATACATTTTCATTAAAATTGGGTAGTTTTAATCAAAACTACGTGGTTTTGATGTGTAATTAATAATAACCTAACTAATAATAATAACCTAATTCCCAAATCACCCAAACTATGCTTCTGTCGCATCGCACTGCATAGCCATTCACCATCGCCTTTTAGAGACCGGTCGACATCGCTGGAGGCCCACCGTCGCATCGTGCATTTCGACGATCGCCTGTGAGCCACGGCTCGTCATTCCGCCGCATCTCACCTTGAATCTCGTGCTCCTCAGCCACCGACGACGGTCGTTTGCAGCCATACCTCGCCATTTCATTGCATTTCAGCTCTGCATCTCGCGCTCGTGAGCCACCGACGACTGTCGTTTGCAGCCACGCCCCGCCGTCGCGCCACACGCCAACTGCATGCCCACACTCTGAAGTTAACCAGTAAGTTTACTCAAGTGGAATATGTCTTATTTGATTGATTTTTAGTCAAGTTTATTCAAGTGGAATATGTCTTGTTTGATTGATTTTTAGTCATTGGACTGGTTCAATGAATTTGAAGTCTGGTAATCGTATGCTACTTTGCAAGATTGGAATACTTGCTAAATGGCAGTTGTTTAGTGTGGTTGGGTAAGGGTTTGTTGTTTGTTGCAATCTGAATGGTGTGAAGTCCTTCCATTTTAATTGATTTGCTTTAGATATTGTTGAACCTGGTTATTTGTTATGGGATTGAGAACTTTTGGTTGAAAGATTGAAAAGCACCTGACAAAAAATATATTAAAGAAATTATTACCAATAAAATTAACTCTTGAAATTGATTAAGCCTGCTGTTGTATCTTAGTTTTCTCATCTCTCTTTGCAAAAAATCTAGAAATAGTTATTCTAATCTCTTCAGTTTGTTGAACATTATTGAACAATCCTTATGGAGAGTTATTGGCCAGAAGTTTTGGACATTCTACATGAATCTATTTGCTTCAATTTGAAGAGATGTAGAATGTTTATTGTGCTGCATAGACAAAATATAGGTACCAGTATTAAGGTGTAGGATGTTTCTTTTTGCTATTGAATTGAAATAGAAAAATAGGGGTTCGGGTAGTATGTGGGTATTGAAATTAAAATACTAAACAGTTTGAGATGGCTTCGGGTGTTGAAATTAAAATGCTAAACAGGTTTGTGAATTATATTTATAAACGGGTTCGGTTTGGGTAACTTCAAATTCGTAGGTAGTCTATCTCTTTACCTCCCTAGACTTAGGCCTTCCTTTTTATCTTTCCATTAATTTACCTTCCAACAGCTCATCCCAACAGAGAGTAAGTCCTTAACCCCTTCTCTCTCAAAATGTCAAAACACAATATACAGCCACTGGTCTAGATTCTAGCTTCTTTTCATCCTCAGCTTGCTGTGTCCTTACTTCTCCATCGTTCAGTCATCTGGTTCTGCTCCTCCATTGTGAAGGCGTCCCTCACGCCGGTGCTGCTCTTCAATCGTCCCTCTGCTGGTCCAGTCTCTCCCTCGGCGTGCTCGTCCAGCTTCCATTGCTCCTCTGCTGCTCCTCCATCCTCTGCTTCTCACTGCTGGCCAGTGCTTCTGCTCGCCATCTCTTCCTCAGTTAACACAGGTTTTGAGAAGTTCTAGAGATTTGAGTTTTCTGAAATTTTTGGTTTGAGATTTGTGTGTATATAACTACATGTGACTATATTGAAAGTTTCTGAAATTTATAGTTAGAGATTTGGGTGTATATGTGATGAGTGTTTCTGAAATTTGTAGTTAGAGATTTGTGGGCATATGTGAATATATTGTGAGTTTCTTAAATTTATAGTTTGAGATTCGTTGTTATATGTGAATATACTAAGAGTTTCTGAAATTTATAGTTAGAGACCTGTGGGTATATGAAAATATATTGAAGTTTCAAAAATTTATAGTTTGAGACTTCTGTGTATATGTGAATATATTGAGAGTTTCTCAAAATTTATGGTTTGAGATTTGTATGTATGTTTGAAATAGGTTTTTGAGATCTATTGAGATGTTTGGTCCATCGCATATGCAACAATGCTGCTTGTGCTCCCTAAATTCCATTAATGTGGTTGTTAGGGCTATACCATTTTCTGGTTTGAGATCTAAACTTTTTTACCTATCTATATTTTGGGGTTCAGTTTTGGGTATTTGGACCTGTGAATCCATTTTTGTGACCAACATTTCAGCAAAATTAGTTAGATTTTAATTGGGTCTGGGTAGTATGCAGGTAATGTTAAATGGGTTTGGGGCGGATATGGATAGTGGAGTGTAATTTCTAAACAGGTTTGGATAATTTGTATGCATAAACACATTTGAGTTTGGGTACCCAAAAATTCATGAGTACCCTACTCGGTGGCATTCTATCGATAATTCTAGGTTAAAGAAAATAGGCCATAACTAATCCACGACAGCTTAAGACTTTCCTTGTGTAATGAAGAGAAATTGGGTTCGGTACATTCAAAATGTGAACAGTCCTGAATTCCTGCTTTTTCATGTTGTACCCTATCGATGTTCTTTCACTTTTACAGCACCCAAACACCACATTGAATGCGCCTCAAATTTTGTACTTTGTGAAAAATTGTTGTTCAAATCTCTGCAGACATGTCATGGTTAAGTCTCGCAAGAGCTAGAAGAATTCCTCACATCAAATCTGTACTAAAATGTCATCCTCTTCAACCAAGGTTTGCCCCTTAGCTGAGTTCAATCAGATATATCCCACTACCTTTCTTTCGATTTATATCAGACAACTGTTCTTTTTAAATAAATAGGGCCCATGATTTTAGCGGAGCCAACAGGTACAAGAACATCAGCACTCCACAAAATTGGTCGAGTTTTGTCGGTCATCACCGGGTTCCTGTGCCAAGATTTGAAGTTAGCACGCCACCAATCGGTCGTTGGCTTGATAATAGTTGTAGGAAGAGGCATTTCGCTACTTACCAAACTTTTACTAGTGCAGAACGGAAATCAAGAAAAATGCTGATATATCTAACGGGTGTGGTTGCTGTCATGATTGGGTGTACTTATGCTGCTGTTCCTCTTTATAGAAGGTTCTGCCAAGCTACTGGCTATGGAGGGACCATTCAGCGTCGGGAGGTTTTGTTTATTCTTTTTTTTTTTAATTTCCTTTTATTTAAATTTCTCTTTTTTCACATTTCTTCTTCTTTTGTTTCTGATTATTTGATCATTTGTCTTGTGGGTTTTCAGACTGTTGAAGAGAAGATTGCACGCCATGGTAAAGAAGGAACTGTCACCACAAGGTTCCTTTCTTTCCTTTTTTTGGGGCATTAAATTTTTAAGATACCTTTCTGTCTTTTGGTGAGATTGTTTCTAATTGGCGTAATGGTAATGATTATCATAATATAAATGCTTCAGAAAATTCAGTCAAAATTCTGAGATACCTTTTTCTTGTGTAATCAACTCATCATCATTTTGCTTGTGTATGCTAGCATTTGTTCCTGCTCTTAAAGTAAGGTAAGTCATGTGGAGTATCTTAAAGAGGAAATTTTCTCAACCAACTAATTTGATGAGATGGAAAATCAAGTTTTCTGGAGATTTTTGAAAATCTTTATTTCTTCGTAAAAACCATGGGTTCTACCAAATATAGATCTAAAGATTTGATACCTTGAAAAACCTCCGCACTAATTTTTAAAACCTCGTTCAAAACAAAGGCTAAATTTCATGTCATTGTTGTAAGCTCAGCCATAAATTGTTAGTTACCCTTAGGTCCCCCCCCCCCCCCCTGTTTTTATTGTTTTTAGAATGCATGTCGATTGTTATTGTGAAAGAACCTTACTCTTCCTGGGGTACTTTATTTTGTATTCGCTGGTCAAAAGTCCCTTCTATTCATGGATTCTACCAAGTACATTTATCTTCCTCGTTAAACTCTAAGCTTTTTAGTACTCATAACAGGATGTATGCATTAAACGATTTGTTCACTTTTGGGATTAAAATTATACTCAGCATGACTATTCTTCATATGCCTTAGAAGCATTCTGAGGTTAGTCCCTTGCATTTCTTGGACACTTGGACGCTTTGATGTGAAACTCCCTCACTTTGTTTTTTGAAAAGAAAAATGTGAGTTTTCCTGAATTCTCATGACTTGTGTCTCTATTTTGTGCAGGGATATCGTGGTGCAATTTAATGCCGATGTGGCTGATGGAATGCCTTGGAAGTTTATCCCTACTCAAAGAGAGGTTCCCTTTTGCCTATAACTTATTTTCTAAGAAGTAAGAACTAACTAGGTACTTTCTATTTTACTTGCGTACTTGTATTATTTTCTTCCATTCAGGTGAAGGTAAAGCCAGGAGAGAGTGCTCTTGCATTTTATACGGCTGAGAACCGAAGTTCAACCCCAATAACTGGTGTATCTACATATAATGTGACCCCTATGAGGGTACTGATTTTTATTCTCTTACAATCATATATTCTTTGTTCTAAAATTGGTTACTGTTTTTGTTTTCTCTTACAATTATATATTCTTTGTTCTAAATTTGTTTTGTGTGATTCAAATAATGGAATAACCCTTCAATAGCTTTTCTACATCAACCAGATTTAAATATTTGGCCTGGAAACTTATGGAAAGCTAGTCATAAGAGACTCAAGAAACAACCTAACATACAAAAGCCACTCTAAAAGCTGAGAAACTACCTCCAGAAAATGAACTATATTGATCTATCAATTAGCTCATGATATGGCGAGCTAATTATATATTAGCTCATGATGTGGTGAGCTAATTATAAATTAGAGCAATAAAATGGTAGTTTGGAAGTGTTTTGGAGTTTGGAAGAGATAGCTTCATGCTTCCATCTTTCTTTTTTATAGCCAGAGCTGTGGTAGTTAAAGCCTCATTTTATTGACATCTTCCTAAAGTTTTTCTTCCTTTAGCAGCTCTCCGCATTTGAAACCTTGAGCTAATTATAATATTCACCTATTGGGTTTTATGCTTAATTCTTGAACAAAGAATGCACAAAGATTGTATGTGCTTCTGTTTGCATTCTCAGCAACTTTCATGTGAGTGCTCTTTTTTTTCTGCTTGAGTTTTTTAACAAACTTTTTTTTTTTTTAACGAACTACAGCTGTTCTACCATATCTCAACTATCTGCTAATTTGCCGAGTTCATATGTCATTTAATCTTCCATTTTGACAGAATCTATGGATTTGCCAAACTGACTCGATGATCTTTTCACGTATTCAGTCAGCCTATGTAGACAACACTGATAACAACACTGTCAAATCAGACTAACTGGTCAACTTTACATGAATGCATGTGTATCTTTGGATACTTCTTAACTACTATGATTCATTTCCATGCATATACTATGCTATTCTTTCGTAACATTCAGCTTTAATATTGACATGCATGGGTAAATTATTCTATGATTGGCACATTAACAATTAATAAGATGGGTTCTTTGATTTTTATTTGTTGGTTATGTGTTGAAATGAGGCAATAAAAAAAAATCTAACCATCCAATTTTACCTTTTTTCTGATATATTATATTTTTATGGTTGAGAGCACCACTTCACTCTAATGATATGGTGCACCAGGCTTATAATATAAATGGAATTAGATTATTTGCATTCCCATAATTTGACTATACTCCATTCACTGTATGCTATACTTGTGAAGTTCTTATAAATAAAAGGCAAGAGGTTAGAATGTTAAGTACCACTTGTGTTTGCTGGCTATGCTTTTCATGAAGATTCTGTCACATACAGGAAGATTAGGAGGGTAGTTATTTTGGAGGGAAAAGTAGTTCAATAGTTAGAAAAACAATTACAGATGTTGGAAACAGTTACCCAGAGTTGCATAAAAACAGAAACACTTACCTATAGAGATTCAAACATTTACCTATTGGAGATTCATTCAATGATCAATAACAAAACACATCTCTCATTCTCTGGTTCTTTCCCTTCTCTCTGGCGCCACTTTCTCATCTCTTTCCTCCTCCTGATTCTTTTTGGTACTGTTTCTCTCTATTCTCTGGTTATAGCTACTGTAATCTACTTCCATGACAGTGGTATCAGAGCTCTGCTTGAGGATGGGCTTTGCTTCATGGTTTTAAATAAAGGTCATTATTTGTAGGTTTTTGACCCTTCCATTACCCTTACACCCATCATTTAAAGGGTGAGAAAATTTTTTCCTGTAACGGCTTTTATATAATGGTAATGGCCATTGTTTACCATCAAGTAATGGTAACAGTCTGTTACCTTATCTTTTTTAGGCCATATTGGGCAACAACTCATTTTTTTCCTAGATTGGGAAGTTCTATGCTGTTGTATTACTTTTCTCAAATTTCCATCGAAAGTTAACTATCTATCTATAAATGTCTTACTTCTTTTCACTTAAGATCATCAACTATCTTTCTAATTCTATACATTTATACCTTATAAAATTTGAGTTATTTATCTTTGTTTTTTGGCATTGTTTTTACTTATTTAATAAAGAAAATAATGTTGGATGCCAAATCCTTTTTGTCAAATTTACAGTATGAAGAATTATTCTTTACTATTTATATTCTCTATATTGTTATTTTAGCTATAAATTAAATATTATTAAAGATGTCTAACAACGATGGGTTGGATGTCTTTATTTGATGTGTTAATGCTTATCTTTAAATATCTCTTCATTTCATGAGTTTTGCAAATTTTTTAAGAAAATCTTCATAGCGATAGGCCGTTATTGTTACATTACTGTCATTAAAGGCCTGTTTACTTTACCTGTGACCGTGACGATTTTAAATCCATGCTTTGCTTTTAAATGAATTTATAGGAGTTGCAAATGAGTCGAGATCCCAAGCTTTCTTTCCAACTTCCAGGTTTCTCCTTTGGTTCCTTCCTCTATTTTTCTTCTTCTTTTGTCTCTCTTGTAACTTTTGATAAACTCTCTATATTATTCTCCTTTAGTGAGATTCTCTGCTTCATCTTCTGCTTTTTTTCAATTTCTAATTTCTTGATTTTCCTCAAAATTATTTTCCTTGATTTCTCTTCTTCTTTCTTTCCAAGAATGAGGTCTTTATTCTCTCTCTTTAAGTTCTTGAATCTATAAAACTCAGTTCTTTTCACATTCAATCTTTTCTTCAGGCAATTCTAGGTTTCTGCTTCTAATCTTGCTCCGAATTACTGTTACAAGGCTGATCTTGCTTCAGCTTCCTGTTTCAGCTACCTTTTTATATCCATTCTGGTTTCTTTTTCTATTTTCTTTCTATTTCTGGAACTTCCTTGGCGATTTTCCTTGAAATTCTTATTCTTCCTTAATTGTTCTTCTCCTTTCTTTTCCTTATTGTGGGACACCAATCTTGGTAACAAAAGCTGCTGGGATTAGAACAAGCCATGTGTGACACTATCGATGGGGCATTTAAAAGACTCTAGGAGAGGCTGGATAAAAAAGTGAGAAGTTGGAAATACCATTTCAAGAAAAAATGGGGAAATTGGAAGGTTTAATTCAAAGAACTATGGAAAATCATATGGATCAAGTGCCTATTAATAATATATAAGCAAAAGGGTCAGTTCAGATTCCAATAAAGATCTGATGTACTTGGAGTGAGAACCATGAATTAGCATTGGAAGGTTTAGTTCAAAGAAATATGGAAAATGTTATGGATCAAGTGACTATTAGTGATGTGTTAGCAAGAGGGCCAGTTCAGATTCCAATAAAGAAATATCTGATGCATCTTGGAGCAAGGACTATGGATTAGCCATATCAATTCAAGATGGGAAGACAGCTGATTTTGATGAGAGAACTGGGCTCAATCTTGAACAAAAGTGTGATGAGAAATTTAATTCTAGTCAGACTTCAATCAATTCAAATCCTGCAATACATTTTGGAATTCATTGTGACATGGATATCAAGCTTGCTGATGAAAATGTTGGAAACTTTGATAATTAAGTTTGTTGCATGGCTACGTATCAACTGCTGAAGAAGCTGATATGGCCATCAGAGGTTTGCACAATCGACAGACTGTGCCTGGAGGAGTAGGTTCTATTCAAGATGTTGGCAGGTGTTGGGTCAATGGACAAACAAGCTACAGAAAAGAAAGTTGAGGGACATCTTTCATCATATGGTCACATTGAAGATGTTTATCTCGTGTGTATTAAGTAAATGTTGGTAGAATGCATTATAGTTGAGATATTGCATTCATGTATTTCTCAAGGAGATTGAGTTTGAAATTAGAAGGCAGAGGAAGAAAATTTGTTAGATGCTGCAATCATTTGTTACTCAGAGAATGAGTCTGAAATGAGAAGACGGAAAGAAAATCATGCACTTGTTGCAACTGTTTGTTTATCAAAGGACTCTCCAAGTTGCTGTCAAAGATTGTATCAGCAAGTTTTCCCTCATCTTATTCAATGGACCAACTTCCAGCTGAGTTTGAGCATTCTTGAGGACAAGAATGCAGTCATGGAAGGGGGTATTGTTACATACAGGAAGGTTAGGAGGGTAGTGACTTTGGAGGGAAAACAAGTTCGATAGTTAGAGAAACAGTTATAGATGTTAGAAACAGTTTTCAAGAGGTGTAAGAAAACAGAAACACTTGTATGTAGATATTCATTCAATGATCAATAACAAAATATAGTTCTTCTCTTCTCTGGTTTCTCTTCTATCTATCTCTGCTTTCTCATCCCTTTCCTCCTGATGATTCTTTATAGCACTTTTTTCCCTCTATTTTCTAGTTCTGGCTTACTGTTACACCTTGTTCCATGACAGATTCAGCATTAGTTTGTAACTCTTTGCAGGCTGCCGTGTACTTCAATAAAATACAATGCTTTTGCTTTGAGGAGCAGCGTCTTCTTCCTGGGGAGCAAATTGATATGCCTGTGAGTAGTGATTATCCATCATTAAGTTATGTGTAGTTATTGTGCATCAAGTAGATGTTTGAACGCTTGATGCAATTAGTCGATGATCTTTTCTGCAGGTATTCTTTTATATTGACCCAGAATTCGAAACAGATCCAAGAATGGATGGAATTAACAATATAATTCTATCCTATACATTTTTCAAGGTTGAGGAGTGAATGATCCTTATGCCTGAACATCCTTCCTCAAATAAGAGCTTTGCATGGTACTGCCTGCTGCCTTCATACTTAATTTGGTACAGATAGTTATATAAATGATGGATTAATTTCTGTCTGGTCGTGCTTATGACCATGGATTTTGATTCCTAAATACCTTCATTTTCAAGTGGCAAAGTGGGATTTTTTATATTACAAATGACTGATGTTAGCTTAAGGGTTCGCTCAAGGGTTCTTGTCCACCATATATTAAATATAGAAAAAGCGAACAATTATTACCTTTGGGATTAGGTTATAGTTATTGACAAGGTTTTTGAACAGGCGGATCTTAAATTGGCGGAGTCTCAGTTTGTGAGATAAATTGGGTTTTAATGGGTATAATGTTAAATAAATTTTATAAAATTATTAATTTTATTATAATTACTTATATATGTATATTAGGGATGCCACGTCATGTTAGAAGCACTTAAAACTATGGATTAGTGATTAACCATATATATATTTTAGGCAAAAATATAAAAGTAATTATTTGTAGTTTTGTGCTTTTGATACAAAAGTAATAGAGATTTTATTTTTGTCAAAGTGATACCTTGTGTTTTTCTCTTCTAGTAAGTATGGTCCAAAATTGCCAAGCGCCATTATGTGATCGCTAATGTGATGGACATATTACTTATGCTTTATTCATGTCAGTCGCTTTTAATTTTTAATGTTGGTTCTTATAGTTTTTTTTTTTTTTATTTTTTCATAAAACAGTCAAAAGATTTTTGACTTTGTTCAAAATAATTAATTCAAATTATTCAGTAATTTCATATTAGCTATTATATACAATTTTAATTTTTCATTATCTTCCGATGTAAGATGGCTTTCGCACCGAAAACAGACAGTTGATTGTTACATGTCAGTACTTTATGCAATATTTATATTTGATTTTAAAGTGTTGTAACAGAAGATTAATAAGATGATAATTTTTATTTTTTATTATATTGATATAATTATTTTATAATAAATATAATGAAATTTATTATGATAAATTGCTAATAAGATATTTTAAAAAAATAAGAAACTAATAAATATAAAATTTATTATAATTTTCATTGAAATCAGTGATATATATAAAAAAAAAATTAAAGTTGTTTTTAACACTAGACTAGATGGATATGAAAGGGATAATTTTCACCCATCATCATTCATTGCAATGAATGAATTTCAATGTGTATTAAAAAAATTATTAACGTTTAAATATTTTTCTAAAGCAGTCGCTTTCTAAATTGCATGTCATATATTTTATATGGCTTAAAATAATAATAAAAAAATTAATTATTTTTTTCCAACAATCTAAATATATTTTTATTTTATAGTTTATATATAATAATATAAAATATTAATAATATATATTTATTATTTTTCACTATACGATTATCTTATTAAAAAAAATAATACTTATAGATTAATTATTAGATTATATTTTATATAAGTTTATTTATATATTTCTAATTAAAAAAATATTTAATTAATTTCATAAAAAAATATTTGCAGCTTATTCATTTAAATATGTAATTTTAAGTAAAATTAAATATAAAAAAGATGTATAGATATTATAAAATATGAAAATTGGTTGCAAGTAACATATAAAGACAATTTGTATTAGTATTTTTTTAAAAAAATTTAATGTGCTTAAAAAATATAAGCCTATAAATTTAAAAAAAATGTATTAATAAAATTAAGGAGAGTTTAATATAATTGTTATTACAACTTTTTTATAATAGCTAATTTTTTATAATTAAAAATAATGTTAAAGTATTTTTTTAAAATAATTTAAAATAAATAATTTTGTAGTATTTTTAATGAATTAAATTTTAATTAAAAAAATACACCTACTATAATGGAAGATAATGTTAAAATATTCTTTTAAAATAATTTAAAATAGGTAAATTTATAGTATTTTTTAATGAATTAAAATTTTAATTAATAAAAAATAAATATTTTTTATTTTCTTATTGAAAACAAATAAAAATATTTAGATTAAATAGTTAAAATGTTTATATTTTATTATTATTTTTTAAAATTTATTTAAGTGGATTTTCTGCCATTTTCAATAATAAAAAAAAAAAACATAAGAGATAGTGATTAAAATTCAGCTAATAAAAAGTTTGATACGAACTCGAGAGAATTTTTTAACCATTGAATTAAAAAACAATAAAAAAAATATACTAAATGATCTACCCTTCAATTTTCACTTTTAAAGACATTCATTTCATGATTTGAAAGCCTTACAAATACCCAAGCAGAAAACTTTAAAAATCAATCAGACAATTAATCAAGTCGGGCCAATTTTCTCTTCAAATAATAATTTTAAATAACCGCTATTATGTTATATAACTGCCATTATTTTAAAATTTCCTAAAAAGCTCTTATAATTAAGATCGTTATTTTATAATAATTAAAAATTATATCAATAATGGAAATTATATAACAATTATGATTGTTATTGGCCGCAATTTAATAACCATAAAAACCGTAACTATCGATGGATAAAAATCTTTAAAAATTCTGTAAACATACTACTTGTAATGTAGTGTATGAATTATTAGAGATAAAAAAATTTATTTTTCTTCATATTTAAAACATTCCACTTTCTTTCAAAATGAATATATATATAAAAATAATTAAAAATTAGAATATTAATAACTTATATTAAAAATTTTGAATATAAATTTTGAATTTTTTTATAAAGTTTTAGATAGTTTTAAATTATTTTATAGTGTATATATAATTAAAAATAATTAGAATTTAGAATACTAAATTAAAAATATAGAACTTTAAAAATTCAAAATTATAATCTAATATCATTAAATACTAATTATTAAATGAGTTATATACGCTGGCAATTTATAATAAATGATAACTAAATATTAGTATAAAATATAAATATAAAATATATAAATTTAAAATTTTATAATAAATAAATAATAAATATAAAAAATATAACTTTAAATTAAAATATATTTTCTTCACATATTTTAAATTATTTTATATAATATAAATATTAAATATTTATTTTAATAATAATTGAAGTTAATTATTATATATGATATTTAAAATTTATAAATTTTATATTTATTTAATATATTTGTAATTATTATTTAGTTATATAATTTATTTTTTATTATATTTTTTAAATATTTATTAATTTTATAAAATTTTTTTTAAAAAAAAATTATATAGCGACAAGCAATTATTATTACGTGATGATACGCGAACCGTGATTTGAAACCATGCTCTAAACACACCAAACCCTGCCGTTTCACCCTTCCAAAAAGCAGTCCCCGAAATCCTCACTTTGAGCTCCTCACTGTCACCGTTACCTCCTTTAACGAAAAACACCGTTGTCCATCCCTTCCCTTGTCCACGCCATTCCCCTTCGCCTCCCTCCATCACAGCAGCTCCAATCTATCCAGCTCCCCTCATTTTCCTCAGCCCCATTTCTCTACCTATGACCTCCACACAGCCATCACGATACCCATAGACACACTCCTAAAATCTCAAGCATTCTCGAAACCAGACCACACCTTTTTTCTCCTTCCTCTCAGCTCAAAATACAGAGATTCCTTCCTTTTCAAACCTCGCTCCATCGCAGCAGTAGACGTCCGATACAGAAACCAACCTCCCTCGCCGTAGTTGCTCTCGGATCCTCTCATAACACCCATTTCAGCATCAAATCAGCGCTGCATTTCAGTTCCAGGAGGCACCGACATATTTTCACCGGCATCACATCAGCTATTAGGTCAGGGATTTCGGTGTTCATGGATTTTGTCATTAATTTATTTCATTTTGAGCTTTGCTTTTATTATTGAATGCAAAGATTACTCCTTATTTTGGTTCTGAATGCTTTTGATTTGAGACCTATTTTGGTATCACAATTCCCTGTGTCCAAGATTGATGGCCGAAGTCTTGTTCTCTTTTTGTTGGGTTCGTGAAGCTCTGGGGAGTGAAATGTCGGCGCTGCCGTTTCATGGGGGTATTGATAGATTTGAGTTATCTGTTTTGAATGGGCATGTGGTTTGATTTTCCGCATCTGTTTAAATGAACTTGCTGTGTTCCTGTCATTTGTACTCTCCCTTGCCTTGTGATACTGATCTGTTGTATTTAGAAGCAAGGTTGGAGTTGTTGATCACTGATTTTTAGTGTTTGTTTTGCTGGGTCTGTTTGCAATCCCTTAATATTCTATTTGCAATCTCCGTTGAATAAATATTACAGTCTCAAGTTGGCTCTATTTTTTCTTATTCCCTTAATATTCCACAAGTAGTTAGCGTTGTAAAAATAATAATCGAAATTAACCTTTGTAAAATTTATCCAAAAGGGCAGGTTAGTTCTTATTTGATTTGCATTGAATATGATGGTTATAGTGAAAATTGTGGTTGCTAAAAGTAAGTGTTTATATGAATACAGTAAATGATAGCATGTTCTTTGTGCTGCTACATTGAAATACATTGTTAACTATCTGTGGTCATGCTTTCTCTCTTGTTGGGAATAAACCATTTCATTTATTAAAATGAATAATGATAGCATTAGTGAGAAAAATAATAATAACATATATTCCAAGGTGGTTTAATAGTTTTACTTATATAATTTCTTTTTTAATTAATTTAAAATATTTTTGAAGGGGTTACGGGAATCAATAGACGATTTCCTTTGAATCTCATTTCTCCAATTTAATTAAATTTTAAAAATTATAACATTTTTACAAGGAGTTAAAAAGGTTCAATGGGTGTTTTCCTTTAAATCTTATTACTTCAAGTTAATTAAATTTTAAAAAGTAATAACAAAAAATTAAAATATTTTAGAAGAGGTAGTTCAACAGGCGTTTTCCCTTGAACTATCTTCTCTCTAATTTAATTAAAATTTCAACTTTAATTCAATTATTGACTATACTTTAATTAATAAAGTTTATTAAGATATTTAGAGGTCCAATAGGCATTTTCCTTTGAACCATCTTCACTCTAATTTAACTAACATTTATTTCAAAATAATTTAGATTTTTGAGATTTGGTTATGTTTTTCTTAGAACTTGTTATAGATTATAGAAAGTAAATATATTAATATAGAAAGTAAATATTGATAGATGGGTTAGTTGCTTAATCTTAGGGATTGTATAATCATAGACTTGATTTTCCTTCCTGTTTAGATACCGTCTTTTATATATAAATAAGTTGTAATCTTTATTATGAAATATAATATCAAATATTATATTTTTACATGGTATCAGAGCAAAGTTTGTAGAGATTTTTTTCTCTCTCGTCAAGTTTTAACTTTT
Organism: Manihot esculenta; assembly: GCF_001659605.2. Taxonomy (NCBI): domain Eukaryota; kingdom Viridiplantae; phylum Streptophyta; class Magnoliopsida; order Malpighiales; family Euphorbiaceae; genus Manihot; species Manihot esculenta. The sequence continues at coordinate 14,005,078 of NC_035176.2, read as the reverse complement.
TGGAGACTCATGTTATCCATCTAGGATAATATTTGTCTCTCACCGTTCACCTAAAGAGGATGCCAAAGTCGCCTTGCAGCTCCTTTGTCAGATTTGTGTTTCGTTTTCCATTTGGGTGTTGGGTGGATGCGTCTTTTTGATACTATTCATTTGGGCTACCCATAAAAAGTAACTTTTGGAGACTTAGGACTCTGTTTATTTGGATTACCCATAAAAGGGTAACATTTGGAGACTTAGGGCTCTGTTCATTTGGGTTACTCATAAAGGGTAACGTTTGGAGACTTAGGGCTCTGTTCATTTGGGTTACTCATAAAGAGTAACGTTTGGAGACTTAGGACTCTGTTCATTTGGGTTACTCATAAAGGGTAACGTTTGGAGACTTAGGGCTCTGTTCATTTGGGTTACTCACAAAGGGTAACATTTGGAGACTTAGGGCTCTGTTCATTTGGATTACTCAATATTTAAAGATTTAGGACTCTGTTCATTTGGGTTATCCATAAAGGGTAACATTTGGAGAAACAGGTACTGTTCACGAGTACTATTTATCGGGTACTGTTCACGAGTACTGTTCATCGGGTACTGTTCAAGAGTCACGAGTACTGTTCACGGATTCGAAATTCTATTCACAGTAAGGTGATTAGTCTTATTAATCATTCTGAATTTGTTAAAGAATTAATGCATTATTTGGATTTTCTATATTCTGGTAAAGGGAATACTTATCGTATTTATGATGTGTGTAAGGCGTTTTACCAAGCTAGGAAAATGTGGTCTCCCGTTCTAGTGCTGAATTTGAATGTCCAGTCATGGCAAAAACCGTTTGTGAAGTTTTGTGGGTACGTCAATTATTGAAAAAAGTTTGGTTTACAAATTCGGTGTCTGCTAAGTTGCATGGGACGAGTTGATTATATATATAACAAGTTAAGCATGATTAACATTTATGCTCCAACTTGAGGGGGAGTGTTATAGATTATAGAAAGTAAATATATTAATATAGGAAGTAAATATTGATAGATGGGTTAGTTGCTTAATCTTAGGGATTGTATAATCATAGACTTGATTTTCCTTCCTGTTTAGATACCGTCTTTTATATATAAATAAGTTGTAATCTTTATTATGAAATATAATATCAAATATTATATTTTTACAGAACTTTTTGAGATTTTTGAATTAGATTGTAATTATATCTACAATTGATGTGTCATATAAATTTATTTCATGAAATTATTGTGTGTTGTTGTGTAATTAGCAAGCTATAGTTAATGCTTTAAAGGTTTGAAATTGCAAGCAGATGTGGTGTTGTCTTGATTCCGGGTTGGGTTTTACCGTCGGTTATGGTGTTATTTGATTGATTTTCCAGCAAAAGAATGTAAAGATAGACAAGTTCCTGCCTTATGCAGTATTAGTAATTGGGACTCGAGTGGTGAGACCTGAATTCTAATCAGGCTTGGAATGAGGATGGGTAGTATTAAACATTTAAGGCTTAGATTTTGACACTTGAACTTAATTTCGTGGGTATCCTACCCATTGTCATCCTTTTCTTTTTGTTATTCTTTTTCCTATAAAATGATTGTAATCTCAGTTGGCTGCTACAAAACAGGTTTTTGGAATTATACAAATCATCTGAATGAAACACAATTTGGAATGGTGGAATGCAAATATCTCCTTTGTTGATCATCTTGAAATTTAAGTGTTGCTTGGACACAACATAGTGAAGTTAAATGGTAATGGATTTCAACAATAGTGAGATCTCATCTCCTCCTCGTCCTAGATGGAGAAAAGTGGCATATGGAGGGATGCAACCTGGTTTTGATGACAATAACACTGATGATTCTTTTCTTGAAGATATGGTTATGAATGCTAGTGTTGTAAAACGGGATTTGCTGAAGGTGATGCAAGACTCAGTTTCCATCTCTCAGTATCTATGCATTGTTGCACTTGTTGGCTTGGTCTGGACTTACACCCTGCAGTCTATCCTTGATGAGAATTCCCTCTTACTTCTTGATGTGAGCCTGCTTGGATCAGGTTTTATTGTTCTACTACTAACCAAAGAAATGGTTTCTTTGAATCTTCTCTTCCATTATATCCTCAACATCTCTTTTTTTACAACTGGGTTATATGTGTTAGCTCCTATTTATCATACTCTCACAAAGTCCATAAGTTCAGATTCCATTTGGGCTGTAACTGTTTCACTTATCATACTTCATCTTTTCCTGCATGACTATTCAGGATCCACAATAAGAGCACCTGGGGCTATAAAACCTCCAAACTTGACCAGTTGTGTATCTTTAAATGCTTCTGTTGTTGCCTCTGTTTTCATTGCATCTCGCCTTCCATCAAGGCTACTTGTCTTTGCCATAATGTTGTTTTCCTTGCAAGTCTTTCTTTTTGCTCCATTTGTTACTTTCTGCATTAAGAAATACTCCTTCCGCTTGTATCTTCTGTTTTCTTTTGGGTTAGTTGTTGTTACTTTGTCTTTTGTTTATATGTTGCACCACTTGCTTTTTGCTTTGTTGTTGGCTTTGCTGGTGTTTGTAAGTGTGGTGTGTCCATATTGGCTCATTAAAATTCAAGAATACAAGTTTGAGATAAATGGCCCTTGGGATGAGGCTAAACTTTGCTTTGATATAACAGATTGAGGTTCTTTTGGATGTTGGATAAATATTTCATATATTCATGCAGAAATGTAGAATTATCTCTCAAAATTTTCTACTTTCTAGGCAGGCATGATTGAATTTTATGATAATTGCTTTGGCAGAAATATTTGTAAGTTTCGTTGTACTAGTCTAGTCGATTTGCACCTATTCATGTTACCAGTTGCCATCATTTTGGAAATGTGTAGAAATTTGGTTGCTACTATAAAACTTGACTGACCTGGGATTGATTGTATAATCATGGATGTTGATTTAAAATGATCAGTTGAAATTTATTGAAAAGAAAATGTGCTTGCAAAAAAAAAAAAGTTGTTATATATATATATGCAAATCCCTCATTTTGAATTTAAGGTTACAAATTATTAATAATGCAAACCAGAGCATGTGTAAAAAGAAAATGATAGGTTCATGATTTATCATCTCATTTTGAATTATTTTAATGATAGAATTCAACTCTATTATATTAAAAGAATTCAATTCAAATGAGTTTGTTAGAAAATTTATGATTTGAATTGAATTGCTTGAAACAATTAATTAGTAAAATAAATGTATTTGTCTCATATTTTGTTATAATTTAAACAGAGGTGTTTTGGGTGATTAATGAAATAGTAAAAGAAAAAACCTTTATATGCATGAATTTATTCTAGCAGAAGTTAGGCTAGATGGTTTATTTATTTTTAGTTAAAAGAATGAAACTAGAATTTCTCCCTGGCAATCAACTCTTTTTAGTATGAATAAATTTCAAAGAAATTAAAATTATGCATATTTTATAACAATTTATTTGAATTTTTTATTTACATAATGAATTATTATAATTTCGTATGAAATTTTACAATAAAATCTTGGGGATGAGCTTTTTCTTGTCTATTTATGATAAAGTTGGGGAGTGGTGAAGCTGAATGGATTGGATCAGACCTCAAGAGGTAATCAATACTTTACATGGCAGTCAATAAAAGTGAGAATTGTGACTCCACTGATGCTCTTGATATTTGATCTTTGGTGACCCTGTTCATCGTTTTACTAAAAAAATATGCGCTAGATGCTTTTTTTTTCACTGCAACATTTTGATGCAATGTGATTTTCTTCCTCTCTCCCTAGTTGGTCTCAAATAACCTTGCAGGAAAGTTGGCCAAAAAGCTTACTTTTCATTCTCACTTATATACATATATATACATATACATGTATATACATATATATATACATATACATGTATATACATATATATACATACATCTATATATATATATATATATATATATATATATATATATATAAACAATAAAATGAAAAAAATTTATAAATTAAAATCTATGATATTTCATTTTTACGTAATATTATTAATATGAAATATAGTTTTCTATATATAAAAAATATGCACATAATGTTAATTGATACTTCACAAGGATCGAGCCAAAGTAAGTCATGAATTGTCATAAAAAAATATAGCCATGTGGTAAGAATCTAATAAGTAGGTAATGCAATTTCACCCGAGAAAAGAAAGATTTGGATATCTTAACATCCGATTCATCATAAAGATTCGCCCTTTTCAGGATAAGGTCAAGTCTCAGCATAAGGTTATAATTAGTAGACACAATTCAGTAGGCTTTTGTTACGCCTGTAATCACAGAATTCTCGATCAGTTAATTTAGCGGGATTGCTTAACAAGCAGTCGGACACATTATTGCCGGGTTATCAGGAAATGCTATATTTATCTCCATCTTTTCATAGCATAAAAGGAGAACGATCACAGAGGAAAAGGTACACAATTCTCTTACACAATTACTTTAAAGGTCTAAGCAATTATATTTCTTCACCCTTCTATTCAACCTTATTAATTTGAGTATCGGTGTGGCTGCCATGGACAATTACCACCTCACATTCTCTTTTTTGTAGGTTTAGCAAATCACAACACAACTTTGTTTTTCAACCGCATCATTTGGTTCTGTTGTTGAGAATCTATTGAATCCTTCCTATTTATTTGAATTAAAGTTAGTTTCTTATTCCTTTTCTCTTAGAAAGAAATCTCTCTTTTCTCTTTGGAAATGATTGGTAGTTCATGAGCTGCTACTATGGTTGCAATCAATGAGGACAACATCATTTCTTCCACCTCTGGCAGTGGACAAAACACACCCTCAATGGTTAATGAAGCAGATCTTAATAATTTGAATAATGAGCAGATACTCCAATACATTCAAAAGTTACAGGCTACTCTCGAATAGTATAAGACTTGAGGGGAGGCGTCAAACATGGCTTCCAGTGGAATGGAGGAAGCCTCCATAGACACCCCAAGGACTCGGATAGAGGTGGTTCAAATGCGACCTAAAGGAAAGGCCGAGTTTGAAGATGAATAAGACGAGACTCTGAAAGGTATCAATTAGAAGCTGGTAAGGACTGTGCAAAGGTAACAGAAGGAGCAAGAAGAGGACTTTGGCCTGGATGGTGTCTCGCCTATTTCAGAAGAAATATTAGTAAAAACATTCTCAACCAAGTTCAAGTTGCATAGCTTAGACAAATATGATGGAACAATAGATCCCAAAAGCCACCTGGCGATCTTTAGGATGACCATGCAGCTGTAGGATGTTAACCATTTTGTGTTATACCAAGTGTTTCCATCAACACTCATAGATTTGGCTCATAAATTGTACCAATATTTGAGCCCAGGTTTAATTCAAAACTTTACGCAGTTTGCTATATTATTTAAATTCAGATTTATTACTTGTATACCTCTTAAAAAACTTTCCTCTGACTGTGGAAGATCCACCGAGGAGATGGTGAGTCTTTAAGGAGTTTTATCTCATGGTTCAATACTGAAGCAATACAGGTGGAGTTAAACTATGAGATAACGTGTGAAGCATTGAAGAAAGAAATGCGCAATGTCAAATTTATGGATTCCTTAATAAAAAACCCAGTCACAACATATCAACAGTTGATAGACAAAGTCTAGAATTATATTAGGCTGGATGACGAAATCCAAGCACTGAGAGAGGATAAGAGGGCGGACCAAAAGCAGAGCCAAAAGCCAAAGAGGCGAGGACACGAAGGAGACCATAAGAGTTACCCCGTCTCTTGAAGGAGGGATGATCAAAGTAAGTATAAGAATTATACTCCATCCAATGATTCATGAATACATATTCTAATGTGGATCAGGAAAAATGACAAAGAAGTCAGTGGTCGCCTAAGCTCAATCCCAAGAAAGCGAAAAGACGGGACATGATCAACTACTGTTATTTTCACGAAGATCACAGTCATACGATGGAGGAGTGTCAACAATTGAAAGATGAGATTCAGAGGCTGATAAAGGATGGCACTCTTCAAAAGTTCGCCAAGAAAGATAGGGAAGAAAGGAGGCCTGAACTTGAGGCAACAACTCCTGAAACTATCTCTGATCTGGAGCTTGTGAGGATTATTCATGTAATTGCGAAAGGACCTATTGATGATAAGGGGAAGTAAGCAAACCATAGATGTAGCAGCCAGTATGGTAAGCTTGGCAAAATCGAAAAGGACTATTTAGGGTCTCAAAGTTTTTTTGCTCCAGGATTTTATAGGCTGACCAAATTAGATGGTCGAGTCATGAAATATTTGTAACATTGAGAAAATTTTATTAATGACAATTAATGAGTTATTTTTTCATATGTGTGTTCTTCAGTGACAAGGAACGTGGGGGTTGCCTTCTTTGAAAAAGATTAAAAAGCATTCAATTAAGGTCACAAGGCGAGTTCCGCCAGGCTAAGTCACAAGGCGGGTTCCGCCAGACCACAATTCGAGTGTTGGTCATACTAATTAAGGCCACAAGGCGAGTTCTGCCAGGACATATCACAAGGCAGGTTTCGTTAGACCACAATTTAGGTATTGGTCTAACTAAATAAGGCCATAAGGCAGGTTCTGCCAGGCCAAGTCAGAAGGCGGGTTTCGCTAGACTATAATCCGGGCATTGGTCCCACTAAAGAATGCTACAAAGTAGGTTCCACTAGGTCAAGTCATAAGACGGGTTTCATCATGCCACAATTCGGGCATTGGTCCTACTAAACAAGGCCATAAGGCAGGTTCCATCAAGTCAAGCCACAAGGCAAGTATAAGCCAGGCTAAAGGATTGGGCGTTGGTGTCACAAATCAAGGTATTCGTGTCAGGCCACGAGGCAAGTTTTGCTAGGCTCAACTACTGGGTGTTAGTCCTCTATAAAAAGTTCGAAGGTATTTGATGCCCAATGCCACAGGGCGAGTATAAGCCAAGCTAAAAGGTCGAGCATTAGTCCCATTAATCAAGGTATTCGTGCTAGGCCACGAAGCAGGTTTCACCAGACTCAACTACCGAGTGTTAGTCCCCTATAAAAAGTTCTAAGGCATTTGACGTCCAAGGCCAGAGGCGAGTATAAGTCAGGATATTGGGTGTTGGTCCCACTAAAAGGCATTCGTGCTAGGCAACGAGGCAAGTTTCGCTAGGCTTAGTTACTAGGTGATAGCCCCATATAAAATTTTTGAGACATTTGAGGCCTAAGCCATAAGACGGGTATTCCCGGATAAGTACTAGTCTCGAGATTAAAAGAAATCCTATAAGGTATCTTAAACCCAATGTAGGCATTCGCTAGGCCATATGTTTGGGTGTTAACCCCGCTGTTCAAAAGTTTTCAAGTTATTTATTGTAATACCCGGTTAGACTCTGGCGTCAGAATTCCTAACCTTCAGACGTAATTCCTGTTGGAATCCGGAATTTCCGAAGCTAGAATCTCCTTAGAAGGGTAAAATAAAGTTTTTATAAAAATGAATTTGAAAATTTTAAGGTTTCAAGTTAAAAGGAAAGAAAATAGTTTTGGAAGGGAAAAACCAGGTTTGGTCTCCGAAGGTGGTGCCGTCGCGGGACCTCCCCTTTTGGCCCCGAAAGTGGTTTGTCCAGCCACCTATAAGAGGCCTTCAGCTCGAAAATGAGAGAACTTTCTCTCCATTTTCGGGTAGTTCTCTCATTTTCGGGTAGAGGTGAGTCTTTGCCCTCCCTTTTATGGTTTTGTTGTTTTCCTTTCAAACCTCTTAGAAAATTTCATGAGTTTCCTTTTGTTTTTTGAAGATTTGAGTTGAATATAAGTTTTTAAACCTTGGAGACTTCCGGAGATCGTTTTCCTTTTATCTCCAAGTTTGGGTTGCTACTACCCTTAGATCTCCAAGAGGTAAGCCTAAATATTTGCTTTTTCTTATGTTTTAAATAAGTTTTAAGAAAGGGTCAAGGGTTAATAATGCATGAAATAGTTAGATATAATGTTTTAGGGTTTGTGTTAGTCTTGATGACAAATGCTTACTCTTGTGTTGTGTTTGTTGTTGCTTGTTAGGGATTAGGCTAGTTTTTATGTCTCCTATGCATGTTGAATGAGTATGAATGTTTTTGAGTAGTTGGGTGTGAGGATTAGAGTGTTTTGGTGGCTGTGTGCTTAGGGCAGAATCGGGTTCTGCCTTGCTGGAGAATCCAGATTCGGCCGCCGAAGCAAGATTTTATGGTTGGATACTGATCATACATAACTATCAAAATAAAATATTTTTTATTCAAATAAAAGACTTATTATAGGGCAGGAGGGAAATCATCAGTCGCCTTCTCCTGAGCTTCTGTTACAGGTTTATCATTGATTATGGCATTAGAAGCTGGGTCATGAGGGTTGTCTTCAATTAGCCTTTCTTCATCCTGCCCATTCTCATCCTTATTCTTCTCCTTAGGGAAGATGTCGTCGATCCAGGAGAAGTCCACTGCAGGAAAATGCTTGAGGAGCTCCTTCTTGACTGTAATACCCGGCTAGACCCCGGTATCGGAATTCCTACGTTCCGGCGGATTTTCCGTTGGAAGTCGGGATTCGAGGATGTCGGAGCTTGCCCTAAGGGTATAAGAAAGGTTTTTAAGATGTTTTTAAGTGTTTTTATCATGTTTGCATGTTTTGAGTTAAGAAAATTGAGTTTTGAAATGAAAAGGCCAAGGGGACAAAAGCCAGGTTCGGCCGCCGAAGGTGAAGTTCGGCCGCCGAAAGTTGCATGGTTTCGCATGCACGTTAGGCCGCCGAAGGAAGAGTCGGTTGGCCACTACAAAAGCCCCTTTGCCCGAGACTTGAGTGTTAAACACTCTGTTTTTGGGTCAAAGGTAGGGTCAAGCTCTCCTTGGTGTGATTTCTCATGTTTTCCTCAAATCTTGCATGTTTTAACTTGATTTGAGCTTTGTTTTAGCGATTTGAGCAAAAGGAAGCAAAGTTGAGCACTTGGAGAGTTTGATTGAGTTTTCTCCTATCTCCAAGCTTGGATCATCAAGCCTCTAGTTCTTCAAGAGGTAAGCATGGATCCTCACCTCCCCTTATGTTTAAAGCAAGTTTTAGAAGTTTTAAGAGAGTTTTATGGCATGTTTTGGGGTATAAGCATGAGTTTGAGCATATGTTGATCATATGCGTTTTGTTGTTGTTTTTGGGGTTTGAACTAGTTTTTAGGCCTCTATATGCATGAGTTATGTTAGATGTTAGTTGAGAAGTGTTGGTATGCATGTTCTGGGTGTTTGATAGGATTTTGGAGGCTGAGAGCATGAGTTGTGCTCGGATTCTGCCTTTCTGGCGAATCCAGGTTCGGCCGCCGAAGCAAGGTTCGGCCGCCGAACCCCTTGTGGATGCAGTTTCGGCTGCCAAACCTTGCCCCCGAAAGCTAGGCTTTTGGGTGAGAAAGGGGCTTTCGGCCGCCGAAAGAGGGAGTTCGGCCGCCGAAAGTGCATGAGTTTCGTCTCTGTATGAGACTTTCGGCCGCCGAAGGTGCCGCCGAACATGCATGAGTTTCGTCTCTGGAGGGAGGTTTCGGCCGCCGAACCAGCCGCCGAAAGTGCCCAGTCCAGCCTTCTTTTGCCCATTTTTCCATGCATGCCTATGATGTTGTAGAGGGGTTTTGGGGAGATAGTAGGAGTTATGTTTAAGTAAGTTTGGTTCTCATTTGAGTCCACCTGTGTAGGTACGGATCCGAGAGACCAAGGAGGCCCACAGAGTTAGAGTTACAGAGACTGCTCAGCAGTTGACAGAGGTGAGTGGAACAGAACTTTATTTTAAAAAGTTAAGAACTGTTTTAGCATGATTCATGCATCATTAATGCCATGTTTATGTAGGATGCTTTGCATTAGTATTCACTAAGTTGATGCATTGCATTATTACTTGTATATGTGGATTGGACCGAGGCGATCTCAATAGCCCATAAGTCTGTCATTATTGTATGTCCTGTGTGAGCTCCTTTGGGGCCGGGCATTTACCTTGGATGAGTCCTGTGAGAGCCCTTATAGGGTCGGGCACCATGAGTAGTTAGTGAAAGACCTGTGTGAGCTCCTTTGGGGGCCGGGCACTGACAGAGGGAGTTTTGGGATCATGTCCAATCCGAGATGTGAAATGTTTGTGCAGTGATCGCATCATATGATAGCATGTTTTAAATGTGATTTTTTATAGATTCCGCTCACTGGGCTTTAGCAGCTCATCCCTCTCCCTAACCCCATTTTTCAGGGCCTCAGAGAAGAGAAAGAGAAAGAGAAAGCAAGGGTAAAGGCATATGTAATAGTATAGAATAGTGGACATGATAATGATGTACAGTACAGAGTTTATGTAATGTATAGAAATGATGTAATAGCAAGTTATGTATTGAGTTATAGAATTGTGCTTGGCCCTAGTGTATGTTTATCCCTTTGCACATGATCATTTTATGATTGAGATAATGTTGTTATGATGCGCTAGGCTTGGTGCATGGTAGTCTTTCTATCTCTGTAGTTACTGTATGGTACCATAGCAGGTATCACTCTTCGAGTGCATACAGACAGAGCATGCATAGTCCAGGCTTAGTTGATGAGAAAAGTTTCAAGAAAAGAAAAGATATTCAAGCAAAGAAAAAAAAAAAAGAAGAGTAAGTAACAGTTTTAAGCTTAAGTATGATCATGTATGGGTTTTATCAGGTACACAGAGTTGACAGTAGGCTTACTACGGGTCCCGGCGGCCTTAAGTCGATCTGGATCCTAGTGCCGGTGATGGTCCGGTAAGCGGGCTGTTACAGATTGGTATCAGAGCCTAGGGCCACTAGAGTACGGTGTGCTGAGCTAAGAGGCTCAGGGATTAGAGATATCTCACATCGGAAAGAGGTTGTTTTAGAGGGCAAGCACAATAGGAAGATCATGTCCACTAGGATAGGATGTTGAGTCCTGTCTTGATGTGTAATGCCATGATTTTATGCATGTGCATTTAATGATATGCTATGATATGCTCTGCTATGAGTTGAGGGTTCATGTTGTTACATGGATCCTATGATGCTAAAGTTTATGTTATGTTTGTTTTCAGAAGCTAAGATGAGAGGAACCCGTCGATCAGCTAGATTGACTGGAGCTCCGCCCGAGAATGAGGGAATGGAAGGGCGTCCCCCTGCTTTGCCAAGAGCTATGTCCCAAAGGGCAGGCAGAGAAAGATCATCAAGGGACCCTAGAAGGTCTTTTGATGAAAGCAGGAGGGAGACGGAACAGAGAAGAAGATCTAGTGATACAAGGGAAGAGATGGATGTGGATCCAAGAAGGGATGGAGGGTTAGGTGTTGGCACTACAGAGGAGGATGTGGGATCATCACAGGGAGGCGGTCAGGCCTCGGGGTATGGTTATCCACCCCACTATCAGCCCTACCCACAGGGCCCAGGATATTCGATGGGAGGTACATCGGATTATCCTAGTTTTCACCCATATCCCACATATATGCCTTATCCACCGTATTACCCCCCATATCCGCCATATCCCATGTATCCACCCTCACCTTTTTACCCTAGTCCAGCATACTCTACACCAGAAAGTTCTGCACCTCCCCCACCACCACCAGTGGTACAACCAGAAGCCCCAGTTATCCAAACACCTCAACCTGGCCCATCTGTGAGGAGCAAGGTAAAGATGACAGATTACCTAAAGTTAGATGCTCCTAAGTATCAATCAGGAGATGATCCGTTTGAGTACATTAAAGCAGTTAAGATGATAGCAGATGAGCTAGGGGCAGATGATACCAGAGCCATTCAGATGGCAGGGTTCACGTTAAAATGTAAGAAGGCGAAGGAATGGTTTGGCGTCTATGTGGACCCTAGGTTGGATAACATGTCTTGGGAGGAGTTTGCTAATGAGTTTGCCGGATGGACATTCCCAGATAGTTCGAAAGAGCTAAAGATGATAGAGTTTGAGCAGCTCAAGCAGACAGAGGATATGAGTATTGATGAGTTTACTGACAGGTTTCTGGAGTTGCTGCGGTATGCAGGACAGGCCTATGATACGGAACAGAAAAAGGCTAGGAGGTATGCTATGAAACTGCATTCCAGGTATTCCTCTTTGATCCATGCAGCCGAGAGGGAGAGTTTCCACACCGTGGTGGATTTAGCACGGAGGATGGAGGCTAGTGCCATTATACAGGGTACAGTGAAACAGCAGCCGGCACAGTCTTCTGGTTCTAAGACCCCAGGTAGGGGTAAGTCAGATCCCTCTTCACAGGGTGCAGCAACTTCCAGTGGTAAGAAGTGGAGTGGTTCCACGCAGAAGTCGAGGAAGAATAAGTTCTGGAAGAAGATTAAAGCAGGTCTGGGATTAAGCAGTGGCATGAGTTCAGGCTCAGAGGTTCCAGTGTGTGGTCGGTGCGGTAAAGCGCACAGAGGAGTTTGTCGTTTTGGGATTACCGGATGTTACAGGTGCGGCCAGGAGGGACACATGGCTCGTGAGTGCCCTCAGGCATCTTTCACGGCACCATCCCAGCAGACAGCTCCAGCTAGCATGCCACAGCCACCAGTTTCAGTTCTGACACAGGGCAGAGGCAGAGGGAGAGGGTCAGCCTCTTCATCTGCAGGTCCCAGAGGTGGAGGTCCGTCAGCTCCGGCGCGGATTTTCACGATGACACAGCAGGAGGCAAACACTTCTAACACCGTGGTGTCAGGTAACCTTCTCATTGGGTGTTCTGAGGTGTATGCTTTGTTAAACCCTGGTGCTTCACATTCCTTTGTTGCTCCCAGAGCCATAGAGAGAGTGGGTTTGATGACGTCTGGGTTAGAGTGTCCCCTATGGGTCAGTGGCCCTAAGTGTGATCCATCGTTGGCAGAGACAGTCTGTCGACATAGTCCAGTGTTTATAGATGGTAGATGCCTTCCAGCTGACCTTGTGGTTCTAGAGTTGACAGATTTTGACGTCATTCTAGGGATGGATTGGCTATCTGCATATGGTGCTACCTTAGACTGCAGAGACAAGGTAGTTAAGTTCAGAGATGAGGATGGATCTGAGTTTGTCTTCAGAGGAGACAGGAGGGGCACGCCTAGAGGTCTGATATCAGCCCTACAGGCTCGTAGGTTGCTCAGGAGGGGATGTCAGGGGTATCTAGCTCATGTGAGAGAGCTAGACAGTCAGGTTAGGGACCCCAGTTCAGTGCCCGTAGTCAGAGAGTTCCCAGATGTGTTTCCAGATGAGCTTCCAGGACTACCACCTGATAGGGAAATAGAGTTCGAGATAGAGTTAGTGCCTGGTACCAGACCGATCTCTATTCCTCCCTACAGGATGGCGCCAGCAGAGCTAACAGAGTTGAAAGAGCAGCTACAGGAGTTGGTAGATAAGGGTTTCATCCGTCCAAGTACCTCACCTTGGGGTGCTCCAGTGTTGTTTGTCAAGAAAAAGGATGGATCCCTTAGACTTTGTATCGACTACAGGCAGTTGAACAAAGTCACTACCAAGAATAAGTATCCTCTACCCAGGATCGATGATCTATTCGACCAGCTAGCAGGAGCAGGTTGTTTTTCTAAGATAGATCTGAGATCGGGCTATCATCAGCTGAGAATCAGGGAAGAGGATGTACCTAAGACAGCTTTCAGGACCAGATATGGGCATTATGAGTTCTTAGTGATGCCGTTCGGGTTGACTAACGCCCCTGCAGCATTCATGGATCTCATGAACCGAGTTTTCAGAGAGTACCTGGATCACTTTGTTATTGTCTTCATAGATGATATCTTGGTGTATTCCAGGAATGCAGAGGAACATGCCCATCATCTGAAGATAGTCCTGCAGACCTTGAGAGAGCATGGTTTATATGCCAAGTTCTCCAAGTGTGAGTTCTGGCTAAGGAGCATTTCATTCTTGGGGCATGTAGTGTCAGATCAAGGTATAGCAGTGGACCCCAAGAAGATAGAAGCTGTAGCCAATTGGCCTAGACCCACCACAGTGACAGAGGTCAAGAGTTTCTTGGGTTTGGCAGGCTACTACAGGAGGTTCGTTTAGGACTTCTCTAAGATAACGGCTCCTATGACCAGATTAACCAGAAAGAACCAGAGATTCACATGGTCTGACCAATGTGAAGAGAGCTTTGAAGAGTTAAAGAGAAGATTAACTTCAGCACCGGTTTTAGCTCTGCCTACTAGTGATGAGGACTTCACAGTGTTCTGTGATGCGTCCCGAGTGGGATTAGGTTGTGTGTTAATGCAGAATGACAGAGTAATAGCTTATGCTTCTAGACAGCTGAAGAAGCACGAGCTGAACTATCCAACACACGATCTTGAGATGGCAGCTGTTATCTTTGCACTCAAGATGTGGAGGCATTACCTCTATGGGGTGAAATGTGAGATCTTTACAGATCATAAGAGCCTACAGCACATCCTGAGTCAGAGGGAGTTAAATTTGAGGCAGAGACGGTGGGTGGAATTGCTTAGTGATTATGATTGCAAGATCCAGTATCATCCGGGAAAGGCAAATGTTGTAGCCGATGCCTTGAGCCGGAAATCATTAGGCAGTTTATCCCACATTACAGCAGAGAGGAGGCCGGTGGTGAAGGACTTCTACAGGTTAGTTGAGGAAGGGCTACAGTTAGAGTTAACTGGTACAGGTGCTTTGATTGCACAGATGAAAGTTACACCCGTGTTTCTGGAGCAGGTGGCTCAGAAACAACATGAGGATCCAGAGTTGGTCAAGATTGCCAGGACTGTTCAGTCAGGCAAGAGCGAAGAGTTCAGATTCGATGACCAAGGGATTCTCCGCTACGGGCATAGACTATGTGTACCAGACGACATCAGTTTAAAAGGAGACATTATGAGGGAAGCTCATAATGCGAGATATAGCATTCACCCTGGAGCCACCAAGATGTATCAAGATCTGAAGAGAGTGTATTGGTGGCCAGCAATGAAGAGAGAAGTGGCACAGTTTGTGTCAGCCTGCGAGATATGTCAAAGGGTGAAGCTAGAGCACCAGAAGCCGGCTGGACTGCTTAACCCACTGCCGATTCCAGAATGGAAATGGGAGAACATAGCCATGGATTTTGTAGTGGGGTTACCGGCGACGTCCAACAGACTAGACTCCATATGGGTGATTGTGGATAGACTGACTAAATCTGCTCACTTCATTCCTGTCAGGAGTGGCTACTCTGTGGACAAGCTAGCGCAGGTATATGTTGAGGAAGTTGTGAGGTTACATGGGGCTCCTGTTTCTATAGTGTCTGACAGAGGACCCCAGTTTACCTCCAGGTTTTGGCGAAGTCTGCAAGAGGCTATGGGCACAAGATTAGACTTCAGCACTGCTTTCCATCCACAGACTGACGGACAGTCAGAGAGGACCATCCAGACCATAGAAGATATGCTTCGAATGTGTGTGCTAGATTTTGGCGGATCTTGGAGGCAGCATCTACCCTTAGTGGAGTTTGCCTACAACAATAGTCATCATGCTAGCCTAGGGATGGCCCCATATGAAGCTCTGTATGGGAGGAAGTGCAGGTCACCAGTTTGTTGGGAAGAGGTTGGAGAAAGGTCCCTAGCAGGCCCTGAGTTAGTCGAGATCACGAACAGGGTGGTGCCCATCATCAGAGAGAGGCTCAAGACTGCTGTTAGTCGGCAGAAGAGCTATGCAGACGTTCGTAGAAAGCACATAGAGTTTGAGGAGGGGGATCTGGTCTTGTTGAAGGTGTCTCCAATGAAAGGGGTGGTTCGTTTTGGGAGGAAAGGTAAGCTGGCTCCGCGGTACATTGGACCTTTTGAGATTTTGCAGAAGGTCGGAAATGTGTCGTATAAGCTTGATTTGCCTATGTCTATGGAAAGAATCCATCCAGTCTTCCATGTTTCGATGCTAAGAAAGTTTGTGTCAGATCCGAATAAGGTTCTCAGCGAACCAGATGTGGAGATCCTAGGTGATCTCACGTATGTAGAACAACCAGTGCGGATCATTGACACCCAGATCAGAAAGCTAAGGAACAAGGAGATCCCGATGGTGAAAGTCCTCTGGAACCACCATAACATAGAAGAGTGCACCTGGGAGACACGGGAGTCTATGCTCCAACAGTACCCCCATCTCTTTTGAGGTTAGTGTTAGCTTCTTTTGTTATGTGCTTTATGTTATGTTTTTACTCTGTTTTGAGTTCGAGAGGAACATTCGGGGACGAATGTTCTTAAGGGGGGGAGAATGTAATACCCGGCTAGACCCCGGTATCGGAATTCCTACGTTCCGGCGGATTTTCCGTTGGAAGTCGGGATTCGAGGATGTCGGAGCTTGCCCTAAGGGTATAAGAAAGGTTTTTAAGATGTTTTTAAGTGTTTTTATCATGTTTGCATGTTTTGAGTTAAGAAAATTGAGTTTTGAAATGAAAAGGCCAAGGGGACAAAAGCCAGGTTCGGCCGCCGAAGGTGAAGTTCGGCCGCCGAAAGTTGCATGGTTTCGCATGCACGTTAGGCCGCCGAAGGAAGAGTCGGTTGGCCACTACAAAAGCCCCTTTGCCCGAGACTTGAGTGTTAAACACTCTGTTTTTGGGTCAAAGGTAGGGTCAAGCTCTCCTTGGTGTGATTTCTCATGTTTTCCTCAAATCTTGCATGTTTTAACTTGATTTGAGCTTTGTTTTAGCGATTTGAGCAAAAGGAAGCAAAGTTGAGCACTTGGAGAGTTTGATTGAGTTTTCTCCTATCTCCAAGCTTGGATCATCAAGCCTCTAGTTCTTCAAGAGGTAAGCATGGATCCTCACCTCCCCTTATGTTTAAAGCAAGTTTTAGAAGTTTTAAGAGAGTTTTATGGCATGTTTTGGGGTATAAGCATGAGTTTGAGCATATGTTGATCATATGCGTTTTGTTGTTGTTTTTGGGGTTTGAACTAGTTTTTAGGCCTCTATATGCATGAGTTATGTTAGATGTTAGTTGAGAAGTGTTGGTATGCATGTTCTGGGTGTTTGATAGGATTTTGGAGGCTGAGAGCATGAGTTGTGCTCGGATTCTGCCTTTCTGGCGAATCCAGGTTCGGCCGCCGAAGCAAGGTTCGGCCGCCGAACCCCTTGTGGATGCAGTTTCGGCTGCCAAACCTTGCCCCCGAAAGCTAGGCTTTTGGGTGAGGAAGGGGCTTTCGGCCGCCGAAAGAGGGAGTTCGGCCGTCGAAAGTGCATGAGTTTCGTCTCTGTATGAGACTTTCGGCCGCCGAAGGTGCCGCCGAACATGCATGAGTTTCGTCTCTGGAGGGAGGTTTCGGCCGCCGAACCAGCCGCCGAAAGTGCCCAGTCCAGCCTTCTTTTGCCCATTTTTCCATGCATGCCTATGATGTTGTAGAGGGGTTTTGGGGAGATAGTAGGAGTTATGTTTAAGTAAGTTTGGTTCTCATTTGAGTCCACCTGTGTAGGTACGGACCCGAGAGACCAAGGAGGCCCACAGAGTTAGAGTTACAGAGACTGCTCAGCAGTTGACAGAGGTGAGTGGAACAGAACTTTATTTTAAAAAGTTAAGAACTGTTTTAGCATGATTCATGCATCATTAATGCCATGTTTATGTAGGATGCTTTGCATTAGTATTCACTAAGTTGATGCATTGCATTATTACTTGTATATGTGGATTGGACCGAGGCGATCTCA
This sequence comes from Manihot esculenta, assembly GCF_001659605.2. Classification (NCBI taxonomy): domain Eukaryota; kingdom Viridiplantae; phylum Streptophyta; class Magnoliopsida; order Malpighiales; family Euphorbiaceae; genus Manihot; species Manihot esculenta. The sequence goes on along the minus strand of NC_035176.2, from coordinate 13,987,593 downwards.
ATAGCCCATAAGTCTGTCATTATTGTATGTCCTGTGTGAGCTCCTTTGGGGCCGGGCATTTACCTTGGATGAGTCCTGTGAGAGCCCTTATAGGGTCGGGCACCATGAGTAGTTAGTGAAAGACCTGTGTGAGCTCCTTTGGGGGCCGGGCACTGACAGAGGGAGTTTTGGGATCATGTCCAATCCGAGATGTGAAATGTTTGTGCAGTGATCGCATCATATGATAGCATGTTTTAAATGTGATTTTTTATAGATTCCGCTCACTGGGCTTTAGCAGCTCATCCCTCTCCCTAACCCCATTTTTCAGGGCCTCAGAGAAGAGAAAGAGAAAGAGAAAGCAAGGGTAAAGGCATATGTAATAGTATAGAATAGTGGACATGATAATGATGTACAGTACAGAGTTTATGTAATGTATAGAAATGATGTAATAGCAAGTTATGTATTGAGTTATAGAATTGTGCTTGGCCCTAGTGTATGTTTATCCCTTTGCACATGATCATTTTATGATTGAGATAATGTTGTTATGATGCGCTAGGCTTGGTGCATGGTAGTCTTTCTATCTCTGTAGTTACTGTATGGTACCATAGCAGGTATCACTCTTCGAGTGCATACAGACAGAGCATGCATAGTCCAGGCTTAGTTGATGAGAAAAGTTTCAAGAAAAGAAAAGATATTCAAGCAAAGAAAAAAAAAAAGAAGAGTAAGTAACAGTTTTAAGCTTAAGTATGATCATGTATGGGTTTTATCAGGTACACAGAGTTGACAGTAGGCTTACTACGGGTCCCGGCGGCCTTAAGCCGATCTGGATCCTAGTGCCGGTGATGGTCCGGTAAGCGGGCTGTTACATTGACGGAGTCTTAGCCTTGTACAAATTATCTCTCCATCTTGGGCCACCATCTCTTGAAGTTCTGCCTCAAGCTAAGCAATCCTGGTAGAGGCAGCCTAGGCTTCCTTAGCTTAAGTTTGTAGTTCCAGGACTTAGCGATGCAACATGGCCACTTGATCTTCGACAGTCTTTGCCTGATTCTCAAGGAACAGCTTGGAAGCATTGGCCTCACTTAGCTCAGCCTAGAGCTTGTCCATGAATCCAGAGTCTCCTTCATGGTGCCTTCCACCTCATCAACCCGTGCCTTCCACCTCGAGCATTCCTTTACCAAGAGCCTTTTGTCTGTTTTCTAAGCACCAAACTCCTGTCTTAGGACTTTGTTATGCTCTTTGGCCATATAGGAACAAATGGCACTCTCTAGAGCAGAATGCATGACATTGTCAAAAAGCTTGTTACTCGAGCTCATTCAGGTGAAGATCGTTTGGCGTTTACGTCCACTAAAAAATTAGAACTCTTCATTTTTGCTGGTACCTAGCTGGTATAGCTGAGAGAAAAGGGCTCTCAGTTCAATATGGTTATTAAGACAAACGAATCAGAAGGCCACCAAGATTTTTCAGCTGTTGGGATGCGACTGAGCGATCGAAAGCTTATGGAACCGAAAGATATCAATAAAAAATGGGTCCATGAGGAACTGAAGGCCCACCTTCAGCTGCTCCTAGAAGACTATAATAGTATTCTCTACAGGGATTACATCATTCACACGCATGCTTGAGAAAGGAGCAAAGATATGAAAAGTCTCTCGATAAATTTGGTATTTATCATGAAGGCGATCTATGTCTTGCTCTGATAGGATGGGCGGGTATCACCAATTGAGCTACTTTCGCTTTCTGGAGCTGCTCTCAATGGAACAATTGGGGTTGGAGCATAGATGGGGCCATCAGAGGAGCAGCTTGAGACGAAACCTCCACTGGAAGTAATTGAAGAAGAGGAATTATTCCTATTCATTTTAAAAAGAGAAATAAAATAGAAAATACTGTTGATGTCCTGAGATCCAGAGAATAGGGTTTACAGTAGTCGTGTACGCTTAGGTGGGGAGGAAGGTGTTCCTCTCTTTTTATTACTTACCTTTTGTCTGCTAGTGACGCATAACGGCTTCTCTGCTACAGTGCCACCTATCTTTGTCATGTAGGTCCATACATACGAAAGCGTTAGACGCCCTCTCCATGTCAGGCGGCTATTTAATTCCTTCTGGCGTGTGTGGGAACAGGGCTGCGAAGTGACTGGGCTTACTGTCCCTCCCCATGTCACGTCACCGGGCTGAGCCTGTAGTGAGTGGACCTGGGTTAGTGAGTGACCTGGTCTGCTCTATGGGCCTGAATCGGGTCGAAGATGTTGGACCGGTCTATCAGGGAGGCTTCATGGGCTTTGGGCTAGCACTGCTTTTGAGACCCGGCCTCATATTGAGAGGGTGAAGCCTAGCGGTCATCAACCGTGATAGCAAGAGAGTATAAATAAGAAAAAAGGAGCAAGGCAATCGAGTTTTTCAGAAGTAAAGATTCTAATTATGAACAAAACTGATACTTGGAGAAGAAGAAGGGACTCTTATAAGACAGTTTTGAAGGCAGGCTTTAAATGCGGCTGAAGAAACGTGATAACCATTATTAAAGAGTTAGTTAGGCAACGGCATGAGTAGGAAGGGACTAATCTCAATTGCTCACGTGCCCTAAATCGTGAGAACAGTTATCACCTTCGTATCTAAAGAATCGACGGCCAGTGGGGTATCTCTGATGCTACACAAGAATCATCCAAAGTAAGCCATGAGTTGTCACCATAAAATAGGGTCACGTGGCAAGGATTTGATAAGCGGGTAACACGATCCCATTCGAGAAAAGGAAGACCCATACACCTTAACACTCGATTCATCACAAATACTCGCCTTCCCCAAAATAAGGTTGAGCATCAGCATAAAGTTATCGTTAGTCGACACAATCCAGCGGGTTTTCATTATACTTATAATTATAAAATTTTTGATTAGTTAATCCAGCGAAATCTCTTATCAAAGAGTCGGCCCATCATCACCGAATTATCAAGAAATATTATATTTATCTACATTTTCTTACGGTATAAAAGAGGAACAATTACAGAGGTAAAGATACGTAATTTTACGACTACTTTAAAGTTTTAAGCAATTTCATTCTTTTGCCCTCCTCTTCAAGCTTACTACTTGAGCATTGGAGCGGCTGCTGTGGGCACCCACCACCTTATATTTTTTTCTTTACACCACCACCTTATATTTTTTTTTTTTACAGATTTAACCAATCATAATACAACTCTATTTTCCGGCTACGTCATTAATTATAAATATTTAATAAAATATTTTAATATATAAAATTTATGTGTGATATTTTATGTAATATAAATTTATTTATAATAAATATTTACTCAGTATAATATGTTTAATATTATATATAATAAATATAAAATAAATTTATTTTTAATATAAAATTTAAATTAAAATACTAGATATTTTATTAATATAAAATTTTTAAAAAATAAATTATAATTTTCTATTAATTTTTTTAAATTTAATTTATTACTCTTAATTCTAATTGTGACCATTTTATTATCTAAAATTTAAAATTTAAAATATAAATATTTATTAACGTAAATATTTATAATTTTTTATTCAATGAATCTTTTAATAATAATTCATGTAAATTAAAAAAATTATTAATGGAGGATAGTTATTAAAAAATTTATTGTCTAAAATTTTAAACTTAAAATATAAATTTGAAAATTTGTAAAATTTTAAAATTTTATGTTGCACAGACTTATATATTATATGCAACTTTGTTTAAATTGCAACTTGCAAGGAGCTGCTAAGTATTTGTAATCTAATTTTCATAAGGGGAAAACCCATCATAGATTCAAGAAAAATAATTTATAGTAGGATTTATTGTTGGTGATGCTGCTGTTAGCCTAGACTTTCTATAATAGGGCTCGGGCCCCCTTTTTATTTATTTATTTTATAGACTAGAACTTTTTATATTAAATTTAGGATGTTTTCTAAATAATTTGAGTTCAAATTTAATTTTTAAATTAATTTTTAAAAACTTGAATTTAAATTTAATAATATTCTATTCGTTAAAACTTAACGCACACACTTAATTATTTCATTAAATAAATTTACAAATACGATTATTATGCAGACTGGATTTTATAAGCTTGTAAATTAAAATCACATATATATTTATTTAGTTTTAAATTTATTAATTTTAAATTAAAATATATTAAAATTATAAATAAATTAAATTATATTTAACACCCAATCCATAAGTGTTTAGTTTATTTTGATTCGTTTACTTCATAAATTAAATATGAACGAATTTATATTTGACTCGAGTTTCATATCAATTCAATTAATTTTTTTTTTTTGAGTTTTATATCAATTCGATTCAAGATGGATAAACTACACTATTATTAATAATTTAAGATGTAATTATTAAAAAGTTGAGAATATAGTAATAAAAAGTATAAATTTTATTTTTTAAATGCGTTTGCTCTATATTTTATCTATTTGCTGGAAATTTTTGTTTGCCTGAAGCTTTAAATTACAAGTAGAAAGTAACTCACAAGACATAGTGATAGGATACAACATTAAAAAAAAGAGAGTATTTAAAAATTGTTAATTGTTTTTTTTTTTTGAATCAAAAAATTGTTAATTGTTTATCAACAAAATATTGAAGTAAATTTTTTACTAAGCTATAAAGTTGTATTTAAAAAATGTTTCGTTGAAATGAAACTTTTTTCTAAAAAAAAAAATTAATTATCTTTTATTTTTATTTGTGATTTAAAAATAAAAAATATTAATAAATTTATAAACAATAGTATAATAATATTCTTAAAATCTGAAAAATTATTTTTTTTAAAGTCATTTTTATTTCTAAAAAAAATTTTCTTTAAATATAATTTAATTTTTTATTTAATCAAGAAAATATTTTTATTAATCAACTTTGCTGAATATTTTAAAAATAAAAATGAATGCAAATATTTTTTCAAAATATATTTGTTAGATTTTCTAACAAATAAACGGTGGCTAAGTTAAAATAAAAACGTTATAAAAAATTTTCAAATTTATCAATAGGTTTTAATTTATTAATAATTTTAATGGATTTAAAAATACATTGTAATTCTTAATATAAAAAATTTTATGTAAAAATTTACTAAGCGATTTGAAATATATTAGTAATTCATTGATATTACTAATAAAATTTAAAATTTGTTGATAATTTATAAGTTTATAAAATTTGTTAGTAATTTATAAATTTATAAAATATTTAGTGTTGAAATTTGCTAATAAATTTAAAATTCATTAATAAATTTATTGATAATTTTATAACAAAATTCAGTTTTTAAATTATTAATGAACTTTAAATCTATTGGTAATTTACTTTAAAAATTACTAATAAATTCAAAATTCATTGATAATTTATCTAAAAAATTATTAATGAATTTAAAAATTTATTACTAAACTTAGTTAATACATAAAAAAGCGTTTAATTTTTCGTATCATCTGGTAATAAATCTATCGGCATAAAAGTTTTACACTCTTTTTATAAAATTTAAAATTTCAATTATCAACGAATTTACTAATAAATTTTAAATTTATTGATATTTTTTATAGAAATTTTTTTTTTTTAAAATTTAGTAATCAAATAGTAAATTTTTACTAAATTCATTAGTAATTTGCGTTTATGGATATAACATCACTTCCTCTCTTTTTATCATTTATTCATTTTATCATTTTTTTCTTTTTATCATTTATTCATTTTATCATTTTTCTTTCTTATATTTTTTTACTCTTTTTGTTATTTTTTTTCTATTACTTTCTTTTATTTTATTTTTTATTTCATAATTATTTTTTCGTATTTTTTTATTATTTTCCTTTCATCTTTTTTTTTCTCATTCTCTTTCCTCTTTTTTTATTTTTTATTTTTTATTTTTTTTCTATAATCTTTTTTTCACTTTCTCCACTTCCTTGTCCATATTTTCTTCCCTTTTTTTTTTTCTCATATTCTTCATTTTCTCTATAATTTTCATCCATATTATTTTCTTCTATCATTTTCTTTCTATCTATATTTTTTCTATTATTTTTTCTTCATTTATTTTATTCTCAAATCATTTTTTCTTTTTTTTTTTTTATTTCTCCAATCACCTTTTTACTCTACTTTCATTCTTCCTTCTTTTTCATAATTTTTATTTTTCTATTTTTTTCATTTTTTTTTATCATTTTCTCTCTTTTGCTTTTCTTTTATTTTCACTTTCTATGTATTTTACATAAATTAAAAATTTAGTAACAATAATAATATAATTTTAAATCTTATTAAATTAATAAAAATAATATTAATAACAAAATTTATTATTTAATCAAAATAATAATTATTTTAAAATTATTTAAATTTCTAGTGGATTTACTAACGGATTGCAATTCGTTAGTAATTTACCAATAGATTTCACATATATTAGTGATATTGCAGAAATTAGATTGATGACGTGGCCGGGATGAAACTATGCTCTAATTGGCTAAACCTACAAGGAAGAGAAGGTGAGGTGGTGGTGGGTGCCCACAGCAACCACTCCGACGCTCAAGTCAGTATTAAGAATAGGAAGAAGGCAACAAATTGTTTAGAACTTGAATAGTTTCAGAGAATAGTGTACTTTTACCCCTTCTCTATTTATACCGTAAAAAGGTAGAGATAAATATAACATTTTTTAATAATTGGACAGTGATGTGACTGACTGCTCGATAAGGTATATTTCTAACTAATAAGTTGGTAATCCCATGATTATAAGGATACACTGGGTTGTACTTATTAATTGTAACTTGGCGCCGAGACTCTCTAGGGAAGGGTGAGCCTTGATGATGATCCGAGTGTCAAGGTGTCCATATCTTCCTTCCTCGGAATGGACTGCCTTTCCTACTTATCAGATCCTTACCATGTGGACATATCTCATAATGGCAACTCGTAACTTATTTTGGGCAATTATTATGCAGTATCAATTAGTATATTATTTTTCTCTCAATTTACTAACAAATTTAAAATCTGTTAGTAATAATAATAAAAATTCCGTTAGTAATTCCATTAGCATTACTAACGAACTTAAAAGCCGTTAATAAAAATTTACCAATGAGTTTTTTAACAACTAATCGTAATTCGTTAATAATTCATTTACCAACGGATTTTTATTAAATTACTAACGGAAAAATTCATTGATAATCCGAAAGTTTATTGCAGTGAAAATTGACTAAAGATCAAACACAATTCCTCAACAAAAACCAAAATTAATATGGTTCTACAAATAAAAATGTAATGACCCGGCAATTGGACCGCTACCGGTGCTCGGGTTCAGATCAACTTAAGGTCGTCGGAGCCCATAGCAAACCTATTATATATCCTGTTTTATCTAATATAATATCATATATGATCACACAAATATAAAAAAAATATTTCCATCTTATGAACTAAAACTCGACTTGTGCATGCATCATAACTAAAAACATAAAATCCATACTAGAGCTCTCATCAAATGCTCCAATATGGTCAAAATTATATGTCTCAATCTTGGTTCAAACATAACTTATACTTAAAAACTTTTACATAAAAAGATCAAAGATCATAAACAGGAGATTATAAAAGGAAACTCAGGCAAAGTACAATTCTAATCCACAATTTAATACATGTCCACAACTATACTATTACAGTGGACTATACTAACAACTCAGCCGATCTCCTGAGCTAACTTTAATCCTGAAAATCTAGGGTTAGGGGAAAGGAATAAGCTACAAGAGCCTAGTGAGCAGAAACATAAATAAAAGCAGTTTAAGAAAACATATGATTGTATGAATGCTTCACAACACAAATAATTCACATCAAGATGGACTTGTCACCAGTAACCCTCTACATATTCCAATAGTGCCCAGCCCACAATGGGTTCTCCTTAGAACTTCCTCTTAAACATAACATAACATACACATAGTACCAGAGACGTAGAATGGACAACCCTGGTCTTTCCCTTACATAGTGCAGAGGCATATAATGGGCAAGCCCTGGTCTTTCTGTATCTGTCATAACATATCATAACATACTCAAGTGCTAGTAGGTCATTCAACATCTATCCGCAACAATATTAAATTATGCAATGCATCATATTCGTGAATTCTAATGCAAAGTACCCTAATCATATATATACATGGCGTCCATGAACATTTGCTTTCTTTGAAATAATAATTCAGTTTAGTTCTACTCGCCTCTGACTAATGTATGTCTAACTCTAAAGCAGTTATCTTACTGCAAGTCTCTATGGTCTTCCAAGTCCGATCCTATACAGATGGACTTAAATGAGAGACCAAACATAACTTTTGTAACTATAAAAATCACTCCAAAAAACCCTCATAAACATACAAGAACACACGTAGGAAACAAGTTGAAAAAGGCTGGACATGGGACTTTCAGCGGCAGGTTCGACAACCTAAAGTCCCTTCACAGATTCGAAGGTCAAATTTTTGGAGGCAGATTAGGCGCCCAAAAGGCTGCCTCCACAGGCAGGTTTGGCGGCCGAACCTTGCTTCAGTGGCTGAACCTGGGTTCTCCAGCAAGGTAGAATCTAATTCTGTCTTAAACCTTAGCTTCCAAAACACAATGAAACTCACGTGCAGAAGCCTCAAAACAACCATACACATCCTAAAACACAAGAAACACTTAATGCTAATTTAAACTTCGACATGCATTGAACAAAACCACTCATCATGTAGACATTCTAGGTTTGTAATACCCGACGAGACCTCGGCATCGAAATTCTTGCTTTCCGGCGGAATCTCGGATGTCGGAGCCCTCTAGAAGGGTAAAAAGATGTTTTTATAAATGTTTTTATATGTTTTTATGGTTTTAATGAAGAAAGAAATTGAGTTTTGAAAGAAAATATTTTGGAGGAGAAACTCAGGTTCGGCCGCCGAACGTTGGTGACTTGCGGAAGCTCTTTTGGCCCCCAAAGGTGGTCTGGCCAGCCACTTATAAAAGACCCCCTGTCCAAAAATGGGCGAGTTTTCTCTCTCTATTTTCGGGCAAGGTGAGTCTCTGCCACCCCTTTTGTCGATCTTGTATTTTCTCCTCAAATCCTTCAAGTTTTAACAAGTTTTAACTTGGTTTTGAAGATTTTTGAGCTAAGAACGAAGTTTTGAAGTTTGGAGATCCCGAAGCTCGACTTCCCCCATCTCCGAGTTTGGATCGCCTCCCCTCTCGATTTTCAAGAGGTAAGAGTGGATCCTACCCTTCTTTTATGTTTTTAGTAAGTTTTGAGGGGTTTGAAGGGTGTTGGATGCATGATTGGAGTAGTTGTAAATGTTAGGGTTTATGTAAGTTAAATGATGAAATGTATGTTAAATGTTGATGTTGTTGGGGTATAGGTTAGTTTTAAGCCCCTAAATACTTGAAAATATGTTTATGCATGTTTTTGCATGAGTTGGTTTGAGTTGGGAGGTTTGGGGTGGCTGGATGCATGTTTGTGGCTTGGGTTCTGCCTTCTGGAGGACCCAGGTTCAGCTGTCGAAGCCATGTTCGGTCGCCGAACCTGCCAGTGGAGGTGGTTTGGCCGCCTAAACTTGCCCCCAAAAGTTTGGACTTTCAGCTCTGGAAGGGAGTTTCGGCCGCCGAACCTGCCGCCGAAGGTGGGTGACTTTCGGCTCTGGACAGACTTTCGGCCGCCGAACCTGCCCTTGAAAGTGCCTGACTTTCGGCTCTGGAGGGACTTTCGACCGCCGAACTTGCCGCCGAAAGTGCCCTGTCCAGCCTTCCTTTGCATGTTTTTTATGAATGTTTTATGATGTTTTAGGGGGTTTTTGGGGAGATGTTTAGAGTTATGTTAGTGTATGTTTGGTCCCTCATTTGAGTCTACCTGTGTAGGTTCAGACCCGAGGAACCGAGGACCCCAGCAGTGAGATAGCTGCTTCAAAGTCTTTTCAGATTCAACCTGAGGTGAGTAGAACATAACTTCTTTTATTTTCAAAGCAATGAAATCTTTTTAGCATGATCCATGCATCACGAATGTCATGATATGTATTAGGTTGTTTTGCATTAGAATTCACGAATATGATGCATTGCATAATATGATTGTTGATGTGTGACTCGCGGTTGTCGAAGTTGGTCAAAAATAACCTTTCTGGTTATCAACAATTTTACAACTGCAGATAGTGGTAAAGGATCGAATCCACAGACAATTGAATACTTATCTATTTTTCCCAACAAGATCAAGAGAATCAACTGAAAGCACAACTGAAAGCAGAATAAAAGTAAAGTGCAATAAAGTAAAAAAGGGGGGTTTTGAGATTGATTTGACTAACAACTATTGAAAGCAATTAAATCAGCAAGTAATTAAAATAAAAGAGGAAATCAATATGAGAAAGGTCTAGTTGAAGATATGGATCCACCTTGGTTGTTTGGATCAATCATTGAAACTTATGTTCTCTTAATTGGTTCAATAGATTAGTTATGGAGGTAGAAGACGCTTCTCATCACCATGTCTCTCCTTATGATTAAATCAATTAGGGAATGTCCTCTAACTAATTACTAATTAATAAATTGCCAAGGAACGTCCTTGGGCCTTAGGCATCAACACAATTGTCAATTGCATGAAGAAAGAGAGAGATCTAATCCTAGCATTAAGATGATGCTAGATCATACAATTCCTTAGTTTTTATACCAAGTGTTCTTAGGTCAGAATATTTCCAGCAATTACGGACTAAAAAATATCCCAACTAACAATCAATTAACTTTGCAATCAAGAATCAAGTGGCCAATGTAATCAAAACAACAAATCAATCTTAGATTTCAAGCATCAATTGTATAAATATTGAACAAACCAAAAGCAAACACTTTATGTTTAGATCTCACAATCCTTTAAACAACCTTAGTTTCAACCAATCCTCAACTAGAACAAAGGGTTTCAGCCACTCATGGCTGAACCAAAACAGAAAATAGAGGAAGAGAGCAAGAGATGAAGAACCGGCGGTGGAGGGAGGCTTGGGTGATCGGCAGCCGAACCTTGGAGGAGTGGGGGTGATGCAATCTGCCACTTCTTGTCTTCTTGAGGCCTTTAAATATGTCTTGAGAGGCTGCCTAGGGTTTCTTGGCAGTCCATGAGTCTTTTAGAGGCTGTCCAAAATGCCCTTGATCCAACATGCCCTTGATCCAACATGTGCCTTCTATGTGCATGTGTGAAGGGAAAAACGTGGAGCTTGTCTTCAATTGCAAGGGATGGGCTCTTTGGTCTTTTAGTTGCTACCCAAGGTCTTCAAGATGCTGCCCAAGTGTGTTCAAGTTTCTACCCAAGGTGCCTCTTCACATTCCCTTGCCGCCCATTCACAATTAAGGAAGGTGGAGCCTCCTTTGCAATTTTCAATTTTGAATGTGCAAGGCATGTGTGGCATGTGTGACTCTCTTTGACTTCTTTGGTAAGCTGAATCTTGAAATTCAAAATTTGAATATGAATCTTGAAGATTTGAATTTCAAAATACTTTCCTTATTTGGCTCTTCATATATGGCAACTTGAGATATGGCTTCTTGAATAAGGAAAAGGCTACTTGGAGATTTGAAATTTGAATTTCAAATTGCTTTGGCTGAATGTTCTTTCCATATTTGCCACTTTCCTTATTTAGAACTTTCTTTATTTAGAACTTTCTTATTTAGTTTGACTTGAATTCAACTTGGCAGGCTTGTTCTCCTTTGCTCCATTTAAGGCAGTTTTAAGGGGATTTTCTCCAAAATGTTCTTTTTCACCATTTTCTGTAAAACAATGCCAAGAGCACTAAATTAAGCAGAAATCATGTAAATAATTATCAATAATATCAAGAGAAAATGGACTAAAATATGTTCTATCAAATACCCCCACACCTAGCCTTTTGCTTGTCCTCAAGCAAATAAACATAGTCAAATAAGCTTTCTTTGCTACTTGATCCTTATTTCCACTTAAACTCTTACTCTAGACACCTATTTTGAATTATTGCAGTGAAGAACATATGCATGAAGATTACTCACCTTCTTTCCTTGTTTCCCTTTGCTTACCATGGCTAGGATTTGTTTTACTCAAGAGAGAGATCATACATGCACATGTTATTTGTTCAGATGAGACTTTTTCTAGCTTTCAGAGTGACTTGCCCTTATATTGAAGTACTTTATTCAGCTTTTTGCACTTTTTAATTTTGCTTGAACAAGTCACCAACCTTTTGACGTGAAGGTACATATTTGTGATACCCACCCCCAGTTACTCAGTTGGTCACCTGTCCAAGTGGCTACTAGCTCTGTTCATAGTCTTTTGACCATTGGAATAGTTTTCAATTTGTGCTTTTAAAGTCTAAGCCTTTGTGAATTTCTTTCTCTCAATGATTTGGGCAAATCAACACCAATTGCTAAATCAAGTCATGTTAAGTTCATTCACACAAATTTCAATTCATTCTCTCTAATGAGTGTCATCAATACAATTTTCACCATGGCAAGCTCAAAGATTCAATTCAAAAGGCAATTCTCAAACATGAATATAACTCACTGCAATTGATTCAACATAAGTTTTAAAGAGTTATCACATCAATGGGGTCATGGAAAGAAAAACTCATCCAATATAGTTCATTAGTTTGAGTAGAGCAAATCAAAAAGAAGAAGAAGGTTGTGGTTGTGTGTGTGTTATTGAAAGCATAATTGAAGACAAACTAAAGGAAAAACTGAAAGCAAAAATCGCATGAACTACATAAAATCAAGCAAAAATTCGCAAATTCTGAAAGAAAAAGAAAAAAAAATTTCGCAGAACTGAAAAAGAAAAGAAGAAAGGAAGAAGAAGAGAAGAAGAGAAGAGATATGCAGCCCCACACCTAAATCATGCATTGTCCTCAATGTATAAGAAACATAAAAGAACAAAGAAAACTGAGTACTCCCCTAGGGTGTAAGGTGCATGTTGCGATCCACTTAGGCAGAAGGATGTTGTAGTGGAATTTCTTCCACCACTTGTACTGCGAATCCTTCAAAGTATGGCTTCAGACGATGTCCATTCACCTTGAAGATTTTTCCAGTCTCTATGCTTCGGATGTCTACAGCTCCATGTGGGTAGGCATGTTCTACAATGAATGGTCCAATCCACCTAGACCGTAGCTTTCCTGGAAACAATTTTAAACGAGAGTCAAAGAGTAAGACCTTATCACCAACCTCAAATTGTTTTCTTGAAAGATGACTGTCATGGGCGGCTTTGGTTTTTGTTTTGTAGTTCCAAGAATTCTCATATGCATCTCGTCTTATTTCCTCTAACTCTTGCAGTTGCAGCTTGCGATGTTGTCCAGCTTCTTTGAGGTCCATGTTGCAATTCTTTACAGCCCAATAGGCCTTGTGCTCAAGTTCAACTGGAAGGTGACAAGCTTTTCCATAGACCAATCTGTAAGGAGACATACCTATGGGAGTCTTGTAGGCTGTTCTGTAGGCCCATAAAGCATCTTCCAAACGTGTACTCCAATCCTTTCGGTTAGGAGACACGGTCTTTTCTAGGATGGCCTTAATTTCTCTGTTGGACACCTCAGCTTGCCCATTTGTCTGAGGGTGGTAGGTTGTGGATGTTCTATGGATCACATTGTGCTTTCTGAGAAGACTTTCTACTACCTTGTTGCAAAAGTGGGTCCCTCTGTCACTGATGATTGCCTTTGGTACTCCATGTCTAGCAAAGATGTTGGTCTTCACAAAGTCTATCACTGCTTTGGCATCATCAGTCTTTGTTGCTCTAGCTTCCACCCATTTGCACACATAATCCACTGCAAGGATGATGTAAGTGTATCCAAAGGATGGTGGGAATGGCCCTATGAAGTCTATACCCCACACATCAAATACCTCACAGACCATGACGGGGTTCTGTGGCATTTAGTTTCTTTTGCTAAGATTTCCAGTCTGTTGACACCTAGCATATGATCTGCAAAACAGAAAAGCATCTCGAAAAATAGTGGGCCAAAACAGGCCACTTTCAAGTATCTTATGAGCAGTCTTTCTTGGACCAAAGTGTCCACCACAACTATATGAGTGACAAAAAGTAAGCACAAAAGCTATTTCTTGGTCTGGAATACATCTCCTTATCATTTGGTCAGCATAATGTTTCCACAAATATGGCTCATCCCAAACATAGTATTTGGCGTCTTTCTTGATTTTGTCTTTTGTGTGTTTGGGCATATAAGAAGGCAAGTTACCTGTGGCCAAGTAGTTCACCATGTCTGCGTACCATGGTTCATAAGATTGAGCAAGGAAGATTTGTTCAAGTAGGTTATTCTTACATTCTTCAGATTCTAAAAGGTGTTGCTCTTGCCTTGACTGCAATGGAGGTGGCGCAGAACTGGATTCAGAATCTTCCTTTTGCGCATGATCTTACTGTAAAGGCGGACTGGAGGAGCTCAATTGCATTGGAGGCTGAAAGGGTGCGCATGAGGGTGTTTCAGTTTGCGCAATGCCCTTCTGCGCATTCTTCTGGAGAGGTGCTTCAGAGGTTCCTTCATTCTATGCTTGACTGTAATTTACCTGTTGGACACTACAGACTGTCTCTTTCAGTTTTGGTTCTTTCTGACTCTCAGTCCTGCAAAGATCATCATTCAGAACATAATCTTGATTCTCATCAAATATTTCCTGGCTCAGGCAGTCAATAATATCAAGACCATAAACAGGGGACATATCATGTGGATATTTCATAGCATCATAGACATTAATATGTATGTGATGCGGGTTCATGTGTTTCCACATGAACCATATGATGCTAATGTTTTGTGTATGTGTTGTTTTTCAGTAATCAAGATGAGAGGCACTCGCCGATCTGCACGATTGACTGGAGTCCTACCAGAAAGTGAGGGCATGGATGCCCGTCCCCCTGTATTGCCAAGGGCAATGTCCTGTAGATCTAGTAGGGACAGAGTGTCAAGGGACCCTAGAAGGTCTTTTGATGCAAGCAGAAGGGGAGCAGTTCAGGGAGGAGTGTCAGCTGAGGGGGATGAAATGGATGTTGACCAGATAAGGGATGGAAGTTTAGGTGTGAGCATGTCTGAAGAGGGCATGGGAGAATCTCAAGGAGGCACTCAGGCCTCGGGGTTTGCTCAACCACCCCAATATCAACCCTTTCCACAGGGCCCCGGGTATTCAATGGGAGGTACATTGGATTACCCCAGCTTTAACCTTTATCCCTCTTTCATGCCTTACCCTCCTTTCTATCCACCATACCCCCAATACCCAATGTAACGACCCCAAAATGGACCGTCACCGGCGCTAGGATTCAGGTCGGCTTAAGGCCGCCAGAACCCATAGCAAGCCTGCAATACTCTCTGTGTACCTGTAAATCTCATACATGATCATACATTTTCTGTGAAAATAAAAACTCTGGTCTGAACCAAGGCTTAACCTGTGCATGCACTAACTATGTACTCTGTACTCTGTACCCCTGACTAGAGCTTGCTCTAGATGGGTTAACTCATACCTGTTAAGCCTGGTTGTTTTCACATACTCTGTAAAACATATACATATACAGATCATGTTCATAACAAAAGATTTACAACACAAAATAACTAAGTCAAGCACAACTTTAACTGTATACACAACTAGTACATCTTTTTAAGATTATATGTCCACTCTAGGCTATTACAAATCTCTTTACTTTTTCTGTACTCTACTGATCTTCCCTGTACACTGTACACTGAACCTGCAAGACTGGGGTTAATGGAGTGGGATGAGCTCTATAGTCCAGTGAGTAGAAGAGTAAAATAAGTCATTAAAACATGATCTTATGGAATGTATCATATCACAGACAATCCACATCAAGGGTAAACCTGTCACCACATAGTCCTAGTAACTGTTCCGTGCCAGGCCATAGACTGGGGTCCTGGTCTTCCTGTACTGTATATGTATATGTGTATATAACACCTGTACTTATCATTTGCCAGGGCGTAGACTGGGCACCTGGTCTTTACTATACCTGCCAGGCCGTAGAATGGGGTCCTGGACTTTTCTATACTTGCCAGGCCGTAGAATGGGGTCATGGACTTCCTGTCTGGAACTATTGGATCATTCAGCATTCACCCACATCAACAAATAACTATGCAATGCAACATATTCGTGGATTCTAATGCAAACAACCTACTGCATACTCATGATGCATGAATGATGCTAAAAGCATTTCATTTCTCAATTAAAAGAATTACGTTTAGTTCCACTCACCTCTGGCTCTCTGGACTGACTCTGCAGGCTCTATAGCAGTACTCACTGCTGCTCTCTCTGGTTCCTCTGGTCTGTGTAGGCACAGATAAACTCAAATGACACTACAAAAAAACTGTGAAATTGCGACCAAAATTAGCGACCAAATTTTTTGGTCGCTATATAGCTACCAATCAGCGACCATTTTGCGACTGAATGAATGAAATAATATTTTTATTTAACAAAATTATTAACGACCAATTTTTGGTCGTTAATTGGTCGCTATTTAGCGACCAAATATAAAATGGTCGCTAATTTAGCGGGAATTAATGGCGCGAGTTATTAGCGACCATTTTTGCGACGAAATTGCGACAACTTTTTGGGCGGGGATATTTAGCGACCATATTTAGCGACTAAAATAATTAGTCGCTAAATAGCGACCAATCAGCGACCAATTAGCGACCATTTTATTTTTAAAATTTTAATTTAATTTTTAATTAAATTTTATTTTATTTAAAATTTTAAATTAAGTAATTTCAATTCGGTATATAAAACGACGTCGTTTTGACAATTTAAGGATGCTCTAATCTAGGGATGTAAACGGCGTCGTTTTGACAATTAAGTAATTTTATTTTATAAAACGACGTCGTTTTGACAATTAAGTAATTTAAGGGATGCTCTAATATAAAACGACGTCGTTTTGACCAAATTATCCGAATAGTAACCCATTCCTGATTGCTCTTTTCCCTTCCCTCCTCTGCCTTGCCTAAATCCCTAAACCAAAGTCTAAACCTAATCAATTCTTCATTTTTATTCAATATCAATCCCTTGTTTTCCTCCCCTTCTCTTTACCGAATCTGCTTTTCCCTGTCCCGACCTACCTGCCGTCGGCCATCTGCTCTCCCCATCGACTGCCATCGGCCATCTGCTCTCCCCATCGGCTGCCATCTTGCATCGCGAACGGTATTAACGACACCCTACTGCCACCTTGTGTCGATTTTCTACTGCTCTAATCTACCCATTGGTTTCCTCTGCTGTGTGGCTGAGTCTTTGAGGTATTTTAAGTTTTATGTCTGCACTTACCTATGTTCTTCTGTCTTTTGTGGATCTGCCACGAAACTTAGTCTTGTGACGCTGTAGCCAATGCCCCCTTGAGAGGAACGATCTCATTTTTTATTATATATTAGTGAAAGCTAATAATTTAAACCATCTGCATAAAACAATTTCTATTCAAGCTAGGTCATCTTGATCGGATGTCAACCTGACATAGTTATTTTCTCTTCTTCTTGTGTTTGTATCTACTGGTCTTAGTTATCACTTACCATCATTCTGTTATGTATGTTTTGAGTCTTGTCTCATATTTGTCTAACATTGTCTGAGCTGTAGCTTCAAATCTTGTTGGTGAGAAATTGAACCAAAGCTTTAGGAAAAGGAAAATGGTTTGTTAATTTAAGGAAATATAGACTATCTATGTTCTAGGAATTCTGCAATATTTGCTACTGTGACATTTGCCTATTTAGTTGCACTAGGATCAAACAGTTGTATGTAATATGTAGTCGTACTGGGATCAATGAGGATTTTGTACAACTTTTTTGCCAAAGTCCTCTCCCCTGCTGATTCTGTTTCATGCATAGAAAGTATTGGAGTCTGGCATAGTAACTCCATCTCTACTATGCAACACTGGGGTTAATTAGTATACCAACCTTAGGTTAAAACCCTAACCCAAAGAAACTGTAGTGACAAGATTCAATTTTGTTATTGGTATTTGATACTGTTTCTTCCCAACAATCAATTTTGTTCTTGCATGAACCTCATTGATTTGGAACTGGTCCCCTAATCCAAAATGAACCATCAATAACCAAACCAAAGTAATAAATTCTCCATCACTGGCAGTTCATGGGCGTACATGTGACAACAATTCCTCTCACAACATGTAATAAATTCGCAGCCTTCACTTACCTCTTTCAAGTCAACTTATATTAGATTTGAATTGAACAGTTAAGCTATATATATATATATATATATGTGTGTTGGCTTTGTGATTAAAATATCTATATTGGATTTGCTGCCATTGTGTAATATATATATATGTATATATATATATATATATATATATATACATATATATATATGTGTTGGCTTTGTGATTAAAATATCTATATTGGATTTGCTGCCATTGTGTAATATATATATATATATATATATATATATATATATATGTACATATATATATATATATATATATATATATATGTATATGTGTTGGCTTTGTGATTAAAATATCTATATTGGATTTGCTGCCATTGTGTCCTTCAATTTTTCAATATGTTGATTTGAATTGGCATTTGATTGATCAAATAAGTTTAGTCGGAGCTTTGGTTTGGGTATTTGGAAGTTGGCATTGCTTTTTTTGAGGACCTTGCCAAATTAGAAGCAAGCTCGCTACCCACAAGAACCTAAAGACTTTGGTTTAGGGATTTAGGCAAGGCAAGGCACAGCCACACTGCATTAATTCAGCAACCCTTGTCACTAAGTAGTATCTATAATCTTCAGGCATATTCAAGTGAACTTTAACAAGAGTTACTATACGGATAATTTGTCAAAGCTTTGAAAGAAATTAACTTATATAAAAACACAAATTCAGATTAATTTGATTAATAGCATTTGTATAGTAAATGATTAGAGAAAAAAAAACTTATTTATTGGACTTAAATATAATATTTACAAATTATTAACTTAGACTTATTTAATATTTAATATTAATTGGACTTAAAAAACTTAGCATTGGGCTCTAGATTTTTTTGAAGGTTTTCAGCCTTTCCCTAGCAGCAAGGTGCACATGCTGCCCAGCAATGCACTTGCAGCCAATGGACGATGTACAACAGCACGTGCTGCAAGTGCAGTCTGAGCTACTGTTTTGCACAACAACACTTGACTGGTTGACTGTAATTAAAATCATAATCAAAATTATCTCAATTTACTTTAATTCCTCCTCCTATTTTTATGAATTTAATTTATATATTTTTACTACATATATCTTGTGTAGGAAAATGAATGCCAATCGACAGTGGATGTATAATAGGCTCAAGGATGGGTTGTTGAATACTGATTTTTTAAACGGTTTACAAGAGTTCATACAATTTGCTTCAACTCATCCTGAATGTATGGATGGTATGAATATAAGATGTCCTTGTAGTATGAGAAGGTGTTCGAATCGGAGGTTCCTCTGTGTGGACGATGTACGTTATCATCTGATGAAAAATGGTTTCGTCCCTAATTACTATAGGTGGACAACACATGGTGAATGTTGGGATGATCAAGGAACCTCTAGTGTTTTATTGTCTGAAACTATCATGGAAAATGATTTTCAAACTGGGGCCAATGGCCGATACCATGAAATGGTACTTGAAGGGTTTGGTTTACCGCCTCAAATTGAATTCATGGAGGAGGCACCTAATGCCGAGGCACAAAGGTTGTATGAAATGTTACAAGCAGCAAGTGAAGAGTTATGGCCAGGATGCAATAAGCACACAAAACTGTCTGCTGTGGCACGTTTGATGAACATGAAATCGGAGCATCATTTCTCTGTAAAATGTTTTGATCAGATTGTCGAGTTTTTCAAAGAAGTTCTACCCGAAGATAACGTGCTTCCTGATAATTTTTACAAAACGAAAAAGTTAATTGAGGGTTTGGGTCTACCAGTGGAAAAGATTGATTGTTGCAAAAATAATTGCATGATATATTGGTCTGGTGACGCTGAGTTACAAGAATGCAAGTTTTGCCAGCTTCCTAGATATAAACGCACGGTAAACAGCTTGACAAAGCAAGTTGTTCATAAGCCATATAAGAAGATGTATTACTTTCCTCTCACTCCAAGGTTACAACGGCTTTATGCATCAGATGCAACAGCACCTCATATGAGATGGCATGCTGAACATGAATATGAGGAAGGGGTCATGCATCATCCATCTGATTCTCCTGCATGGAAACACTTCAATGCATGTTATCCATCATTTGGATCAGAGATAAGGAATGTGATGCTTGGATTGTCTACTGACGGATTCCAACCATTTGGACAATCTGGCCAACAGTACTCATCTTGGCCCATCATTCTGACACCGTATAATCTTCCGCCATGGCTATGTATGAAGTCAGAATATATGTTTCTCACTGTTATAGTTCCGGGCCCAAATAATCCTAAATTTAAAATTGATATATTCTTACAACCCTTAATCGAAGAACTAAAACAATTATGGAACATGGGGGTTGAGACATATGATGTGGATAAGAAGCAAAATTTTCTCATGCGGGTTGCTTTGTTATGGACCATTAGTGACTTTCCTGCTTATGCCATGCTTTCTGGTTGGAGCACTGCAGGAAGGCTTGCATGCCCATATTGTATGGATAACACTGATGCATTTACTTTGCCAAGAGGAGGCAAACAATGTTGGTTTGACAATCATCGCAAATTTTTGAACCATAACCATCCATGGCGGAAGAATAAATCATGGTTTAGAAAAAACAAAGTTGTAACTGAACATGCACCTCTAGTAAGGACTGGAGAGGAAATTTTGCATGAGATAGAGAGTCTTGGATTAATGAGAGTGACAGATCCAGGTTCAGATGTTGTTAATGCTGTTATTAGTAAGACATGTGGATGGAGGAAACGCAGCATATTCTGGGATTTACCTTATTGGAGTTCCTTGCTTATTAGACACAACCTTGATGTAATGCATATTGAAAAGAATTTTTTTGATAACTTGTTCAATACCATTATGAATATAGAGGGTAAAACAAAAGATAATGCAAAAGCAAGAGAAGATATGAGGGAAATATGTCGGCGGCCTGAGTTGGAGATTAATGCAGAAACTGGCAGGTATCCAAAAGCAATATATGCATTGGACAAACCGGCAAAACAAGTTATTTGTGAATGGATGAAGGGACTCAGATTTCCTGATGGTTATGTGTCTAACATGGCACGATGTGTCGACATGAACAAGTACAGATTATTTGGAATGAAAAGTCATTATTGTCATATTTTCATGCAAAGGTTGTTGCCTATTGCTTTTCGTGAATTATTACCAATGAGAGTGTGGGAAGCAATTACCGAGCTAAGCATTTTCTTTAAGCAACTAACGAGTACTATCTTACGGGAGGAAGATATGCAAAGGCTTGAAGAGGACATTCCGGTTATACTATGCAAATTGGAGCGAATATTTCCTCCGGGTTTCTTCGACTCGATGGAACATCTTCCGGTTCATCTTGCATATGAAGCTCGCATTGGGGGTCCAGTGCAATATCGTTGGATGTATCCGTATGAGCGGTAATAATTAATCACTGCTGCTTTTTCAAAATATCAATTATTTAATATGCTTAATTTGTATGCTAATTAATTATGTAATACAGGTACAATGGAATTTTAAAGAAGAATATTAAAAATAAAGCCAAAGTTGAAGGATCAATTGCTAATGCATACTTGGTAGAGGAAGCATCTTCTTTTTGTGCTTATTATTTTGAGTCACATGTTTCTACAAGACATCGACGGGTTCCACGTAATGATGATGGTGGTGTAGTGGAAGATCAGGAGATTGAAGGAAATCTATCAATATTCAAGTATCCAGGTAGACCCATAGGTCAATCAAAGAAAAGGATATTGACAAAGGATGAAAGAAATGCAGCTCATTTATATATCTTACTAAATTGTGAAGAAGTTTCGCCATTTATCAAGTAAGTGAAATTCACCGCCAAATTATAAATTTAATAGTCTTCTAAAATGTATATATATTCATGGAAATAACCAAAGTTGTATAATTTCTCATAATGCAAGAATATATATTGAGGAACTACGGAGGATATCACCTAACATTACCGATGGGGAGGTAGACATCACATTGGAGAATAACTTTCCCACATGGTTCAAAGCATACGTAAGCTTTATAATACTTGCAATACTACGCTGAATTTGGTGAATGAATCAAAATTAATTGTATATGTTAACTTTTTGTAATAGGTACATGAACCAACCAACACAGTGAACAATCCTCTCATCCAAGATTTAGCCAAAGGACCTCTAAATACAGTGAATGTGTACACAGGATACTATGTAAATGGATACAAATTTCACACTGAGGGACGAAGTGCTAATCGAATGACGGTGAATTGTGGTGTATGCATTAAAGGAACGAACTATAGTGATCAATCAAGTGATTACTATGGTAAGTTGATAGAGGTTCTTGAAGTAGAGTACCCGGCTTTACCTATGAAGCGGACAGTTCTATTCCACTGTGAATGGTTTGATCCTACCCCAAATGTTGGAGTGAAAATTCATTTAATGTACAATATTGTGGATGTAAATCAAAGAAGGAGATTTCATAAGTATGAGCCATTTGTTTTGGCTAGCCAGGCACAACAAGTTTATTACATTCCTTATCCTTCTTTAAGACGAGCAAGGTCTGATTGGCAATCTGTGATAAAAATTAAAGCCAGGCCAGTGATTGAATTACCAAATGTTGTTGTACCTTCGAGAGCGTCAACAACAGATGCATATCAAGAAGATACTGTAACTTTGCAGCCTTTAGTCTTAAATGAAGAAGGATTACCTGAGACATTAAATGATCCAGCGGGTGGTGAAGTGTTGATTTCGGAATTAGTTGAAGAAGAAGAAGAAGATGAGACATATCATTATTCAACTTCAGACAATGATGAATATTACTTAGATTAGTCAACTCTAAGCTGTATAGTAAACTTTTTTGCTCTAATTATCTTTTTTATTATTGTTGATTATTTTTACTTTTACAACATACAAATCTCCTGTTGGATATTTTTTTGTGCAGATATGGCCAGGGGTAAAGGTAAAGAAGATGCACGTAATGCTGATCGTGGGGTTTTAATAGGTACAGGTAGAGGCCGAGGCCGAGGTGATCCAGAAATTGTTCGTGGTCGAGACATTATAGCCAGTGCACCTTCTTCAGCTGGCTTTAGAGCCCCAACGCTTACTCCAACAACTCCTGTATCATACTCAGTCCCTGCAGCCCCTCCACTTGCTCCAGTTGCCCCCACTGCCCCAACTTCTTCAAGTTCTGTTCCTGGATCAAGTGCTAGTCGATCTGCATCCTCATCCTCATCACATGCTACTAGGACCTACTGTTATGTGCATACAAGCGGAAAGTAAGTATAATATATAACATTACTTATCATTGTATTACATATCTTTGTTATTAGTTTTCATTTTGGTTAATTATTTAAAAATAATTATATTCAATATTTATAAATTATGCTCGCATTATTAAACTATTACAGTCTTATACCTTCTGAGAAGACATCTGGTGCCTGCACAAAGATTTTTCAGAAGTACAATGTCGAGGAGGGTTCTTCCTGGAAGAATATCCCACAATCCACAAAAGATTTTTATTTCAGAGAGTTTGAGGTACGCAATATATTATGCATTCTAACAAAGATAAAATGTCTTATAATCTATGTTATATTGTACATCTGTTTTTTAAATTAATTTACAGAAAGAATTTCACTGGGATGAGGGAAGTGCTGCAATAGTGAGGAAGGCATGGAATAAAAAAGCAGCTACCCGATACAAAGACTTTCTGACAAATGAAAAGAAGAAAAAAAAGAGGAGTGCTTATATATCAAATGAAGTTTGGGATAAATGGAATTTAGATTGGAGTACTCCAGAGTATGTAGCAAAGTCAGTGAAGTACGCAAAGAACCGCCTAACAGAGAAGGGAGGTGCAGGAGCTGGTCCTTCTAAACATACAGGTGGGTCCATAACACATGAGGAGCATGCAAGACGCATACAAAATGCTAAGACAGACAAAGTTCCTCCAACAGCAGCTGAGTTGTTTCTCCACACCCATACAAAGAAGAGTGATCGCAACAAATTTGTTGATAAACGAGCTGAACTTGTTTATGTAAGTTTCTATATAAACAAGTTGTCTTTCTAAGTAATATCTTGCAAATATGATTTTGATGTCTATGTGATTGACTTTTAGTTGTGTTATTGATTTTGAGTTGTTGATTGATTTTGAGTTGTTGATTGATTTTGAGTTGTGTAATTGATTTTGAGTTGTGTAATTGATTTCCAGTTGCAAGTATGATTATGATATCTAGGTGATTCTCACAAGGAAATTGTTTATGATTCTCAGTTGTGTGATTAATTTTGAGTTGTTGATTGATTTTGAGTTGTGTGATTGATTTTCGGTTGCAAGTATGATTATGATATCTAGGTGATTCTCACAAGGAAATTGTTTAAGATTCTCAGTTGTGTGATTGATTTTTGATTTTGAGTTGTGTGATTGATTTTCAGTTGCAAGTATGATTCTGATATCTAGGTGATTCTCACAAGGAAATTGTTTAAGATTCTCAGTTGTGTGATTGATTTTTAGTTGTTGATTGATTTTGAGTTGTGTGATTGAATTTCGGTTGCAAGTATGATTATGATATCTAGGTGATTCTCATAAGAAAATTGTTTATGATTCTCAGTTGTGTGATTGATTTTGAGTTTATGATATCTTGCAAGTATTGTAAATGTGATATCTTGCAGGTATTATAATTGTCATATCTTGTAGGTATTACCATTATTTCTTATTTTAGTATTCAAATTGAACTGTTATTCTGTGATTTTCTAGGAAAATTATTTGAAGCTAAAAGAACAACATTCAAGCCAGAATGTGGGATCAGATCATGTGGAAGGAGATGGAGGAACTATTAATGAGGATCAATTGTTCATTACTGCAGCAGGAGGATGGCAAGGAAGTCGAGTTTATGGTTTAGGTAGTGCTGCATCTTCTGCCTTCTCTCAAACAGGAGCTGTGGGAAAAACAACAGATGTTCCATCATCACAATCACCAGAATGGAAGAAGGAAATTGAAGCAAAGTTTGAAGAGAAGTATAATAGTTTGCAGAAACTTGTAGAAGACCAAAATCAGATAATAGCTCGAATGCGTGATGAACTACAGGCAACGAGGATGGGACAACAGTCTTCCTCATTGATGCCATCAACATCTGATATGCCTCCAGCTCAAAGATCCCATGGTGATTCACATATAGATTAGCATGATATCATTTCTCACTGACTTTAATAATATATTTTATGATATGAATTTGCTACTATATGGATTAATTATGTATTTTGAGATATTTTAAGTTTTATAGTCTTGAACTATAGTAATGTTTTGGATTTTTAGATTGCACAATTATGAAATGAAGTTGATGTTTATATATTATCTTTGATGTTTTATGTATTGGAATGTGTGTACATATTGATATTTTAGCAGGTTTATGAATTTATTGGAAAAATGATATGAATCAGATTTAAAAGTATTTATTAGTGATTAATTAGCCACAAAAGCAAATTAAATAATAAATATATATTTAATTTTACTATTAATTTGTGACGAAATAGCGACTAAAACAGCGACCATTTTGCCACTAAAAAATAATGATCCGGTGACTAAATTCTCAAGAAATAGCGACCAAAATAGCGACCACTTCGCGACAAAAAATTAACGACCAATTTACTTCCACACAGCGACTAAATGTTCTTTCTTGAGGCGATCAAATAACAACAAAATAGCGACCAAATTAGCGACCAAAATAGCGACCATTTCGCGACAAAAAATTAACGACCAATTTACTTCCATACAGCGACTAAATACTCTTTCTTGAGGCGATCAAATAACAACAAAATAGCGACCAAATTAGCGACCGAAACAGCGACCATTTAGCGACCAACTTATAGCGACCAAATCAGCGACCATTTAGCGACCAAATTATAACGACCAAATCAGCGACCATTTAACGACCAAATTTTAATGACTAATTTTCAACCATGACACCAAATTAGCGACCAAAAAATGGTCGCTGAATGGTCGCTATTTTAGCGACCAATTTTCATATTGTCGCAAAATAATTAGCGACTGGCCAAACACCGACCAATTTTTTTGGTCGCTAAATGGTCGCTATTTCATAATAGCGACCAAAATCTGCCTTTTAGCGACCAAAATTTTGGTCGCTAAATCACTGTTTTTTTGTAGTGTGAGGGACCAAACTAGCTGATAAACATCTCTCTTAAACTCCCCAAGGCTCCCCTGAAACTCACTCAAACATCCATGCAAAGCATGCAAAGAAAGGCTGGACAGGACACTTTCGGCGGCAGGTTCGGCGGCTGAAAGTCCTCTCCAGAGCCGAAACTCATGCACCTTCGGCGGTCGAATCTCTACTTTCGGCAGCCGAACCCTTTCGGGGGCAAGTTTCGGGGAGGCTGAAAGGCATTCCAGAGACGAAAGTCTCTAACCTTCGGCGGCCGAAACTCCCCTCCAGAGCCGAAAGTCCAAAAGCTCGGGGGCAAGCTTGGGCAGCCGAAGCCACCTCCTCAGCACATTCGGCGGCCGAACCATTCTTCAGCGGCCGAAGCTGGGTTCATCAGCAAGGCAGAACCTTGCTCTGCCTCACGCCAAAATGCACCAAACTCTCCCAAACTCAAACACCTCAATTCCTCAACATGCATACACCCAAGGATATGCTCAAAGGGGTCAAAAACTACCTAAAACCCCAACTCAAACATAACACAACATACAGAAACATGCTTTTATCAACAAAAATACCAAAAACTCACCTTTTACCCTATTCATGCAACTCTCTCCTAAAACCTCATAAAACCTTCAGAAATCATAAAAACAAGCTCAGGATCTTCACTTACCTCTTGAAACCAAGAAGATGAACGATCCTAACGTGGAGTTTTGGAGCAACTCTCCTTCCAACTCTCCAAACTTCACAACTTTGTGTTTTAGGTCAAAACCTTCAAAAGAACATGAAAATCATTCAAATCTTTGCATGATTTGATGAAAACATGAAGAAAACCTAAAAAGGACAGGGTCTCACCTCAGAAAGAGAAAGAAAAGGCAATCCTTATCCTTCCAACCGACTGAGGGCCTTTTATAGGTGGCTGGCTAGACCACCTTCGGCGGCCACACGTGAAACCGAAAGCCATGCATGTTCGGCGGCCGAACCTCACCTTCGGCGGCCGAACCTGGCTTTTCTACCTTGGTTCCTTTCTTTCAAAAACACATTTCCTTATACGTAAAAACTATATAGCAAAACATTGTAGAAAAAAAAAACATAAATTTGACCCTTCTAGAGACGTCTGACATCCCGGACTCCACCGGAAAGTAGAACTCCGATGCCGGACTCCAGCCGGGTATTACACCCAATGTATCCACCCTCACCTTTCTACCCAAATGTAACAAACCCTAATCCAGGGAATGTTGCACCTCCTCTACCACCCCCTAAATCTGTAGCTCCTGAAGCCCAAGCACCCAAGCCTAGCTCATCTGGAGGGAGTAGAGTTAAGATGACAAATTACTTGAAACTGGATGCTCCCAAGTTCAAGACGGGAGATGATCCATTTGAGTACCTGAAGACAGTAAAAATGATTAAAGATGAGTTAGGGGCAGATGATTGTAGAGCCATTCAGATGGCGGGGTTCACTTTGAAGTGCAAGAAAGCATGAGAGTGGTTTAAAAACTACGTGGACCCGAGGTTGGGAAGCTTATCCTGGGAGGAGTTTGCTAATGAATTTGCAGGGTGGGTTTTCCCTGATAGCTAAAGGGAATTGAAGATAATTGAATTTGAACAGTTGAGACAGACTGAAGATATGAGTGTTGATGGGTTTACAGATAAGTTCTTGGAGCTGTTGCTGTTTGTGGGGCAAACTTATGATACAGATCAGAAGAAGGCCAGGAGATATACCATGAGGCTCCACCCTAGGTATTCCTCCCTAATTCTAGCAGCAGAGAGAGAGGACTTCCACACTATAGTGGATGCAGCACGGAAGATGGAGATTAGTGCCATTATTCAGGGGACAGTCAAGCAGTCAGTGGCACAGTCCTCGGGTTCCAAGACCCCAGGCGGGGGAAGGTTAGATCCCTCTTCTCTGAGTGCAGCAGCTTCAGGCAGTAAAAAGTGGGACAGATCCAAGACCAAGAAGAGCAAGTTCTGGAACCGTTTAAAGTCAGGTCTGGGTTTAGGTGGTGGCTCAAGCTCAGGTTCAGATGGTTCAGAATGCATGAGGTGTGGGAAGCTGCATAAGGGAGTGTGTCGATTTGGGACGACAGCCTGCTTCAGGTGTGGGCAGGAGGGACACATGGCTCGGGAGTGTCCTAGGGAACCTTTTATGGCACCATCCCAGCAGACAGCCTCCGGTAGTGTGGCTCAGCCAGTAGCTCCAGCCGCGACTCAGGGCAATGGCAGAGGCCGAGGGAGAGGGGCAGCCTCTTCCTCAGCAGGTTCCCGAGGTGAAGGTCCATCAGCTCCAGCTCGGATCTTCACTATGACACAGCAGGAGGCGAACACATCCAACACCGTGGTGTCAGGTAATCTCATCATTGGTTGTTCAAATGTGTATGCTTTAATGGACCCTGGTGCATCTCATTCTTTTGTTGCTCCGAGAGCTGTTGAGAGGTTGGGTTTGATAGTCTCTGGGTTAGAGTGTCCCCTCTGGGTCAGTGGACCCAAGTGTGATCCATCAGTGGCAGAGTTAGTCTGCCGGTATAGTCTAGTTTTTGTTGAGAGTAGATGCCTTCCAGCCGACCTTGTGGTTCTAGATTTGACGTATTTTGATGTCATTCTAGGGATGGATTGGCTATCTGCTCATGGTGCTACCTTGGACTGCAGAGACAAGGTAGTCAGGTTCAGAGATTAGGATGGGTTCGAGGTTGTCTTCAGGGGAGACAGGAGGGGTACTCCTAGAGGTCTGATATCAGCCCTACAGGCTCGTAGGTTGCTCAGGAGAGGTTGTCAGGGGTTTCTAGCTCATGTGAGAGAGCTTGATAGTCAGGTTAGGGAGCCCGCCTCAGTGCCCGTGGTTAGAGAGTTTCCAAATATCTTCCCAGATGAGCTTCCAGGACTACCACCTGCTAGGGAGATAGAGTTTGAAATAGAATTGATGCCTGGAACCAGACCGATCTCTATCCCTCCTTACAGGATGGCACCAGAAGAGTTGAAAGAGCTGAAGGAGCAGTTGCAAGAGTTGGTAGACAAGGGTTTCATCCGACCGAGTACCTCACCTTGGGCTGCTCCAGTGCTGTTTGTAAAGAAGAAGGATGGATCCTTGAGACTTTGTATCGACTACAGGCAGTTGAACAAAGTCACTACCAAGAATAAGTATCCGTTACCTAGGATCGACGATCTATTTGACCAGCTAGCAGGAGCGGGTTGTTTCTCCAAGATAGATCTGAGATCCGGGTACCACCAGCTGAGAATAAGAGAAGAGAATGTGCCGAAGACAGCATTCAGGACCAGATATGGGCATTATGTGTTCCTAGTAATGCCGTTCGGGCTAACCAATGCCCCTGCAGCATTCATGGATCTCATGATGATATCTTAGTGTATTCTAGAAATGCAGAGGAGCATGCCCATCATCTGAGAATAGTTTTACAGACCCTGAGGGAGCACGGCTTGTATGCCAAGTTCTCCAAGTGTGAATTCTGGTTGAGGAGCATCTCATTCTTGGGGCATATTGTATCAGAAAACGGAATTGAAGTGGACCCCAAGAAGGTAGAAGCTGTAGCTAACTGGCCCAGACCCACTACAGTAACAGAGATCAAGAGCCTTTTGGGTTTGGCAGGTTACTACAGGAGGTTCGTTCAGGACTTCTCTAAAATTGCCGCCCCTATGACCAGATTGACCAAGAAGAACCAAAGGTTTGTGTGGTCTGAGTAGTGCGAGGAAAGCTTTGAAGAGCTGAAGAAAAGGTTGACGTCAGCACCGGTGTTAGAGCTGCCTATCAGTAATGAAGACTTCACAGTGTTTTGTGATGTGTCCCGTGTGGGACTAGGCTGTGTGTTGATGCAAAATGAGAGGGTAATTGCTTATGCTTCTAGGCAGCTGAAGAAGCATGAGTTGAATTACCCTACACATGACCTAGAAATGGCAGCCGTGATCTTTGCACTCAAGATGTGGAGGCATTACCTTTATAGGGTTAAATGTGAGATCTTCACAGATCATAAAAGCTTGTAGTACATCTTGAGTCAAAGAGACTTGAACCTAAAGTAGAGAAGACGGATAGAACTGCTCAGTGACTATGATTACAAGATTCAGTACCATCTGGGTAAGGCAAATGTTGTGGCAGATGCCCTAAGCCGGAAATCACTTGGTAATCTATCCCATATTACAGCAGAGAGGAGACCAGTGGTGAGGGAGTTCTATAAGCTCATTAATGAAGGGCTGCAGTTAGAGTTGTCTGGTACAGGTGCTTTGATAGCTCAAATGAGGGTGACACCCGTGTTTCTGAAGCAAGTGGCTCAGAAACAGCATGAGGACCTCAAGTTGGTGAAGATAGCAAGAGTAGTCCAAGCAGGCAAGAATGAAGAGTTCAGATTTGACAGCAAGGGGATCCTCCGTTATGGGAGTAGATTATGTGTACCAGATGACGTGAGTCTGAAGGGTGACATTATGAGGGAAGCTCATAATGCCAAATACAGCGTTCACCCTGGAGCCACCAAGATGTATCAAGATCTGAAAAGAGTTTATTGGTGGCCAGCTATGAAGAGAGAAGTGGCACAGTTTGTGTCCGCCTGTGAGGTTTGTCAGAGGGTGAAGCTGGAACATCAGAAGCCGGCAGGAATGCTTAACCCACTGCCAATTCCAGAGTGGAAATGGGAGAATATAGCTATGGATTTTGTGGTGGGGTTACCGGCAGCGTCCAACAGATTGGACTCCATATGGGTGATTGTGGACAGACTGACCAAATCTGCTCACTTCATCCCTGTCAGGAGTGGCTATTCTGTGGACAAGTTGGCATAGGTATATGTTGAGGAAGTTGTCAGGCTGCATGGGGCTCCCATTTTAATAGTGTCAGATAGGGGACCCCAGTTCACCTCCAGGTTTTGGCGGAGTCTACAGAATGCTATGGGTACCAGGTTAGATTTTAGCACTGCTTTCCATCCATAGACTGACGGACAGTCAGAGAGGACCATCCAAACAATTGAAGATATGCTCAGGATGTGTGTGCTAGATTTTGGCGGTTCTTGGAGGCAGCATCTACCCTTGGTGGAGTTTGCCTACAATAACAGCTATCATGCTAGCATCGGGATGGCTCCTTACGAAGCTCTTTATAGGAGGAAGTGCAGGTCACCTGTCTGCTGGGATGAAGTTGGAGAAAGGGGCTTGGCAGGGCTTGAGCTAGTAGAGATCACCAGCAGAGTAGTGCCCATTATCAGGGAAAGGATCAAAACTACTGTGAGCAGGCAAAAGAGTTATGCAGATGTCCGCAGGAAGCATGTAGAGTTTCAGGAAGGAGATATGGTGTTGCTCAAGGTGTCTCCTATGAAAGGGGTGATTCGTTTTGGGAAGAAAGGTAAGCTAGCTTCACGGTACATCGGACCCTTTGAAATCTTGCAAAAGATTGGGAATGTATCGTACATGCTGGACTTACCTGCTTCAATGGAGAGAATCCATCCGGTTTTCCATGTTTCCATGTTACGAAAGTTCGTGTCAGATCCGGGCAAGGTTCTTAGTGAGCCTGATGTGGAGATCCTAGGAGATCTCACCTATGTTGAGCAGCCAGTGCGGATCTTAGACACGTAGGTGACTCACGGTTGTCGAAGCCGGTCAAAAATAACCTTTCTGGTTATCAACAATTTACAACTGTAGATAGTGGTGAAAGGATCGAATCCACAGAGAATTGAGAACTCACCTATTTCTCTTTTTATGACCAAGAAAATAAACTGGAACAATAATAAACTAAAAATGAGATAAAAACTGAAAGTGGGATCAAATGAGATAAACTGAAAATTGGGATAAAAAACTGTCAACAAAATAACAGGGGGGGTTTTGAGATTGATTGTAGTAAACTCATAATGAGAATAATAATGGAAAGCAAATAATAAAATAAAGAGTAATCAATAATGAGAAAGTTCTAGTTGAAGTATTGGATCCACTTTAGTTGTTGGGATTGATCACAGACACTTTGTTCTTTTGGGTTGATTCAATAGATTAGTTATGGAGATGGAAGACGCTTGTCACCACCATTATCTCTCCTTATGATTAAACCAATTAGGGAACGTCCTCTAATTAATTACTAATTAACAAATTGCCAAGGAACGTCCTTGGGCCTTAGGCATCAAAACAATTGTCAATTGCATTAAGAAATAGAGATATCCAATCCTAGCTACCCAAACGTATGGAGATAACGCTAGATCATACAATTTCCTTGGTTTTTATCCCAAGTGTTCTCATGTAAGAATAATCCAAGCAATTACGGACTTAAATTATTCAAACTAACAAATAATTATTTTGCAATAAAAAATCAACGTAGATCTCAATAACAAAATAATATGAAAATTAAATATGAAATTGCATGAATATTGAATTCCCAAAAATTAAACAATATTTGATCAAGTCTCACAACCCATTAATCAACTAAACCTTCAACCAATATTCAACTAGATCAAAGAAATTCAGCCACTCATTGGCTGAATTAAAAACATAAAAATAAAAATAAAAGGGAAAAGAAGAAAAGAACCGAAGCCTTGCGCCGGGCTACGGAATTGCCGAATTCCTGGAGAGAATTGTAAGTCCCTGTGTTCGGCCGCTTATGGTCCTTTAAATAAGTGCAGAGGAGCGCCCTAATTTGGAAACACCAACGCTGTCCATGTGCACGTGTGTCCCATGACCGTGAGTGTGAGTTGAGGAATTGCTTTGGTGGGCCATGTGTAAGTGAAGGTGCGCGAGCTTGGTCCTTGTGCGAGTGGCGGTGCGGGCCATTTGCGTGAGTGGGAATGGTCCACGTGAAGAGTTTGTGAAGTGCGGGCCCATGCGTGTGAAGATTGGTGAAGGCTTTGGCGGTGATCCATGTGCAAGAATGGAGGTGTGGGCCATGGTTGTTGTGCGGGAGTGATGTTGAGATGGGAGTCCAAGGTGGAGCCCATGTGCAATTGTTCCACGTGAGGAGAGCTTGGGTTGTGTGCAGGAGTGCTTCGGCGGGGTCCATAGTCCACGCGAAGATTGGTGAAGTGCAGTGGCCCATTTGAGTGAATGTCGTGCGTGTGCTTGGTTCCGTTGATGAGGAGCTTCGGTCCATTTGGGCGTGAATTGATGAAGTGCGGGCATGGGCCGTCCAATTGCGGGCCCAAGTGCGGGAATGGACTGATCCATAAGCGGGCCCAAAAGCCAAGTTGCTTGATGTGGATCCAATTTGACAGGCTTGCTCTCTTTTGCTCCAATAAGGCAGTTTTAGGGGAATTTTCTCCAAATAGTCCTTTTACACCGTTTTCTGCAAAATAATATTAAAAGCACTAAATTAAACAGAAATCATGTAAATATTCATCAATAATATTAATATAAAATGGACTAAATTATGCTCTATCAGTAGGTCAGAAAGCTGAGGAATAAGGAAATCCCGATGGTGAAAGTCCTTTGGAATCACCATAATGTAGAAGAATGTACCTGGGAGACACGGGAGTCCATGCTCCAGCAATACCCTTATCTTTTTTAAGGTTAGTATCTATGTGTTGTTATGTGTTTATGTGTGTTATGCCATGTTATGCTTGTTTGGTGAATATTCAGGGACGAATGTTCTTAAGGGCGGAGAGAATGTAATACCCGGTGAGACCCCGGCATCGGAATTCCTGCTTTCCGGTGGAATCTCGGATGTCGGAGCCTTCTAGAAGGGTAAAAAGATGTTTTTATAAATGTTTTTATATGTTTTTATGGTTTTAATGAACAAAGATATTGAGTTTTGAAAGAAAATATTTTGGAGGAGAAACTCAGGTTCGGTCGCCGAACCTCATATTTGGCCGCTGAACGTTGGTGACTTGCGGAAGCTCTTTTGGCCCCCGAAGGTGGTCTGGCCAGCCACCTATAAAAGGCCTCCTATCCGAAAATGGGCGAGTTTTCTCTCTCTATTTTCGGGCAAGGTGAGTCTATGCCACCCCTTTTGTCGATGTTTTGTTTTCTCCTCAAATCCTTCAAGTTTTAACAAGTTTTAACTTGGTTTTGATGATTTTTGAGCTAAGAACGAAGTTTTGAAGCTTGGAGATCCCGGAGCTCAACTTCCCCCATCTCCGAGTTTGGATCGCCTCCCCTCTCGATTTTCAAGAGGTAAGAGTGGATCCTACCATTCTTTTATGTTTTTAGTAAGTTTTGAGGGGTTTGAAGAGTGTTGGATGCATGATTAGAGTAGTTGTAAATGTTAGGGTTTATGTGAGTTAAATGATGAAATGTAGTTTAAATGTTGATGTTGTTGGGGTATAGGTTAGTTTTAAGCCCCTAAATGCTTGAAAATATATTTATGCATGAGTTGGTTTGAGTTGGGAGGTTTGGGGTGGCTGGATGCATGTTTGTGGCTTGGGTTCTGCCTTCTGGAGGACCCAGGTTCGGCTGCCGAAGCCATGTTCGGCTGCCGAACCTGCCAGTGGAAGTGGTTTGGCCGCCTAAACTTGCACCCGAAAGTTTGGACTTGCAGCTCTGGAGGGGAGTTTCAGCCGCCAAACCTGCCTCCGAAGGTGGGTGACTTTCTGCTCTGGACAGACTTTCGGCCGCCGAACCTGCCCCCGAAAGTGCCTGACTTTCTGCTCCAGAGGGACTTTCGGCCGCCGAACCTGCCGCCGAAAGTGCCCTGTCCAGCCTTCCTTTGCATGTTTTCTTCGAATGTTTTATGATGTTTTAGGGGGGTTTTGGGGAGATGTTTAGAGTTATGTTAGTGTATGTTTGGTCTCTCATTTGAGTCCACCTGTGTAGGTTCGGACCCGAGGAACCGAGGACCCCAGCAGTGAGATAGCTGCTTCAAAGTCTTTTCAGAGTCAGCCTGAGGTGAGTAGAACATAACTTCTTTTATTTTCAAAGCAATGAAATCTTTTTAGCATGATCCATGCATCACGAATGTCATGATATGTATTAGGTTGTTTTGCATTAGAATTCACGAATATGATGCATTGCATAATATGATTGTTGATGTGGATGGATATTGGATGACCCATTAGCCCTCAGTATGATAAGAAAGTCCAAGGCTGCCCATGCCACGTGTCTTGGCACCATGTAAGAAAGTCCAGGGCTGCCCAGTCCACGCGTCCTGGCATTTTGTTATGAGCAAGAGGAAAGAGGGTTACTGGTGACAAGTCCATCTGTGATGTGAATTGTTTGTGATGTGACGCATTTCATGATGGCATATCTATATAAACTGTTTTATATGTTCTACTCACTGGGCTCTAGTAGCTCACCCCTTTCCCTTAACCCCCAGGTTTGCAGGTTTGGGATAGACCAGGAAGTCAGCAAGAGTAAAAGTGTTATGTATGTAATAGTTTAGTTGTGGACATGAAAGATAATGTAATGTAAGATATTGTACAGATTTGTATTGAGGATTAGTATTGTGCTTGACCCTAGAGTTTATGGTTAATCCCTTTTGATACATGATCGTTATGAAATGTTTTTTTATTATGTGATGTAAACCAAGCTTGATGTATGTAATATTGACCTAACTAGAGTATTTGATGAGGGCTCTAGTGTGGGGTTTTTATGTATTCAGTTTTAGTGTATGCACAGGTCGAGCTTGGTAGATAGAATCTTCTAAAATACTATAATAATAATCCTGGGGTTTTAACAAATCATTCGGTGTAAAATACCAATTTTCAGGATAATTGAAAGTTATAACCTGTTAAATTTGTTTGTTAAAATTGTTTGTTTCTTGATTCTGAATCTTTGTATGTTCGATCCATGTGTGTTTGTTGATTGATTATGAATCTTAGTTATTTCTTTTAAAAATTTCTTTTCAATCTTTTCTTTACTAAGAACATTTAATTCCCTATTTATATTATTTATATTTTCCGTTATGGCAGATGCTGATGGTGATGATGGTGAAGAGGGTGCTATCTCAGCTTGCTGATTTAAATAATTATCTACTGGATTATAAAATGAAACAAGGATCTATCCCGATAGCATTGATATATAAAATCCATTATAAAGCTATGAATTCAGCATTTGGAACCAAGTATAAATTACAATCTTAAAAAGGAGAAACAAGATTTTTACAAACATATTTAACTAAAACAAATACTGTAATACCTAAAACAATACAATGGAAAGATATAACCTTACTAGAAGAATGAATTTTAGGAGGTATAGTACCTCCACCAGAACAAGAAAAAGTAAAACCAAATACAAGTTTAAGTATGTCAACTGAACCCGTTTTAGCCAAGGTTTTAGGCGTCATAGGGTATAACCGGCAGTGACCGCGACATAATTCAAGATTTTTGAAAATGGATCATTTTTTGTGTAAATCAGCAAATACAGTTAAATCAGATGATTCAGAATCTTCGGAAATTAAAAGAGTGATAAATAAAAATGAGTTAATATTGGAAAATTTTGTAAAAGCAATAGATGAGTGGGAAATTCCTAAGGTAGATAAGGAACATATATATAAAATTCCAAAGTTTAATGTTTTTGAAACAGACTATGCAATAAAAACAAAAGAAAGAGATTTTCAGTTAAGCAAACCTTTTGAGAAAATAACACTTTTATCATCAAAAACATTAAATCATTATAGGAGTAAAAAGTACAAATATATTTATATAGGATTAATTCAAGTAGGTATAAAACCAAAGCATTAACTCCAAAAAGATTCAAAAAGGATAAAATTTTTGAAAGAACAATTAATTTCAGAATCATCTTCTTCATCTGAAAAAGAAGAGGAAGATGACCAGAATGAAATAAATTAATTAGATAGTAAAGAAGTAAATAATAATTTAATCTTATTATTACGAGAAATAACATCTAGAAAATATTTAATAAAAGTAACGATTAAATTATCAGAGGAATTTATAATAGATACAATAGCATTATTCGATACAGGAGCAGATTTAAATTATATAAAATCAAGTCTAATACCCAAGAGGTTTTGGAATGAAACTAAAGAAAGATTAATGACAGCAAATAAAACTAATTTAAATATTTTAGGAAAAACAGAAGCATTGATAGTAAATCAGAACCTAGAATTAAAAATTGTATTCTTATTATCACACCAAATAAATCATATGGTAATATTAGGAATACCATTCATAAATCTTATAACACCCTACTCAGTAAAAGAAGATTGTATAAAATTCAAAGTAAGAAAATAAAACAATAAGAATAGAATTCACAGAAAAGCCTAAAACAAAAAATTTGAATTTAATAAAAGCACATTCCATTAGGATAATGGAAATAAATTCGATAATAAATTTAAAAATTCATTTTTATTAGCTTTTAATTCCTTTTGACTCGAGCTAGATATCTGATAAGATTTAAAAATATGTGGTTTTATTTTCCTTTTCTCTTCTATTTCTACCTCTTTTTCTTTTAATATTTTCTCTATTTTCTTTAACTTTATGCTTCGATCCAGAAAGATGTTAAAAATCTTCCTCTAAACAGATTTTTGCTAGATGGCAAGCAATTTTAAGTATTTTTTATTTTGATATTGAGTATATTAAAGGTAGTAGTAATAATATACCAGACTTTTTAACAAGAGAATTTTTACAGAAAAATTGGGTATGCCAACTAAACCCATTTTAGCCAAGGTTTTAGGCGTCATAGGGTATAACCGGCAGTGACCGCGACATAATTCAAGATTTTTGAAAATGGATCCTTTTTTGTATAAATCAATAAGTACAGTTAAGTTAGATGATTCAGAATCTTCGAAAATTAAAAGAGTAATAAAAATATGTGGTTTTATTTTCCTTTTCTCTTCTATTTCTACCCCTTTTTCTTTTAATATTTTCTCTATTTTCTTGAACTGAGTACCTATACATATTAAACTTGCATTACTAAAATTATTCTGCTCTATGACCTTCTTATCTGTATCATTTTCTTTAGCTATTTTATATGGTGCACAAATTATTTCATTTTCTCCATGCTTTATTTTACTAATCTTTATATTTTTCGTTATGGCAGATGCTAATGGTGATGATGGTGAAGAGGGTGCTATCTCAGCTTGCTGATTTAAATAATTTTCTACCGGATTATATACTGCTTGGGGATCAGAGCCATAGATTGTTTGCATGGGAAAGAATCCATTATTAAAAATATAAGGTTTATAATTTTTCTTCTTATAGTATTCTTCTTTACTTGGTTTTGCTATATATCTTTTCTTGTAATACTGATCCCTTTTATAATATTTTTGTGGCTTAGATTTAGTGCACTGACCATTACAACTTTTATCCTGAGTTATTATCTTGCTAACAATAAAATGCATGAGGCAACTAGGGGAGTGCATTCGGTCGGTTCGATTTGAAACCAAATCGAAAATAAAAAAACTAAAAAATTGATCTATTGAAAAATGCCAATCGAAACCGAACTAAAATAAGAGAAACCTGAATCAAATTGAAATTGTAATACCCGGCGAGAGTCCGGCACCGAAATTCTACTTTTTGATGAAGTTTCGGATGTCGGACGTCTCTAGACGGGTTAGAGTGATGTTTTTCTAACATGTTTTGGTATGTTTCATGTTTTTAAGCATAAGGAAATGAGTTTTTGAGTGAAATGAACCAAGGCAGAAAAGCCAGGTTCGGCCGCCGAAGTTGAGGTTCGGCCGCCGAACATGCATGGCTTTCGGTTTCACATGTGGCCGCCGAAGGTGGTCTGGCCAGCCACCTATAAAAGGCCCTCAGTCGGTTGAAAGGATAAGCTTCGCCGTTTCTTTCACGTTCTGAGGTAAGACCCTGTCCTTTGTGCGTATTCTTTCATGTTTTCATCCAATCTGGCAAAGATTTGATGTGAAGTTTGGAGAGTTTGAAGGAGAGTTGCTCCAAAACTCCACGTTAGGATCGTTCAGCTTCTTGGTTTCAAGAGGTAAGTGAAGATCCTGAGCTTGTTTTTATGTTTTCTGAAGGTTTTATGAGGTTTTGGGGGAGAGTTGCATGAATAGGGTTATTTGGGATGTTTTGATGATTTTGTGAGAACACCTTGTATTTGTGTTATTTGTTTTGTGTGTTTGGGGTTGTTAGGTAGGTTTTGACCCCTTTGAGCATATACTTGGGTATATGCAAGTTGAGGAATTGAGGTGGTTGAGAT
This sequence comes from Manihot esculenta, assembly GCF_001659605.2. NCBI lineage: Eukaryota > Viridiplantae > Streptophyta > Magnoliopsida > Malpighiales > Euphorbiaceae > Manihot > Manihot esculenta. Next base: position 13,948,467 of record NC_035176.2, on the reverse strand, counting down.
TGAGAGGGTTTTGGTGCTTTTTGTGAGAGGCAGAGCAAGTTTCTGTCTTGCGGATGAACTCAAGTTCGGCCGCCGAAGGTACATTCGGCCGCCGAACCCATGAGGAGGTGGCTTTGGCTGCCCAAGCTTGCCCCCGAGCTTTTGGACTTTCGGCTCTGGAGGGGAGTTCGGCCGCCGAAGGTGCCGCCGAAGGTTAGAGACTTTCGTCTCTGGAGTGCCTTTCAGCCTCCGAAACTTGCCCCCGAAAGGGTTCGGCTGCCGAAAGTTGAGATTCGGCCGCCGAAGGTGCATGAGTTTCGTCTCTGGAGAGGACTTTCGGCCGCCGAACCTGCCGCCGAAAGTGTCCTGTCCAGCTTTCCTTTGCATGCTTTACATGGATGTTAGAGTGAGTTTAAGGGGGATTCTTGGGGAGGTTATTAGAGTTGTTCTTGAGTTAGTTTGGTCCCTCATTTGAGTCCATCTGTATAGGTACAGACCAGAGGAACCAGAGAGAGCAGCAGTGAGTCCTGCTCCAGAGTTTTCAGAGCCTGCAGAGTCAGTCCAGATAGCCAGAGGTGAGTGGAACTAAACTAAACTTAATGTTTTTAAGTGAATAATGAAATGCTTTTAGCATCGTTCATGCATCATGAGTCTATAGTAGTTTGTTTGCCTTAGAATTCACGAATTTGTTGCATTGCATAGTTATTTGTTGATGTGGGTGAATGCTGAATGATCCAATAGTCTCTGAGAGAAGTCCAGGAGCCTTTGACTACGCCCTGGCAGGTACAGAGAAGTCCAAGAGCCTTTGACTACGCCCTGGCAGGTATATAGTAAAGTCCAGGAGCCTTTGACTACGCCCTGGCAATGGTAAGTACAGAGGTGTTATATACACATATAGATATATGACAGGAAGACCAGGTGCTTGATTCTACGCCCTGGCACGGCAGAGTTACCGGGACTATGTGTTGACAAGTTTACCCTTGATGTGGATTGTCTGTGATATGGTGCATTCAATGAGATCATATTTTAATGAGATGTTTTACTGTTCTACTCACTGGGCTATAGAGCTCATCCCACTCCCTTAACCCCAGTTTTGCAGGTTCAGTATACAGTATACAGAGGAGCTCCACAGAGTACAGAAAGAGTAAAGAGATTTGTAATAGCTTAGAGTGGACATGTAATATTAAAGAGATGTAATAGTTGTGTATAAAGTTAGCAATGTGCTTGACTTAGTGATGTTTGTTATGTACATGATCTGTATATGTATATATGTTTTACTGTATGTGAAAAACCAGGCTTAACAGGTATGAGTTAACCCATCTAGAGCAAGCTCTAGTCAGGGGTACAGAGTACAGAGTACAGAGTACAGAGTATAGAGTACAGAGTACAGAGTACAGAGTACAGAGTACAGAGATAGTGCATGCACAGGTTAAGCCTTGGTGCAGAAAAGCGTTTTTATTTTCACAGAAAATGTATGATCATGTATGAGATTTACAGGTACACAGAGATTATAGCAGGCTTGCTACGGGTTCTGGCGGCCTTAAGCCGACCTGAATCCTAGCGCCGGTGACGGTCCATTTTGGGGTCATTACAGAAATGATCCATACGGTTTGATTTTGGTTCAGAACAGAACCGTTAGTTGGAGAGAAATGCCTAAAAGCATCATCGAATTCAATTGCCTCAATCCCAATTCTATATTTCCAGTATCCAACAATAATCTCAAATATAATCAAATATAATCTAAATCATAACAATCAATAATCCCAAATTATCATTACCCAATTTTATAAGAAATTCTTGACAAATATCAATCAACAGTAATTCAATACCTCAACACACAAATTGACAATAAGCCATTCACATAAACAGGTTCAATAGAAAAAAATGAATAAGACAATTATATGTGTTTCTCTCTGATGATAAATAAAAGCAAGAATCATTTGGATCCCAGTCCCCAAATTGAATCAGAAACTCAACATCCAAACAAAGGAAAAAGCAAATCACAAAGGCAGCACCTGAATAATCACCAGATCTGGAACAGTCTTCACACCATCAAAAATATCTTATCGCACCATTAAGAATCGCTATCACACCACTTTGAATCACTGCTGCAGGAGACAAGAATCACCTTGCCACTGCACCATCACAAATTGCCTTTGCATGTGGATTTATGGGTTGTTTTATTGGTGGATTTGTTGGGTCTATCACATTTGTGGGGAAAAAAGGGGAAGAAGAATGAGATGTAAAGAGAGAAAAGGGTCCACGAGATTGTGACTATAGGGAAGAAGGGGGAAGAAGAAGGAGATAAAAAGAGAGAAGTGGTCATACAAATATAGTTGTGAGGAAGAAGGAGGAGGAGAAGAAGTGATGAAATAAAGAATGATTAGTTTGAAGGAAAGTAGAGGATTGGGCTAATGGAGATAGAAGATTGAATGATGGTGGGTGAGAGTGAGAATACGAGTTATATTTAAATGCCTATACCAAAACGACATAGTATGGATTTTGATTCAATTTGCTTTTTCTTTGATTTTATAAAAATAAACTGAACTTATATATATATATAGAGAGAGAGAGAGAAAGAAGAATAATGAAGGAGCGATTAAGGGAGTGGAGCGAAAATATGCCAAAATAAAGCTTAATCCAGTTTGTTCTACTATCTTTGTGGAAAAAACAAGTCCATTTATCTATATGTTTAACCTTTTCATTTAGTCGTGGCAACAGTTCCACAATTTTATCCATCAGTTTTCGCTCTTCCATTAATAGTAGCTAGCTTATAAATTGCCTTCACTCCATTATGCTTTCTATCCAACAACTTCATTTGTTTGAAGGTAACTAACCTAATATATAATCACATCTAAGGATCAATTTTTGCATTATATCATAGGTCACTTAATGTTGCTAAGATGATTGTTGAGAAAATAAGAATATGATTTGAATGAGTGCTAATCAATTCATCAGTTTGCAAATATAAGAATTCTAAATATTTCTTTCTAATTAATAATATCAATCACTTTTTATTAAGATTCAATAAGAACAAAATGAGCACATATCTTAAGGCAATTGAACTTGCCTTTAAATAATTCTCCAAAAAGTATAATTTTTTTCCAAAAAGTATAATTTTTTCCCAAAAATAATGAATCAAATATGTAACTTTTAATCTTTGCTTATTGATTCTCATATTAAATTATTTCAAAATAAATAAAAAAAATCATAGAGCTACATTTTTTAATACAATTACTCACTAATTCATCAACTTCTCCAAAATAAACAAACACATAAAATATATTAGGAGTAATTTCAGTAGAAACAAATGCATGACAATTAAAGGAGAGCGATACCTTGTAGAATATCAAACCACCTGATTTATTGATAATGTATAAACTATATATTGTTCCTATTTCCAGTCACTTCCTTAAAATTTAAACTGAAAGAAGAAGAAATAGATTTCAAAAAACCTAACGATGATAAAAATGTTTACGATAGAATATCAAGAAGTCAACCACTCACCTCCTAGGTAAAAATCTTATGAAGATGATCTTTTCTCTCCACTCTCACATCTTATGATCGGTGCCTTCAAGTTTAAGCTGATTTGTATAATCACTTCAGAATTCCCCATGTCCTACAGGTGGTAAATCATAATGTAGAGGTTGATTTTAAGATTCCAACTATAGCTTAACATTCTTATAATCTTTTTGAAATTTCAAACACCTAGCCATCTTAGCTCAGTGGTAGAGCGCATGGCTTTTAACCATGTGGTCGTGGGTTCGATCCCCACAGATGGCGACATTAAGCCTGTGTAAATACACAATTATTACATAACTTATTGTATACACCATAATATATATTATCATACAATAAAAAAAAACAATTCATAGAAACATCCACCATAAAAATAGATAGAAAATTTTTTTTCAATTTTTTATAACATTTATTATAACTAATCATTTAAAATTTTTTTGTGATAATATTATATACACCACAAATAAGTTTTCCTTTTATTACAATTTATTTCTTAATAAAATAATTTTTTCGTCAAAAAATATTTGGGCCAAAATTTAGGAGGAAAATCCAATCTCAATATATTCTGTGACAAATATTTATAATTTATCATTAAATATATAGATGACGAACTAAATATATTATAAGAACATAATTATATAATGTCACTAAAAGTTATTTCTCATGATAACAAATCATTTTTGTCATAATATGTAGCTTTTTAATGACAAATCTTATATTTTCAAAAGATAATTTGTCACAAAATATCAAATTTGTGACGTATTTATAATTTATAATTTTATATAATTTTTAAGTGAAAAATATTGTAATTGTTAGACTCCATTTTGTACACAATAATATATATTGTCACAAATTTTTTCATCACTAAAATTTTATATCTTTAAAATTGGTGAGAAATAATTGCATGCAAAATAGTTAATGATAAATTTTATCACTATTAGAATTCAGATTGACATACTATATTGTCACATAATAAAAATAATGTCACTGAAATATTTCTACCATCAAAGATAGAAAAATTTTTTTCTTCAAATTTTTTGATAATATTTATTATAACTCATCATTTAAAATTTTTTACTTACAATATCATATACGTTACAATAAGTATTTTTTTATTATGATTTATTTCATAATAAAATGAATGCTTTTGTCACAAAAATTGTAATACCCGGCTATTCCCGGCATCGGAATTTTTGCTTTTCGGCGGAATCTCGGATGTCGGAACCCTCTAAAAGGGTAAAATCATGTTTTTATAAAATCTTTTTACATGTTTTATGCTTTGAATAAAGAAAGAAATTGAGTTTTCAAAGAAAAGACCAAGGATGGAAAAGTCAGGTTCGGCCGCCGAACGTTGGTGACTTGCAGAAGCTCTTTTGGCCTCCGAAGGTGGCCGCCGAATGTTGGTAACTTACGGAAGCTCTTTTGGCCTCCGAAGGTGATCTGGCCAGCCACCTATAAAAGGCCCCTTGTCCGAAAATGGGCAAGTTTTCTCTCTCTATTTTCGGGCAAAGGTGAGATTTCGCCCTCCTTTGGTTGATTTTGAGTTTTTCCTTCAATCTCTTCAAGTTTTAACAAGTTTTAACTTGGTTTTGAAGATTTTTGAGCTAAGAACGAAGTTTTGAAGCTTGGAGACCCCGGAGCACGATTTCTCACAATCTCCGAGTCCGGATCGCTTCTCCTCTCGATCTTCAAGAGGTAAGCATAGATCCTACCCTTCTTTTATGTTTTATGAAAGTTTTGAGGGGTTTTAGAGAGCTTGGATGCATGTTTAGAGTAGTTGTAAAATGTTAGGGTTTATGTGAGTTAAATGATGAAATGTATGTTTAATGTATGTTAAATGTTGATGTTGTTGGGGTATAGGTTAGTTTTAAGCCCCTAAATGCTTGGGGATGTATTTATGCATGATTTTGAGTGGTTTGGTTTGAGTTTAGAGGTTTTAGTTGGCTGGATGCATGTTTGTGGCTTGGGTTTTGCCCTTCTGGAGGACCTAGGTTCGGCTGCCGAAGCCATGTTCGGCCGTCGAACCTGCCTGTGGAGGCAGTTTGGCTGCCTAAACTCGCCCCCGAAAGTTTGGACTTTCAGCTCTGGAGGAGAGTTTCGGCCGCCGAACCTACCGCCGAAGGTTGGTGACTTTCGACTCTAGACAGACTTTCGGCCGCGGAACCCTGCCCCTGAAAGTGCCTAACTTTCGGCTCTAGAGGGACTTTCGGCCGCTGAACCTGCCGCCGAAAGTGCCCTATTCAGCTTTCCTTTGCATGTTTTCTATGAATATTTTATGATGTTTTAGGGGGTTTTTGAAGAGATGTTTAGAGTCATGTTAGTGTATGTTTGATCCCTCATTTGAGTCCACATGTGTAGGTTCGGACCCGAGAAACCGAAGACCCCAGCAGTGAGATAGCTGCTTCAAAGTCTTTTCAGAGTCAGCCTAAGGTGAGTAGAATGGATCTTTATGTTTCAAAGTAATTAAATTTTGAGCATGTTCATGCATCACGAATGCCATGAGATATATTAGGTTGCTTGCATTAGAATTCACGAATATGTTGCATTGCATAATATGATGTTGTTGTGGATGGATATTAGATGACCCATTAGCCCTTGATATGGCATGATGATGACGATACTGTATGGAAGTCCAGAGACCCATTCTACGTCCTGGCATAATGTAAGGGAAAGTCCAGAAGACCCATTCTACATCCTGGCACATTGGAATGTTATGATATGTTATGTTTAAAGGAAAGACCAGAGACCCATTCTACGTCCTGGCACTGTTGGATTATGTAGAGGGCTATTGGTGACAAGTCCATCCTTGATGTGAATTATTTGTGATGTGATGCATTCCATGAAAGCATATGTTTTAATATATTGTTTTACTATTCTGCTCACTGGGCTCTAGTAGCTCACCCCTTTCCCTTAACCCCCAGGCTTGCAGGTTTAGGATAGATCGGGAGGTCAGCAAGAGTAAAGGCATAGTGTATGTAATAGTTAGTTGTGGACATGAAAGATAATGTAATGTAAAGTATTGTGTAATAATGTTATGAGGTTTAGTATTGTGCTTGGCCCTAATGTAATGTTAATCCCCTTTTGTACATGATCATTATGAAATATTTTAATGTTAAGAAATATTAAACCAAGCTTGATGTTTAATATGTTGCCCCACTAGAGCATTTGATGAGGGCTTTAGTGTGGGGTTTTATGTTTATAGTTATGGTGCATGCACAGGTCAATCTTGGTACATGAAAAAGTTTAAAGTTTTATGTAAATGTATGATCATGTATGGGATTTATCAGGTATGATACGTTGTATGTTAGGCTTGCTACGGGTCCCGGCGATCTTAAGTCGATCTGGATCCTAGTGCCGGTAGCGGTTCGGTTTTCGGGTCGTTACAAATTGGTATCAGAGCCCTAGGTTCACATGGTCGGACCTAGAGAGTGTCAGGCTCATAGAGGTTCTAGAAGGGCAAGCACAATAGGAAAATCATGTCCACTAGGATAGGATGTAGAGTCCTGTCTTGAATGATGATGTGAAATGCCATGATTTTTGTTGCATTGCATAGTTATTTGTTGCATTGCATAGTTATTTGTTGATGTGGATGAATGCTGAATGATCCAATAGTCTCTGAGAGAAGTCCAGGAGCCTTTGACTATGCCCTGGCAGGTACAGAGAAGTCCAAGAGCCTTTGACTACGCCCTGGCAGGTATATAGTAAAGTCCAGGAGCCTTTGACTACGCCCTGGCAATGGTAAGTACAGAGGTGTTATATACACATATAGATATATGACAGGAAGACCAGGTGCTTGATTCTACGCCCTGGCACGGCAGAGTTACCGGGACTATGTGTTGACAAGTTTACCCTTGATGTGGATTGTCTGTGATATGGTGCATTCCATGAGATCATATTTTAATGAGATGTTTTACTGTTCTACTCACTGGGCTATAGAGCTCATCCCACTCCCTTAACCCCAGTTTTGCAGGTTCAGTATACAGTATACAGAGGAGCTCCACAGAGTACAGAAAGAGTAAAGAGATTTGTAATAGCTTAGAGTGGACATGTAATATTAAAGAGATGTAATAGTTGTGTATAAAGTTAGCAATGTGCTTGACTTAGTGATGTTTGTTATGTACATGATCTGTATATGTATATATGTTTTACTGTATGTGAAAAACCAGGCTTAACAGGTATGAGTTAACCCATCTAGAGCAAGCTCTAGTCAGGGGTACAGAGTACAGAGTACAGAGTACAGAGTATAGAGTACAGAGTACAGAGTACAGAGTACAGAGTACAGAGATAGTGCATGCACAGGTTAAGCCTTGGTGCAGAAAAGCGTTTTTATTTTCACAGAAAATGTATGATCATGTATGAGATTTACAGGTACACAGAGATTATAGCAGGCTTGCTACGGGTTCTGGCGGCCTTAAGCCGACCTGAATCCTAGCGCCGGTGACGGTCCATTTTGGGGTCGTTACAGAAATGATCCATACGGTTTGATTTTGGTTCAGAACAGAACCGTTAGTTGGAGAGAAATGCCTAAAAGCATCATCGAATTCAATTGCCTCAATCCCAATTCTATATTTCCAGTATCCAACAATAATCTCAAATATAATCAAATATAATCTAAATCATAACAATCAATAATCCCAAATTATCATTACCCAATTTTATAAGAAATTCTTGACAAATATCAATCAACAGTAATTCAATACCTCAACACACAAATTGACAATAAGCCATTCACATAAACAGGTTCAATAGAAAAAAATGAATAAGACAATTATATGTGTTTCTCTCTGATGATAAATAAAAGCAAGAATCATTTGGATCCCAGTCCCCAAATTGAATCAGAAACTCAACATCCAAACAAAGGAAAAAGCAAATCACAAAGGCAGCACCTGAATAATCACCAGATCTGGAACAGTCTTCACACCATCAAAAATATCTTATCGCACCATTAAGAATCGCTATCACACCACTTTGAATCACTGCTGCAGGAGACAAGAATCACCTTGCCACTGCACCATCACAAATTGCCTTTGCATGTGGATTTATGGGTTGTTTTATTGGAGGATTTGTTGGGTCTATCACATTTGTGGGGAAAAAAGGGGAAGAAGAATGAGATGTAAAGAGAGAAAAGGGTCCACGAGATTGTGACTATAGGGAAGAAGGGGGAAGAAGAAGGAGATAAAAAGAGAGAAGTGGTCATACAAATATAGTTGTGAGGAAGAAGAAGGAGGAGAAGAAGTGATGAAATAAAGAATGATTAGTTTGAAGGAAAGTAGAGGATTGGGCTAATGGAGATAGAAGATTGAATGATGGTGGGTGAGAGTGAGAATACGAGTTATATTTAAATGCCTATACCAAAACGACATAGTATGGATTTTGATTCAATTTGCTTTTTCTTTGATTTTATAAAAATAAACTGAACTTATATATATATATATATATATAGAGAGAGAGAGAGAAGAATAATGAAGGAGCGATTAAGGGAGTAGAGCGAAAATATGCCAAAATAAAGCTTAATCCAGTTTGTTCTACTATCTTTGTGGAAAAAACAAGTCCATTTATCTATATGTTTAACCTTTTCATTTAGTCGTGGCAACAGTTCCACAATTTTATCCATCAGTTTTCGCTCTTCCATTAATAGTAGCTAGCTTATAAATTGCCTTCACTCCATTATGCTTTCTATCCAACAACTTCATTTGTTTGAAGGTAACTAACCTAATATATAATCACATCTAAGGATCAATTTTTGCATTATATCATAGGTCACTTAATGTTGCTAAGATGATTGTTGAGAAAATAAGAATATGATTTGAATGAGTGCTAATCAATTCATCAGTTTGCAAATATAAGAATTCTAAATATTTCTTTCTAATTAATAATATCAATCACTTTTTATTAAGATTCAATAAGAACAAAATGAGCACATATCTTAAGGCAATTGAACTTGCCTTTAAATAATTCTCCAAAAAGTATAATTTTTTTCCAAAAAGTATAATTTTTTCCCAAAAATAATGAATCAAATATGTAACTTTTAATCTTTGCTTATTGATTCTCATATTAAATTATTTCAAAATAAATAAAAAAAATCATAGAGCTACATTTTTTAATACAATTACTCACTAATTCATCAACTTCTCCAAAATAAACAAACACATAAAATTTATTAGGAGTAATTTCAGTAGAAACAAATGCATGACAATTAAAGGAGAGCGATACCTTGTAGAATATCAAACCACCTGATTTATTGATAATGTATAAACTATATATTGTTCCTATTTCCAGTCACTTCCTTAAAATTTAAACTGAAAGAAGAAGAAATAGATTTCAAAAAACCTAACGATGATAAAAATGTTTACGATAGAATATCAAGAAGTCAACCACTCACCTCCTAGGTAAAAATCTTATGAAGATGATCTTTTCTCTCCACTCTCACATCTTATGATCGGTGCCTTCAAGTTTAAGCTGATTTGTATAATCACTTCAGAATTCCCCATGTCCTACAGGTGGTAAATCATAATGTAGAGGTTGATTTTAAGATTCCAACTATAGCTTAACATTCTTATAATCTTTTTGAAATTTCAAACACCTAGCCATCTTAGCTCAGTGGTAGAGCGCATGGCTTTTAACCATGTGGTCGTGGGTTCGATCCCCACAGATGGCGACATTAAGCCTGTGTAAATACACAATTATTACATAACTTATTGTATACACCATAATATATATTATCATACAATAAAAAAAAACAATTCATAGAAACATCCACCATAAAAATAGATAGAAAATTTTTTTTCAATTTTTTATAACATTTATTATAACTAATCATTTAAAATTTTTTTGTGATAATATTATATACACCACAAATAAGTTTTCCTTTTATTACAATTTATTTCTTAATAAAATAATTTTTTCGTCAAAAAATATTTGGGCCAAAATTTAGGAGGAAAATCCAATCTCAATATATTCTGTGACAAATATTTATAATTTATCATTAAATATATAGATGACGAACTAAATATATTATAAGAACATAATTATATAATGTCACTAAAAGTTATTTCACATGATAACAAATCATTTTTGTCATAATATGTAGCTTTTTAATGACAAATCTTATATTTTCAAAAGATAATTTGTCACAACATATCAAATTTGTGACGTATTTATAATTTATAATTTTATATAATTTTTAAGTGAAAAATATTGTAATTGTTAGACTCCATTTTGTACACAATAATATATATTGTCACAAATTTTTTCATCACTAAAATTTTATATCTTTAAAATTGGTGAGAAATAATTGCATGCAAAATAGTTAATGATAAATTTTATCACTATTAGAATTCAGATTGACATACTATATTGTCACATAATAAAAATAATGTCACTGAAATATTTCTACCATCAAAGATAGAAAAATTTTTTTCTTCAAATTTTTTGATAATATTTATTATAACTCATCATTTAAAATTTTTTACTTACAATATCATATACGTTACAATAAGTATTTTTTTATTATGATTTATTTCATAATAAAATGAATGCTTTTGTCACAAAAATTGTAATACCCGGCTATTCCCGGCATCGGAATTTCTGCTTTTCGGCGGAATCTCGGATGTCGGAACCCTCTAAAAGGGTAAAATCATGTTTTTATAAAATCTTTTTACATGTTTTATGCTTTGAATAAAGAAAGAAATTGAGTTTTCAAAGAAAAGACCAAGGATGGAAAAGTCAGGTTCGGCCGCCGAACGTTGGTGACTTGCAGAAGCTCTTTTGGCCTCCGAAGGTGGCCGCCGAATGTTGGTAACTTACGGAAGCTCTTTTGGCCTCCGAAGGTGATCTGGCCAGCCACCTATAAAAGGCCCCTTGTCCGAAAATGGGCAAGTTTTCTCTCTCTATTTTCGGGCAAAGGTGAGATTTCGCCCTCCTTTGGTTGATTTTGAGTTTTTCCTTCAATCTCTTCAAGTTTTAACAAGTTTTAACTTGGTTTTGAAGATTTTTGAGCTAAGAACGAAGTTTTGAAGCTTGGAGACCCCGGAGCACGATTTCTCCCAATCTCCGAGTCCGGATCGCTTCTCCTCTCGATCTTCAAGAGGTAAGCATAGATCCTACCCTTCTTTTATGTTTTATGAAAGTTTTGAGGGGTTTTAGAGAGCTTGGATGCATGTTTAGAGTAGTTGTAAAATGTTAGGGTTTATGTGAGTTAAATGATGAAATGTATGTTTAATGTATGTTAAATGTTGATGTTGTTGGGGTATAGGTTAGTTTTAAGCCCCTAAATGCTTGAGGATGTATTTATGCATGATTTTGAGTGGTTTGGTTTGAGTTTAGAGGTTTTGGGTGGCTGGATGCATGTTTGTGGCTTGGGTTTTGCCCTTCTGGAGGACCTAGGTTTGGCTGCCGAAGCCATGTTCGGCCGTCGAACCTGCCTGTGGAGGCAGTTTGGCTGCCTAAACTCGCCCCCGAAAGTTTGGACTTTCAGCTCTGGAGGAGAGTTTCGGCCGCCGAACCTACCGCCGAAGGTTGGTGACTTTCGACTCTAGACAGACTTTCGGCCGCGGAACCCTGCCCCTGAAAGTGCCTAACTTTCGGCTCTAGAGGGACTTTCGGCCGCTGAACCTGCCGCCGAAAGTGCCCTATTCAGCTTTCCTTTGCATGTTTTCTATGAATATTTTATGATGTTTTAGGGGGTTTTTGAAGAGATGTTTAGAGTCATGTTAGTGTATGTTTGATCCCTCATTTGAGTCCACATGTGTAGGTTCGGACCCGAGAAACCGAAGACCCCAGCAGTGAGATAGCTGCTTCAAAGTCTTTTCAGAGTCAGCCTAAGGTGAGTAGAATGGATCTTTATGTTTCAAAGTAATTAAATTTTGAGCATGTTCATGCATCACGAATGCCATGAGATATATTAGGTTGCTTGCATTAGAATTCACGAATATGTTGCATTGCATAATATGATGTTGTTGTGGATGGATATTAGATGACCCATTAGCCCTTGATATGGCATGATGATGACGATACTGTATGGAAGTCCAGAGACCCATTCTACGTCCTGGCATAATGTAAGGGAAAGTCCAGAAGACCCATTCTACATCCTGGCACATTGGAATGTTATGATATGTTATGTTTAAAGGAAAGACCAGAGACCCATTCTACGTCCTGGCACTGTTGGATTATGTAGAGGGCTATTGGTGACAAGTCCATCCTTGATGTGAATTATTTGTGATGTGATGCATTCCATGAAAGCATATGTTTTAATATATTGTTTTACTATTCTGCTCACTGGGCTCTAGTAGCTCACCCCTTTCCCTTAACCCCCAGGCTTGCAGGTTTAGGATAGATCGGGAGGTCAGCAAGAGTAAAGGCATAGTGTATGTAATAGTTAGTTGTGGACATGAAAGATAATGTAATGTAAAGTATTGTGTAATAATGTTATGAGGTTTAGTATTGTGCTTGGCCCTAATGTAATGTTAATCCCCTTTTGTACATGATCATTATGAAATATTTTAATGTTAAGAAATATTAAACCAAGCTTGATGTTTAATATGTTGCCCCACTAGAGCATTTGATGAGGGCTTTAGTGTGGGGTTTTATGTTTATAGTTATGGTGCATGCACAGGTCAATCTTGGTACATGAAAAAGTTTAAAGTTTTATGTAAATGTATGATCATGTATGGGATTTATCAGGTATGATACGTTGTATGTTAGGCTTGCTACGGGTCCCGGCGATCTTAAGTCGATCTGGATCCTAGTGCCGGTAGCGGTTCGGTTTTCGGGTTGTTACAAATTGGTATCAGAGCCCTAGGTTCACATGGTCGGACCTAGAGAGTGTCAGGCTCATAGAGGTTCTAGAAGGGCAAGCACAATAGGAAAATCATGTCCACTAGGATAGGATGTAGAGTCCTGTCTTGAATGATGATGTGAAATGCCATGATTTTTGCATGTGCATTAATGCTGTGCTATGTATGTGATGCGGGTTCATGTGTTTCCACATGAACCATATGATGCTGATGTTTTTTATATGTGTTGTTTTTCAGTAATCAGAATACAAAGCACTCGTCGATCTGCGGGATCAACTAGAGTTCCACCCGTGAAGGAAGGTATGGATACCTTTCCCCCTGCTCTGCCGAGAGCACAGTCGTGTAGAGTCAGTAGACAGGAAACATCAAGGGACCCTAGAAGGTCTTTTGATGTAATCAGAGGAGAAATGGATGCAAGAAGGAGGTATGCAGATGTGAGAGAAGTAGAGATGGATGTTCAGAGAAGAGATGAAAGCTTGGGAGTAGATGTGCCAGAAGAGAGTATAGGGGAGTCGCCAGAAGGCGCTCAGGCCTCGGGTTCCATAACCCCGGGTACAGGGGGAATTGATCCCTCATCTCTGAGTGCAGCCCCCACAAGAAGTAAAAAGTGGGGCAGAACCAGAAGGAAGAAGAAGAATAGGTTTTGGACTAGGTTGAAGTCTAGTCTGGTTTTTGGTGGTGGCTCAAGCTCTGGCTAAGACAGTTTAAGATGCATGAGATGTGGGAAGCCACACAAGGGAGTCTGTCGGTATGGGACAACAGCATGTTACAGATGCGGACAGGAGGGGCACATGGCACGTGAGTGTCCCACTGCGCCTTGGTTGGCACAGTCCCAGCAGATAGCTTCAGGTAGTGTGGATCAGCCAGTAGCTCCAGCCACAGCGTAGGGCAGTGGTCGAGGCAGAGGGAGAGGGTCAGCCTCTCCTTCCACAGGTTCCCGTAGGGAAGGTCTGTCAGTTCCAGTTCGGATCTTCACCCTGGCTCAGTAGGAGGCTAACACATCGAACTCGGTGGTGTCAGGTACACTCACTTTTGAATGTTCTGATGTGTATGCTCTTATGAACCCTGATGCTTTTCTCTTCCTTTTGTTGCTTCGAGAGCCGTAGAGAGGTTGGGTTTGATAGTCTCTAGGTTAAAGTGTCCCCTCTGGGTCAGTGGACCCAAGTGTGATCCATCAGTGGCAGAGTCAGTCTGCCGGTACAGTCCAGTGTTTGTTGAGAGTAGATGCCTTCCAGCCGACCTTATGGTTCTAGATTTAACTAATTTTGATGTCATTCTAGGGATGGATTGGCTATCTGCTCATGGCGCTACCTTGGACTGCAGAGACAAGGTAGTCAGGTTCAGAGATCAAGATGGGTCAGAGGTTGTCTTCAGAGGAGACAGGAGGGGTATGCCTAGAGGTCTGATATCAGCCCTACAGGCTCGTAAGTTGCTCAGGAGAGGTTGTCAGGGGTTTCTAGCTCATGTGAGAGAGCTTGATAGTCAAGTTAGGGAGCTCGCCTCAGTGCCCGTGGTCAGAGAGTTTCCAGACATCTTCCCAGACGAGCTTTCAGGACTACCACCTGCTAGGGAGATAGAGTTTGAAATAGAATTGATGCCTGGAACCAGACCAATCTCTATCCCTCCCTACAGGATGGCACCTGCAGAGTTGAAGGAGCTAAAAGAGCAGTTGCAAGAGTTGGTAGACAAGGGTTTCATCCGACCGAGTACCTCACCTTGGGGTGCTCTAATGCTGTTTGTAAGGAAGAAGGATGGATCCTTGAGACTTTGTATCGACTACAGGCAGTTGAACAAAGTCACTACCAAGAATAAGTATCCGTTACCTAAGATCGACGATCTATTTGACCAGCTAGCAGGAGCAGGTTGTTTCTCCAAGATAGATCTGAGATCCGGGTACCACCAGCTGAGAATCAGGAAAAAAGATGTGCTGAAGACGACATTCAGGACCAGATATAGGCATTATGAGCTTCTAGTAATGCCGTTTGGGCTAACCAATATCCCTGCAGCATTCATGGATCTCATGAACAGAGTGTTTAGCCAGTATCTGGATCACTTTGTTATTATCTTCATAGATGATATCTTAGTGTATTCCAGAAATGCAGAGGAGCATGCCCATCATCTGCGGTTAGTTTTGCAGACCCTGAGGGAGCATGGCTTATATGCCAAGTTCTCCAAGTGGGAATTCTGGTTGAGGAGCATCTCATTCTTGGGGCATGTTGTATCAGAAAACGGAATTGAAGTGGACCCCAAGAAGGTAGAAGCTGTAGCTAACTGGCCCAGACCCACTACAATAACAGAGATCAAGAGCTTTTTGGGTTTGGCAGGTTACTACAGGAGCTTCATTCAGGACTTCTCTAAAATTGCCGCTCCTATGACCATATTAACCAAGAAGAATAAGAGGTTTGTGTGGTCTGATTAGTGCGAGGAAAGTTTTGAAGAGCTGAAGAAAAGGTTGACGTCAGCACCGGTGTTAGCTCTGCCTACCAGTAATGAAGACTTCACAGTGTTTTGTGATGCGTCCCGTGTGGGACTGGGTTGTGTGTTGATGCAAAATGAGAGGGTAATTGCTTATGCTTCTAGGCAGCTGAAGAAGCATGAGTTCAATTACCCTACACATGACCTAGAGATGGCAGCTGTGATCTTTGCACTCAAGATGTGGAGGCATTACCTTTATGGGGTTAAATGTGAAATCTTCACAGATCATAAAAGCCTGCAGTACATCTTGAGTTAAAGAGAGCTGAACCTAAGGCAGAGAAGATGGGTAGAACTGCTTAGTGACTATGATTGCAAAATTCAGTACCATCCGGGTAAGGCAAATGTTGTGGCAGATGCCCTAAGCTGGAAATCACTTGGCAGTCTATCCCATATCTCAGCAGAGAGGAGACCGGTGGTGAGGGAATGCTATAAGCTCATTGATGAAGGGTTGCAGTTGGAGTTGTCTGGTACAGGCGCTTTAATAGCCCAGATGAGAGTAACACCTGGGTTTCTAGAGCAGATGGCTCAAAAACAGCATGAGGACCCCGAGTTGGTAAAGATAGCAAGAGCAGTCTAGGTAGGCAAGAATGAAGAGTTCAGATTTGACAACAAGGGGATTCTCCGCTATGGGAATAGGTTATGTGTACCAGATGACGTGAGTCTAAAGGGAGACATTATGAGGGAAGCTCATAATGCCAGGTACAATGTTCACCCTGGAGCCACCAAGATGTATCAATATCTGAAAAGAGTTTATTGGTGGCCAGTTATGAAGAGAGAAGTGGCACAGTTTGTGTCCGCCTGTGAGGTTTGTCAGAGGGTGAAGCTGGAACATCAGAAGCCGGCTGGAATGCTTAACCCACTGCCGATTCCAGAGTGGAAATGGAGAATATAGCTATGGATTTTGTGGTGGGGTTACTGGCAGTGTCCAACAGTTTGGACTCCATATGGGTGATTGTGGACAGACTGACCAAATTTGCTCACTTCATCCCTGTCAGGAGTGGCTATTCTGTGGACAAATTGGCGCAGATATATGTTGAGGAAGTTGTCAGGCTGCTTAGGGCTCCCGTTTCAATAGTGTCAGATAGGGGATCCCAGTTCACCTCCAGGTTTTGGCGGAGTCTGCAGAATGCTATGGGTACCAGGCTGGATTTTAGCACGGCTTTCCATCCGCAGACTGACGGGCAGTCAGAGAGAACCATCTAGACAATTGAAGATATGCTCAGGATGTGTGTGCTAGATTTTGGAGGTTCTTGGAGGCAGCATCAACCCTTGGTGGAGTTTGCCTACAATAACAGCTATCATGCTAGCATAGGGATGGCTCCATATGAAGCTTTGTAGGGAAGGAAGTGCAGGTCACCTGTCTACTGGGAAGAAGTTGGAGAAAGGGCCTTGGCAGGGCCTGAGTTAGTAGAGATCACCAGCAGAGTAGTGCCCATTATCAGGGAAAAGATCAGAACTGTTGTGAGCAGGCAAAACAGTTATGCAGATGTCCGCAGGAAGCATGTAGAGTTTCAGGAGGGAGATATGGTGTTGCTCAAGGTGTCTCCTATGAAAGGGGTGATTCATTTTGGGAAGAAAGGTAAGCTAGTTCCACGGTACATCAGACCCTTTGAGATCTTGCAAAAGATTAGGAATGTATCGTACAAGTTAGACTTACCTGCTTCAATGGAAAGAATCCATCCGGTTTTTCATGTTTCTATGTTACGAAAGTTCGTGTCAGATCCGAGCAAGGTTATTATTGAGCCTGATGTGGAGATTCTAGGAGGTCTCACCTATGTTGAGCAGCCAGTGCGTATCCTAGACACGCAGATCGGAAAGTTGAGGAACAAGGAAATCCCGATGGTGAAAGTCCTTTGGAATCACCACAATGTAGAAGAATGTACCTGGGAGACACGGGAGTCCATGCTCCAGCAATACCCTTATCTCTTTTAAGGTGAGAGTTGTTGTTTTATGTGCTTCTTTGTTGTTTTTATGTGTGTTATGTCATGCTATGCTTGTTTGATAAACATTCGGGGACGAATGTTCTTAAGGGGGGGGAGAATGTAATACCTAGCTAGACCCTGGCATCGGAATTCCTGCTTTCTGGCGGAATCTCGGATGTCAGAACCCTCTAGAAGGGTAAAATCATGTTTTTATAAAATGTTTTTACATGTTTTATGCTTTGAATAAAGAAAGAAATTGAGTTTTAAAAGAAAAGACCAAGGTTGGAAAAGCCAGGTTCGGCCGCCGAACGTTGGTAACTTGCGGAAGCTCTTTTGGCCTCCGAAGGTGGTCTGGCCAGCCACCTATAAAAGGCCCCTTGTTCGAAAATGAGCGAGTTTTCTCTCTTTATTTTCAGGCAAAGGTGAGATTTTGCCCTCCTTTGGTTGATTTTGAGTTTTTCCTTCAATCTCTTCAAGTTTTAACAAGTTTTAACTTGATTTTGAAGATTTTTGAGCTAAGAACGAAGTTTTGAAGCTTGGAGACCCCAGAGCACGATTTCTCCCAATCTCCGAGTCCAGATCGCTTCTCCTCTCGATCTTCAAGAGGTAAGCGTAGATCCTACCATTCTTTTATGTTTTATGAAAGTTTTGAGAAGTTTTAGAGAGTTTGGATGCATGTTTAGAGTAGTTGTAAAATGTTAGGGTTTATGTGAGTTAAATGATGAAATGTATGTTTAATGTATACTAAATGTTGATGTTGTTGGGGTATAGGTTAGTTTTAAGCCCCTAAATGCTTGAGGATGTGTTTATGCATGATTTTGAGTGGTTTGGTTTGAGTTTAGAGGTTTTGGGTGGCTGGATGCATGTTTGTGGCTTGGGTTCTGCCCTTCTGGAGGACCCAAGTTCGGTTGCCGAAGCCATGTTCGGCCGCCGAACCTGCCTATGGAGGCAGTTTGGCCACCTAAACTCGCCCCCAAAAGTTTGGACTTTCGGCTCTGGAGGAGAGTTTCAGCCGCCGAACCTGCCGCCGAAGGTTGGTGACTTTCGGCTCTAAACAGACTTTCGGCCGCCGAACCCTGCCCCCGAAAGTGCCTGACTTTCGGCTCTAGAGGGACTTTCGGCCGCCGAATCTCTTGCCGAAAGTGCCCTATTCAGCCTTCCTTTGCATGTTTTCTATGAATGTTTTATGATGTTTTAGGGGTTTTTGGGGAGATGTTTAGAGTCATGTTAGTGTATGTTTGGTCCCTCATTTGAGTCCACCTGTATAGGTTAGGACCCGAGGAACCGAGGACCCCAGCAGTGAGATAGCTGCTTCAAAGTCTTTTTAGAGTCAGCCTGAGGTGAGTAGAATGGATCTTTATGTTTCAAAGTAATTAAATTTTGAGCATGTTCATGCATCTTGAATGCCATGAGATATATTAGGTTGCTTGCATTAGAATTCACGAATATGTTGCATTGCATAATATGATGTTGTTGTGGATGGATATTGGATGACCCATTAGCCCTTGATATGGCATGATGATGACGATACGGTATGGAAGTCCAGAGACCCATTCTACGTCCTGGCATAATGTAAGAGAAAGTCCAGAAGACCCATTCTATGTCCTGGCACATTGAAATGTTATAATATGTTATGTTTAAGGGAAAGACCAGAGACCCATTCTACGTCCTGGCACTGTTGAATTATGCAGAGGGCTATTGGTGACAAGTCCATCCTTGATGTGAATTGTTTGTGATGTGACGCATTCCATGAAAGCATATGTTTTAATATATTGTTTTACTATTCTGCTCACTGGGCTCTAGTAGCTCACCCCTTTCCCTTAACCCCCAGGCTTGCTGGTTCAGGATAGATCGGGAGGTCAGCAAGAGTAAAGGCATAGTGTATGTAATAGTTAGTTGTGGACATGAAAGATAATGTAATGTAAAGTATTGTGTAATTGTAACAGCCCGAAAATCGAACTGCTACCGGCACTAAGATCCAAATCGACTTAAGGTCGCCGGGACCCGTAGTAAGCCTGCTATACTGTCTGTGTACCTGTAAAATCCCATACATGATCATACATTTTTTGTCAAATCATTAAAACTTTTCTTTCCTCCAGGGCTTAACCTGTGCATGCACTCTTTCTGATCTATGAACTCATAATGTTAAGTCTGGTCATAACAATAAACGAAAACATGCATAAACTGATCATGTGTATACACAAAGGGATTACACCTCTTATAAGTCAAGCACAAATCTATACACTGTACACTATCTCTTTACATACATGTCCACACTAGCTATTACAGTACTCTTCTTCTTCCATACCCTGCTGGACTTCCTCTGGACTCTGAACCTGCACAACTGGGTTTAGGGGAGAGGGATGAGCTATACAAGCCCAATGAGTAGAACTAGAAAACATGGTATGAAAACATGATCTCATGAAATGCATCACAGCACAGACATTTCATCTCAAGGACAGACATGACCACCAAAATTCCCACTGGGAGGATGCCTGGCCTAGCCAGGTCTTACAACCTCAATTTGCCTGGCCCGGCCAGGTCTTACAAACTCTGCTCGCCTGGCCCGGCCAGGTCTTACGATAATCTGCTGCCTGGCCTAGCCAGGTCTTACCTACAGAAGGCTGCCTGGCCCGGCCAAGCCTTACACAGAGCTAGGGCTATTGGGGTCGCCTTGGTCCATTCATCTCATTATATACATCGTATTATGCAATGCAATGCGCCATATTCGTGAAACTAGTGCAGTCAACCTACTAGAATCATCATGATGCATGAAGTATGCTATAAGCCTTGGAAAATGTAGCAGTTCCACTCACCTTTGGTAGACTCTGAACTAACTCTGCAGATTACTGCTGACTTCCCTGATTCCTCTAGTCCGTACCTACACAGGTGGACTCAAATGAGGGACCAAACCTAGTCAAGAACATTCCTAAGCAACTCCCCAAAAGCCCTCTCAAAGATCCTTAAACAATCACAGAAAACATGCAAAAGAAGGCTGGACAGGGCACTTTCAGAGGCAGGTTCGGCGGCCGAAACCCCTCTCCCGAGACGAAACTCATGCATGTTCGGCGGCACCTTCGGCGGCCGAAGGTCTCGTCCAGAGACGAAACTCACATACTTTCGGCGGCCGAACTTCATCTTTCGGCGGCCGAACGCCCCTTTCTAACCGAAAGCCTAGCTTTCGGGGGCAACCTTTGGCAACCGAAACTGCCTCCACAAGGGGTTCGGTGGCCGAACCTTCCTTCGGCGGCCAAACCTGGTTTTGCCCGTTGGACAGAACCCTGCTCTGTTTCATGCAAACCTTTCCCCCCAACTTACCCAACATGCATATCAACTACTCCCAACTAGCACATACCATAAAACATGCATAAAAGGGCCTCAAACTCACTTCTAACCCCAAGAAACATATCAAACAACACTTAAACATGCTTAAACACAAAATCATGAAAAACCTCAACCAAAACCCTATTCATGCATACTATCCATACAACTCCCATAAAACCTTCAAAAATCAGTAAAAGAGGTTCTGGATCTGAACTTACCTCTTCCAAACACGAGATCAAGTGATCTTCACGTGGAGATATGGAGAAATCTCCTCACAACTCTCCAAACTTCAAAACGTGGTTCTTTTGCTCAAAACACTCAAAACCTTCAAAAACACATGAAAACTCTTCAAAACCTTACAAGATTTGAGCAAGATCATGAAAGTCAACTAGGGAGGGTGTTGGACTCACCTCTGGCTGAAGATGGAAGCAAAATATCATCCTTCCACCGACTTGGCGCCCTTTTATAGGTGGCTGGCCAGACCACCTTCGACGGCCAAACGTGAATCCGAAACCATGCAAGGTTCGGCGGCCGAAAGTCACCTTCGGCGGCCGAACTTGCCATTTTCTCCCTTGGCTCTTTTCTTTCAAAAACTCATTTTCCTTTATACGTAAAACCTTAAAACAAGGCAAAATACATAAGAAAACATATGTATTACCCTTCTCGAGGGTTCCGACACCCGAGATTCCATCGGTCTATAGGAATTCCGATGCCGGACTCAAGCCGGGTATTACATTCTCCCCCCTTTAAGAACATTCATCCCCGAATGTTCCTCAACAACTAAACACATAAACACATAGAAAACGAGAAAAAAATGAACCTTAAAACAGATATGGGTATTGCTGGAGCATGGACTCCCGAGTCTCCCAAGTGCACTCTTCTAGGTTGTGGTGGTTCCACAGAACTTTCACCATTGGTATTTCCTTGTTTCTCAGCTTTCTGATCTGAGTGTCTAAGATCCGCACTGGCTGCTCTACATAGGTGAGATCGCTTAAGATTTCCACCTCAAGCTCACTAAGAACCTTCTCTGGATCTGATACAAACTTCCTCAACATAGAAACATGGAATACCGGGTGAATTCTTTCCATCGATGCAGGTAAATCCAGCTTATACGACACAGGCCCGATCTTCTGCAAGATCTCAAAGGGACCTATGTACCGTGGAGCTAATTTACCCTTCTTTCCAAAGCGAACCACTCCCTTCATTTGAGACACCTTCAGCAATACCATATCCCCCTCCTGGAACTCTATCTGCTTCCTACGGATGTCTGCATAGCTTTTCTGTCTGCTTACAGCTGTTCTGATCCTCTCTCTGATGATAGGCACTAACTGGCTGGTAATCTCAACTAACTCTGGCCCTGCAAGAGCCTTCTCTCCTACCTCTTCCCAGCACACAGGTGTTCTGCACTTCCTCCCATACAGAGCTTCATAAGGAGCCATCCCTATGCTAGCATAATGGCTGTTATTGTAGGCAAACTCCACCAGAGGTAGATGCTGCCTCCAAGAACCGCCAAAGTCTAACACACACATTCTCAGCATATCTTCAATGGTCTGAATGGTCCTCTCTGACTGACCGTCTGTCTGTGGATGGAAAGCAGTGCTGAAATCCAATCTTGTGCCCATAGCAGCTTGCAGACTCTGCCAGAATCTGGAGGTGAACTGAGGTCCTTTATCTGATACAATCGACACTGGAACTCCATGCAACTTTACTATATCGTCAACATACACCTGCGCTAGCTTGTCCACAGAATAGTTACTCCTGACTGGAATGAAGTGGGCAGATTTAGTGAGTCTATCCACAATCACCCATATGGAGTCTAGTCTATTAGACGTCGCCGGTAACCCCACTACAAAATCCATAGCTGTGTTCTCCCATTTCCACTTTGGAATCGGCAGTGGGTTAAGCATTCCAGCCGGCTTCTGGTGCTCGAGCTTCACCCTTTGACACGTCTCGCAGGCTGACACATACTGTGCCACTTCTCTTTTCATTGCTGGCCACCAATATACCTTTCTCAGATCCTGATACATTTTGGTGGCTCCAGGGTGAATACTATACCTCGCACTATGAGCTTCCCTCATAATGTCTTCCTTCAAACCGCTATCATCTGGTACACATAATCTCTTACCATGACGAAGAATTCCCTCACTGTCAAATCTGAACTCTGCACTGTTACCAGACTGAACAGTCCTGGCAATCTTTACTAACTCAGGGTCCTCGTGCTGTTTCAGAGCCACTTGCTCTAGAAACACAGGTGTAACTCTCATCTGTGCAATTAAAGCACCTGTACCAGATAACTGCAACTGTAGCCCTTCATCCATGAGCCTGTAGAAGTCCCTTCACCACCGGCCTTCTTTCTACTGTGATGTGGGATAAACTGCCAAGTGACTTCCGGCTTAAGGCATCAGCTACAACATTAGCCTTACCCGGATGATACTGGATCTTGCAATCATAATCACTGAGCAATTCTACCCATCGTCTCTGCCTCAAGTTTAGCTCTCTCTGACTCAAGATGTGCTGTAAGCTCTTATGATCTGTGTAGATCTCACACTGTACCCCATAGAGGTAATGCCTCCACATTTTAAGTGCAAAGATAACAGCTTCCATCTCAAGATCGTGTGTCGGGTAGTTCAGCTCGTGCTTCTTTAGCTGTCTAGAAGCATAAGCTATCACTTGGTCATTCTGCATTAACACACAACCTAATCCCACTCGGGATGCATCACAGAAAACTGTGAAATCTTCATCACTGATTGGCAGAGCTAATACCGGTGCTGAAGTCAACCTTCTCTTCAACTCTTCAAAACTCTCATCACAATCCTCTGACCATACGAACTTCTGATTTTTTCTGGTCAGTCTGGTCATAGGAGCAGCTATCTTCGAGAAGTCCTGAACGAACCGCCGATAGTAGCCTGCCAAACCCAGAAAACTCTTGATCTCGGTCACGGTAGTGGGTGTAGGCCAGTTGGCTACTGCTTCTATCTTTTTGGGATCTACTGCTATACCTTTGTCTGATACTACATGACCTAAAAAGGAAATGCTCCTCAGCTAGAACTCACACTTAGAGAACTTGGCATACAAGCTATGCTCTCTCAAGGTCTGTAGCACTATCCGTAGATGCTGGACATGCTCCTCCGCATTCCTGGAGTACACCAAGATATCATCGATAAAGACGATCACAAAACGATCCAGGTACTCCTTGAAAACTCTGTTCATGAGATCCATGAATGCTGCAGGGGCGTTAGTCAACCCGAACGGCATTACTAGGAACTCATAATGCCCATATCTGGTCCTGAACGCAGTCTTGGATACATCTCCTTCCCTGATCTTCAACTGGTGGTATCCGGATCTCAGATCTATCTTCGAAAAACAACATGCTCCTGCCAGCTGGTCGAATAGATCATCGATCCTGGGTAAAGGATACTTATTCTTGGTAGTGACTTTGTTCAACTGCCTGTAGTCGACACAAAGTCTAAGAGGTCCATCCTTCTTTCTGACAAATAATACTGGAGCACCCTAGGGTGAGGTACTCGGGCGGATGAAACCTTTAGCTACAAAATCCTGTAACTGCTCTTTCAACTCTCTCAGCTCTGCTGGTGCCATCCTGTAGGGAGGAATAGAGATCGGTCTGGTACCAGGCATCAATTCGATCTCGAACTCTATTTCCCTATCAGGTGGTAGTCCTAGAAGCTCTTCAGGAAACACATTTGGGAACTCGCTAACCACTGGTACTGAGGATGGTTCCCTAACTTGCTTGTCTAGCTCTCTTACATGAGCTAGGAACCCCTGACAACCCTTCCTCAACAACCTACGAGCCTGGAGGGCTGATATCAAACCCTGTGGTGTCCCCCTCCTATCTCCTCTGAAGACACATTCTGACCCATCCTGGTCTATGAAAAGGACTACCTTGTCCCTGCAGTTCAAGGTAGCATTATATGTAGACAACCAATCCATCCCTAGGATGACATCAAAATCTGTCAACTCTAGAACCACAAGGTCAGCTGGAAGGTATCTACTCTCTATGCACACCGGACTGAACCGACAGACTGACTCTGCCAAAGATGGATCACATTTGGGTCCACGAACCCAAAGAGGACACTCTAACTCGGACACCATCAGACCCAACCTCTCTACGCCTCTAGAAGAAATGAAAGAGTGAGAAGCACCGGGGTCCATCAAAGCATACACCTCTGAACACCCAATGATGAGATTACCTGACACCACTGTGTTCGAAGTGTCTGCCTCCTGTTGCGTCATGGTGAAAATCCGTGCTGGAGCTGACGGACCTGCACCTCGGGAACCCATCCCTGATGAAGAGGCTGCCCCTCTTCCTCTACCTCTGCCACTGCTTGGTGGTCGGGCTGAAGCTACTGACTGTACGACACTTCCTGAGGTCATCTGCTGGGATGGTGGAACCAAAGTCGCGTGAGGACATTCCCGTGCATAATGTCCCTCCTGCCCACATCTATAGCAGGCTGTAGATCCCAACAAACAAGCTCCTTTGTGCGGTCTCCCACACCTAGTGCAAACTGGAATATCTGTGCCAACGCTGGAGCCGCTACTCATGCCTAGACCCGACTTAAGCCTGTTCCAGAACTTGCCTCTTTTTCCTCTGAGTTTATCCCATCTCTTCTTGCTCACACTCGCCGAACTCTGTGAGGAGGAACCTGGTTTAACACCAGAAAACTGTGCCTTTGGTTGCTTGACTACTCCCTGACTTATGGCACTGGCCTCCATCTTTCTAGCAGCATCCACAATGGAGTGAAAACTCTCCTTCTTCGCGTGGAGAATCAAGGAGAAATACCTGGGATGAAGCCTCGTGGCATATCTCTTTGCCTTCTTCTGATCCGTATCATACGCCTGACCCACGTATGGTAACAATTCCAGGAACTTATCTGTATACTCATCAACACTCATCTCCTCCGTCTGTCTCAACTGTTCGAACTCCACAACCTTTAGCTCCCTGGAACTGTCAGGGAAAGCCCACCCAGCAAATTCGTTGGCGAACTCTTCCCATGTCATGCTGTCCATTCTATGGTCCACATAATTCTTGAACCATTCTCTGGCTTTCTTGCACTTTAAAGTGAACCCTGCCATCTCAATGGCCCTGCTATCATCCGCTCCCAACTCACTTGTGATCATTCTGACCGCACTGAGATACTCAAAGGGATCATCTCTCGTGTTGAATTTAGGAGCATCCAACTTTAAGTACTCAGTCATCTTCACTTTGTTTCCCCCTGAAGAACTGGGTTGCTGTGCTTCCACAACAGGGGCTACTGGTTCAGGTGGTGGTGGTGGAGGTACTGTTTCTATGGCTTCAGGCGATGCTGAACTTGGATGAAAAGGTGGGGGTGGATACATGTGATATGGTGGATAAAAGGAAGGATAGGGCATATATGGCATGTAGGGTGGATATGGGGCAAAGCTGGAGTACTCCGACGTGCCTCCCATCGGATACCCTGGGCCCTGTGGAAAGGGTGGATAGCCAAACCCCGAGGCCTGTGCGCCTCCCTGAGACTCCCCCATACCTTCTTCCGACCTTCCTATACCCATACTTTCATCTCTACTCTAAGCCTCCTCCATAGCAACTCTAGCTTCTTCTGATCTTCCCCCTCTGCCTATTTCTCTTCTGCTCTCGTCAGAAGACCTTCTAGGGTCTCGTGACGTTCCTTCCCTGCTTGACCTCTGAGATCTTGCCCTTGGCAATGCAGGAGGATGAGCAGCTGTACCCTCACCTTCAGGTGGGACTCCAGTCAATCTCGCGGATCGACGAGTTCCTCGCATCTTAACTCTCTGGAAACAAACACATAACAGAGCACATAAACAACACATATAAAAGACTGCCCATGCATAAATCATGGCATAACACATCATCCTAGAGACAGGACTAACATCCTATCCTCGTGGACATGTTTTCCTATTGTGCTTGACCAACTAAACCTCTATGAGCCCAACTCTATCTCTATAGGTCCGACCATGTGAACCTAGGGCTCTGATACCAATCTGTAACAGCCCGAAAACCGAACTGCTACCGGCACTAGGATCCAGATCGACTTAAGGTCGCCGGGACCCGTAGTAAGCCTGCTATACTGTCTGTGTACCTGTAAAATCCCATACATGATCATACATTTTCTGTCAAATCATTAAAACTTTTCTTTCCTCCAGGGCTTAACCTGTGCATGCACTCTTTTTGATCTATGAACTCATAATGTTAAGCCTGGTCATAACAATAAACGAAAACATACATAAACTGATCATGTGTATACACAAAGGGATTACACCTCTTATAAGTCAAGCACAAATCTATACACTGTACACTATCTCTTTACATACATGTCCACACTAGCTATTACAGTACTCTTCTTCTTCCATACCCTGCTGGACTTCCTCTGGACTCTGAACCTGCACAACTGGGTTTAGGGGAGAGGGATGAGCTATACAAGCCCAATGAGTAGAACTAGAAAACATGGTATGAAAACATGATCTCATGAAATGCATCACAGCACAGACATTTCATCTCAAGGACAGACATGACCACCAAAATTCCCACTGGGAGGATGCCTGGCCTAGCCAGGTCTTACAACCTCAATTTGCCTGGCCCGGCCAGGTCTTACAAACTCTGCTCGCCTGGCCCGGCCAGGTCTTACGATAATCTGCTGCCTGGCCTAGCCAGGTCTTACCTACAGAAGGCTGCCTGGCCCGGCCAGGTCTTACACAGAGCTAGGGCTATTGGGGTCGCCTTGGTCCATCCATCTCATTATATACATCGTATTATGCAATGCAATGCGCCATATTCGTGAAACTAGTGCAGTCAACCTACTAGAATCATCATGATGCATGAAGTATGCTATAAGCCTTGGAAAATGTAGCAGTTCCACTCACCTTTGGTAGACTCTGAACTAACTCTGCAGATTACTGCTGACTTCCCTGATTCCTCTGGTCCGTACCTACACAGGTGGACTCAAATGAGGGACCAAACCTAGTCAAGAACATTCCTCAGCAACTCCCCAAAAGCCCTCTCAAAGATCCTAAAACAATCACAGAAAACATGCAAAAGAAGGCTGGACAGGGCACTTTCGGAGACAGGTTCGGCGGCCGAAACCCCTCTCCCGAGACGAAACTCATGCATGTTCGGCGGCACCTTCGGCGGCCGAAGGTCTCGTCCAGAGACGAAACTCACATACTTTCGGCGGCCGAACTTCATCTTTCGGCGGCCGAACTTCATCTTTCGGCGGCCGAACGCCCCTTTCTAACCGAAAGCCTAGCTTTCGGGGGCAACCTTTGGCAGCCGAAACTGCCTCCACAAGGGGTTCGGCGGCCGAACCTTCCTTCGGCGGCCGAACCTGGTTTTGCCCGTTGGACAGAACCCTGCTCTGTTTCATGCAAACCTTTCCCCCCAACTTACCCAACATGCATATCAACTACTCCCAACTAGCACATACCATAAAACATGCATAAAAGGGCCTCAAACTCACTTCTAACACCAAGAAACATATCAAACAACACTTAAACATGCTTAAACACAAAATCATGAAAAACCTCAACCAAAACCCTATTCATGCATACTATCCATACAACTCCCATAAAACCTTCAAAAATCAGTAAAAGAGGTTCTGGATCTGAACTTACCTCTTCCAAACACGAGATCAAGTGATCTTCACGTGGAGATATGGAGAAATCTCCTCACAACTCTCCAAACTTCAAAACGTGGTTCTTTTGCTCAAAACACTCAAAACCTTCAAAAACACATGAAAACTCTTCAAAACGTTACAAGATTTGAGCAAGATCATGAAAGTCAACTAGGGAGGGTGTTGGACTCACCTCTGGCTGAAGATGGAAGCAAAATATCATCCTTCCACCGACTTGGCGCCCTTTTATAGGTGGCTGGCCAGACCACCTTCGGCGGCCAAACGTGAATCTGAAACCATGCAAGGTTTGGCGGCCGAAAGTCACCTTCGGCGGCCGAACTTGCCATTTTCTCCCTTGGCTCTTTTCTTTCAAAAACTCATTTTCCTTTATACGTAAAACCTTAAAACAAGGCAAAATACATAAGAAAACATATGTATTACCCTTCTCGAGGGTTCCGACACCCGAGATTCCACCGGTCTATAGGAATTCCGATGCCGGACTCAAGCCGGGTATTACATTCTCTCCCCCTTAAGAACATTCGTCCCCGAATGTTCCTCAACAACTAAACACATAAACACATAGAAAACGAGAAAAAAATGAACCTTAAAACAGATATGGGTATTGCTGGAGCATGGACTCCCGAGTCTCCCAAGTGCACTCTTCTAGGTTGTGGTGGTTCCACAGAACTTTCACCATTGGAATTTCCTTGTTTCTCAGCTTTCTGATCTGAGTGTCTAAGATCCGCACTGGCTGCTCTACATAGGTGAGATCACTTAAGATTTCCACCTCAGGCTCACTAAGAACCTTCTCTGGATCTGATACAAACTTCCTCAACATAGAAACATGGAATACCGGGTGAATTCTTTCCATCGATGCAGGTAAATCCAGCTTATACGACACAGGCCCGATCTTCTGCAAGATCTCAAAGGGACCTATGTACCGTGGAGCTAATTTACCCTTCTTTCCAAAGCGAACCACTCCCTTCATTGGAGACACCTTCAGCAATACCATATCCCCTTCCTGGAACTCTATCTGCTTCCTACGGATGTCTGCATAGTTTTTCTGTCTGCTTACAGCTGTTCTGATCCTCTATCTGATGATAGGCACTAACTGGCTGGTAATCTCAACTAACTCTGGCCCTGCAAGAGCCTTCTCTCCTACCTCTTCCCAGCACACAGGTGTTCTGCACTTCCTCCCATACAGAGCTTCATAAGGAGCCATCCCTATGCTAGCATGATGGCTGTTATTGTAGGCAAACTCCACCAGAGGTAGATGCTGCCTCCAAGAACCGTCAAAGTCTAACACACACATTCTCAGCATATCTTCAATGGTCTGGATGGTCCTCTCTGACTGACCGTCTGTCTGTGGATGGAAAGCAGTGCTGAAATCCAATCTTGTGCCCATAGCAGCTTGCAGACTCCGCCAGAATCTGGAGGTGAACTGAGGTCCTCTATCTGATACAATCGACACTGGAACTCCATGCAACTTTACTATCTCGTCAACATACACCTGCACTAGCTTGTCCACAGAATAGTTACTCCTGAATGGAATGAATTGGGCAGATTTAGTGAGTCTATCCACAATCACCCATATGGAGTCTAGTCTGTTAGACGTCGCCGGTAACCCCACTACAAAATCCATAGCTATGTTCTCCCATTTCCACTCTGGAATCGGCAGTGGGTTAAGCATTCCAGCCGGCTTCTGGTGCTCGAGCTTCACCCTTTGACACGTCTCGCAGGCTGACACATACTGTGCCACTTCTCTTCTCATTGCTGGCCACCAATATACCTTTCTCAGATCCTGATACATTTTGGTGGCTCCAGGGTGAATACTATACCTCGCACTATGAGCTTCCCTCATAATGTCTTCCTTCAAACCGCTATCATCTGGTACACATAATCTCTTACCATGACGAAGAATTCCCTCACTGTCAAATCTGAACTCTGCACTGTTACCAGACTGAACAGTCCTGGCAATCTTTACTAACTCAGGGTCCTCGTGCTGTTTCAGAGCCACTTGCTCTAGAAACACAGGTATAACTCTCATCTGTGCAATTAAAGCACCTGTACTAGATAACTGCAACTGTAGCCCTTCATCCATGAGCCTGTAGAAGTCCTTCACCACCGGCCTTCTTTCTACTGTGATGTGGGATAAACTGCCAAGTGACTTCCGGCTTAAGGCATCAGCTACAATATTAGCCTTACCCGGATGATACTGGATCTTGCAATCATAATCACTGAGCAATTCTACCCATCGTCTCTGCCTCAAGTTTAGCTCTCTCTGACTCAAGATGTGCTGCAAGCTCTTATGATCTGTGTAGATCTCACACTGTACCCCATAGAGGTAATGCCTCCACATCTTAAGTGCAAAGATAACAGCTGCCATCTCAAGATTGTGTGTCGGGTAGTTCAGCTCGTGCTTCTTTAGCTGTCTAGAAGCATAAGCTATCACTTGGTCATTCTGCATTAACACACAACCTAATCCCACTCGGGATGCATCACAGAACACTGTGAAATCTTCATCACTGATTGGCAGAGCTAATACCGGTGCTGAAGTCAACCTTCTCTTCAACTCTTCAAAACTCTCATCACAATCCTTTGACCATACGAACTTCTAATTTTTTCTGGTCAGTCTGGTCATAGGAGCAGCTATCTTCGAGAAGTCCTGAACGAACCACCGATAGTAGCCTGCCAAACCCAGAAAACTCTTGATCTCAGTCACGGTAGTGGGTGTAGGCCAGTTGGCTACTGCTTCTACCTTTTTGGGATCTACTGCTATACCTTTGTCTGATACTACATGACCCAAAAAGGAAATGCTCCTCAGCCAGAACTCACACTTGGAGAACTTGGCATACAAGCTATGCTCTCTCAAGGTCTGTAGCACTATCCGTAGATGCTGGGCATGCTCCTCCACATTCCTGGAGTACACCAAGATATCATCGATAAAGACGATCACAAAACGATCCAGGTACTCCCTGAAAACTCTGTTCATGAGATCCATTGTAATACCCGGCTAGAATCCGGCACCGGAATTCCTGTTGTCTGGTGGAATCCGGGGTGTCGGAATTCTAAAAAGGGTAGGAGTTCTGGTTTCTATGTGGTATGATGTGTTTAAATGTTTTAAGGTTAAGGGAAGTGAGTGAGGTGTGAGTTGAAATGAACCAAGGCAGAGGAGCCAAGTTCGGCCGCCGAAGATGAGTTCGGCCGCCGAAAGTGCCCAAGGTTCGGCTTTCAAGTTTGGCCCCCGAATGTTGCATGGTCTTGCATGTGATTGGGCAGCCGACGATGAGTTGGCCAGCCAGCTTTTGGACATCCTTAGTCAGCATTGTGGACAGGTGTCATGTCCAACTTGTTGCCAGAAGCTTGGCCACGTCTCCTATGGTTTATTTGCTGCGTTTGAGCAGCTCATGCAGAGTGTTGCACAAGGGTTTGAATGGTTTGAAGCAAAAGCTAAGTTTGTGAGAGTTTGAGGAGAGTTGGTCCGTTTTTCTTGTTCAGAGTATTCATCTTCGTGTTACAGGCGGTAAGTGATGCTCTTGAACATGTTTTTAAGTTTTCTGAAGGTTTTATGGAAGTTAAGGGAGAGAGATGCATGTTTAAGTGAGAAATAGTGTTTTTGATGAGTTATGCATGTATATATGATTCTGTGTTATGTTTGTTTTGTTGTTTGGGGTTATTAGCTAGTTTTGGACCCCTGTGATCATATACATGAGTATATGTATGGTGAGGAGGTGACGTTTGCATGGTTTGAGAAGTTGAAAGAAAGAAGGAGATGGTTTGCCGTTGAAACTGAGTTCTGGATGAACTCAGGTTCGGCAGCCGAAAGTTCATTCGGCCGCCGAACCTCTTGCATGGTAGCTTAGGCTGCCATAGCTTGCCCCCGAGTGTTTTTGCATGTTCGGCTCTGTTTGGGGGATTCGGCCGCCGAAGGTGCCGCCGAAGGTGCTTGAGTTTCGTCTCTGGAGAGGACATTCGGCCGCCGAACCTGCCGCCGAAAGTATTCTGTCCAGCTTTTCTTTTGCATGCTTTGCATGAGTTTTAGAGTGAGATTAAGGGGATTCTTAGGTAGTTCACTAGAGTGATTTTACGGTAGTTTGGTCCCTCAGTTATGTCTTTATGTGTTTCTACAGACCAGAGGAACCAGAGAGAGCAGCAGTGAGTACTGCTCCAGAGTGTCAGAGCCTGCAGAGTCAGTCAGTCAGTCAGTCCAGATAGCCAGAGGTGAGTGGAACTAAACTTATGACTTTTAATTGAACCACAAACTACTTTTAGCATATCTCATGCATCATGTTTATGCCATAGGTTGATTGCATTAGTATTCACGAATATGTTGCATTGCATTGTTATTTGTTGGTGTGAGTAAATGCTGAATGATCCCATAGTCACAGACAGGAAGACCAGGAGCCTTTGACTACGCCCTGGCACGTATAGCAAAGACCAGGAGCCTTTGACTACGCCCTGGCAGGTATAGCAAAGTCCAGGAGCCTTTGACTACGCCCTGGCAATGGTAAGTTCATAAGTGTTATATACACATATACATATATGACAGGAAGACCAGGTGCTCGATTCTACGCCCTGGCACAGAGTTACTGGGACTATGTGGTGACAGGTTTACTCTTGATGTGGCTTGTCTGTGATATGGTGCATTCCATGAGATCATATTTTACTGAGATGTTTTACTGTTCTACTCACTGGGCTATAAAGCTCATCCCACTCCCTTAACCCCAGTTTTGCAGGTTCAGTATTCAGTGTACAGGGACAGTCCAGCAGAGTACAGGAAAAGTAAAGAGATCTGTAATAGCTTAGAGTGGACATGTAATATTAAAGAGATGTAATAGTTGTTGCTTGACCTAGACCTAGTGATGTATGTTTTGTACATGATCTGTATATGTATATATGTTTTCCTGTATGTGAAAACCAGGCTTAACAGGTATGAGTTGCCCATCTAGAGCAAGCTCTAGTCAGGGATACAGAGTACAGAGTACATGAGTACAGAGTACAGAGATAGTGCATGCACAGGTTAAGCCTTGGTTCAGAAAAGCGTTTTATTTTCACAGAAAATGTATGATCATGTATGAGGTTTACAGGTACACAGAGAGTATAGCAGGCTTGCTACGGGTTCTGGCGGCCTTAAGCCGACCTGAATCCTAGCGCCGGTGACGGTCCATTTTGGGGTCGTTACAGATTGGTATCAGAGCCCTAGGTTCACATGATCGGACCTATAGAGACAGTGTTGGGCTCAGACAGGTTCGAAGTGGTCAAGCACAATAGGAAATCATGTCCACTAGGATAGGGTCTTGAGTCCTATCTGCTATGATATGCCATGAGTGTTGTATGTGTATGCTTGATATGTGATGTTTATGTGCTAAGTGGTATGTTATATGTTGTGTTTCCAGACTAAAGATGCGAGGAACTCGTCGATCAGCTCGATTGACTGGAGTCCCACTAGAGAATGAGAGACCAGCTGCTCGTCCTCCTGCATTGCCAAGGGCAAGGTCTCAGAGATCTAGCAGGGAAGGTACGTCAATAGACCCTAGAAGGTCTGTAGACGAGAGCAGAAGAGGAACAGTTAGGGGAGGAAGATCAGAGGAAAGGAGGGAAGCTATGGAGATTGATCAGTCTAGAGATGATAGCATGGGTATAGGCAGTTTTGAGGAAGGTATGGGAGAGTCACAGGGAGGTGCTCAGACCTCAGGTTATGGCTATCCATCCTTGTTTCAGGAGCCAGAGTATCCGATGGAGGGTATGTCGGAATACTCTCGTTTTGACCCATATCCTACATACATGCCATATATGCCATATCCGCACTACTATCCATCATATCCTATGTATCCATCTTCCCCTACCCATCCAAGTGCAGCACACCTAGAGCCAAATGAACCAGTACTACCACCAGAACCAGTAGCCCCTGTTGTTGATAGACATGAACCCAGCTCATCTGGAGGTAAAGTCCAAATGACGGAGTACTTGAAATTGGATGCTCCTAAATACAATACGGGAGATGATCCATTTGATTACCTCAGAGCAGTTAGGATGATCACCAGTGAATTGGGAGCAGATGATAGGAGAGCCATTGAGATGGCAGGTTTCACAATAAAGTGCAGGAAAGCCAGAGAATGGTTTAAGAATTATGTGGAGCCTAGAATGGACAGCATGTCATGGGGAGAGTTCGCCAATGAGTGTACAGGGTGGGCTTTTCCTGACAGCTCCAGGGAGATGAAAGTCATAGAGTTTGAACAGCTGAGACAGACAGACGAGATGAGTGTTGATGAATTCACAGATAAGTTCCTGGATTTGCTTCAGTACGTGGGTCAAGCCTATGATACTGATCAGAAGAAAGCAAGGAGATATACTATGAGATTGCATCCCAAGTATGCTTCCTTGATTCTTCCAGCCGAAAAGGAGAGTTTCCATACGATAGTAGATGCAGCCAGGAAAATGGAAGCTAGTGCCAATATTCAGAAACAGTCAAAGGCACAGGCTTCGGGTTCTAAGGCCCCCAGTTCAGGTTCTACAGGCAGTAAGAGATGGGATAGAGCGAGAGGAACAAGGAAAGGGTTCTGGAGTAAAGTCAAGTCAGGTCTGGGAATAGGTAGTGGCTCAAGCTCTGGCACAGCTCCAGTCTGCAGACGATGCGAAAAACCACATGGAGGAGTTTGTCGGTTGGGATCTACAGCTTGTTTTCGATGTGGACAGGAAGGGCATATTGCTCGAGATTGTCCGCAGATGACTTTTGCACCATCCCAGCAGATGAGTTCAGGCAGTGTGGTACAGCCAGTTGTACGGCCAGCAGCTCCAGTCATGCCTCAGACTAGTGGCAGAGGTAGAGGGAGAGGGGTAGCCTCTACTTCAGCAGCAGGTTCCCGAGGTGGAAATCCGGTAGCCCCAGCACGGATTTTCACAGTGACACAGGAGGAGGCTAACACGTCGAACACAGTGGTGTCAGGTAATCTCATCATTGGGTGTTCAGATGTGTATGCTTTGATGGACCCCGGTGCTTCTCATTCCTTTATTGCTTCGAGAGCCATAGAGAGGTTGGGTTTGATCAGTTCTGAGTTAGAGTATCCTCTCTGGGTCAGTGGACCTAGATGTGACCCATCAGTGGCAGTGTCAGTCTGTCGTTTCAGTCCAGTATTCATAGAGGGTAGATGCCTTCCAGCTGACCTTGTGGTTCTAGACTTGACAGATTTTGATGTCATTCTAGGGATGGATTGGCTATCTGCATATAGTGCTACGTTGGACTGTCGCGAGAAGCTAGTGAGTCTCAGAGACCAGGATGGGTCAGAGTGTGTCTTCAGAGGAGACAGGAGAGGTACACCCAGAGGTATGATTTCAGCCCTTCAGGCTCGTCGTTTGCTTAGGAGGGGTTGTCAGGGGTTTCTAGCTCATGTGAGAGAGCTAGACAGTCAGGTGAGGGAACCAGCCACAGTATCAGTAGTCCGAGAGTTTCTCGATGTGTTCCCAGATGATTTGCCAGGACTACCACCTGATAGGGAGATAGGGTTTGAAATTGAATTACTGCCAGGTACTAGACCTATCTCTATTCCTCCCTACAGGATGGCGCCAGCTGAGTTAACAGAGTTGAAAGCACAGTTGCAGGACTTGGTAGATAAGGGTTTCATCCGCCCTAGTACCTCACCTTGGGGTGCTCTAGTGCTCTTTGTCAGAAAGAAGGATGGATCCCTCAGACTTTGTATCGACTACAGACAGTTGAACAAGGTCACTATCAAGAATAGGTATCCTTTACCTAGGATTGATGATCTATTTGACCAGCTAGCTGGAGCAGGTTGTTTCTCGAAAATAGATCTGAGATCTGGGTATCATCAGTTGAGAGTCAGAGAGGCAGATGTGCCTAAGACAGCTTTCCGGACCAGATATGGGCATTATGAGTTTTTAGTGATGCCGTTCGGGTTGACTAACGCCCCTGCAGCATTTATGGATCTCATGAACAGGGTATTCAGTGAGTTTCTGGATCACTTTGTCATTGTGTTTATCGATGATATCTTAGTGTATTCCAGAGATGCAGAGGAGCATGCCCAGCATTTGAGGATCGTTTTGCAGACACTGAGAGAGCATGGTTTATATGCCAAGTTCTCGAAGTGTGAGTTTTGGTTGCGGAGCATTGCCTTCTTGGGACATGTGGTATCAGCAGAGGGTATTGAGGTAGACCCTAAGAAGATAAAGGCTGTAGCTAACTGGCCCAGACCCACGACAGTAACTGAGATTAAAAGCTTTCTGGGACTGGCAGGTTACTACAGGAGGTTCGTTCAGAACTTCTCAAAGATAGCAGCTCCTATGACCAAATTGACTCAGAAGAACCAGAAGTTTATCTGGTCAGACCAGTGTGAAGAGAGCTTTGAAGAGCTCAAAAGGAGATTGACAACAGCACCAGTGTTAGCTCTGCCTGTCAGTAATGAAGAGTTCACAGTGTTCTGTGATGCATCTCGAGTAGGCTTGGGTTGTGTATTGATGCAAAATGATAGAGTAATAGCTTATGCTTCTAGACAGTTGAAGAAGCACGAGTTGAATTACCCTACCCATGACCTAGAGATGGCAGCAGTTATCTTTGCACTTAAGATGTGGCGGCATTACCTCTATGGGGTTAAATGCGAGATCTTCACGGATCACAAGAGTTTACAGTACATCTTAAGTCAGAGAGAGCTGAATTTGCGGCAGAGAAGGTGGGTCGAATTGCTCAGTGATTATGATTGTAAAATCCAGTATCATCCGGGTAAGGCGAATGTTGTCGCAGACGCCCTAAGCCGGAAGTCACTAGGCAGTTTATCCCATATAGCAGCAGAGCGGAGACCGGTTGTGATGGAGCTTTATAAGCTCTTTGACGAGGGATTACAGTTAGAGTTGTCTGGTACAGGTGCGTTGATAGCACAGATGAGAGTGACACCTGTGTTTCTGGAGCAGATAGCTCAGAAACAGCACGAGGACCCTGAATTGATGAAACTTGCCAGGACTGTTCAGTCAGGCAACAATGCAGAGTTCAGATTCGACAGCAAAGGGATCCTTCGCTATGGGAGTCGACTTTGTGTACCAGATAGGGGCAGTGTGAAGGAAGACATTATGAGGGACGCTCATAATGCGAAGTATAGTGTTCACCCAGGAGCTACCA
This sequence comes from Manihot esculenta, assembly GCF_001659605.2. NCBI lineage: Eukaryota > Viridiplantae > Streptophyta > Magnoliopsida > Malpighiales > Euphorbiaceae > Manihot > Manihot esculenta. Next base: position 13,910,708 of record NC_035176.2, on the reverse strand, counting down.
AGATGTATCAGGATCTGAAAAGGGTCTATTGGTGGCCAGCCATGAAGAAAGAAGTGGCGCAGTTCGTGACAGCCTGTGAGGTTTGTCAGAGGGTGAAATTAGAGCATCAGAAACCAGCTGGACTGCTTAACCCATTACCGATTCCAGAGTGGAAATGGGAGAACATAGCCATGGATTTTGTAGTGGGTTTACCAGTAGCGTCCTACAGGATAGACTCGATATGGGTGATTGTGGACAGACTCATGAAATCTGCTCATTTTCTTCCAGTACGGAGTAACTATTCTGTGGATAAGTTGGCACAGGTCTATCTGGATGAGATAGTGAGATTACATGGAGTTCCAGTGTCTATAGTTTCAGACAGAGGACCTCAGTTTACTTCCCGCTTTTGGCGGAGTCTGCAAAGTGCGATGGGCACGAGATTGGATTTTAGTACTGCTTTCCACCCACAGACTGATGGACAGTCAGAAAGGACCATCCAGACCATAGAGGATATGCTTCGCCTATGTGTGTTAGACTTTGGCGGTTCTTGGAGGCAGCATCTACCTTTGGTGGAGTTTGCCTACAATAACAGTCATCATGCTAGCCTTGGGATGGCTCCTTATGAAGCTATGTATGGGCGGAAGTGCAGATCACCTGTTTGCTGGGAAGAGGTAGGAGAGAAGGCTCTTGCAGGGCCAGAGTTAGTAGACATTACTAGTAGAATGGTGCCCATGATCAGAGAGAGAATCAGAACAGCTCAGAGTAGACAGAAAAGTTATGCAGACGTTCGCAGAAAACAGTTAGAGTTTCAAGAAGGTAATTGGGTATTGCTGAAAGTGTCTCCAATGAAAGGAGTGGTTCGTTTTGGGAAGAAAGGTAAATTAGCTCCACGGTACATTGGACCCTTTGAAGTGTTGCAGAGGATCGGAAATGTGTCGTATAAGCTGGATTTACCTGCTTCTATGGAGAGGATTCACCCGGTATTTCATGTTTCTATGCTACGACAGATTGTGTCAGATCCAAATCAGGTTCTGAGTGAGCCTGAAGTGGAGATTCATACGGATCTCACCTATATAGAGCAGCCAGTACGGATTCTGGACACGCAGATCAGACAGCTAAGGAACAAGGAGATTCCGATGGTGAAAGTCCTATGGAACCACCATAACCTAGAAGAGTGCACATGGGAGACGAGGGAGTCTATGCTCCAGCAGTATCCATATTTGTTTTGAGGTTAGTTTCCTCCTTGTGTTTTGTTTTTGTGTTTTAGGAACATCCGAGGACGAATGTTCTTAAGGAGGGGAGAATGTAATACCCGGCTAGAATCCGGCACCGGAATTCCTGTTGTCTGGTGGAATCCGGGGTGTCGGAATTCTAAAAAGGGTAGGAGTTCTGGTTTCTATGTGGTATGATGTGTTTAAATGTTTTAAGGTTAAGGGAAGTGAGTGAGGTGTGAGTTGAAATGAACCAAGGCAGAGGAGCCAAGTTCGGCCGCCGAAGATGAGTTCGGCCGCCGAAAGTGCCCAAGGTTCGGCTTTCAAGTTTGGCCCCCGAATGTTGCATGGTCTTGCATGTGATTGGGCAGCTGACGATGAGTTGGCCAGCCAGCTTTTGGACATCCTTAGTCAGCATTGTGGACAGGTGTCATGTCCAACTTGTTGCCAGAAGCTTGGCCACGTCTCCTATGGTTTATTTGCTGCGTTTGAGCAGCTCATGCAGAGTGTTGCACAAGGGTTTGAATGGTTTGAAGCAAAAGCTAAGTTTGTGAGAGTTTGAGAGTTTGAGGAGAGTTGGTCCGTTTTTCTTGTTCAGAGTATTCATCTTCGTGTTACAGGCGGTAAGTGATGCTCTTGAACATGTTTTTAAGTTTTCTGAAGGTTTTATGGAAGTTAAGGGAGAGAGATGCATGTTTAAGTGAGAAATAGTGTTTTTGATGAGTTATGCATGTATATATGATTTTGTGTTATGTTTGTTTTGTTGTTTGGGGTTATTAGCTAGTTTTGGACCCCTGTGATCATATACATGAGTATATGTATGGTGAGGAGGTGACGTTTGCATGGTTTGAGAAGTTGAAAGAAAGAAGGAGATGGTTTGCCGTTGAAACTGAGTTCTGGATGAACTCAGGTTCGGCAGCCGAAAGTTCATTCGGCCGCCGAACCTCTTGCATGGTAGCTTAGGCTGCCATAGCTTGCCCCCGAGTGTTTTTGCATGTTCGGCTCTGTTTGGGGGATTCGGCCGCCGAAGGTGCCGCCGAAGGTGCTTGAGTTTCGTCTCTGGAGAGGACATTCGGCCGCCGAACCTGCCGCCGAAAGTATTCTGTCCAGCTTTTCTTTTGCATGCTTTGCATGAGTTTTAGAGTGAGATTAAGGGGATTCTTAGGTAGTTCACTAGAGTGATTTTACGGTAGTTTGGTCCCTCAGTTATGTCTTTATGTGTTTCTACAGACCAGAGGAACCAGAGAGAGCAGCAGTGAGTACTGCTCCAGAGGGTCAGAGCCTGCAGAGTCAGTCAGTCAGTCAGTCCAGATAGCCAGAGGTGAGTGGAACTAAACTTATGACTTTTAATTGAACCACAAACTACTTTTAGCATATCTCATGCATCATGTTTATGCCATAGGTTGATTGCATTAGTATTCACGAATATGTTGCATTGCATTGTTATTTGTTGGTGTGAGTAAATGCTGAATGATCCCATAGTCACAGACAGGAAGACCAGGAGCCTTTGACTACGCCCTGGCACGTATAGCAAAGACCAGGAGCCTTTGACTACGCCCTGGCAGGTATAGCAAAGTCCAGGAGCCTTTGACTACGCCCTGGCAATGGTAAGTTCATAGGTGTTATATACACATATACATATATGACAGGAAGACCAGGTGCTCGATTCTACGCCCTGGCACAGAGTTACTGGGACTATGTGGTGACAGGTTTACTCTTGATGTGGCTTGTCTGTGATATGGTGCATTCCATGAGATCATATTTTACTGAGATGTTTTACTGTTCTACTCACTGGGCTATAAAGCTCATCCCACTCCCTTAACCCCAGTTTTGCAGGTTCAGTATTCAGTGTACAGGGACAGTCCAGCAGAGTACAGGAAAAGTAAAGAGATCTGTAATAGCTTAGAGTGGACATGTAATATTAAAGAGATGTAATAGTTGTTGCTTGACCTAGACCTAGTGATGTATGTTTTGTACATGATCTGTATATGTATATATGTTTTCCTGTATGTGAAAACCAGGCTTAACAGGTATGAGTTGCCCATCTAGAGCAAGCTCTAGTCAGGGATACAGAGTACAGAGTACATGAGTACAGAGTACAGAGATAGTGCATGCACAGGTTAAGCCTTGGTTCAGAAAAGCGTTTTATTTTCACAGAAAATGTATGATCATGTATGAGGTTTACAGGTACACAGAGAGTATAGCAGGCTTGCTACGGGTTCTGGCGGCCTTAAGCCGACCTGAATCCTAGCGCCGGTGACGGTCCATTTTGGGGACACAGAGAGTATAGCAGGCTTGCTACGGGTTCTGGCGGCCTTAAGCCGACCTGAATCCTAGCGCCGGTGACGGTCCATTTTGGGGTCGTTACATCCATGAATGCTGCAGGGGCGTTAGTCAACCCGAACGGCATTACTAGGAACTCATAATGCCCATATCTGGTCCTGAACGCAGTCTTGGATACATCTCCTTCCCTGATCTTCAACTGGTGGTATCCGGATCTCAGATCTATCTTCGAAAAACAACATGCTCCTGCCAGCTGGTCGAATAGATCATCGATCCTGGGTAAAGGATACTTATTCTTGGTAGTGACTTTGTTCAACTGCCTGTAGTCGACACAAAGTCTAAGAGGTCCATCCTTCTTTCTGACAAATAATACTGGAGCACCCCAGGGTGAGGTACTCGGGCGGATGAAACCTTTAGCTACCAAATCCTGTAACTGCTCTTTCAACTCTCTCAGCTCTGCTGGTGCCATCCTGTAGGGAGGAATAGAGATCGGTCTGGTACCAGGCATCAATTCGATCTCGAACTCTATTTCCCTATCAGGTGGTAGTCCTGGAAGCTCTTCAGGAAACACATCTGGGAACTTGCTAACCACTGGTACTGAGGATGGTTCCCTAACTTGCTTGTCTAGCTCTCTTACATGAGCTAGGAACCCCTGACAACCCTTCCTCAACAACCTACGAGCCTGGAGGGCTGATATCAAACCCTGCGGTGTCCCCCTCTTATCTCCTCTGAAGACACATTCTGACCCATCCTGGTCTATGAAGAGGACTACCTTGTCCCTGCAGTTCAAGGTAGCATTATACGTAGACAACCAATCCATCCCTAGGATGACATCAAAATCTGTCAACTCTAGAACCACAAGGTCAGCTAGAAGGTATCTACTCTCTATGCACACCGGACTGAACCGACAGACTGACTCTGCCAAAGATGGATCACATTTGGGTCCACGAACCCAAAGAGGACACTCTAACTCGGACACCATCAGACCCAACCTCTCTACGGCTCTAGAAGAAATGAAAGAGTGAGAAGCACCGGGGTCCATCAAAGCATACACCTCTGAACACCCAATGATGAGATTACCTGACACCACTGTGTTCGAAGTGTCTGCCTCCTGTTGCGTCATGGTGAAAATCCGTGCTGGAGCTGACGGACCTGCACCTCGGGAACCCATCCCTGATGAAGAGGCTGCCCCTCTTCCTCTACCTCTGCCACTGCTTGGTGGTCGGGCTGAAGCTACTGACTGTACGACACTTCCTGAGGTCATCTGCTGGGATGGTGGAACCAAAGTCGCCTGAGGACATTCCCGTGCATAATGTCCCTCCTGCCCACATCTATAGCAGGCTGTAGATCCCAACAAACAAGCTCCTTTGTGCGGTCTCCCACACCTAGTGCAAACTGGAATATCTGTGCCAACGCTGGAGCATTTGATGAGGGCTTTAGTGTGGGGTTTTATGTTTATAGTTATGGTGCATGCACAGGTCAAGCTTAGTACATGAAAAAGTTTAAAGTTTTATGTAAATGTATGATCATGTATAGGATTTATCAGGTATGACAGGTTGTATGTTAGGCTTGCTACGGGTCCTGGTGACCTTAAGTCGATTTAGATCCTAGCGCCGATAGCAGTCCGGTTTCCGGGTTGTTACAAAAATTTTTGTGAGACATCTAACTTCAAAAATATTTTGTGACAAATATTTATAATTTGTTATCAAATATATATATACTAGATGACGAGCTAGATATATTATAATGACACAATTATGTGATATTATTAAAACTTATTTCTCATGACAACTAATTATTTTCGTCATAATATTTGATTTTTTAATAATGAAGTCTCACAAAATATTATAAAAAATATAATTTATCACAAAAGGTAATTTAGGTATTTTTTGCTATTATCCTTGTACTAAGATTAGCTTAAATAGTTATTTTATTCATAATTTGGTCTTTAAACCCAAATTTCATATGGAAAAGATACTTTACTCATAATTTATTATCTGAGAACCTATGCACTTACAATGAATATTAATCAAGTTTTTGATGTCTTTGTTAGAAAAATTATTTGGTTTAATATTGGTGTCTTTGTGAGAAAAATTTTATTTTGAGAAATTAATTATTTAGTCCGTGTAACATGGCAAAACTCACTACTTGGTCATTTTATTTTGAAATATGCATTAAAATGTCATTGACGTTTTAAAAAGTTCACTAATTAATCCCTCCATTACTTTAGCCGTTAAGTATTGCAAATATGTCTAAAATGCCCCTAATAATTAGTAAACTTTTTAAAATGTTAGGGATGCTTTAGTACATTTTTCAAAATAGAGGGACCAATTAATGAGTTTTACCATATCATATGAACTAAATAGTAATTTTTATTTTTATTTTTATGAGATGATCTAGAAGCAACTAAGATTTCCTTATTTATAATCTAGAAGTTGAGAAAACTTCTAAAACATTGAGAAATGAAGCCAAAAGAAAAAGGCAAGAAGAAAGAAATCAGTTTGTGGAATCTCTAATGTGAGGCGAGAATAAAATTAAATTCAAGTTGGAGAAGAAATGAATTAAGAAGTTAAACAAGCTCATTAGAATAATAAAACTATGTGGTATCATGCCTATCTAAACTTTACAGATTTTAGATGAAGGCATTATTAAGCCAATGGTTGATGCAAACAACTTTGAATTAAAGTCATTCTTGATGCATATGGTGCAACATCTACAATTTATCTAAAACTTGAAAATAATTTTAATTTGTTTTTCACTTTTTATAGTAATTAAAGTAGAAATTGATTGAAAATTTTATAGCAAGTTAATTTCTTTCCAATCTTGATGCTTTTTAATTTTCTCTTCCTTCAACAAAGGAAGATCAGACAACGAAGAAAGTGAAACGAAAGGATCTGGAGGAGAGGGATAAGAGCGTAGGCTTATCTTTTACAGATACGGTGGTGATGGAGGCAGGCGTTAGACATGGAAACATATACAGTAGCTAATGAACTAGGTTAGAAATATTGAAGGATGATGTTGTGATACAAAGAATGATGTTGCCAAGGTCGAGGGCGATAGGGGATGCAGTAAGAAAAGTTGTTAAAATTGATAATAACACTGCTGATATGCTTCATAGCCCTTCTACTAGATTGGTGGTTGCTTTGGATCTTAAGAAACCACTGGTGTCCCAGTTCTCCATCAATAACAACGTGCAACAGGTTGAGTTTGTGAAAGAATGCACTCGACATCTATTTGCTTGTGGAAGATATAAGCACACAATGGAGTTTTGCCCTCACAAGTCCATAGGGCCAATGGAAAATCAATAGACCATGCATGCAAGAAATGTTGAGATTAGCAAGGAAACATATGAATATGGATGGAAGATGGTTATGCACAAAGGCAAAAAGAAAGTCCAGTTGCATGGAGATAATTCTACACTTCTAGATGGCACATGTAATATATACCAATTATTGACTAAAGCTACCAATATTTATGATTCAAAAAATTCTGATATAGACGATTATGAAACTGATAATGAGGAGGGGTGCCTGGACCCCTACATGCGTGATTAGTTTGTTGTATGATACTACAATCAATGTTAGTCTTTTTGCTAGAATTCCCTTGGAGTGGCTAGAAAGAATTTCTACGTACTACACTCCATATATCTAGATTCATAAGCCAAGAATAAGTGGGTGTTTGATTCAAATGTTTGATACCCAACTGATTTAGGATTCCAAACATTTGAACAAGTGTTTGATAAGCTCTTAAAAATATAGCATATAGCTGTTCGAGAGCTTATAGGAGTTGCTTCTCTAGCAATTTCCATGGGTTTTTTTATAGCGGTTGTCGAAGCCGTAAAAAATAAACCTATTAAACAATCAACAATTAACTTGTAGATAGTGGCAATAGGGTCGAACCACAGGGATTTGACACTACGAATTTTCCTAATAATGACTTGGTCAAGTAAATAATAAATAAATAAAAGAGGGGGGTTTTGTTTTGATGATTAAGACTAAATAGCAAGAGAAAGCAATAATTTAAATAGAGGAAATTTCAATAAGAGAAGAATTCTAGTTGAAGCATGGATCTATTTCAGTTTGTTTAGAATTGATCATTGATCTTTTTGATACTCTTATTTATTTCAATAAGTTAGTTTAGGACGTGGAAGACGCTTCTCACAATCAAAGTTCCTCCTTAGTTTTAGTTTGATTAGGAAACGTTCGCTAATCAAAATCTAGTGAACAAGTTGCCAAGGAACGTCCTTGGGGCTTTTAGCATCGAACAACTGTTAACTGCATTAGGACTTAGAGAAACCCAACTCTAACCTTGCCAACCGCGTGGTCAAGTTTAGATTATGCAACTTGATTATACTTGTGTTTAAACAATCTAAGCAATTACGGACCTAAATTATTCGAACAATATATACTCAAGCAATTAAAAGCAACAGGCCTTAATTGATTCTAAAAGCAAAGCAATAATTATAGAAAGATCAAGTTGTATAAATATTGAAAGTAAACAAGAGTTCAATGATGGAGTATTAAATCTCCCAATTCATCACAAATCTGAATTTTCCCAATTTCAACTAGAAAAGGGAAGTGTTTAGCCACTCATGGTGGACAAAATTACACAAAAGAATAGAAGAAAAGAAGAAGAAGACAAGCTGCTGTATTTTCTGCAGATTTTGCCGAAGATCAGATGGATGCCCTGCTGATTTGATTGCTGTCCATTTTATAGGTGGAGAGTCCCAATTCAATTAGGACTTGGAAATCCCAATTTGATTTGGTATTTGTAGTCTTTTATTCCCCTTTTGCCTTTGAATTTCATTATGAGTGGAATTTCTTGGGTGGAAGACTCTCTTGAGGCTCTTAGAATTGAGTTGGAACTGGTCTTGAAGAGTTTGAAGTATGGTAGGAATGCACTGCTTTTGAATCTGAAATTTTCCTTTCTTCCCACGCTTCTGTCCGCTTCTGTTGTCATTTTGATTTGGGCAGTGATTTTCCCAAATCGCTTGCTCCAATCGCTCCCTGTGAGTCAGTCCCAGTTTTCTGCTTCAGCATGATTTGGGCAGTGATTTGGCCAAATCACTCTGACCCAATCATTTTTCCAGCTTTTTCTGCACTTTTTCTCCAACTTTCCATTTTCTTCCTTTTCTACAAAAACATGATAAAAACTATAAATTAAGCTGGAAAATGTGTAATTAAATAGTAATAAAGGTAATAAAAATGTGGCTAAATTATGTTTGATCAAATACCCCCACACCTAGCTTTTTGCTTGTCCTCAAGCAACAAATAACTTAGTTAATCAAGCTCCTTTTTCTTTTGAGCCTAAGCACCATTTAATCAGCCCCCTTAAACTCCTAAATTGAAGTATTACAGTATCGAGTACTTCAGGCCTAAGGTTGTTCTCCCTTTTCCTTGTTTCCTTTCACCTACCATGGTCAAGAGAAAGGTTTTTGGTTCAATCATGCTTTTTCTTTTGTTTTAAGCTTGATGCAACCCTCTAAGAGTAATTTGCCCTTCTTGTTAAGCACACTTTTTATTCAGCAACACTTTTTCTTTATTCTTGCATGAAAAAGCACCAACCTTTTTACGTGAAGGTGCATATTGGTGATACCCACCCCCGGTTACTCAATTAGTCACTTGTTCAAGTGGCTACTAGCTCTGTTCATAGCTCATTTGACCATTGGAATAGGTTTATGATTTGTGCTTTGTGCTGATTTTTCTTTTTCTTTTCTTTTCATAACAGTTTGGGCAAATCAGCTCATAGGGAGTTACACTAACTTTTTATTTGCATGTATTTATATTTTTATTTTCCTTAACCTTAGCAGATTTAAAGATTCAATTCAAGAGAAAAAAAAAACTCCCTAAGTGAAGGTAACATACTGTAAATGATTCAATTTAGGCTTAAAGGGGTGGAAAATCAATGGGGTCATGAGATAGGAAGCTTTTTTTTAACTTAGTCATCTATGTTGAGTAGAGCAATAGGCTAAAACAAAATTCTATGTGTATGTGCAGAAAGTGAAAAATGTGTGTGAAAAATTTTTTTTTGTGTATGGTAGGGTGAAAAGAATGCAGAAAGAAACAAAAAGAAAGCAAAAAATAATGTAATCAATGCAAAAATAACCTAACAGTATCCCCACACCTATTGCAAACATTGTCCTCAATGTGTAAACATATATATATAAAAATTAAGAAGGAAAGGGAAGGGGACTTCCTGGCCTGTGGGTGATTTGGCCAGTGATTTGGGCAAATCACTTGGCCAAATCACTGTCTGTCATAGTCTGTGGGCAGGAAGGGTCTACCAGCAGTTGCAGCAAGTGCTCCATGTGCTGCATTTTGTCCACTATGTTATTGAGACGTGCCTCTACGGTCTGGTTTGGGGCTGCGTTGTTAGGTGCTTGATGTGCTTCCTGCTGGGGTGCAACTGGAGGTGGTTCATTTGCTGGTGCCTATCCTGTTTTCCCTGCTGTTTTATCTGTTGGGGCAGGCTGCTGTAATGTTGTGGGTTGGATGGCTGACTCGCGGTTGTCGAAACTGGTCAAAAATAACCTTTCTGGTTATCAATAATTTACAACTGCAGATAGTGGTGAAAGGATCGAATCCACAGGGAATTGAGAACTTACCTATTTTCCTTATCAATACCAATGAAATAAACTGAAACAAAAATAAACTGAAAAAGAAGAAAACTGAAAACGAGATAAACTGAAATGAGATAAAACTGAAACCAAAAATAAACTGAAAGTAAAATGGGGGGGTTTTGAGATTGATTCAATTAAACAACTACTGAAAGCAATAAAATAAGCGAATAATAAAATAAAAGAGAAATAAATAATAAGAAAGATCTAGTTGAAGAATTGGATCCACTTCAGTTGTTGGGATTGATCATTGACACTTAGTTTCTTTTGATTGATTCAATAGATTAGTTATGGAGATGGAAGACGCTTCTCACCACCATGTCTCTCCTTATGATTAAACCAATTAGGGAATGTCCTCTAATTAATTACTAATTAACAAATTGCCAAGGAACGTCCTTGGGCCTTAGGCATCAAAACAATTGTTAATTGCATTAAGAAATAGAGAGATCCAATCCTAGCTACCCAAACGCATGGAGATGTTGTTAGATCATACAATTTCCTTAGTTTTTACACCAAGTGTTCTTATGTTTGAACAATCCAAGCAATTACGGACTCAAAATTATCCAAACTAACAATATATCACCTTGCGATCAAGAATCAATTGGCCACATTGATCAAAATAACAAAGCAATAATAGAATCAAGTATGAAATTGCATGAATATTGATTAACCAAAAGATAAACAACTTATGTTCAGATCTCCCAATCCATAAAACAACTAAAGTATCACCTAATCTTCAACTAGAATAAAATATTTTAGCCTCTCATGGCTGAAATAAAAACCGAAAATAAAAGAAAAGAAGAAAGGTAGAAGAAGAGATGTGAATCCCGTAGGTGTCTCCCAAGAGGAGTGTAAAGAGCATGGGGAGACTCCTTATGTGTCTTTTTATAGTTGAAAAGTGTTGCCCTAGGTCATACTTACTGCCCAAGAGGTACTTGCTGCCCAAGTTGTGCCTGAAAAGGAAAGAATCGCGTTGCAAAGCTTCAGAAGGAAAGCTGCGCGCGAATGCTCTGCGGAAGGAAGTTGTGCGCGCGATTTGGTCTCAGAAAGGGAAGGAGGCGCGGATTGTGCTTCCTAATTAAGTTTCGATGCTGACCTTGCTTCCTAATTAAGTTTCGATGCTGACCTTGCTTCCTAATTAATGTAGATGCTGCCCAAGTTGCTGCCCATGTGCAACTTGCTGTCCAAGTTGTTGCAGAAAAGGAAGGAGGCGCACGGATCAACCTTGCGGAAGAGGAAGGCACGCAGCTTGCTTCTGAATAGGAAGGATGCACGAATTTTGATCTTCAAAAGGGGAAGATATGCTGTCCACACATTCCTTTTTAGGTGGAGCCTCTTTTGAATTTCAAATTTCAAATTATGAATCTAGACTGCATGTGAGGCAAGTGCATCTTGATGAATCTGGACTGCATGAAGGGCAAGTGCATCCCCTTGAGATCTCTTTTTCTGAATAGGCAGATTTGATTGCTGAGGTGTCTGCACATCCTTAAATAAGGAAAGAAATCATATCTTTAGATGAGGAAAGAGAGATTTGCGATTTGAGTTTCAAACGATCTGCTGACTGCACTTTCCATATCTGGAAACTTTCCTTATTTGGCTTCACATTTTGAATTAGGAAAGAAGGATCTGCGATTTGAATTTCAATTAATCTGTTGATTGCGCTTTCCTTTTCTGGCACTTTCCTTATCAGAAAACTTTCCTTATTTAGCACTTTCCATATTTGGAAACTTTCCTTTTTTGGCACTTTCCTTTTTGGCACTTTTTGGCAGTTTTAAGAGCATTTTCACCAGAATGTCTCTTTACACCTAATTTCTGCAAAACATTATTAAAACCACAAAATTAGGTAGAAAAGATGTAAATAAACATCAATAATATCATGACAAAATGGGCTAAAATATGCTCTGTCAATGGCTGTCCTCCTCCTGAACACACGCTCATGGCGTGGAGTGAGAGGTCCTGCAGGTGAAAGAGAAAAAATGTTCCCCACTTTGCAAAGCAACCCCATGTCATCTAGAGATCGAAGGTCCAAGGGGGTTGGTTTGTTGGTGGGGGTGAGGTCAGTGTGGTCTGGGTACAATAATTTCAGGTTCACTGCAATGGTAGTGATCAAATGGCCCAAAATCAGGGGGCGGTGGTACTGGATGGTGCTGGATAATTGGGTAGCAACCCAGTAACCCAGGTGGATTCTCTGGTGAGTGTGCATGCACCACAAAATATACAACTCTGTTCTGGTCAGGATGTTGGGTGCATCCTTCCTTCCAGAAAATGTGTAGGCCAAGAATCTGTGCAGGTATTTTAGGCTGGGATTTTTCAGGTACAGGTCCTTGGACTTGTTGGGTGAGTAAGAATCAGGGGGGTTATCACACAACTCCAAATAGGCATTGCTGGGATTGAATTCAGCAAGAAAATCCCAGGTGGAGTCAGGGCATTCAGAGCCCATGGCAATGCAAAACTCCTACAGGGACAAGCGAAATCGTTGTCCCAATAGCCTAAACCCAATGACATTTGGTGTGTGCAGGTTGTGCATGGCTGGTCTATCAAAGTAGAAAGTGGTGAAGAACTCATGTGTGAGCTTAGTGAAGGATGGTAAGTGAAGGATGGTAAGTGAAGGAGGAAGAATTTGTCCCAACTAATAGCAGAGATTAGGGAACGTACCTGGTCTTGGAGTCTCAGTGCTTCAAGAGTGCCATGGTGTATGTACTTACCTGGATGGTACGGCAGGGAAGAGACTCTGTCTAGCCTGGCTCGTTCAGACGCCTTGTTGAATGTCAGGGTCTGAGTGATGTGATCTGGGTGCGTTGGTTTGGGCAAATCGCTGGGCAATTCGCCTTCTTCGTGGCCTGCGGGAGGTGTGTCCATGGGTGTCTCTGGTTATCGCTCTGGGCTCAACGGTGGTGGTGAAGGTGTTCTCGGCCATTTTTGTCCGTGGCCGATGGTAGTGGTGGCTTCTGGAGGTGTTTCGCCTTCAGGGGTTCCCATCGCGACTGTTGGAGAGGAAGGTGGTGGTTCAATCATCGTCGCCTTGTTTCTCCGGTGATAGGTCTGAACATCCGGTGAGAGTGCCTGGTCTCCGTTCCTTCGGCTGTTCCTATGTCGGCGTCGTTGGGAACGGGTGGAGGGTTTTCCATTGCCTCTTCATCACTGTCGGTGGGAATGCGTATCGGTTTGGGCATCCCACGCCTCCTCCACATACCGGGGCCGCCGGTGGCCATCATCTTGGTTCTGGCCATGGTGCTTGTTGTCGCCGGTGGTAGAGTTTCTTGGAGAAGAAGAAGATGAAACAGAAGGAGATAGCGTGAGGGAAAAGAAAATAATAAAAAATTATTTAAAGTGATTTGGGGTAGTTGAACTGCCCTGATCATTAAATGCTGAGTCTCTGGCTTCTTGACAAGGTGATTTGATCAGTGATTTGGGCAAATCACTTGGCCAAATCACTTTCTTCATTGCATTTGCTTGGTTGGTACTGTTCACGCCCTTTACTGTTGATGGGCTGAGCTGTCGATTTGGCTTGGTGATTTGGGCAAATCTCTTGGGTAAATCACTTCTTCGATGCAATTGCCTGGTTAATCTTGTTCTTTCTGCGATGAACCCTGTCGATTTGGCCTGTCGATTTGGGCACATCACCTGCCCCAATTACTTGTGACTATGGTACATTCAGTCGATTTGCCCCAGTGATTTGGGCAGATCGCTTCAGCTGGGTTGCCTCCCAGTAGCGCCCTGTTTTTTCTCTTGGGCTGGACAGCCTTGTCTTGCTCAGCAGGCTGGGGGAGGGGGATCAAAGGGAACCTCCTCCACAAGGTGAACAGTAAATCCTTCATAAAATTGCTTCAAACGGTGCCCATTAACCTTGAAAACTTTGCTGGTTTGTGGACTACGAATGTCCACAGCTTCATGTGGGTAGATGTGCTCAACCAAGAATGGCCCAATCCACCTAGACCGAAGCTTTCCAAGGAATAATTTGAACCTTGAATCAAAAAGCAAAACCTTATCACCAACCTGTAAGTGTTTTCTGGAGATATTTTTGTCATGGAAGGCTTTGGTCTTTGCTTTGTAATCCCATGAAGCTTCATATGCATCACGCCGGATCTCCTCTAGCTCTTGAATTTGCAACTTTCTGTGGGCTCCAGCCTCTTTTTCATCAAGATTACACTTTTTGACAGCCCAATAGGCTTTGTGTTCAAGTTCTACGGGTAGATGGCAAGCTTTCCCATAAATTAGCCTATATGGAGACATCCCAATTGGAGTTTTATATGCTGTTCTGTATGCCCATAAGGCATCATTGAGGCGCACACTCCAGTCCTTGCGATTTGGGCAGACTGTTTTCTCCAAAATTGACTTGATCTCCCTATTTGACACTTCGGCCAACCCATTTGTTTGAGGATGATAGGCAGTAGAGGTTTTATGGATGACGTGGTGCTTCTTGAGGAGAGTTTCTACTACCTTGTTGCAAAAATGGGTGCCACGGTCACTGATAATGGCTTTGGGCAGACCGAATCTTGAGAATATATGGGATTTCACGAAGTCATAAACTGTTTTAGCATTATCAGCCCTTGTTGCCTTTGCCTCAATCCACTTGGACACATAGTCCACTGCTAGCAGTATGTACGTGCTGCCAAAGGAAGGTGGGAAGGGCCACATGAAGTCAATGCCCCAAATATCAAATATTTCACACACCATGATGGGTGCTTGTGGCATTTCACTTCGGGTGCCAGGGTTTTCCATTTGTTGGCATCTTGCACATGACCTACAAAATAAATAAGAATCTCTAAATATATTAGGCCAAAATAACCCACTTTCAAGTATTTTCAAGGCTGTCTTGCGTGGCCCAAAATGTCCTCCACAGCCATATGAGTGGCAGAAGGCTAGGACAAAATGTATTTCTTGATTTGGGATGCATCTCCTTATGACTTGGTCTGCACAATGCTTCCATAGGTAAGGCTCATCCCACACATAATATCTTGCATCTTTCTTGATCTTGTCTCTCATATGTTTGGTCAAATCAGAAGGTAAATCACCTGTGGCAAGGTAATTTACTATATCAGCATACCATGGTTCCTCTTCTTGGACAACAAATAGGTGCTCATCAGGGAAGGTCTCATTGATGGGGCATGGCTCCATTTCTGAAGGTATTCGGCTGAGGTGGTCAGCTACAAGGTTCTCTTTTCCCTTTTTGTCACGAATCTCTAAGTCAAACTTTTGCAACAGCAATATCCATCGCACCAACCTTGGTTTGGACTCCTTTTTCTTGATTAAATATCTCAATGCAGCATGGTCTGAATAAATAATCACCTTTGTTCCAAGTAGATAGGACCAAAATTTCTCCAATGCAAACACAACAGCCAGCAACTCTTTTTCTGTGGTAGAATAATTGCATTGTGCAGCATCTAGGGTGCGTGAGGCATAGTGAATGACATGAGGAGAATTACCTTTGTGCTGTCCCAACACTGCACCTACAGCAAAGTTACTGGCGTCACACATGATCTCAAATGGAAGGGTCCAATCAGGTGGTTGGATGACTGGGGCAGTGACCAGCAGTGATTTGACCAAATCAAAAGCTGTTCTGCAGTTTTCATCAAAGTTGAATGGTACGTCCTGCTGTAATAACCTGCACAAAGGTTGAGTTATTTTGAAAAAATCTTTGAAGAACCTTCTGTAAAAACCAGCATGGCCAAGGAACGATCTAATCTCCTGAACGCTGGTTAGATAGGGCAAGCTTTTGATGGTGTCCACTTTGGCCTTGTCCACCTCTATCCCTTTTGCTGAAACAATATGGCCCAAGATTAAGCCATGTCTGACCATGAAGTGGCACTTCTCGTAGTTGAGAACTAGATTTGTCTCCAAGCACCTTTGAAGTATCTTCTCCAAGTTGGCTAGGCATTCATTGAATGAGTTGCCATATACCATGAAATCGTCCATGAAGACTTCAATAATTTTCTCCACATAGTTAGAAAAAATACTCATCATGCACCTTTGGAAAGTGGCTGATGCATTGTAAAGACCGAAGGGCATTCTTCTAAATACGAAGGTGCCAAATGGACATGTGAAGGTGGTCTTTTCTTGGTCTTCAAGTGCAACGGGAATTTGGTAGAATCCCGAATATCCATCAAGGCAGCAGTAATGGCTTTTTCCAGCAAGTCTCTCAAGCATTTGGTCCATGAAAGGCAAAGGAAAATGGTCCTTCCTTGTGGCTGTGTTGAGCTTCTTGTAATCCATGCACACTCTCCACCCATTTTGCACACGAGTGGGTACTAGCTCTCCTTCAGAATTGGGGACAATAGTAATCCCAGTCTTCTTTGGTACCACATGGATAGGACTCACCCACTTGCTGTCAGAAATGGGGTAGATCACCCCAATATCTAAGAGCTTCACTATTTCCTTCTTCACAACCTCCATCATCGGTGGATTTAGCCTTCTTTGGGCCTCACGGAGAGGTTTGCATTCATCCTCCATGAGTATCCGATGCATGCATGTTGAGGGTGAGATGCCTTTGATGTCCTGCAAGGTCCACCCAATTGCTTTCTTGTGTTTCCTCAATACCTCTATGAGTTTTTCTTCTTCTTGCTGGTTGAGTTGATTGGATACTATGACTGGACGTGTATTTCCAGCCCCCAAGTAGGCATATTTGAGGTGCCTTGGCAGAGGTTTCAGAGCTGGTGCAGTTGCTGTCTAGTCTGATGCTTGCTGTCTGTCCACTGATTTGGGCAGATTGCCTGGCACTGGGTCTGGTGATCTGGGCAGATCACTCTCTGTCCTGTCAGTCTGGTCCAGCGATTTGGGCAAGTCAGAATCTGCCTGTACTGGTGATTTGGGCAGATCACCTGCTACCAGCTGTGAACAGTGTGCTGTCTTCACTGCTTCTGTCTTGGTGCTGCTGCTGTCCACTTCTCCTTGCCTGCAAAAACCATCATAAAGTAAATTTTCTTAATTAAAATCAAAAATTTCTTGACTTAAATCATCAATAATATCAAGGCCATAAACAGGAGAAACATCATTGGGGAATTTCATGGCATCATAAACATTAAACTTGATAACTTCCCCTTCAAACTCCATGGTTAATGTGCCATCATGCACATCAATTTTTGTTCTGGCTGTGCTCAAGAATGGTCTCCTAAGTAGGATGTCAGAGGTGGTATTGCTTTTATCTTCCTCCATGTCAATGACATAAAAATCAGCTGGGAAGACTAGTTGGTCCACTTGCACCAACACATCTTCAAGCACTCCCTTCGGATAGACAACAGATCGGTCAGCCAATTGGATTACTATGCTGGTGCCTTTGAGTGTACCTGCATTCAATAGGTTAAAAATAGAAAGGGGCATGACATTAATTGAAGCTCCAAGGTCACACATGGCCTTTTTTATCCCTACGTTGCCTATTTTGCATGAAACTGCGAACATTCCTCTATCCTTGCATTTGGTGGGAAGTTTCCTTTGAATGACAGCTGAGACACACTCCCCCACACTTACCTTTTCTCGTTCAGCAAGTTTCCTTCGGTTGGTGCATAGCTCTTTGAGAAACTTGGCATACCTTGGAATTTGCTTTACAGCATCTAATAGGGGAATGTTGATCTCTACCTTGCGGAGTGTCTCAAGTATTTCTTTCTCTTCTTTCTCCTTTTGGGATCTTGCAAATCTTCTTGGGAAGGGGGGAGGTACCTTAAATTTCTCCACTGGTTGCTGGTCTGATTTCTGCCTGTGACTGGATTCTGCCTAATCTGTTGATTTGGGCAGATCGATTCCTGCCTTCTCTGGCGATTTGGGAAAATTACCACTGCTGGGCAGCTCAGTCTGCCTAGTGATTGGGTCAGTGATTTGGGCAAATCGACTGCCCTGATCACTTCCTGGCATATTTTCTTCCATGGCCTGTTTTTGCAATTTTTCAGCCTTACTGTCTTGCAGCTCTTTTCCACTTCTCAATGTGATGGCGCTAGCATTTTGTCTTGGATTTATTTCAATTTGGGAGGGCAGTTTTCCTTGTGATTCAAGCTTGCTCAAGGATGAGGCCATTTGTCCCATTTGTTGCTCAAGATTTTGCATAGTGTTTGCTAAGGACTTCACTATATCTTCAAGGGGTGCATTGGATTTTTGAGATGCTGCTGGTGCTGGATTTCTTTGCTGGTAATTTGGATATTGATTGGCCCTTGCATAACTAAAGTTCGGGTGATCCCTCCAACCCAGATTATAGGTGTTAGAATAGGGATCATACCTTCTTTGCCCATTGAAACCTCCAACTGCATTGACTTGCTGGTCCTCTTCTTGAAGGGAAGGACATAGATCAGTTGGGTGGTTTGTATTTCCACATATTCCACATGGCTTGGGCTGCTGAATCTGCTGGACTTGTTGGGCTTGACCCATAACAAGGCTACGGACAGCATTAGTGAGATCAGAGATTTGGGATGCCAAAATTGATGTACTTACCTCATTCACCCCTCTTGGTGGCTGTTCTTGGTCTCCAAATTGTTGTGAAGCTGCAGCCATGGTGGAAATTAAATTCCTCATCTCTCGAGGTGATTTGTCCTCAATTGACCCTCCACAGGCTGCATCAATAAATTTTCTTTCTGAGGGCAACAGACCTCTATAGAAGTATTCAATGAGGGATTGGTCAGAAATATCATGCTGTGGGCAGCTTGTGCACAACCTTTTGAACCTTTCCCAGTTTTCATATAAGCCTTCTGAGTGTTTTTGCCTTATACCACTTATTTCTCGACGGATGCCTATGGCTTTTGAGGTTGGAAAGAATTTTCTCAAGAATGCTCTCACCATACTAGCCCATGACATGATGGATCCGGGTGGCAAGTAGAATAGCCATTCCTTGGCATAGTCGTCAAGGGAAAAAAGGAAGGCTTTAAGTTTAACATGCTCTTCTGAAATACCTTGAGGTCTCATGGTGGAGCACACAATGTGGAATTCCTTCAAATGCTTGTGAGGATCTTCATTTTCTAGGCCTCTAAATTTGGGAAGGAGATGGATCAGGCCTGTCTTCAATTCGAAAGGTGCTGTCAATGGGGGATATGCAATGCACAAGGGCGCTTGGTCTCCTGCTGGTTCAGCTAGCTCTAGGAGTGTCCTCTCCCGTGGCTGTGGTGCCTGGATGGGCACGTTTCCAGCTTCAATTCCAGCTTCTTCACGTGCAACAGGGGGTTTTGCCATTGCTGGATTTTCTGCAGCAATCTGAAATTCTGTTGCTGGTGCAATTTCAGCAGTAGCAGGTGCGGCAGTAGGTGAATTTGCTGGTGCAGAAAATTCTGCAGCAGGGGCAGTAGCAGATCTGTGGGATGGTGTTGTTGATGAAGATGGTTTTGAGGCTTGGTTCCTCAAGTTTACTTGCTTCCTTAAGCTCTTGGCAGTGCGTTCAATCTTCGGATCATAAAGAAGAGTGTCTTCACGGCCAGACCTGGTCATAAAGGGAAAAAACATTAGTTAAAATCAAATCCCCGGCAACGGCGCCAATTTTTGATAGCGGTTGTCAAAGCCATCAAAAATAAACCTATTAAACAATCAATAATTAACTTGTAGATAGTGGCAATAGGGTCGAACCACAGGGATTTGACACTACGGATTTTCCTAAAAATGACTTGGTCAAGTAAATAATAAATAATTAAAAGAGGGGGGTTTTGTTTTGATGATTAAGACTAAATAGCAAGAGAAAGCAATAATTTAAATAGAGAAAATTTCAATAAGAGAAGAAATCTAGTTGAAGCATGGATCTATTTCAATTTGTTTAGAATTGATCATTGATCTTTTTGATACTCTTATTTATTTCAATAAGTTAGTTTAGGACGTGGAAGACACTTCTCACAATCCAAGTTCCTCCTTAATTTTAGTTTGATTAGGAAACGTTCGCTAATCAAACTCTAGTTAACAAGTTGCCAAGGAACGTCCTTGGGGCTTTTAGCATCGAACAACTGTTAATTGTATTAGGACTTAGAGAAACCCAACTCTAACCTTGCCAACCGCGTGGTCAAGTTTAGATTATGCAACTTGATTATACTTGTGTTTAAACAATCTAAGCAATTACGGATCTAAATTATTCGAACAATATATTACTCAAGCAATTAAAAGCAACAGGCCTTAATTGATTCTAAAAGCAAATCAATAATTATAGAAAGATCAAGTTGCATAAATATTGAAAGTAAACAAGAGTTCAATGATGGAGTTTTAAATCTCCCAATTCATCACAAATCTGAATTTCCCCAATTTCAACTAGAAAAGGGAAGTGTTTAGCCACTCATGGTGGACAAAATTACACAAAACAATAGAAGAAAAGAAGAAGAAGACAAGCTGCTGTATTTTCTGCAGATTTTGCCGAAGATCAGATGGATGCCCTGCTGGTTTGATTGCTGTCCATTTTATAGGTGGAGAGTCCCAATTCAATTAGGACTTGGAAATCCCAATTTGATTTGGTCTTTGTAGTCTTTGATTCCCCTTTTGCCTTTGAATTTCGTTGTGAGTGGAATTTCTTGGGTGGAAGACTCTCTTGAGGCTCTTAGAATTGAGTTGGAACTGGTCTGGAAGAGTTTGAAGTATGGTAGGAATGCATTGCTTTTGAATCTGAAATTTTCCTTTCTTCCCGCGCTTCTGTCCGCTTCTGTTGTCATTTTGATTTGGGCAGTGATTTGCCCAAATCGCTTGCCCCAATCGCTCCCTGTGAGTCAGTCCCAGTTTTCTGCTTCAGCATGATCTGGGCAGTGATTTTGCCAAATCACTCTGACCCAATCATTTTTCTAGCTTTTTCTGCACTTTTTCTCCAACTTTCCATTTTCTTCCTTTTCTACAAAAACATGATAAAAACTATAAATTAAGCTGGAAAATGTGTAATTAAGCAGTAATAAAGGTAATAAAAATGTGGCTAAATTATGTTTGGTCAGTTTTAAATTAGGAGCTATTTTAAATTGCTTTTTATTTGTTTGATTTTTTTTACCAAAATATCCCTATTATAAACGCTTCTTTCTCTATGTATTTTATCCTTTTCAATCTTTGCACAATATTGCTCATATTTAAAATTACAACTCTAGTTTGTTATTTTATTATCACTTCGTACATTGTCCATTTGTGGAAAAATGAAATTATTTACTAAATAACTTAGGTTAACTATTTTAGACTAAGTAGAAAGTAAATTAAAAAATTATATGGATCAATTTGAGTGGGGGCTGATATGAGAGCTGTCCTGAATCAAAAAAATTATGTGGAGCTAGTGAACTGCGAGGAAAATGCTACATGTGAGACGATGGAGCCACCTCGAGATATTTACTAAATAACTTGGTTTTCTTTTTATCATTGAGCTTCCATGTTATTTGTCTCTCAATATATATCTTCTGTATCAGCTATTGGATTTGAATTTAAGGCCATTTATCTTTATTTCGGTAAATGCATCCTCTTCTTTTAATTTAATGTTGTGCTTATTTTATGTAATAATAATTTCATTAATGGAATTATTATGGAAAAAAATAGGATAGAAGCTAAAACTAACTAATAATATATTATTTTTTATAATATAGAGATATTAGACCATAATTAATATTGAAATATTTTAATTAAATTTTAGAATACTAAAAATAAAAAGTTTATTAAAAAGTCCAACCAATCAAACTGAATCAAAACGAACTGAATCAGATTGGTTTGATTCAATTGGATTTCTATTCAAAATCAGTTCGGTTTGATTTTTATAAATATTGAAATTTTGATTTTTAATTTATTTATTTCAATTTAATTTTAAATCGAATCGATCGAATGATCACTCCAAGTGTTGTTTATTTTGATGAATATGAAAAAGTAATAGTTGAAAATAGTATAGGAATGGAAGTAAAGTATTTGAACGTATGGTTTCTGCAATATGGGCCATTTATGGCAAAACGGATAGTAAATTTAGGACTATAGCAAACAGATGAAAGTTATTGATTCTAGGATTACATAGACTCTAAGGAAGCTGACTTATAACTTATTCCTTCATATATGATATATGTTTTCTATCTTTGGCTGACAAGTGACAATTTATAACTAAATAAATTAAATAATATTACTAATAGATAAATATTTAACATAATATTTATTATATTTGTTATAATATTTATTATTAGTTATTATATTTATAGCATCAAAGTGAAGCTTAAGGAAACAAAAGATTGTTAACTAATATTTTTATCTTTTTCTGATTTATTATTATAAAGCAAAAAAATAATAAATAGGGTTTATATGAGTGGACTTTAATATCCATTCAACATGTTAATCTTACAATGGAAGGATATTACATCCATATTTCATTAGCATTAGGACATGAATTTAATTCTATTGAAACTTTCTCTGTACTCGTTGAAATGGAATTTTAATTAAAAAACCTTACGAAGAAAACATGACTTATAGAGTACGAACCCTAAAACGAGACACATCGTTGGGCTCCACTAACTTAATAGGCGACCACCTTATATCTAATAAATTATTTTATTTATTTTGACGCTGATATAGAATTTATTTGTTTATATAAAAAATTATATTTAATTTTATTATTTTGAGATTAATATTATAGCTACATGCTTTCCTTTACTTATTATTTTTTATTAGAGTTAATAGAATTTACATTTATAGGTTCTTTTTTATAAGAATTTATCTTTATAGGTTAATATGACTCCCAAAAATAAAGATATTTGTAGAGTTAGATGAAGTAGTGAACAATTTAATTTGTTTATCGATATTTGTATTCAAGGCATTAATTTGGACAAGAGAAATGGTGGCAGATGAGTAACAAAGAATATACTTAGTTAAAAAATGAATTAAAACTTGTCGATGTGATTTTACCAAAGAGCAAAGACCAATGGAAGTTGCGAAAAGTATTAAAAGGGAATTAAACAGGATTAAGATGAGATCACATTAAACAGTCAATAAGAAGACTATTTATAATAGCAAAAAACTCTCATACAGAAATTTATGAAAAAGAATCTAAAAATAATTAAAATGTAAAATTGATTTTTTAAATGATAGAATTTGGGTCTCGAACTTTGCAACCGGGCCTGCAGTCCTCGTCGTATTTCTAAAACTCGTTAGTCTTGAAATTTCCTTTTCGAAAAACAATTGTGGGCCTCCAACAGACGTCGTAAGTAGAAGTTAAGTCATTCTCTTCATCATTTGAGTCTGGTCCAAGTATTTTATAAAATTTAAGACTAATTGCTCCGCATCAAATAGTCAGCAAAATATGAGGAAAAAAAAAAAGAAAGAATCTTATAGTAACCCTTCAACAAAGAAAAAGAAAGATAATAGAAAAATTTTTTTCGAGTGTTATACAAATAATTGATATAATTAAAGAGTTAAAAGAAATTATTAAATAAAGCAATGACTACGCATAATTTTTTACGAAATCGCCTTAATTGTTCTAGAAAAAATTATGAGATATATATTATCTAAGCCACTTATACATGAAAGTTCTAATTTTTTTGTTTTGCACATTGTACTTGACCAAATAGGTAATTTATATTCTTTTCTAATTTTTTTTTTGTTGTGTGGAATGCTTTGAGAAAGGATGATACTGAACGAATATTTGGTTAACCCAAATTTTAGTCATTGATTATGTTTAATTTTGTTTTTAATCTTATGGATATGGTAAATAGTGAGTAGATTTCTTTAGATTTTCAGATATTTGAATATAGTGTTTTGATAATGTTGTGGAGGTTGAGATTATTTATATTGATCCATAAAAACTTATATGGCTTTAATTTCTTTCCTTGTGAGTTTATTGACTTGCCAAATATGGATCTTATTGGGTATCATTTATTGACTTGCCAAATATGGATCTTATTGGGTATCATTTATTTTGTCACTAAGTTTATATTATCAATTATCAATTATGAATTTTTTTTACCAAATAATCAATCATTTTTTATGAAAAATTAATCGTCATATAATATAATCTCTTTACTAACATACATATTGTCATAACTTAAGTATAAATTGATTAAATATTTATTGGTGATAATAAAAGTGTCATGTTATTTTTTTAAATTATAATGGCACTAATAAATTGTATTAATTAGGTGATAAATTTATTATTTGTCATGATATCTATATTAACATGATTTTATCATTAAAATATTCATTTGATGATGATTTTTAATTTATTTTATAAAAATATTAAAAATAGCGATAATTTAAATAACATTATATATCATCATAAACAATTTAATTGACATACTCAATAATGATAATTTTGATATTAAAAATAAAAAATAATCAATACACTTGTATTAGAAAATACTACCACTAAAAGTTATTAAAGAAAATTTATAATAGCATTCACATTAAATTTTCAATTTGACAATCTAGTCGAATAACTATCATACCAAGTATATAAAATATTAATTTGCTAACACATAAATTATTCAATATTTTTAAACCATTAAATATGAAAAAAAATAAATTTTAAAATTTGAAGTAATAGAGATCCTCATGTCATTGTTTTCATAATTTAGTCGATAACGTTAATTCTTTTTTTTTTAAATTTTTTATAGTAATTAATTATTACTTATTTCTTTTAAAAAGGCTTTTTTTTTCACTTATTAATCTACCAAAATTTTGGCAAAATCTCCTTTGTAAATTAATCATTTCCTATTTTAAATAAATTGCAGGGAAAATAAAAGAATGTTATTACTTTCTCACATCAACATCTTCCTACTTTAAAAATCCTACTATTTTAAGAGCTCATTTTGATATTAAAATTAGAACTAATCATAATCATTCCACTCCATTTACATATATTATTAACATATAAGAATAAAACAAAAATAATAGTATAATGAAACTTCAAACCTCAACAGCGGATGTAAAATTTTAACCATAAATTTCACACAAGCATGTATAAATTTCATATATGAAATTTCAATTATCATCTACTTGTTCATTATTTATAAATCTCAAAGGAGCACTCAAAAATGAAATTCCTAATAACAGAAATAAAAGTAATGAAATATTAATAAAATAATAACATAAATTTTTTAAATACTCAAATTCTAAAGTGACAAGATAGAACAATAATAACTCTCTAACATAATGAAATTAGGATGTCATTGGTTGAGTTTTTGCATTGAGGAGAGAGCTTTGAAAGGGAAGGAGCTGGTCCGACTCCTGCAAAAATCAAAGAAAAAAATTATAATTTATAGCAATGTCCAATGTAAGTTATAGAACATATAACTAACGGTTGGCTTTTAAAATCTAATCTTTATAGGACATCCTTACAAATAGCTCATTGTCCCATATTCAATTTCAGACTTGTCAAAATCTCAATGCTTTTAGAATAAGCTTGAGCTAAGATTTAGCAGTGTTATTGATAAAATTGAATATCCCACTAGGATGCTAAGGGGAAAGTTCAAGAATTTTACTTTTACTTATTAAATGGACAAAAAAGAAATATCCATATGTAGTCTAAAAGAAAGCAAATTGTATAACCCATGAATTATATTAATATTGTTTTGTCCAACTTATACGTTAAATATTACGGAAAAATAATAAAAATAAAAATAAGGTATAATAGACGACCTTATAAGAAGGATATTTTCTATACTATAATGCAACTTGTTATGAGTATAAAGAGTCACCATTGATCAAATCACAAGTGGCATA
Source organism: Manihot esculenta (assembly GCF_001659605.2). Lineage (NCBI taxonomy): Eukaryota > Viridiplantae > Streptophyta > Magnoliopsida > Malpighiales > Euphorbiaceae > Manihot > Manihot esculenta. Next base: position 13,885,019 of record NC_035176.2, on the reverse strand, counting down.
ATATATATAAATCTTATGACTTTTCCATGTTTTTAGAATTGTTTTGAAATCATTAGTAAATTATGATGAGAACATGCATGTAGATAAAAGGAACCAAAATAAGATTTTCAATGGTTTATTCTGTTGGGAGGGAGACATAATAGTGATTCTAATTGTAACTTAGTGATTGAGATTTCCAGTGATACAAGCCCTTATATGATACCTTCCCTTTTTTATTATTAAAGATAAAATTATTCAAATGCTTCCTTACTTTATTATATTAAACAAAGTTACATCCATATAATACAAAAAAGTCTAAAATTTAAGAACTTAAGAAACATATTCTGAAATTAGTTTAAATCAAATTGAAATACGATTTTTTAAGTCTATCATGAAATCTAAAAAAATGACGTTGGAGCGGTGAAAATAAAAAGAAAGTGTACTTACATGTAAATCAAAGTTTCAGGTTCATCTCTTTCTTTGACAACCATGCCAAAAACTTATCAAAATTTTCTCCTTAGTTAGATAATTTGTCACATTATTCAGTTGATTTCTTAGCTCATTCACCTCAGTTTCAGACTTTTTCATCTCTACTTATATTGCATTAAGTTACATTTGAAGCTTTTGAGTTCACCAATTCAATAATGAACTGTGTTTGTTAGGAAGTTTAGGGCCATAGCTAAGCCCTTTTACATCTCCACATCCATGGCAAAGGACCTCAAAAACTATTACTGACATTTAGTTAATGAATCGTGTTTGGCCCATTGTATCATGTGCCTAAAGCTTTATAATATATATATATATATATATATATATACATATATATATATATATATATATATATATATAAAGTAACAGATATAAAATAAAACTTACTATATTTAATAACACTTCAAAGAATTTTATAAGATTTATGAGAATTATTTAGAGAGAGAGTTTACAGAGAAAATGTGAAGATAGAGAAAATAGAGAAAATAGATGATAAAGAAAGAATAATCCAGTTTACCTCAGGACATTAGAATTCAGCCCAATTAAATTATTCTACCATTAAAAAAGAAATTTTAAGTATTGTGATTTGCATTAATAAATTTCAGTCTGATTTGTTGAATCAAAAGTTCTTAGTAAGAATTGATTGTAAAAAAAGTGTCAGACAAACTATTCACCAACAGTAAAAAGGAGCAGAAGAGTGGCAGACAAGACACTATTCATGAACAATAAAATCTGCGTGAATCAAGAGTAAAACTCTTGTGACTCAATAGTAAAAGCTTAGAAATTCTCTATGAAAATGGAGCATCTCCCCTTGTGAAGGCATGCCTGTATTTTCCTCTCTCTCTATTTTCTCTATCTTCACATTTTCTCTATAAACTCTCTCTCTAAACAATTTTCAGAAATCTTGTAAAATTCTCTGAAGTGTTATTAAATATAGTTAGTTTTATTTTATATCTGTTACTTTTATAAACCCGTGTTGGCGGCACTTTTCTCTTCTCCCTCGACACTCTGACTTAATTCTGGGGATCCTAGGTTAAGGTTGCAGGAACCCTAGCCATAAAATAAATTTTATTAGAGGTTGAAATTGAAGTTAAAAATGGTTTTAATGGTATAAATCCATGGGAAGTAATTAGAAAGTATTATCCTGAAAATTGGTATTTTACACCGAAAGATTTGTTAAAACCTCAGGAAAAATATTTTTCTATGCTTCTATATAGTCAAAATAATTATATGAAGAATAATACTTTTTAAAATTTTTAAATGATAATGAAGTGCATAAATTCGAGGTCGGCCAATCCTTTGGATGGATAACCCGTTTTATTTGAATAGAGGAATATGCTATTACATTTTTATGATTTTTATCAAAATTATATTTTATTTTAACTGATGCTGTTTCTTCTAAAATACTATAATAATAATCCTGAGGTTTTGACAAATCATTCGGTGTAAAATACCAATTTTTAGGATAATTGAAAGTTATAACCTGTTAAATTTGTTTGTTAAAATTGTTTGTTTCTTGATTCTGAATCTTTGTATGTTCGATCCATGTGTGTTTGTTAATTGATTATGAATCTTAGTTATTTCTTTTAAAAATTTCTTTTCAATCTTTTCTTTACTAAGAATATTTAATTCCCTATTTATATTATTTATATTTTCCGTTATGGCAGATATGCTGATGGTGATGATGGTGAAGAGGGTGCTATCTTAGCTTGCTGATTTAAATAATTATCTACTGGATTATAAAATGAAACAATGATCTATCCCGATAGCATTAATATATAAAATCCATTATAAAGCTATGAATTCAGCATTTGGAACCAAGTATAAATTACAACCTAAAAAAGGAGAAACAAGATTTTTACAGACATATTTAACTAAAACAAATACTGTAATACCTAAAACAATACAATGGAAAGATATAACCTTACCAGAAGAATGAATTTTAGAAGGTATAGTACCTCCACCAGAACAAGAAAAAGTAAACCCAAATACAAGTTTAAGTATGCCAACTGAACCCGTTTTAGCTACGGTTTTAGGCGTCATAGGGTATAACCGGCAGTGACCGCGACATAATTCAAGATTTTTGAAAATTGATCATTTTTTGTGTAAATCAGCAAATACAGTTAAATCAGATGATTCAGAATCTTCGGAAATTAAAAGAGTAATAAATAAAAATGAGTTAATATTGGAAGATTTTGTAAAAGCAATAGATGAGTAGGAAATTCCTAAGGTAGATAAGGAACAGATATATAAAATCCCAAAGTTTAATGTTTTTAAAACAGACTATGTAATAAAAACAAAAGAAAGAGATTTTCAGTTAAGCAAATCTTTTGAGAAAATAACACTTTTATCATAAAAAACATTAAATCATTATAGGAGTAAAAAGTACAAATATATTTATATAGGATTAATTCAAGTAGGTATAAAACCAAAGCATCAACTCCAAAAAGATTCAAAAAGGATAAAATTTTTGGAAGAACAATTAATTTCAAAATCATCTTCTTCATCTGAAAAAGAAGAGGAAGATGACCAGAATGAAATAAGTCAATTAGATAGTAAAGAAGTAAATAATAATTTTATTTTATTATTACAAGAAATAACATCTAGAAAATATTTAAAAAAAGTAACGATTAAATTATCAGATGAATTTATAATAGATACAATAGCATTATTCGATACATGAGCAGATTTAAATTATATAAAATCAAGTCTAATACCCAAGAGGTTTTGGAATGAAACTAAAGAAAGATTAACGACAACAAATAAAACTAATTTAAATATTTTAGGAAAAACAGAAGCATTGATAGTAAATCAGAATCTAGAATTAAAAACTGTATTTTTGTTATCACAACAAATAAATCATATGGTAATATTAGGAACACCATTCATAAATCTTATAACACCCTACTCAGTAAAAGAAGATTGTATAAAATTCAAAGGAAATAAAACAATAAGAATAGAATTCACAGAAAAGCCTAAAACAAAAAATTTGAATTTAATAAAAGCACATTCCATTAGGATAATGGAAATAAATTCGATAATAAATTCAAATTTTCATTTTTATTAGCTTTTAATTCCTTTTGACTCGAGCTAGATATCTGATAAGATTTAAAAATATGTGGTTTTATTTTCCTTTTCTCTTCTATTTCTACCTCTTTTTCTTTTAATATTTTCTCTATTTTCTTTAACTTTATGCTTCGATCCAGAAAGATGTTAAAAATCTTCCTCTAAACAGATTTTTGCTATATGGCAAGCGATTTTAAGTATTTTTTATTCTGATATTGAGTATATTAAAGGTAGTAGTAATAATATACCAGACTTTTTAACAAGAGAATTTTTACAGAAAAATTGGGTATGCCAACTGAACCCGTTTTAGCCAAGGTTTTAGGCGTCATAGGGTATAACCGGCAGTGACCGCGATATAATTCAAGATTTTTGAAAATGGATCCTTTTTTGTGTAAATCAACAAGTATAGTTAAATCAGATAATTCAGAATCTTCGAAAATTAAAAGAGTAATAAAAATATGTGGTTTTATTTCCTTTTTCTCTTCTATTTCTACCCCTTTTTCTTTTAATATTTTCTCTATTTTCTTGAACTGAGTACCTATACATATTAAACTTGCATTACTAAAATTATTCTGCTCTATGACCTTCTTATCTGTATCATTTTCTTTAGCTATTTTATATGGTGCACAAATTATTTCATTTTCTCCATGCTTTATTTTACTAATCGTTATATTTTCCGTTATGGCAGATGCTGATGGTGATGATGGTGAAGAGGGTGCTATCTCAGCTTGCTGATTTAAATAATTTTTTATCGGATTATATACTGCTTGGGGATCAAAGCCATAGATTGTTTGCATGGGAAAGAATCCATTATTAAAAATATAAGGTTTATAATTTTTCTTCTTATAGTATTCTTCTTTACTTGGTGTTGCTATATATCTTTTCTTGTAATATTGATCCCTTTTATAATATTTTCGTGGCTTAGATTTAGTGCACTGACCATTACAACTTTTATCCTGGGTTATTATCTTGCTAACAATAAAATGCATGAGGCAACTAGGGGAGTGCATTCGGTTGGTTCGATTTGAAACCAAATCGAAAATAAAAAACTAAAAAATTGATCTATTGAAAAACGCCAATTGAAACCGAACTGAAATAAGAGAAACCTGAATCAAATTGAAATGATCCGTACGGTTTGATTTTGGTTCAGAACAGAACCGTTAGTTGGAGAGAAATGCCTAAAAGCATCATCGAATTCAATTGCCTCAATCCCAATTCTATATTTTCAGTATCCAACAATAATCTCAAATATAATCAAATATAATCTAAATCATAACAATCAATAATCCCAAATTATCATTACCCAATTTTACAAGAAATTCTTGACAAATATCAATCAACAGTAATTCAATACCTCAACACACAAATTGACAATAAGCCATTCACATAAACAGGTTCAATAGAAAAAAATGAATAAGACAATTATATGTGTTTCTCTCTGATGATCAATAAAAGCAAGAATCATTTGGATTCCAGTCCCCAAATTGAATCAGAAACTCAACATCCAAACAAAGGAAAAAGAAAATCACAAAGGCAGCACCTGAATAATCACCAGATCTGGAACAGTCTTCACACCATCAAAAATCTCTTATCGCACCATTAAGAATCGCTATCACACCACCTTGAATCACTGTTACAGGAGACAAGAATCACCTTGCCACTGCACCATCACAAATTGGCTTTGCATGTGGATTTATGCGTTGTTTTATTGGTGGATTTGTTGGGTCTATCACATTTGTGGGGAAAAAAGGGGAAGAAGAATGAGATGTAAAGAGAGAAAGGGGTCCACGAGATTGTGACTATAGGGAAGAAGGGGGAAGAAGAAGGAGATAAAAAGAGAGAAGTGGTCATACAAATATAGTTGTGAGGAAGAAGAAGGAGGAGAAGAAGTGATGAAATAAAGAATGATTAGTTTGAAGGAAAGTAGAGGATTGGGCTAATGGAGATAGACGATTGAATGATGGTAGGTGAGAGTGAGAATACGAGTTATATTTAAATGCCTATACCAAAACGACATAGTATGGATTTTGATTCAGTTTGCTTTTTCTTTGATTTTATAAAAATAAACTGAACTTAACATATTAACTGAAATTTATGAAAACTAATAATTAAACCAAACCATTTGTAACGACCCGGAAACCGGACCGCTACCGGCGCTAGGATCCAGATCGACATAAGGTCGCTGGGACCTGTAGCAAGCCAAACATACATCCTGAATACCTGTCAAATCCCATACATGATCACACATATACATAAACATGAGAAATTTTTCTTTTCTTTTACCAAGCTCAACCTGTGCATGCACCTAGACATGAACATAAACCACACACTGGAGTCTCATCACATGCTCCAATGGGGTATCTCATCAAATATCAAGCTTGGTTGAACATAAACATCATAAAACATAGATCGTGTATATACATGGGATTATTCAAATATACTATGGTCAAGCCCAATTCTAATCCTCAATATCAATATTACATAACATGACTGATCATAACCTTACATCATTTTACAAATCATCATGTCCACATATAACTATTACAAATCACAAGACTTTACTCTTCTTGACTCCCTGAACTAGCCCGTACCTGCAAACCTGGGGGATATAGGGAAAGGGGTGAGCTACTAGAGCCCAGTGAGCAGAATACTGAAACATTTAAAATATATGCCATCATGTAATGCATCATATCACAGACGATTCACATCAAGGGTAAACCTGTCACTAAATAGTCCCAGCATCAAATCCGTGCCAGGCCATAGAATGGGGTCCTGGTCTTCCTGTCATATCATAACATTACTTACCATTGCCCCAGGGCCTCATCTGGGCACCTGGTCTTCGTGTTCCATACCGTGCCAGGCCGTAGAATGGGGTCCTGGTCTTTCATATCGTGCCAGGCCGTAGAATGGGGTCCTGGTCTTTCCTCAGGGACTAATTGGATCATACAGCATTCACCCACATCCACAACAAAGAATGCAGTGAAACATATTCGTGGATTCTAATGCAACAACCTATTATATCATATGGCATTCGTGATGCATGATTCATGCTAAAACTTGCATTAATTTAAAACATAAGGTTTATTCTACTCACCTCAGGCTAACTCTGACAATGAACTGAAGCAGCTGACTCACTGCTGGGGTCCTCGGTTCCTTGGGTCCGAACCTACACAGGTGGACTCAAATAAGGGACCAAACATACTAGAACATGACTCTAAAAATACTCCCAAAAAAACCCCCTAAAACCTCATAAAACAATCATAGGAAACATGCAAAGGAAGGCTGAACAGGGCACTTTCGGCGGCAGGTTCGGCGGTCGAAAGTCCCTCCAGAGCCGAAAGTCAGGCAGGTTTGGCGGCACCTTCGGCGGCCAAAAGTGCCCTCCAGAGACAAAAGTCCATTTTCGGGGGCAGGCTTCGGCAGCCGAAAGGCTTGCCTAATAGGCAGGTTCGGCGGCCGAAAGTCCTTCGGCTGCCGAACATGGTTTCTGCCAAAAGGGCAGAAACTCGGCTCAAACATGCTCCCATGCCTCCCAAGCTTCCAAACATGCATTCAACTTACTCAAAACATGCATAAACTCTTACATCAACACATTGGGGTCTCAAACTATTCTAAACCCCAACTAAAACTCATCAAACATTCATATATAACACACATTATCCATAAACATAACATAAAACCTAACAATGCTCAACTAACCTAAACATGCATTTCTACCCCATGAATCAACTTAAACTTGTTTAAAAACATAAAACGAGCTTAAGATCGGCTCTTACCTCTTGAAGATCGGGAGAGAGACGACCTAAACTTGGAGAACGATGGGAGAGAGCTCCTGTGTCTTCCAAGCTTCAAAACTTGCTCTAAGCTCAAAAAACTTCAAAACAAAGTGAAAAATCATGAAAATCATGAAAGATTTGAAGGAAGAAACTCAAGATCGGTGAGGGACGGCGGAGAGCTCACCTTGGCCGAAAATGGGGAGAAAAGCTCGCCCGTTTTCGGCTAAGGGACCCCTTTATAGGTGACTGGCCAGGCCACATTCGGGAGCCGAACGTGCCTCCGCAACGCATGCAAGTTCGGCAGCCGAACATAAGGTTTGGCGGCCGAACATAAGGTTCGGCGGCCGAACCTGGACTCCCCTCACATATGCCTTCGGGGGCCTAAAGCACTCCCGAAGTGCATGCATATTCGGCGGCCGAACTTGAGGTTCGGCGGCCGAACCTGGGTCTTCCTCCAAGGTTATTTTCATACGAAAACTCATTTTCTTTCTTGCTTAAATACATATAATGCAATAAAACATTTGGTAAAAACATGGTTTTACCCTTCTAGAAGTCTCCGACACCCGAGATTCCACCGATCGGTAGGAATCCCGATACCGGAGTCTAGCCGGGTATTACATTCTCCCCCCCTTAAGAACATTCATCCCCGAATGTTTCTCAACTAGCACATGCAAGGCATAAAACACACCATACACATAGAACACATAAAACACACAAGAAACTAACCTGAGAAAAGATAAGGGTATTGCTGGAGCATGGACTCCCGTGTCTCCCAGGTGCATTCTTCCATATTGTGGTAGTTCCAAAGGACTTTCACCATCGGGATTTCCTTGTTTCTCAGCTTTCTGATCTGGGTGTGAAGAATCTGAACTGGCTGTTCAATATAGGTGAGATCTTCTTGGATCTCCATATCAGGCTCACTAAGAACCTTGCCCGGATCTGACACAAACTTCCTCAACATGGAAACATGGAAAACCGGATGGATTCTTTCCATTGAAGCAGGTAAATCCAGCTTGTACGACACATTCCCAATCTTCTGCAAGATTTCAAAGGGTCCGATGTATCGTGGGGCTAGCTTACCTTTCTTCCCAAAACGAACCACTCCTTTCATAGGAGACACTTTGAGCAATACCAGATCTCCCTCCTGAAACTCTACCTGTCTCCTGCGGATGTCTGCATAACTCTTCTGTCTACTCACAGCAATTCTGATCCTCTCTCTGATAATGGGTACCACCCTGCTGGTGATCTCAACAAGCTCAGGGCCTGCCAAGGCCTTTTCCCCCACTTCTTCCCAGCAAACAGGTGACTTGCACTTCCTCCCATATAAAGCTTCATATGGAGCCATCCCTATGCTAGCATGATAACTGTTATTGTAGGCAAACTCCACCAAGGGTAGATGCTGCCTCCAAGAACCGCCAAAATCTAGCACACACATTCTGAGCATATCTTCTATAGTCTGGATGGTCCTTTCTGACTGTCCATCAGTCTGGGGATGGAAGGCAGTACTGAAATCCAACCTGGTACCCATAGCACTCTACAGACTCCGCTAAAACCTGGAGGTGAACCGGGGGCCCTCTATCTGACACTATCGAAACGGGAACCCCATGCAGCCTTACCACTTCATCCACATACACCTGCGCTAACTTATCCACTGAGTAGTTGCTCCTGACAGGGATGAAGTGAGCAGATTTGGTCAGTCTGTCCACAATCACCCATATGGAGTCTAACCTGTTGGATGCTGCCGGTAACCCCACTACGAAGTCCATAGCTATATTCTCCCATTTCCACTTTGGAATAGGTAGTGGGTTAAGCACTCCAGCCGGCTTCTGATGTTCCAGCTTCACCCTTTGACATACTTCGCAGGCTGACACAAACTGGGCCACTTCCTTCTTCATGGCTGGCCACCAATATACCTTTTTCAGATCTTGATACATCTTGGTGGCTCCAGGGTAAACACTGTACTTGGCATTATGAGCTTCCCTCATAATGTCTCCCTTTAAACTGATGTCATCTGGTACACATAGTCTATTCCCATAGTAGAGGATCCCCTTGCTGTCGAATCTGAACTCTTCATTCTTGCCTGACTGAACCGTCCTGGCAATCTTCACTAACTCTGGGTCCTCGTGCTGTTTTTGAGCCACCTGCTCCAGGAACACAGGTGTCACTCTCATCTGGGCTATCAAAGCACCTGTACCAGACAACTCTAGCTGTAGACCTTCCTCAATGAGCTTGTAAAACTCTTTCACCACCGGTCTCCTCTCAGCCGTGATGTGGGATAAGCTGCCTAGTGATTTTCGGCTTAGGGCGTCTGCCACCACATTCACCTTACCCGGATGGTATTGAATCTTGCAATCGTAATCACTCAGCAGCTCCACCCATCTTCTCTATCTCAAGTTCAAATCTCTTTGACTCAGGATGTACTGCAGGCTTTTATGATCGGTGAAGATCTCACATTTTACCCCATAAAGGTAATGCCTCCACATCTTGAGTGCAAAGATTACGGCTGCCATTTTCAGGTCATGTGTAGGGTAATTCAACTCATGCTTCTTCAGCTGCCTAGAAGCATAAGCAATCACCCTTTGATTCTGTATTAGCACACAACCCAATCCCACTCGGGATGCATCACAGAACACTGTGAAATTCTCCTGACTGTTAGGCAAAGCTAACACCGGTGCTGACGTTAACCTCGTCTTAAGCTCTTCAAAACTCTCTTCGCACTGGTCGGTCCACACAAATTTCTGATTCTTCCTGGTTAATCTGGTCAAAGGAGCTGCAATTTTAGAGAAGTCCTAAACGAACCTCCTGTAGTAACCTGCCAAACCCAAGAAACTCCTGATCTCTGTCACTGAAGTGGGTCTAGGCCAGTTAGCCACAGCTTCTACCTTCTTGGGGTCCACTTCAATCCCATTTTCTGACACAACATGCCCCAAGAATGATATGCTCCTCAGCCAGAACTCACATTTAGAGAACTTGGCATACAAGCCATGTTCCTTCAAAGTCTGCAGAACCAACCTCAGATGATGGGCATGCTCCTCTGCATTCCTGGAATACACTAAGATATCATCTATGAAGACAATAACAAAGTGATCCAGGTACTGGCTAAACACTCTGTTCATGAGATCCATGAATACTGCAGGGGCATTGGTTAACCCGAACGGCATCACAAGGAACTCATAATGCCCATATCTGGTCCTGAAAGCTGTCTTCGATACATCCTCTTCCCTTATCCTCAGCTGATGGTACCCTGATCTTAGATCTATCTTGGAGAAACAACCTGCTCCTGCCAGCTGGTCGAATAGATCGTCGATCCTTGGCAATGGGTACTTATTCTTGGTAGTGACCTTGTTCAACTGCCTATAGTCGATACAAAGTCTAAGGGATCCATCCTTCTTTCTCACAAACAACACTGGAGCACCCCAAGGTGAGGTACTCGGTCGGATGAAGCCCTTGTCTACCAGCTCTTGCAACTGCTCCTTAAGCTCCTTCAATTCTGCTGGTGCCATCCTGTAGGGAGGGATAGAGATCAGTCTGGTTCCAGGCATCAATTCTATCTCGAACTCTATCTCCCTAGCAAGTGGTAAACCTAGCAGCTCGTCTAGGAACACATCTAAAAACTCTCTGACCATTGGCACCGAGGCGGGCTCTCTGACATGACTATCCAGCTCTCTCACATGAGCTAGAAAACCCTAACAACCCCTCCTGAGGAGCCTACGAGCCTGTAGGGCTGATATCAAACCTCTAGGTGTACCCCTCCTGTCTCCTCTGAAGACAACCTCTGACCCATCCTAACATTTGAACCTGACTACCTTGTCTCTGCAATCCAAGGTAGCACCATGGGTAGACAACCAGTCCATCCCTAGAATGACGTCAAAATCTGTCAAATCTAGAACCACAAGGTCGGCGGACAGGCATCTTCCCTCCACAAAAACTGGACTACACTGGCAGACTGACTCTGCCACTGACGGGTCACACTTGGGTCCACTGACCCATAGGGGACACTCTAACCCAGAGACCATCACTCCCAACCTCTCGACGGCCCTCAGAGCAATGAAAGAATGAGATGCACCAGGGTCCAATAATGCATACACATCATAACAACCAATGATGAGATTACCTGCCACCACGGTGTTAGATGCATCTACCTCCTGCTGTGTCATTGTGAAGATCCGCGCTGGTGCTGATGGACCTTCACCTCTGAAACCCGCTGAAAAAGAGGCTGCCCCTCTCCCTCTGCCTCTGCCACTGGCCTGAGTTGTGGCTGGAGCTGCTGGCTGTGCTATACTACCGGAAGTTGTCTGCTGAGACTGTGCCACAAAAGCTGCTCTTGGACACTCCCGATGTAATACCCGGCTAGACTCCGGTATCGGAATTCCTACCGTCTGGTGGAATCTCGGGTGTCGGAAGCCTCTAGTAGGGTAGAAACATGTTTTCATAAAATGTTTTAATGTATTTCATGGTTTTAAGTAAAAAAGAAAATGAGTTTTTGCATGAAAATAACCTTGGAGGAAAACTCAGGTTCGGCCGCCGAACCTCAAGTTCGGCCGCCGAACATGCATGCGTTTCGGGTGTGCCTTAGGCTCCCGAAAGCATAAGTGAGGGAAACCAGGTTCGGCCGCCGAACCTTATGTTCGACCGCCGATTATAGCATGCATGCGGAGGCACTTTCGGCTCCCGAACGTGGCCTGGCCAGCCACCTATAAAGGGGTCCCTTAGCCGAAAACGGGCGAGCTTTTCTCCCCATTTTCGGCCAAGGTGAGCTCTCCGCCATCTCTCGCCGGTTTTGAGTTCCTTCCTTCAAATCTTTCTCGATTTTCATTAGTTTTACACTTGTTTTGAAGATTTTGAGCATTTAAGCAAGTTTTGGAGCTTGGAGGTTCAAGGAACTCTCTCTCTCCCATTTTCTAAGCTAGGGTCATTCTCCTCTCGGTCTTCAAGAGGTAAGGGCCGATCTTGAGCTTATGGCATGTTTTAAGTAAGTTTTAAGTTGATCTATGGGGTAGAAATGCATGTTTAGGTTTTTGGTTGGTTTAAGGGTTATGTTAAGTTTTTGAGCAATGTATGATGCTTGTGGTTGTTTGATGTGTTGTAGATGGGGTTTAGGATAGTTTGAAGCCCCTAGGAGCTGATGTATGTATCTATGTATGTTTTGAGTGAGTTGTATGCTTGATCTAAAAGGTTGGGAGGCAACTGTGCATGAGGAACCAAGTTTCTGCCCTTTGGCAGAAACCAGGTTCGGCAGCCGAAGGACTTTCGGCCACCGAACCTGCTTGGGAGGCAAGCCTTTCAGCTGCCGAAGCCTGCCTCCGAAGGAGGACTTTCATCTCTGGAGGGTAGTTTCGGCCGCCGAAAGTGCCGCCGAACATGCATGAGTTTCGTCTCTGTCTGGGAGTTTCGGCCGCTGAAGGTGCCGCTGAACCTGCCTGACTTTCGGCTCTGGAGGGACTTTCGGCCGCCGAACCTGCCGCTGAAAGTGCCCTGTTCAGCCTTCCTTTGCATGCTTCCCATGGATGTTTTGAGGTGTTTTAAGGGGGTTTTGGGGGATGTTTTAGAGTCATGTTCTAGTATGTTTGGTCCCTTATTTAAGTCCACCTTTGTAGGTTCAGACCCGAGGAACCGAGGACCTCAGTAGTGACAGCTGCTTCAGAGTCTTGTCAGAGTTAGCCAGAGGTGAGTAGAATAAACTCTTATCTTTTAATAAATGAAGATTTTAGCATGAATCATGCATCATAAATGCCATGTGATATCCTAGGTTGCTTGCATTAGAATTCACGAATATGTTGCATTGCATATCTTGATGTTGATGTGGATGGATGTTGGATGACCCATTGGTCCTCAGTATGATGAGACATGATATGATATGATATGGAAGTCCAGGTGTGGCCTGCACTACGCCCCTGGCATTATGTAAGTGAAAGTCCGGGTGTGGCCTGCACTACGCCCCCGGCACAGTTGGACATGTATGTTATGAGATATGTAAGGGAAAGACCAGGTGTGGCCTGCACTACGCCCCTAGCACAGTTGGACTATGTAGAGGACCCTTGGTGACAAGTCCATCCTTGATGTGATATGGTTGTGATGTGATGCATTACATGATAGCATGTGATTTAATTGTTATTATTCTGCTCACTGGGCTCTTGTAGCTCACCCCTCTCCCTTATCCCCCAGGTTTGCAGGTACAGGGTAGACCAGGAGGTCAGCAGGAGTAAAGTCTGTTTTTATGTAATAGTTAGGAGTTGTGGACATGATGAAATTGTAATGTAATTTTTTATGTAGTCATGATATGTAAAATGATATTGAGGATTAGAGGTTGTGCTTGACCCTATATGTATGGTATTCCCTTTTACTGCATGATCACTATTATTATTGATGAGATGTGTAATCAAGCTTAATGTATGTTATTGATACCCCATTGGAGCATGTGATGAGGGCTCCAGTGTGAGGTTTATGGTTATGTTAGTGTGCATGCACAGGTTAAGCTTGATTTATGAAAGAAAAAGTTTACATGTTTATGTATTTGTATGATCATGTATGGGATTACACAGGTTTACAGGTTGTATGTCAGGCTTGCTACGGGTCCCGGCGGCCTTAAGCCGATCTGGATCCTGGCGCCGGTAGCGGTCCGGTTTCTGGGTCGTTACAAAATGGTATCAGAGCCCTAGGTTCATATGGTCGGACCTAGAGTGTCGGGCTCATAGATGTTATAGAAGGTCAAGCACAATAGGAAAGGTCATGTCCACTAGGATAGGATGTGGAGTCCTGTCTTGCATGATAATGTGAAATGCCATGATTATATACATGTTGTAATACCCGGCTAGATTAGGCATCGGAATTCCTACCGCCCGGGGGAATTCGAGGATGTCAGAGGTATCTAGAAGGGTAAGAGAAAGGTTTTCTTACATGTTTTAAGTGTTTGAAGGTTTTAAAGAGAGAAAGGATTGAGTTTTGAAGAGAAAAGGCCAAGGAGGCATTTTGCCATGTTCGGCCGCCGAAGGTAAAGTTCGGCCGCCGAAAATGCCCAAGATTCGGCCCTCGAAAGTCTGAGTTCGGCCGCCGAACGTTGCATGGTTTTGCATGCGATTCGGCTGTCGAAGCTGAGGCAGTTGTTCATCTATAAAGGGCACCGAGTCCAGAAAAAAAAGGAGGAGGATTCTTCTCTCTTTCTGGCCTAGGTGAGTTTTGATCTCCTTGGATTGTTTTCATGGTTTTTCATCAACTCTTTCAAAGTTAAACAAGTTTTAAGTAAGTTTTATGTGTTTTTGAAGAGTTTGAAAGCTTGGAGGAGTTTGGAGCTTGGATCTCCATATCTTCGAGTTTGGATCACACCAGCTTTTGTTCTTCAAGAGGTAAGTGGAGATCCTTGGTTTTTATACTGTTTTCTATGAGTTTTATGAAGGGAAGGGGAGTTAATGCTTGAGTTTGCATGAGTTGTGCATATTAGGGTTTTTGGACCCTTTATGCTTTATGTTGTTGAGCTTGTTTGTTGGAGTTAAAGTGGTCTTAAGCTCCTATATGCTTGTTGTTTTGAGATCTGGATGAGTTAGAGAGGTTGGATGCATGTTGGGAAGGATTGGAAGGTGTGGGAGGCATGTTCATGCACGAAGCTGAGTTCTGGATGAACTCAGGTTCGGCAGCCGAAGGAGGATTCGGCCGCCGAACATGCCCGACTTTCGTCTCTGGAGGAGACATTCGGCCGCCGAAGGTGCTGCTGAAGGTGCCCTGTCCAACCTTCCTTTGCTTGTTTTGCATGCATGTTTTGAGGTGTTCTAGAGGGATTTTGGGGAGTTGTATATCTATGTTTGGTGCCTCATTTGCGTCCTCCATTGTAGGATTGGACCCGAGGAACCGAGGTGTTTAGCAGTAGTAGCTGCTTCAGAGTTAGAGGTAGCCCAGAGTTAGCCAAGCAGTGGCTACAGGTGAGTGGAACTAAACTTCATATTTTACTTGAGAAATGACACGTTTCTAGCATGATCCATGCATCATAAAATGCCATGTTATGTATTAGGTTGTGTTGCATTAGAATTCACGAATATGATGCATTGCATAAGATGTTGTTACTGTGGATGAATGTTGGATGATCCTTAGCCCTTGATAGAGATATGATACTATGAGATGAGTTATGGCATGAGATAGCCATACCAGGTCGCTCCTGGATAGTCCAGGTCGCTCCTGGTACTATGAGTTAGACAAATATCCTGTCAGAGCATAGATAAGAGAAGTCCAGTGTAACAGCCCGGATACCGATACCCCTCTGTAACGGCTCCAAACTGCTCGGCGCTAGGATCCAGATCGGCTTAAGGCCGCCGGGACCCGTAGCAAGCCTAACTGAACTCTCTACACATCTGGTAGAATCCCCTACATGATCACCCTGTTACTGTTCAGGCTTAACCTGAACAAAATCTGACTGAAAACTTTTCTTTTCTCTTAACCAAGCTTACCTCATGCATGCACTTCCTCGTAACTTAACCCCACGCGGGAGTCCACAAGGGCTACTCCAATGGAGTAACATCTCATTCATTAAGCTTGGTTCCCATGAAAACATCTTGAAAACATTTCATACAAAAGGAAAACATTTAGCTTACCACCTTGTGATCATGTGCAACAACAAGGGACTAACCAACACTAGGCAAAGCACAACTCTACAACGTATCTTATATCCTTTTCTTAACTTTACTCTATCACTTTACTACACATTCTTTCCATTCATAACCTTTATACACATCATGTCCTTCTATCATGTCCACAACTGTACTATACAAGCAGATAAGCATAGCATAACATCACTTAAACTTTACACCAATCTTGCATAATATATATATGCCACTCAAACAACTCTAAGCTATACGATTACATACAAAACACTAGCCACAACATGACTTCGCCATCTCTGACTTCCCATAGCTAACTCTGATGGACTCTGGTCACCCATAGCTAAGACTGGCCCTGCAAAACTGGGGAAGGGAAAGGGATGAGCTACTAGAGCCCAGTGAGTAGAAACCATATAAACAGTTCATTCACGCATTACATGCTCTCATGAAATGTGTCACAGCACAAACATATCACATCTCGGATTAGACATGATCCCAGAACTCCCTCTGTCGGTGCCCGGCCCCTAAGGAGCTCCCAGGTCACTACATGCACTAGAGCCCGGCCCCTAACTACGAGGCTCCCAAAGGTCTTATCTAGCCATAACAGGTAGCGGGCTACTGAGATCGCCTTGGTCCATCCCATCAACAGTAAAGAATGCAATGCAATGCAGCACAATCGTGATCTCTAATGCGATACAACCTAGTACCACATGGCATTCATGATGCGTGTCTCATGCTCATACTGTCATTAGCTTTAAACCTTAACTTTAAAACATGCATAGTTAGGTCTACTCACCTGAAGCCTTTGCTCCGCTATCTCTGGGCCAACTCTCACACTGGAACTAAACACCTCGCCTCAGGTCCGATCCTACACAGGTGGACTCACATGAGGTGCCAAACAACTCTCACATAACTCTAAAACATCTCCCCAAAGACCCTCTAAAACATCATAAACATGCATGGAAAAACATGCAAAGGAAGGCAAAATAGGGCACCTTCGGCGGCACTTTCGGCGGCCGAAAGTCCTCTCCAGAGACGAAAGTCAGGCATGTTCGGCGGCAGGTTCGACGGCCGAAACTCCACTCCAGAGATGAAAGTCCAAACTTTCGGGGGCGAGTTTAGGCGGCCTATCCCACCTCCTCAAGGGTTCGGCGGCCGAAACTCCTTTCGGCGGCCGAACCTGAGTTCCTCCAGAACCCAGATTCATGCACCAACACGCCTCCCTACACCTTCCTACCTTTCTTTACATGCACACAACCTCTTAAAACCATGCATAAACCCCTAAACATGCATAAACAACCTTAAACTACAACACACAACATCACAAAGCCACATAGAGCACACATAGGCATAAAGGGTGCCTAAACCCCCTTCATGCACAACTCATGCAAACCATGCAATTCTACCCTTTCTCCCCATAAAACTTGCTTAAAACACTAGCAAACATAAGGATCAACACGTACCTCTTGAAGAACTAGAGTTGGTGTGATCCTAACGTCAAAACAAGGAGAAACCAAGCTGTAAAAGCTCCAAGTTCCAAAACTTGCTCTTTTTGCTCAAAACCTTCAAAACCAAGGTAAAAGCTTACTACAACTTGGCAAGAACTTGAACAAACCATGAAATCATGCCAAGGAGAACATGAGCTCACCTTGGGTGGGAAGAGGAAGAAAACTCAGCTCCTCAACCGATCTAAGGGGCTTTTATAGGTGGCTTGGTCAACCATTTTCGACAGCCAAACATGCACCCGCAACTCAGCCCAGTTCGGTGGCCGAACCTAGCTTTCGGGGGCACAAACTCTACCACCTTCGGCGGCCGAACATTCCTTCGGCGGCCGAACCTCTGTTTTTCCCTCCTTGACCCTTTTCTCTTCAAAACTCATTTCCTTTCCTTTGAATAAAACACATAAAAACCTTTTGGAAAACCTTTACTTATCCCGTGCAAGAACCCGCACAAAGAAACCGACATCCGAGATTCCACCGGACGGTAGAAATTCCGATGCCTGAACGAGCCGAGTATTACAATCTACCCCCCTTATAAAACATTCGTCCCCGAATGTTCAACACCAAATAAGCAAACATGCAAACAAGCGAAGCCTAACTCCGCGCCAAAGAGAGACACCGATACGCTGGAGGAAGAACGCCCGGGTTCCTGAACTCCACAGACTACTGCTACGCTACTCTGATCCTTCTCTTCTTCCTCCTTCTCTGCTTTTACTCTTCTCTTCTATCTTCTTTTCGACTCTTACTCTTCTTTGCTCTCCTCTTCCTATGTACTAACCTACCCTCTATTCTAGCCTTTCCCTTCCTGAACCCAACTCTCGGATCTATTCTAGGAAAGAACCAGCTTTCACTAGCCAATCCAGTAGATCTTCAATTCAAGGTAAAGGTTCCTTATTCCTAGTAGTGACCTTGTACAACAGCATATAGTTGTTACAACGTTTCACCGATGCATCCTTCGTTTTCCACAACCAAACTGGAACATTCCAGGGTGAGGTACTCGGTCGGATGAAACTCCTGTCTACCAATTCTGCCAACTCTTCCTACTCTTCCTCTAACTCTCACAACTCCACAGATACCATCTTGAACGGAACGATAGAAATGGTTCTGGTATCACGTACCACTTTTAAACCAAACTCTACCTCCCTGATCGATGGTAAACCTGACACTAGGCTGCGAACACCTCTAACCACTCTCACTATCTAGGGTACTAAGGCTGATTCCCAGACCTGCCTGCTACCCTCCTCCTACTTGAACAATAACGCTCTAACCACCATTCCTCTACACCCTACGAACCTGACAGCTGACATCAAACTTCTAGGCATCCTACCCTGTCCTCTCTGAAGTCTACCTCGGATCCATCCTGAACTCCGATCCTGACTACCTTGCACTGCAGACGCAGGTAACCACCAGCATCCTAAGGAGAAAACCAATCCATTCCCCCGAATGACGTCCAGACACTTCAGTCTAGGACCTCAAGCTCGAGTGGATGACATCTCTCAAGGACACTGGACTGAACCTTTGCCAGAGATGAATCCTACCCGGGTCTACTAACCCAAAGAGAACACTCTACGCCCAGAAGCTATCAACTCAACCACTCAAAGCTCCTAAAGCAACCAAAGAAAAGAAACACGAGAGCTCACAAAACAACAGAACATGAACAAGTGTGCATACCTGGCATCACTGTGTCCGATGTGTCTGCCTCTCTTCCTTGACTATTGGCTAGAGCCACATTCCTGGCGACCCGCTGCTGAGACCGTACCATCCTCGGCGCAGTAGGACACTCACGCGCGAAGTGCCCTTCCTGTCCGCACCTGAAGCATGCCGTGGTCCCAAACCGACAAACGCCTTTGTGTGATCTTCCACACCTCAAACATCTGATAGGGTCTGAGCCAGAGCTTGCACCAACAACAGCTAAACTAGCCTTCAGCCGCTGCCAAAACTTACCCTTCTTCAACCCTTTGAGACCTCTCACCTTCTTCTTACCTCTTTTGGCCGCTATACTCAGAATGGAGGGATCAACTTCTCCGGAATGAGAGATCTTGGATGCTTCCGACTTTCCCATACTTTCTTCATCCATATTCACTTGCACACCTATATCCCTCCTCGACACCATGTCTTCTCTGCTGACCTCAATAGACCTTCCTGGGTCTCTTGCTATTTCCTCACTGCCAACTCCGCCTGACTGCACTCATGGCAAAACAGGGGAAAAGGTGGCCATACCTTCCCTCTCAGATGGATCTGACTCCACAGATCGACTAGCATCCTGCATCTTCACGCTTCTGACAACACAACAGGCACACATGCAAACAAGCATTAGCATCACATCACATCATGTGGTCCATGGAGAAAGACATGAACGCACAACACATAGCATGGCATCATCCTACGGTCCCTCAACCTAGCATAACATGCCATGATCAACTGTGCTAAAAACCATACCTGGTCTCTCAGCTCATCTCATATCATAACATCGCATATCGAGGAATCAGAGATCAGTCAACATCCATAATACAACAAAAATGCACATGCATCAAACATGGCATTACACATCATCATGCAAGACAGGACTCTTCATCCTATCCTAGTGGACATGATCTTACTCTTGATCTTTCTTATTGTGCTTGCCTTCCTAAAAACCTCTTTCCGCTGTGAGAAACCTTGCTCAACACACCGTACTATTGAGGCCCTATGCTCTGATACCATCTGTAACAGCCCGGATACCGATACCCCTCTGTAACGGCTCCAAACTGCTCGGCGCTAGGATCCAGATCGGCTTAAGGCCGCCGGGACCCGTAGCAAGCCTAACTGAACTCTCTACACATCTGGTAGAATCCCCTACATGATCACCCTGTTACTGTTCAGGCTTAACCTGAACAAAATCTGACTGAAAACTTTTCTTTTCTCTTAACCAAGCTTACCTCATGCATGCACTTCCTCGTAACTTAACCCCACGCGGGAGTCCACAAGGGCTGCTCCAATGGAGTAACATCTCATTCATTAAGCTTGGTTCCCATGAAAACATCTTGAAAACATTTCATACAAAAGGAAAACATTTAGCTTACCACCTTGTGATCATGTGCAACAACAAAGGACTAACCAACACTAGGCAAAGCACAACTCTACAACGTATCTTATATCCTTTTCTTAACTTTACTCTATCACTTTACTACACATTCTTTCCATTCATAACCTTTATACACATCATGTCCTTCTATCATGTCCACAACTGTACTACTTTACACCAATCTTGCATAATATATATATGCCACTCAAACAACTCTAAGCTATACGATTACATACAAAACACTAGCCACAACATGACTCTGCCATCTCTGACTTCTCATAGCTCACTCTGAAGACTTCTGGTCTCCCACAACTAAGACTGGCCCTGCAAAACTGGGGAAGGGAAAGGGATGAGCTACTAGAGCCCAGTGAGTAGAAACCATATAAACAGTTCATTCACGCATTACATGCTCTCATGAAATGTGTCACAGCACAAACATATCACATCTCGGATTAGACATGATCCCAGAACTCCCTCTGTCGGTGCCCGGCCCCTAAGGAGCTCCCAGGTCACTACATGCACTAGAGCCCGGCCCCTAACTACGAGGCTCCCAAAGGTCTTATCTAGCCATAACAGGTAGCGGGCTACTGAGATCGCCTTGGTCCATCCCATCAACAGTAAAGAATGCAATGCAATGCAGCATAATCGTGATCTCTAATGCGATACAACCTAGTACCACATAGCATTCATGATGCGTGTCTCATGCTCATACTGTCATTAGCTTTAAACCTTAACTTTAAAACATGCATAGTTAGGTCTACTCACCTGAAGCCTTTGCTCCGCTATCTCTGGGCCAACTCTCACACTGGAACTAAACACCTCGCCTCAGGTCCGATCCTACACAGGTGGACTCACATGAGGTGCCAAACAACTCTCACATAACTCTAAAATATCTCCCCAAAGACCCTCTAAAACATCATAAACATGCATGGAAAAACATGCAAAGGAAGGCAAAACAGGGCACCTTCGGTGGCACTTTCGGCGGCCGAAAGTCCTCTCCAGAGACGAAAGTCAGGCATGTTCGGCGGCAGGTTCAGCGGCCGAAACTCCACTCTAGAGACGAAAGTCCAAACTTTCGGAGGCGAGTTTAGGCGGCCTATCCCACCTCCTCAAGGGTTCGGCGGCCGAAACTCCTTTCGGCGGCCGAACCTGAGTTCCTCCAGAACCCAGATTCATGCACCAACACGCCTCCCTACACCTTCCTACCTTTCTTTACATGCACACAACCTCTTAAAACCATGCATAAACCCCTAAACATGCATAAACAACCTTAAACTACAACACACAACATCACAAAGCCACATAGAGCACACATAGGCATAAAGGGTGCCTAAACCCCCTTCATGCACAACTCATGCAAACCATGCAATTCTACCCTTTCTCCCCATAAAACTTGCTTAAAACACTAGCAAACATAAGGATCAACACGTACCTCTTGAAGAACTAGAGTTGGTGTGATCCTAACGTCAAAACAAGGAGAAACCAAGCTGTAAAAGCTCCAAGTTCCAAAACTTGCTCTTTTTGCTCAAAACCTTCAAAACCAAGGTAAAAGCTTACTACAACTTGGCAAGAACTTGAACAAACCATGAAATCATGCCAAGGAGAACATGAGCTCACCTTGGGTGGGAAGAGGAAGAAAACTCAGCTCCTCAACCGACCTAAGGGGCTTTTATAGGTGGCTTGGTCAACCATTTTCGGCTGCCAAACATGCACCCGCAACTCAGCCCAGTTCGGTGGCCGAACCTAGCTTTCGGGGGCATAAACTCTACCACCTTCGACGGCCGAACATTCCTTCGGCGGCCGAACCTCTGTTTTTCCCTCCTTGACCCTTTTCTCTTCAAAACTCATTTCCTTTCCTTTGAATAAAACACATAAAAACCTTTTGGAAAACCTTTACTTATCCCGTGCAAGAACCCGCACAAAGAAACCGACATCCGAGATTCCACTGGACGGTAGAAATTCCGATGCCTGAACGAGCCGGGTATTACATCCAGGTGATGACCTAGTCTCCTTGGCACAGTGGGACATGTTATGATATGAGACAGATAAGAGAAGTCCAGGTGATGACCTAGTCTCCTTGGCACAGCAGGATATATTATGACATGTAGTAGAGGGCTATTGGTGACAAGTTCATCCGTGAGATGATATGTTTGTGATGTGATGCATTTCATGAAAACATGTAATGAATGAATTGTTTTATTGTTCCTCCTCACTGGGCTATAGAGTTCATCCCACTCCCTTAACCCCAGTTTTGCAGGTTCTGAGATAGCTATGGGAAATCAGAGTCAGCAAGAGTAAAGAAAGATATGCATGAATGTATATTTGTAATAGCGTAGTGGACATGATGTAAATAAAAGATTAGTTGTAATGTAATGTATAGACATATACTATCATACTGGATAGACTTGTGCTTTCCCTAATGTCTTTGCTTTAGTGTGATGTATGATTAATCCCTTGTACATGAATCCTGTTTTACGTTTCTTGATGAGAAATGTGTGTATCAGGCTTAATGTATGGCTTTGATGAGATACCAGTGGATTGTGTTACAGATTAAAACGGTTTCAATCCCTTAACCCACAGCAGATAGTAGTCACTGGTATAGGCCCTAAGGGCCATTTCAGATTGGCATATCTGAGTAGCAGTAGTTAAGCCTGGAGAGTTTTACAGGATTGTTGAGTATTTTTGATCATGTATGGGATTTATCAGGTACACAGAGAGTATAGTCGGCTTGCTACGGGTCCCGGCGGCCTTAAGCCGATCTGGATCCTAGTGCCAGTGATGGTTCGGACCGTTACAGAGGGGTACCGGTTTTCGGGCTGTTACAGATTGGTATCAGAGCATAGGGCCTCAAGAGTATGGTGTGTTGAGCAACTTTGTTCAAGGACTAGAGATATCCCACATCGGAAAGAGGTGTTGTCTTGTATAGAAGGGTAAGCACAACAGGCAAAATCATGTCCACTAGGATAGGATGTGGAGTCCTGTCTTGCATGATGATATGAAATGCCATGACAAGATACATGTGCATTATTGATATGTGATATATATGTTGTGGATTCATGTGTTCTAACATGGATCATTTGATGTTTTGTGTGATGTGCTTTTCAGAAACAGGATGAGAGGAACTCGTCGATCTGCTAGATTGACTGGAGCTCCGCCGGAGAATGAGGACATGGATGCCCATCTCCCCGTTCTGCAAAGGGCAACATCAGATAGATTAAGCAGAGAAGGTACATCAAGGGACCTTAGAAGGTCTGTTGATGAGAGTAGAAGGGGAGTCGTTCAGAGTGGTATGTTAGGGGATATGAGGGAAGTAGAGGAGGATGAGCAGAGCAGAGATGGTAGCTTGGGCATGAGTATGTTAGGAGCAGATATGGGTGAGTCCTAAGGAGGCACTCAGGCCTCGAGATTTGTTCCACCTCAGTATCCGCCCTACCCGTGGGGGTCAGGGTATCCGATGGGTGGTACAGCGGGTTTCCCTAGGTATAACCCATATCCCACCTTGATGCCTTATCCTTCCTTTTATCCGCCATATCCACCGCCATATCCACAGTATACCATGTTTCCACCCTTCTTTGGTTATCCAAGTTCAGTAAACCCTAACCCAGGGAATGTTGCACCTCCTCCACCACCAGTAGAATCAGTAGCCCCAGTTGTCCAAACACCTAAGCGTAGTTCACCTGGAGGAAGTACGGTACAGATGACAGACTATTTGAGGTTGGATGTTCCCAAATTTGAGACAGGTAATGACCCTTTTGAGTTTCTCAAAACGGTCAAGATAATAACGGATGAGTTGGGAGCCAGTGAGAGTAGAGCCATTCAGATGGCAAGGGTCACATTGAAATGTAAGAAGGCAAGGGAATTGTTCAACCAGTATGTGGACCCGAGGGTAGAAAGCTTATCCTGGGAGCAAATTGCTACAGAGTTTACCGGATGGGCTTTTCCAGATAGCTCAAGGGAGCGTAAGGAGAGTGAATTTGAGCAGCTAGGGCAGACAGAAAACATGAGTGTAGAAAATTACCCAGAGAATAGTGATCGTTTCCCTTTGGGTGAGGCTGCTGCAAAGAATAAAAAGAAAGTTAGAGGCCTGAAAGGGGCAAAGAAAAGAGAATTTTGGACTAGGTTAAAGGCTAGTATGGGTTTTAGCGATGGCTCGAGTTCTGGTTGGAATAGTTCTAGATGTACGAGGTGCGGTAGGAGGCACAAGGGAGTCTGTCTAGTAGGGACAACAGCATGTTTCAGGTGTAGACAGGTGGGACACATAGCACGTGAGTGTTCCACCGCGACTTTGATGACACAGTCCCAGCAAACAGCCTTAGACAGAGTGGCTCAGCCAGGAGCTCTAGCCATGGTGCTGGGCAGAGGCAGAGGGAGCGAGATCACTCCTTCTTCCACAGGTTCCCCAGGTGAAGGTCCATCAATACCAGCATGGATCTTCGCTTTGACGCAGCCGGAGGCTCACACATCGGACATGGCGGTGACAGGTACTTTTCACTTCCATATATTTTGATGTGTCTGCTATTAGAGGCTCTGATGTTTCGCTTTCCTTAGTGCTTTGAGAGCCATAGAGAGTAGGGATTAGAATGTCCTCTTTGGGTCAATAGACCCAAGTGTGATCCATCAGCGGCGGAGTCAGTCTGCCAGTTGAGTTTAGTGCGAGTTATGAGTAGATGCCTTCCAGCTGACCTAGTGGTTCTAGAGTGATTGTTTGATGTCATTCTAGGGGTGGATGGGCTAGCTACTCATAGTACTGCCTTAGATAGCAGAGACAGAGTAGTCAGGCTTAGAGATCAGGGTGGATCACAGGTAGTTTGTTGAGGGGACAGTGTAGAGATGCCTGGAGTTTGATATCAGCCCTATAGGCTCTTAAGCTGTTTAGGAGAGGTTATCAGAGGTTTCTTGCTTGTGTCAGAGAGCATAGCAGTTAGTCAGATCAGGAGGGGAACCAGTTTTAGTGCCCGCAGCCAGAGAAAAGTTTTAGATATTGTCCCAACAAGCTGTCAAGTTTACCACCTGCTAAGAGAATAGAATGGGATATAGGAATGGTGTCTAGACCCAGAACCATTCCTAGTCTTCTCTGCAGGATGGCACCAGTAGAGTGAGAGAGATAGTAAAAGCCAAACGAGTAGTAGCTAGAGGTTAGTAAGCCAGGAAAGAGCTCGAGAGTGTTGCTATGAGATGCTATGACCTTGGATTTTATCCAGGTATAGCCGAGTGTAGCCCTCAAGTATAATAAATAATTCAGAGAACAGAGTAAGAAATAGAAGAGTAAGAAAAGAATAAAAGTAAGTAAGAGAAAAGTAAGTGAAATAGATCAGAATAAGAAGAAGAGAAGAATAAGGAAACTAGAGTAGAACAGAGGAAGAAAAGAGTAAGAATAAGTGTAAGTTCAGGAGGAGACTTCAGTTTAGTATGGGATTTGGTGGTGGTTGAGGCAGAGAAAAGGGTTAGCATTTTCTTTAGAGTCCCGAGGGAAGTTCCATTAGCTTTAGCTCGGATCTTCACCCTGACTCAGTAGGAGGCTATCACTTGTGGATGTTCGGACGTGTATGCTGTTTGTTTTGAACCCGAGTGTTTCTATTTCCTTGTTGCTTAGTGAGCTGTTGATAGAGTGGGTTTGATAACTTCTGGGTTTAGAGTGTTTTCTCTGGGTCAGTGGACCTGAGTATGATCCATTTGAGGCAGAGTTAGTCAGTCAGTCAGTTCAGAGTTTGTGGTGAGTAGATGCTATCCAGCTGACCTTATGGTTCTAGAGTTGGTTATCTGATGTCATTCTAGGGCGGAATAGCTAATTACTCATTGTACTACCTGTGTTTGCAGAGACAAGGTAGGAGAGTTCAGAGTGCTGGATGGATCAGAGGTAGTCCTTGGAGGGGATAGAGTATAGGTGCCTAGAGGTTTGATGTCAGCCCAGCAGGCTCATAGGTACACAGGAAAGGATGTCAGGGGACTCTAGCTCTTGTGAGCGAGTTTTGTAGTCAGATCGGGGAATTAGCCTCAATGCTCGTAGTTAGTGAGTTCTAGATGTTTTTCCCAGACGAACTGTCAAGTTTACCATCTGTCAGGGAGTCAGAGCTTGGAATAGAAGTGGTGTCTGGACGCAGAACCATTTCTTTCCTTCTACCCTACAAGATGGCACCTGTAGAGAGAGCATAGTCAGAGTAGTATAGAGAAGCTTGGTAGATAAAGGTTGTCTCCGACCTAGTACCTCACCCTGGAATGTTCCAGTGTCAATGTGAGAAACGAAGGATGAAACCTTGAGATTTTGTAACGACTGTGAGCAGTTGAACAAAATCACTACCAAGGACAGGTGTTCCCATGTAGAATGGATGATCTATAGGAACAGCTAGTAGAAGCTGGTTGTTTTCCATAATAGATCTGAGAGTCGGGAACTATGTGTCAAAAGTTAGAGAAAAGTCAGTTTAGCAGTTGAGTGGAGATGAGATCTTTATCGATCAAAGGAGTTTATAGTGAAGAGTCTAAAATAGAGGTAAGGGGTAAAACTGCTCAGCGACTCTGAGTATACAAAACAATATCTACTGGATGAGGCAGATGAGATGTTAACTGCCCTCAGTCAGAAGTCGCTTACTAGCTTATCCTATAGAAACAGGTATTATTTCAGATTGATGATCGGTTGGATCAGCTGGCAGGAGCTAGAATAGTCCAGTATAGTTAGAAGGGATTAGAAGAGAAGAAGCCAGTATAGTAAAGAAGAAGAAAGGTGGGCAAGGATCAGAGTGCGTAGCGGCAGGTTACAGTGTTGTTTATGGTGTCTCCAGTGTGTAGTGAGCCGTTGAGGGGTGAAAGATAAAAGGTTAAATCCATGGAATCCTGTAGAGGATTAAAGAGATAGGATTAATCTACTTCTAAGAGGAGAACCATTTGGTTTCCTTATTTCTTTTGTTCTGGAGTGGTGTTGGATCCAATAGAGGTTCTATATGAACCAGAGGTGGAGATCTCAGGAAATCTCACCTGTATAGCATAGTTAGAACGGATCATACACACTCAGCTCGCAGAATAGAAGAATAGGAAGATTTGAGAAGAGAAGTCTCTTAGAATCACCCCAGGAGTGTTGTATGGATAGGAGACCCGGGAGTCCTTACTCCAGCGATATCTGTGTATCTCTTTGGAGAGCAGATTTCCGCTTCGTTTGTTTATTTGTATGTTTGTTAACATTCGGGATGAATGTTCTTAAAGGAGGGAAGAATGTAATACCCGGCTAGATTAGGCATCGGAATTCCTACCGCCCGGGGGAATTCGAGGATGTCAGAGGTATCTAGAAGGGTAAGAGAAAGGTTTTCTTACATGTTTTAAGTGTTTGAAGGTTTTAAAGAGAGAAAGGATTGAGTTTTGAAGAGAAAAGGCCAAGGAGGCATTTTGCCATGTTCGGCCGCCGAAGGTAAAGTTCGGCCGCCGAAAATGCCCAAGATTCGGCCCCCGAAAGTCTGAGTTCAGCCGCCGAACGTTGCATGGTTTTGCATGCGATTCGGCTGCCGAAGCTGAGGCGGTTGTTCATCTATAAAGGGCACCGAGTCCAGAAAAAAAAGGAGGAGGATTCTTCTCTCTTTCTGGCCTAGGTGAGTTCTTGATCTCCTTGGATTGTTTTCATGGTTTTTCATCAACTCTTTCAAAGTTAAACAAGTTTTAAGTAAGTTTTATGTGTTTTTGAAGAGTTTGAAAGCTTTGAGGAGTTTGGAGCTTGGATCTCCATATCTTCGAGTTTGGATCACACCAGCTTTTGTTCTTCAAGAGGTAAGTGGAGATCCTTGGTTTTTATATTGTTTTCTATGAGTTTTATGAAGGGAAGGGGAGTTAATGCTTGAGTTTGCATGAGTTGTGCATATTAGGGTTTCTGGACCCTTTATGCTTTATGTTGCTGAGCTTGTTTGTTGGAGTTAAAGTGGTCTTAAGGTCCTATTGTAACGACCCCAAAATGGACCGTCACCGGCGCTAGGACTCAGGTCGGCTTAAGGCCGCCAGAATCCGTAGCAAGCCTGCTATACTCTCTGTGTACCTGGAAAACTCATACATGATCATACATTTTCTGTGAAAAATAAAAACTCTTTTCTGAACCAAGGCTTAACCTGTGCATGCACTATCTCTGTACTCTGTACTCTGTACTCTGTACTCTGTACCCCTGGCTAGAGCTTGCTCTAGATGGGTTACCTCATACCTGTTAAGCTTGGTTTTTTACATACTCTATAAAACATATACATATACAGATCATGTACATAACACATCACAAACTACTAAGTCAAGCACATCTGTAACTGAAAACATAACTATTATATCTCTTTAACATTACATGTCCACTCTACACTATTACACATCTCTTTATTCTTTCTGTATCCTACTGGACTGTCCCTGTACACTGTATATGGAACCTGCAAAACTGGGGTGAAGGGAGTGGGATGAGCTCTATAGCCCAGTGAGAAGAACAGTAAAACATCTCAGTAAAACATGATCTCATGGAATGCGTCATAACACAGACAAGCCACATCAAGAGTAAACCTGTCACCACATAGTCCCAGTAACTCTGTGCCAGGGCGTAGAATCGAGCACCTGGTCTTCCTGTCATATATGTATATGTGTATATAACACCTCTGTACTTACCATTGCCAGGGCGTAGTCAAAGGCTCCTGGACTTTGCTATACCTGCCAGGGCGTAGTCAAAGGCTCCTAGACTTCGCTATACCTGCCAGGGCGTAGTCAAAGGCTCCTGGACTTCCTGTCTGCGACTATGGGATCATTCAGCATTTACCCACATCAACAAATAACTATGCAATGCAACATATTCGTGGTTCCTAATGCACTCAACCTATGGCAATCATGATGCATGTGACAGAGCGTATTTTGGGCCATATTATCATGATCTTAATGATAATTATTTGCACGTTTTCTGCCTAATTTGGTTGTTTTGTTCATGTTTTGCAGAAACTAGGTGTGAAAAGACATTCTAGAGAAAATGTGGTTAAAACTGCCAAAAAGTGCCAAATATGGAAAGTTCCAGAAAAGGAAAGTTTCATATATGGAAAGTGCCAAACAAGGAAAGAGTCAAAGAGCGCAGCCAGCAAACTGTCCGAAATTCGAACTGCAGAATCCTTCCTGCCTTGTTTAGAACGTGTGCCAAGAAAGGAAAGTCTTCAAATAAGGCAAGTTTTCAGAAAAGGAAAGTCTTCAAATGAGGAAAGTGCAGAGGCAAAAGCAAATAAGGAAAGCTCAGTCAGAGGATTATTTAAAATTCAAATCGCAGATATTTCTTTCCTTATTCAAAGATGTGCACATACTGCAGCAGTCATATCTTCCAATTTAGGCAGCAAGATCTCATGAAGGCACACTTGCCTCTTCTGCGTTCAGCGTTTAAAATTCAAACGAAGGCTCCACCTGAAAAGGAAAGACTTGGCAGATCCACTTTCCCTCTTGCATTCAATGACTGCGCACTACTTGCCTTCTGCAACATGATCTGCGCACCACTCTCTATTCAGGAAGGAGATCTCTATGCACTTGGCCTTCATTCAGTCCAGATTCATAATTCAATAGAGGATCCATCTAAATAGGAAGTTTGGACAGCAAATATTTCCTATACAGAAGCATCCGCGCGCCTACCTCTTCTGCAAAGCCTGATCCGCGCGCCTCCTGCCCTTTCAGTGCTATCCGCGCGCATGCCTCTCTCTTGCAGAGCAAGCCACGACTTTTCTTCCTCTATTGGCATCCTTGGATCGCTCTTCCTTCCTTTTCAGACACAAGGTACGCTCCTTTCCTATTCTGAAAGCCATCTGCGCGCACCTGCCTTCTGAAGTGCATGCACTACGATTCTTTCCTCTTCTGCAACAACTTGGGCAGCAAGTTGAGTTTGGGCAGCAACTTGGGCAGCCTCTACACTAATTAGGAAGCAAGGTCAGCATCTAAACTTATTTAGGAAGCATAATCTGCGCCTCCTTCCCTTTCTGAGACCAAACCGCGCGCACCAACTTCCTTCCGCAGTGCATTTTCGCGCAGCCTTCCTTCTGAAGCCGAAAAGCGCGATTCTTTCCTTCTCAGACACATCTTGGGCAGAAAATACCTCTTGGGCAGTAAGTATGACCTAGGGCAACACTTTTCAACTATAAAAAGCCATATAAGAAGCCTCTATAGGGTCTTTACACTCCCCTTGGGAGACACCTGCGGGATTGCAAGCAACACCATCTCTCCTTCTTCCTTTCTTTATTTTTTTTATTATTTTATTTTTGTTTCAGCCATGAGTGGCTGAAACCTTTCATTCTAGTTGAAGATCAAGTGAAGCTTTAGTTGTATTGTGGATTGAGAGACTTGGACATTCATTGTTTTACCTTTTGTTATTCAATATTCTTGTGATTTCATGCTTAAGGATATTATTGCTTTGTTATTTAAGATCTCCATTGATTTTTGTTGCAAAGTGATATATTGTTGTTTTGAATGATTTTAAGTCCGTATTTGCTTGAATCGTTTGAACATAAGAACACTTGGTGCACAACCAAGGAAATTGCATGATCTAGTGTTGTCTCCATGCATGTGGGTGACTAGAATTGGTTCTCTCCATTACTTTATGCGATTGACTTTTGCAAAAGGCCTAAGGCTCAAAGACGTTCTTTGGCAATTGTTAATTAGTAATTGATTGGTGGACTTTCCCTAATTAATTTAATCTAAAAGAGAGACTATGGATGTGAGAAGCTTCTTCAATCTCCATAGCCAATTTATTGAATCAACAAAGGAACATTTGAGTCAATGATCAATCCCTTCAACTAAAGTGAATCTAAATCTTCAACTAGAGCTTTTACCATCATTGTTTTACCCTCAATTTACTTTCTGCTTACTTTTAATTGCTCTTTTCTTTAGCTTAATCAAATCAATCTTGAAACCCCCATTTTTTACTTTACATGCACTTGCACTTTCTTTTCTTTTCTGCTCTCTTTAATTTGGTCTATTCAAGGAAGGTAAACGAGTATCAATTCCCTGTGGATACGATCCTCTTACCACTGTCTGCAATTTTAATATTGTTGGTAGTTAAACAGGTTATTTATTTTGACCGGCTTCGACAACCGTTCTGTCAGCATGAGATATGCTAAAACATTCCATTAGTCCAAGTCAAAGCATTCAGTTTAGTTCCACTCACCTCTGGCTATCTGAACTGACTGACTCTGCAGGCGAAACTCTGGAGCAGTACTCACTGCTGCTCTCTCTGGTTCCTCTGGTCTGTACCTATACAGATGGACTCAAATGAGGGACCAAACAAGCTTATGAATAACTCTATTAAACTCCCCAAGCATCCCCTTAACCTCACTCTAACATCCATGCAAAGCATGCAAAAGAAAGTTGGACAGAACACTTTCGACGGCAGGTTCGGCGGCCGAACGTCCTCTCCAGAGACAAAACTCAAGCACCTTCGGCGGCCGAATCTCAAGCTTCGGCGGCCGAACCCTTTCGGGGGCAAGTTTCGGGGGCCAAAAGGCACTCCAGAGACGAAAGTCTCTAACCTTCGGCGGCCAAATCCCCCAAACAGAGCCGAACATTCAAAACTCGCGGGGGCAAGCTGTGGCAGCCTAAGCCACCATGCAAGAGGTTCGGCGGCCGAATGAACCTTCGGCTGCCGAACCTGAGTTCATCCAGAACTCAGCCCCGACGGCAAACAAGCTCCTCCATCCCTTCAATCTCTCAAAAACATGCACACTTCAACTCCTCAACACACATATACGCATGTATATGTACAAAGGGGTCCAAAACTACCTAAAAACCCCAACAAAACACATCAAACATAACACATAATCATGCTTACAAGCTAACCATCAAACAAAACACCCTTTGTCACCTAAGCATGCATCTCTACCCAAACCTTCATAAAACTTCTGTAAAACAGTAAAACATGTTCAAGATCTTCACTTACCTCCTGTATACAAGAAGATGAACGATCTGAACAAAGAAAATGGATCAACTCTCTTCAACCTCATAAACTCTCAACCCTAAGCTGTTTGCTTCAAAACCTTCAAAAATGTTTGAAAACCAACACACACTCTGCATGAGTTGGGCTTGCAAATAAAGCATGGGAGACGTGGCCAATCTTCTGGACAGGGTTTGGAGCCAACACTTGTCCAAAGTGCTGACTAAGGAAGGCTCAATAGTTGGCTAACCAACTCAGCTTCGGCTGCCGAATCGCATGCAAAACCATGCAACATTCGGGGGCCGAACCTGACCTGCGGAAGCCGAACATTGGGCACTTTCGGCGGCCGAACTTACCTTCGGCGGTCGAACTTGGCAAAAGTCTCCATAGCCTTTTCTCTTCCAACCTCAAACCAACTCAAATCAATTTAACTCACAACTGTACAAGACTTCATAACACTGGAGTAAAACATAAATCCTACCCTTCTAGAGACTTTCGACATCCCGAACTCCACCAGAAAGTAGAATTCCGATGCCGGTCTCCAGCCGGGTATTACATTCTCCCCCCCTTAAGAACATTCGTCCTCGAATGATTCTAACACAAAGAACACATAAAAAGGAGGAAACTAACCTCAAAACAAATATGGATACTGCTGGAGCATCGACTCTCGCGTCTCCCAGGTGCACTCTTCTAGATTATGGTGGTTCCATTGAACTTTCACCATCGGAATCTCCTTGTTCCTTAGCTGTCTGATCTGCATGTCCAGAATCCGCACTGGCTACTCGATATAGGTGAGATCTGTATGAATCTCCACCTCAGGCTCACTCAGAACCTGATTCGGATCTGACACAAACTGCCGTAGCACAGAAACATGAAATACCGGGTGAATTCTCTCCATAGAAGTAGGTAAATCTAACTTATACGACACATTTCCGATCCTCTGCACAATCTCAAAGGGTCCAATGTACGGTGGAGCTAATTTACCCTTCTTCCCAAAACGAACCACTCCTTTCATTGGAGACACTTTCAGCAATACCATACTACCCTCCTGAAACTCTAACTGTTTTCTGCGAACGTCTGCATAACTCTTCTGTCTGCTCTGCGCTGTTCTTATTCTCTCTCTGATCAAGGGCACCACTCTACTGGTAATCTCTACTAACTCTGGCCCTGCAAGAGCCTTCTCTCCTATCTCTTCCCAGCAAACAGGGGATCTGCACTTCCTCCCATACAAAGCTTCATAAGGAGCCATTCCTATGCTAGCATGATGGCTGTTATTGTAGGCAAACTCCACCAAAGGTAGATGCTGCCTCCAAGAACCGCCAAAGTCTAACACACACAGTCGAAGCATATCCTCGATGGTCTGGATGGTCCTCTCTGACTGTCCATCAGTCTGTGGGTGGAAAGCAGTGCTAAACTCTAATCGCGTGCCCATCGCACTCTGCAGACTTCGCCAAAATCTAGAGGTAAACTGAGGTCCTCTGTCTGAAACTATCGACACTGGAACACCATGTAATCTTACTATCTCATCCAGATAGACCTGTGCCAACTTATCCACAGAATAGTTACTCCGAACTGGAAGAAAATGAGCAGATTTCGTGAGTCTGTCCACGATTACCCATATAGAGTCTATCCTGTTGGACGCTGCTGGTAAACCCACTACAAAATCCATGGCTATGTTCTCCCATTTCCACTCTGGAATTGGCAATGGGTTAAGCATTCCTGCTGGTTTCTGATGCTCTAGTTTCACTCTCTGGCAAACCTCACAGGCTGTCATAAACTGCGCCACTTCTTTCTTCATGGCTGGCCACCAATAGACTCTTTTCAGATCCTGATACATCTTGGTGGCTCCTGGGTGCACATTATACCTCGCATTATGAGCTTCCCTCATAATGTCTTCCTTCACACTGCTCTTATCTGGTACACAAAGTCGACTCCCATAGCGAAGGATCCCTTTGCTATCAAATCTAAACTCTGCACTGTTGCCTGACTGAACAGTCCTGGCAATTTTCATCAACTCAGGGTCCTCATGCTGTCTCTGAGCTATCTGCTCCAGAAACACAAGTGTCACTCTCATCTGTGCTATCAATGCACCTGTACCAGACAACTCTAGCTGTAATCCCTCTTCTAAGAGCTTGTAAAGCTCCATCACAACTGGTCTCCACTCTGCTGCTATATGGGATAAACTGCCTAGTGACTTCCGGCTGAGGGCGTCTGCTACAACATTCGCCTTACCCGGATGATACTGGATCTTACAATCATAATCACTGAGCAATTCTACCCATCTCCGCTGTCTCAAATTCAGCTCTCTCTGACTCAAGATGTACTGTAAACTCTTGTGATCAGTGAAGATCTCGCATTTAACCCCGTAGAGGTAATGCCGCCACATCTTAAGTGCAAAGATAACTGCTGCCATCTCTAGGTCATGGGTGGGGTAATTCAACTCATGCTTCTTCAACTGTCTAGAAGCATAAGCTATCACCCTATCACTCTGCATCGATACACAACCCAATCCCACTCGAGATGCATCACAGAACACTGTGAAATCCTCATTACTGACAGGCAGAGCTAACACTGGTGCTGTGGTCAATCTCCGTTTGAGCTCCTCAAAGCTCTCTTCACACTAGTCTAACCAAACAAACTTCTGGTTCTTCTGAGTCAGTTTGGTCCTAGGAGCTGCTATCTTTGAGAAGTTCGGAACAAACCTCCTATAGTAACCTGCCAGTCCCAAAAAGCTTTTAATCTCAGTCACTGTTGTGGGTCTGGGCCAGTTAGCTACAGCCTCTATCTTCTTGGGGTCTACCTCAATACCATCTGCTGATACCACGTGTCCCAAGAAGGCAATGCTCCTTAACCAAAACTCACACTTCGAGAACTTGGCATACAACCCATGCTCTCTCAGTGTCTGCAAAACTATCCTCAGATGCTGGGCATGCTCTTCTGCATCTCTGGAATACACTAAAATATCATCGATGAAAACAATGACAAAGTGATCCAGAAACTCACTGAAAACTCGGTTCATGAGATCCATGAATGCTGCAGGGGCATTAGTCAACCCGAACGGCATCACTAAGAACTCATAATGCCCATATCTGGTCCTGAACGCTGTCTTAGGCACATCTGCCTCTCTAACTCTCAACTGATGATACCCGGATCTCAGATCTATTTTAGAGAAACAACCTGCTCCAGCTAGCTGGTCAAATAGATCATCAATCCGAGGTAGAGGATACCTATTCTTGATAGTGACCTTGTTCAACTGTCTGTAGTCGATACAAAGTCTAAGGGATCCATCCTTCTTTTTGACAAAGAGCACTGGAGCACCCCAAGGTGAGGTACTAGGGCGGATGAAACCCTTATCTACCAAGTCCTGCAACTGTTCTTTTAACTCTTTTAACTCTGCTGGTGCCATCCTGTAGGGAGGAATAGAGATAGGTCTGGTACCTGGCAGCAATTCAATTTCAAATCCTATCTCCCTATCAGGTGGGAGTCTTGGTAAATCGTCTGGGAACACATCGAGAAACTCTCGGACTACTGGTACGGTGGCTGGTTCCCTAACCTGACTGTCTAGCTCTCTCACATGAGCTAGAAACCCCTGACAACCCCTCCGAAGCAAACGACGAGCCTGAAGGGCTGAAATCATACCTCTGGGTGTACCTCTCCTATCTCCTCTGAAGACACACTCTGACCCATCCTGGTCTCTGAGACTCACTAGCTTCTCTCTACAGTCCAAAGTAGCACTATATGTAGATAACCAATCCATCCCTAGAATGACATCAAACTCCGTCAAATCTAGAACCACAAGGTCAGCTGGAAGGTATCTACCCGCTATAAACACTGGACTGAAACGACAGACTGACACTGCCACTGATGGGTCACATTTAGGTCCACTGACCCAGAGAGGATACTCTAACTCAGAACTGATCAAACCCAATCTCTCTATGGCTCTCGAAGCAATAAAGGAATGAGAAGCACCGGGGTCCATCAAAGCATACACATCTGAACACCCAATGATGAGATTACCTGACACCATTGTGTTCGACATGTTAGCCTCCTCCTGTGTCACTGTGAAAATCCGTGCTGGGGCTATCGGATTTCCACCTCGGGAACCTGCTGCTG
Source organism: Manihot esculenta (assembly GCF_001659605.2). Classification (NCBI taxonomy): domain Eukaryota; kingdom Viridiplantae; phylum Streptophyta; class Magnoliopsida; order Malpighiales; family Euphorbiaceae; genus Manihot; species Manihot esculenta. The sequence continues at coordinate 13,848,558 of NC_035176.2, read as the reverse complement.
AAGTAGAGGCTGCCCCTCTCCCTCTACCTCTGCCACTACTCTGAGGCATGACTGGAGCTGCTGGCCGTACAACTGGCTGTATCACACTGCCTGAACTCATTTGCTGGGATGGTGCAAATGTCACCTGAGGACAATTCCGAGCAATATGCCCTTCCTGTCCACAGCGAAAACAAGCTGTAGATCCCAACTGACAAACTCCTCCATGTGGTTTTCCGCATCTTCTGCAGACTGGAGCTGTGACAGAGCTTGAGCCACTACCTATTCCCAGACCTGACTTCACTTTACTCCAGAACTTAGTCTTTGTTCCTTTTACTCTATCCCATCTCTTGCTGCCTGAAGTGCCTGCACTGGGGGCCTTAGAACCCGAAGCCTGTGCCTTTGACTATTTCTGAATATTGGCACTAGCCTCCATTTTCCTGGCTGCGTCCACTATGGTGTGGAAACTCTCCTTTTCTGCTGGAAGAATCAAGGAAGCATACCTGGGATGCAATCTCATAGTATATCTCCTTGCCTTCTTCTGATCAGTATCATAGGCTTGACCCACGTACTGAAGCAAATCCAGGAACTTATCTGTGAATTCATCAACACTCATCTCATCTGTCTGTCTCAACTGTTCGAACTCTATTACTTTCATTTCCCTGGAACTATCAGGAAAAGCCCACCCTGCAAAGTCATTGGCGAACTCTCCCCATGACATGCTGTCCATTCTAGGCTCCACATAATTCTTAAACCATTCTCTGGCTTTCTTACATTTAAATGTAAAACCTGCCATCTCAATGGCTCTCCTATCCTCTGCTCCCAATTCACTGGTTATCATCCTAACTGCTCTGAGGTAATCAAATGGATCATCTCCCGTGTTATATTTAGGAGCATCCAATTTCAAGTACTCCGTCATTTGCACTTTACCTCCAGATGAGCTAGGTTGATGTCTATCATCAACAACAGGGGCTACTGGTTCTGGTGGTGGTACTGGTTCATTTGGCTCTGGGTGTGCTGCACTTGGATGGGTAGGGGACGATGGATACATAGGATATGGGGGGTAATACGGATAAGGCATATAAGGCATATAAGGAGGTTAGGGGACAAAACTCGAGTACTCCGACATACCTCCCATCGGATACTCTGGATAGCCAAAACCTGAGGTCTGAGCACCTCCCTGCGACTCTCCCATACCTTCCTCAAAACTGCCTATTCCCATGCTGTCATCTCTAGACTGATCAATCTCCATAGCCTCCCTCCTTTCCTCTGATCTTCCTCCCCTCACTGTTCCTCTTCTGCTCTCGTCGACAGACCTTCGAGGGTCTATTGACGTACCTTCCCTGCTAGATCTCTGCGACCTTGCCCTTGGCAATGCAGGAGGACGAGCAGCTGGTCTCTCACTATCTAGGGGGACTCCAATCAATCGAGCTGATCGACGAGTTCCTCTCATCTTTACTTTCTGGAAACACAACATATAAAATCGCACTTAGCACATAAACAGCACATAACAATAAGGCACATGCATAACTCATGGCATATCACAGATAGGACTCAAAACCCTATCCTAGTGGACATGATTTCCTAGTGTGCTTGACTACTTTTACCCTCTATGAGCCCGACACTATCTCTATAGGTCCGATCATGTGAACCTAGGGCTTTGATACCAATCTGTAACGACCCCAAAATGGACCGTCACCGGCGCTAGGACTCAGGTCGGCTTAAGGCCGCCAGAATCCGTAGCAAGCCTGCTATACTCTCTGTGCACCTGGAAAACTCATACATGATCATACATTTTCTGTGAAAAATAAAAACTCTTTTCTGAACCAAGGCTTAACCTGTGCATGGACTATCTCTGTACTCTGTACTCTGTACTCTATACTCTGTACCCCTGGCTAGAGCTTGCTCTAGATGGGTTACCTCATACCTGTTAAGCCTGGTTTTTCACATACTCTGTAAAACATATACATATACAGATCATGTACATAACAAATCACAAACTACTAAGTCAAGCACATCTGTAACTGAAAACATAACTATTATATCTCTTTAACATTACATGTCCACTCTACACTATTACACATCTCTTTATTCTTTCTGTATCCTGCTGGACTGTCCCTGTACACTGTATATGGAACCTACAAAACTGGGGTGAAGGGAGTGGGATGAGCTCTATAGCCCAGTGAGAAGAACAGTAAAACATCTCAGTAAAACATGATCTCATGGAATGCGTCATAACACAGACAAGCCACATCAAGAGTAAACCTGTCACCACATAGTCCCAGTAACTCTGTGCCAGGGCGTAGAATCGAGCACCTGGTCTTCCTGTCATATATATATGTGTATATAACACCTCTGTACTTACCATTGCCAGGGCGTAGTCAAAGGCTCCTGGACTTCGCTATACCTGCCAGGGCGTAGTCAAAGGCTCCTGGACTTCCTGTCTGCGACTATGGGATCATTCAGCATTTACCCACATCAACAAATAACTATGCAATGCAACATATTCGTGGTTCCTAATGCACTCAACCTATGGCAATCATGATGCATGAGATATGCTAAAACATTCCATTAGTCTAAGTCAAAGCATTCAGTTTAGTTCCACTCACCTCTGGCTATCTGAACTGACTGACTCTGCAGGCGAAACTCTGGAGCAGTACTCACTGCTGCTCTCTTTGGTTCCTCTGGTCTGTACCTATACAGATGGACTCAAATGAGGGACCAAACAAGCTTATGAATAACTCTATTAAACTCCCTAAGCATCCCCTTAACCTCACTCTAACATCCATGCAAAGCATGCAAAAGAAAGCTGGACAGAACACTTTTGGCGGCAGGTTCGGCGGCCGAACGACCTCTCCAGAGACGAAACTCAAGCACCTTCGGCGGCCGAATCTCAAGCTTCGGCGGCCGAACCCTTTCGGGGGCAAGTTTCGGGGGCCAAAAGGCACTCCAGAGATGAAAGTCTCTAACCTTCGGCGGCACCTTCGGCGGCCGAATCCCCCAAACAGAGCCGAACATTCAAAACTCACGGGGGCAAGCTGTGGCAGCCTAAGCCACCATGCAAGAGGTTCGGCGGCCGAATGAACCTTCGGCTGCCGAACCTGAGTTCATCCAGAACTCAGCCCCGACGGCAAACAAGCTCCCCCATCCCTTCAATCTCTCAAAAACATGCACACTTCAACTCCTCAACACACATATACGCATGTATGTGTACAAAGGGGTCCAAAACTACCTAAAAACCCCAACAAAACACATCAAATATAACACATAATCATGCTTACAAGCTAACCATCAAACAAAACACCCTTTGTCACCTAAGCATGCATCTCTACCCAAACCTTCATAAAACTTCTGTAAAACAGTAAAACATGTTCAAGATCTTCACTTACCTCCTGTATACAAGAAGATGAACGATCTGAACAAAGAAAATGGATCAACTCTCTTCAACCTCATAAACTCTCAACCCTAAGCTGTTTGCTTCAAAACCTTCAAAAACATTTGAAAACCAACACACACTCTGCATGAGCTGGGCTTGCAAATAAAGCATGGGAGACGTGGCCAATCTTCTGGATAGGGTTTGGAGCCAACACCTGTCCAAAATGCTGACTAAGGAAGGCTCAATAGTTGGCTAACCAACTCAGCTTCGGCTGCCGAATCGCATGCAAAACCATGCAACATTCGGGGGCCGAACCTGACCTGCGGAAGCCGAACATTGGGCACTTTCGGCGGCCGAACTTAACTTCGGCGGCAGAACTTGGCAAAAGTCTCCATAGCCTTTTCTCTTCCAACCTCAAACCAACTCAAATCAATTTAACTCACAACTGTACAAGACTTCATAACACTGGAGTAAAACATAAATCCTACCCTTCTAGAGACTTCCGACATCCCGAACTCCACCAGAAAGTAGAATTCCGATGCCGGTCTCCAGCCGGGTATTACACCTATATGCTTGTTGTTTTGAGATCTGGATGAGTTAGAGAGGTTGGATGCATGTTGGGAAGGATTGGAAGGTGTGGGAGGCGTGTTCATGCACGAAGCTGAGTTCTGGATGAACTCAGGTTCGGCAGCCGAAGGAGGATTCGGCCGCCGAACATGCCCGACTTTCGTCTTTGGAGGAGACATTCGACCGCCGAAGGTGCTGCCAAAGGTGCCCTGTCCAACCTTCCTTTGCTTGTTTTGCATGCATGTTTTGAGGTGTTCTAGAGGGATTTTGGGGAGTTGTATATCTATGTTTGGTGCCTCATTTGCGTCCTCCATTGTAGGATTGAACCCGAGGAACCGAGGTGTTTAGCAGTAGTAGCTACTTCAGAGTTAAAGGTAGCCCAGAGTTAGCCAAGCAGTGGCTACAGGTGAGTGGAACTAAACTTCATATTTTACTTGAGAAATGACACGTTTCTAGCATGATCCATGCATCATAAAATGCCATGTTATGTATTAGGTTGTGTTGCATTAGAATTCACGAATATGATGCATTGCATAAGATGTTGTTACTGTGGATGAATGTTAGATGATCCTTAGCCCTTGATAGAGATATGATACTATGAGATGAGTTATGGCATGAGATAGCCATACCAGGTCGCTCCTGGATAGTCCAGGTCGCTCCTGGTACTATGAGATAGACAGATAGCCTGTCAGAGCAGAGATAAGAGAAGTCCAGGTGATGACCTAGTCTCCTTGGCACAGTGGGACATGTTATGATATGAGACAAATAAGAGAAGTCCAGGTGATGACCTAGTCTCCTTGGCACAGCAGGACATATTATGACATGTAGTAGAGGGCTATTGGTGACAAGTTCATCCGTGAGATGATATGTTTGTGATGTGATGCATTTCATGAAAACATGTAATGAATGAATTGTTTTATTGTTCCTCCTCACTGGGCTATAGAGCTCATCCCACTCCCTTAACCCCAGTTTTGTAGGTTCTGAGATAGCTATGGGAAATCAGAGTCAGAAACAGTAAAGAAAGATATGCATGAATGTATATTTGTAATAGCGCAGTGGACATGATGTAAATAAAAGATTAGTTATAATGTAATGTATAGACATATACTATCATACTGGATAGACTTGTGCTTTCCCTAATGTCTTTGCTTTAGTGTGATGTATGATTAATCCCTTGTACATGAATCCTGTTTTACGTTTCTTGATGAGAAATGTGTGTATCAGGCTTAATGTATGGCTTTGATGAGATACCAGTGGATTGTGTTACAGATTAAAAGGGTTTCAATCCCTTAACCCACAGCAGATAGTAGTCACTGGTATAGGCCCTGAGCGCCATTTCAGATTGGCATATCTGAGTAGCAGTAGTTAAGCCTGGAGAGTTTTACAGGATTGTTGAGTATTTTTTATCATGTATGGGATTTATCAGGTACACAGAGAGTATAGTCGGCTTGCTACGGGTCCCGGCGGCCTTAAGCCGATCTAGATCCTAGTGCCAGTGATGGTTCGGACCGTAACAGAGGGGTACCAGTTTCCAGGCTGTTACACATGTGCATTAATGCTATGATATGAATGATATGTATGTGATGCGGGTTCATGTGTGCCCACATGAACCATATGATGGTAACGTTTATGTGATGTGTACTATTTTTCAGAAAACAGGATGAGGGGAACTCGTCGATCTGCACGATTGACTGGAGTGCCACCTGAGGATGAGGGCATGAGCGCCCGTCCTCCTGCATTACCTAGGCAATGTCTAGTAGGGCTAGCAGAGAAAGAGCAGCAAGAGACCCTAGAAGGTCTCTGGATCTGGATAGAAGCAGATCAGTGAGGGGAATAGTTCAGGGAGGATTGTCAGAGGACATGGGGGATGATATGGATGTAGAGCAGAGGAGAGATGGCAGTATGGGAGTTAGCATGTCAGAAGAGGGAATGGGAGAGTCCCAAGGAGGCACTCAGGCCTCGGGATTTGTTCAGCCACCCCACTACCCACACTTCTCACAAAATCCCGGGTATTCGATGGGAGGTACATCGGATTACCCTAGCTTTACCCCTTATCCCACATAGATGCCATACCCACCCTACTACCCACCATATCCACAGTACCCAATGTATCCACCCCCACCTTACTATCCAAATCCAGCTAACCCTACCTCAGAAAATGTTGCACCTCCTCCACCATCAGTAGAACCCACAATTCCAGAAACCCAAATACCTAAGCCTAGCTCATCTGGAGGGAGCAAGGTCAAGATGACCGACTACATGAATCTGGGTGCTCCCCAGTTTGAAGCCGGTGATGACCCGTTTGTGTACCTTGAAAGGGTCAAAACAATTACAGATGAGATAGGAGCTGATGACAGCAGAGCCATTCAGATGGCTGGGTTCACACTCAAATGCAAAAAGGCCCGTGAGTGGTTTAAGAACTATGTGAGCCCGAGGTTGGACAGCCTATCATGGGAGGAGTTTGCAAATGAATTTGCAGGATGGGCTTTTCCTAACAGTTCAAGAGAATTGAAGATGATTGAGTTTGAACAGTTAAGGCAGTAAGAGGAAATGAGTGTAGATGAGTACACCGACAGATTCTTGGAGTTGTTGCCGTTTGCAGGGCAAACTCTTGACACAGACCAGAAGAAGTCAAGGAGGTATATCATGAAACTTCACTCCAGGTATTCCTCCTTGATTCAGTCCGCAGATAGGGAGAGCTTCCATGCCATAGTGGATATGGCTAGGAGGATGGAGGCTAGTGCTATCATCGAGGGGAAAGTCAAGCAGTCAGTGGCACAGCCTTCTGGTTCTAAGACCCCAGGCTCTTCTTCTATGAGTGCAGCAGCTTCAGGTAGTAAAAAGTGGGACAGAGGCTCTAGGAAGTCCAAGAAGAACAAGTTCTGGAACAAGGTTAAGTCCAGTCTGGGATTTGTAGGTGGCTCAAGCTCTGGTGCAGATAATGTAGTTTGTGCAAGGTGTGGTAAGCCACATAAGGGAGTATGTCGGTATGGGACGACAGCCCGTTTCAAATGCGGTCAGGAGGGACATATGGCTCGAGAGTGTCCAAGAGCAGTCCCGATGGCACAGTCCCAGCAGACAGCTTCTGGTAGTGTAGCGCAGCAAGCAGCTCCAGCCACGACTCAGGCCAGTGGCAGAGGCAGAGGGAGAGGGGCAGCCTCTTCTTCAGTGGGTTTCAGAGGTGAAGGTCCATCAGCTCCAGCACGGATCTTCACAATGACACAGCAGGAGGCAGATGCATCTAACACTGTGGTGGCAGGTAACTTAGTCATTGGTTGTTCAGATGTGTATGCCTTGATGGACCCTGGTGCATCTCATTCTTTTATCGCACCGAGAGCCGTTGAGAGGTTGGGGTTGATGATCTCTGGGTTAGAGTGTCCTCTCTGGGTCAGTGGACCCAAGTGTGATCCATCAGTGGCAGAGTCAGTCTGCCAGTGTAGTCCTGTGTTTGTTGAGGGAAGATGCTTGTCCGCCGACCTTGTGGTTCTAGACTTGACAGATTTTGACGTCATTCTAGGGATGGACTGGTTATCTACCCATGGTGCTACCTTGGACTGCAGGGACAAGGTAGTCAGGTTCAGAGGTCAGGATGGGTCAAAGGTAGTCTTCAGAGGAGACAGGAGGGGTACACCTAGAGGTCTGATATCAGCTCTTCAGGCTCGTAGGTTGCTTAGGAGGGGATGTCAGGGGTATTTGGCTCATGTGAGAGAGCTTAGCAGTCAGGTTAGAGAGCCCGCCTCGGTGCCGATGGTCAGAGAGTTTTTGGATGTGTTCCCAGACGAGCTGTGTAACAGCTCGGAAACCGGTACCCTCTTTGTAACGGCCCAAACTGCTCGGCACTAGGATCCAGATCGACTTAAGGCCGCCTAGACCCGTAGTAAGCCTATCCTGAACTCTGTGTACCTGTTAAAATCCCATACATGATCCAACTGGACTATTACTTTTTAAAACTTTTCTTTAAAACTACCAGACTTAACCTTTAAAACACTATACTATAGGTCCAATCATATGAACCAAATGCTCAGACATACTAATCTGAACTAGCCCTCAGGGCTATCTGTAATAAACCAGTGATACTCTACCAAGTAACCTCCATGCACTATGCTCTGAAACATAGAACCCACCCTGTAGGGTCAGCATATCATAAGTTAACTGTACTGACTCTGCAACTGCTAATCCTGACGACCTCCCTGACCTGTCGGGTCCAATCCTACACAAATGGACTCGAATGAGGTGTCAAACATACTCTTATCAACTCTTAAACAATCCCCCATAATCCCTTCTGACCCTCTAAACGAAATCACACAAAGCATGCAAAAGAAGGCTGGACAGAACACATTCGGCGGCAGGTTCGGCGGCCGAATGTCCTGAACAGAGCCGAAACTCAAGTACCTTCGGCGGCCGAATATCCTCTTTCAGCGGCCGAACCTGAGTTCATCAGGAACTCAGCTTCGTGCACAGCCACCTTCTGCCAAGCACCAACTCTACTCTAACATGCATATCTCCATCCTCTACTCACATATACACATGTATATGCACAAAGGGGTCCAAAACTACCTATCAACCCCAACAAACAACACTCATAACACATAATCAAACTTCTCCATAAACTCATCAAAACTAACCTCAGCATGCAACTCTACATAACTCCCCATAACCTCTTTAAAAAGCTATTAAAAACCATTAAAACAAACTTAAAGACTTCCCTTACCTTCTGAAATCAGAAGAGGAACAACCAAACTCAGCAACTCCTCCTCCAAAGCTTCAAACCCTCACAACTCTTCTTTTCGCTCAAAAACGTTCAAAACCTTTGTGAAATGATCAACCCTCTGCATAAGCTGATTAAAAGCTTGCATATGAGTCAGGAGAAACGTGGCCTAACCTCTGGTCATGATCTGGAGGTGAACACCTGGCCAAATCACGGACTGAAGAGTGTGCACAGCTTAACCGACCATCCCAGTTTCGACTGCCGAAACTGCATGCAAAACCATGCAACTTTCGGGGGCCGAACTTAACATTCGGGGGCCGAACATTGGGCACTTTCGGCGGCCGAACTTCACATTCGGGGGCCGAACATGACAGACACTCCTTTGGCCATTTCTCCCTAAAACTCAGCTATTTCCTAATCAAACCGTTAAAATACTTTAAAACATTTTAGAAAACCTTCACTCTACCCTCAGGAAACCTCTGACATCCTTGAATCCCACCGAACGGTAAGAATTCCGATGCCGGGTTTAGCCGGGTATCACAAGCTGCCAGGTTTACCACCTGCTAGGGAGATAGAGTTCGAGATAGAATTGATGCCTGGAACCCGACCGATCTCTATCCCTCCCTACAGGATGGCACCAGCAGAATTGAAAGAGTTGAAAGAGCAGTTACAGGAGCTGGTAGACAAGGGCTTCATCCGACCGAGTACCTCACCTTGGGGTGCTCCAGTTTTGTTTGTGAGAAAGAAGGATGGATCCCTCAGACTTTGTATCGACTACAGGCAGTTGAACAAAGTCAGTACCAAGAATAGGTACCCTCTGCCAAGGATCGATGATCTATTTGACCAGCTAGCAGGAGCGGGTTGTTTCTCCAAAATAGATCTGAGGTCCGGGTATCATCAGCTGAGAATCAGAGAGGAAGATGTGCCAAAGACGGCTTTCAGAACCAGATATGGGCATTTTGAGTTCCTTGTAATGCCGTTCGGGTTAACCAACGCCCCTGCAGCATTCATGGATCTCATGAACAGAGTGTTTAGCCAGTACCTGGATCACTTTGTGATTGTCTTCATAGATGATATCTTAGTGTATTCCAGGAATGCAGAGGAGCATGCCCATCATCTGAGGTTGGTTCTGCAGACCTTGAAGGAACACAGTTTGTATGCCAAGTTCTCCAAGTGTGAGTTCTGGTTGAGGAGCATCTCATTCTTGAGGCATGTTGTGTCAGAAAATGGGATAGAGGTGGACCCCAAGAAGATAGAAGTTGTGGCTAACTGGCCTAGACCCACTTCAGTGTCAGAGATCAGAAGTTTCTTAGGTTGGCAGGTTACTACAGGAGGTTCGTTCAGGACTTCTCGAAAATTGCAGCTCCTCTTACCAGACTAACCAGGAAGAATCAGAAGTTTGTGTGGACCGACCAGTGCGAAGAGAGTTTTGAAGAGCTTAAGAAGAGGTTAACGTCGGCACCAGTGTTAGCTTTGACAACTAGCAATGAGGACTTCACAGTGTTCTGTGATGCATCCCGTGTGGGTTTGGGTTGTGTGTTAATGCAGAATGAAAGGGTGATTGCTTATGCTTCTAGACAGCTGAAGAAGCATGAGTTGAATTACCACACACATGACCTAGAGATGGCAGCAGTAATCTTTGCACTCAAGATGTGGAGGCACTACCTCTATGGGGTTAAATGTGAGATCTTCACGGATCATAAAAGCCTACAGTACATCCTGAGTCAAAGAGATTTGAACTTGAGAAAGAGAAGATGGGTAGAACTACTGAGTGATTATGATTGCAAGATTCAGTATCATCCGGGTAAGGCGAATGTTGTGGCAGATGCCCTAAGCCGGAAATCACTAGGCAGTTTATCCCATATCACGGCGGAGAGGAGACCAGTGGTGAAGGAGTTTTACAAGCTCGTTGATGAAGGTCTTCAGTTGGAGTTGTCTGGTACAGGTGCTTTAGTTACCCAGATGAGAGTGGCACCCATGTTTCTGGAGCAGGTGGCTCAGAAACAACATGAGGACCCAGAGTTAGTGAAGATTGCCAGGACTGTTCAGTCAGGCAAAGATAGTGAGTTCAGATTCGACAACAAGGGGATCCTCTGCTATGGGAGTCGTTTGTGTGTACCAGATGACATAGAGCTAAAGGGAGACATTATGAGAGAGGCTCATAACGCAAGATACAGCGTTCACCCCGGAGCCACCAAGATGTACCAAGATTTGTAGAAAGTTTATTGGTGGCCAGCTATGAAGAAAGAAGTGGCACAGTTTGTGTCAGCCTGCGAAGTGTGTCAGAGGGTGAAGCTGGAACACCAGAAGCCGGCTGGGATGCTTAACTCGCTACCTATTCCAGAGTGGAAATGGGAAAATATAGCTATGGACTTTGTAGTGGGGTTACTAGCGACGTCCAACAGATTGGACTCCATATGGGTGATTGTGGACAGACTCACCAAATCTGCTCACTTCATCCCTGTCAGGAGTGGCTATTCTGTGGACAAGTTGGCGCAAGTGTATGTTGATGAGATCGTCAGGCTGCATGGGGTTCCTGTTTCAATAGTGTCCGATAGAGGGCCCCAGTTCACCTCCAGATTTTGGCGGAGTCTGCAGAATGCCATAGGTACCAGGTTGGATTTTAGCACTGCTTTCCATCCACAGATGGACGGACAATCAGAGAGGACCATCCAGACGATAGAGGATATGCTCAGAATGTGTGTGCTGGACTTTGGCGGTTCTTGGAGGCAGCATCTACCCTTGGTGGAGTTTGCCTACAATAACAGCCATCATGCTAGTATCGGGATGGCTCCATATGAAGCTTTGTATGGGAGGAAGTGCAGATCACCTGTTTGCTGGGAAGAAGTTGGAGAAAAGGCCTTGGCAGGGCCTGAGCTAGTAGAGATTACCAGCAGGGTAGTACCCATAATCAGAGAAAGGATCAAGACTGCTGCAAGCAAACAGAAGAGTTATGCAGACATCTGCAGAAGGCAAGTAGAGTTTCAGGAGGGGGATCTGGTATTGCTCAAGGTGTCTCCTATGAAAGGAGTGGTTCGCTTCGGGAAGAAAGGTAAACTAGTCCCACGATACATCGGACCCTTTGAAATCTTGCAAAAGATTGGGAATGTGTCGTACAAGCTGGATTTACCTGCTTCAATGGAAAGAATCCATCCGGTTTTCCATGTTTCAATGTTGAGGAAGTTTGTGTCAGATCCGGGCAAGGTTCTTAGTGAGCCTGATGTGGAGATCCAAGAGGATCTCACCTATGTTGAACAGCCAGTACGGATCATAGACACCCAGATCAAAAAGCTAAGGAACAAGGAAATCCCGATGGTGAAAGTCCTTTGGAACCACCACAATATGGAAGAATGCACCTGGGAGACACGGGAGTCCATGCTCCAGCAATACCCTTATCTTTTCTAAGGTTAGTCTCTTATGTGTTTTATGTGCTTTGTATGTATGTTATGTGTATGCTTTGCATGTGCTAGTTGAGGAACATTCGGGGACGAATGTTCTTAAGGGGGGGAGAATGTAATACCCGGCTAGACTCCGGTATCGGAATTCCTACCGTCCGGTGGAATCTCGGGTGTCGGAAGCCTCTAGTAGGGTAGAAACATGTTTTCATAAAATGTTTTAATGTATTTCATGGTTTTAAGTAAAAAAGAAAATGAGTTTTTGCATGAAAACAACATTGGAGGAAAACTCAGGTTCGGCCGCCGAACCTCAAGTTCGGCCGCCGAACATGCATGCGTTTCGGGTGTGCCTTAGGCCCCCGAAAGCATAAGTGAGGAAAACCAGGTTCGGCAGCCAAACCTTATGTTCGGCCGCCGAACATGGCATGCATGCGAAGGCACTTTCGGCTCCCGAACGTGGCCTGGCCAGCCACCTATAAAGGGGTCCCTTAACCGAAAACGGGCGAGCTTTTCTCCCCATTTTCGGCCAAGGTGAGCTCTCCGCCATCCTTCGCCGGTTTTGAGTTCCTTCCTTCAAATCTTTCTCGATTTTCATTAGTTTTACCCTTGTTTTGAAGATTTTGAGCATTTGAGCAAGTTTTGGAGCTTGGAGGTTCAAGGAACTCTCTCTCTCCCATTTTCCGAGCTAGGGTCGTTCTCCTCTCGGTCTTCAAGAGGTAAGGGCCGATCTTGAGCTTATGGCATGTTTTAAGTAAGTTTTAAGTTGATCTATGGGGTAGAAATGCATGTTTAGGTTTTTGGTTGGTTTAAGGGTTATGTTAAGTTTTTGAGCAATGTATGATGCTTGTGGTTGTTTGATGTGTTGTAGATGGGGTTTAGGATAGTTTGAAGCCCCTAGGAGCTGATGTATGTATCTATGTATGTTTTGAGTGAGTTGTATGCTTGATCTAAAAGGTTGGGAGGCAACTGTGCATGAGGAACCAAGTTTCTGCCCTTTGGCAGAAACCAGGTTCGGTAGCCGAAGGACTTTCGGCCGCCGAACCTGCTTGGGAGGCAAGCCTTTCGGCTGCTGAAGCCTACCCCCGAAGGAGGACTTTCGTCTCTGGAGGGTAGTTTCGGCCGCCGAAAGTGCCGCCGAACATGCATGAGTTTCGTCTCTATCTGGGAGTTTCGGTCGCCGAAGGTGCCGCCGAACCTGCCTGACTTTCGGCTCTGGACGAACCTGCTGCCGAAAGTGCCCTGTTCAGCCTTCCTTTGCATGCTTCCCATGGATGTTTTGAGGTGTTTTAAGGGGGTTTTGGGGGATGTTTTAGAGTCATGTTCTAGTATGTTTGGTCCATCATTTAAGTCCACCTTTGTAGGTTCGGACCCGAGGAACCGAGGACCCCAGCAGTGACAGCTGCTTCAGAGTCTTGTCAGAGTCAGCCAGAGGTGAGTAGAATAAACTCTTATCTTTTAATAAATGAAGATTTTAGCATAAATCATGCATCATAAATGCCATGTGATATCCTAGGTTGCTTGCATTAGAATTCACGAATATGTTGCATTGCATATCTTGATGTTGATGTGGATGGATGTTGGATGACCCATTGGTCCTCAGTATGATGAGACATGATATGATATGATATGGAAGTCCAGGTGTGGCCTGCACTACGCCCCTGGCACTATGTAAGTGAAAGTCCGGGTGTGGCCTGCACTATGCCCCCGGCACAGTTGGACATGTATGTTATGAGATATGTAAGGGAAAGACCAGGTGTGGCCTGCACTACGCCCCTGGCACAGTTGGACTATGTAGAGGACCCTTGGTGACAAGTCCATCCTTGATGTGATATGGTTGTGATGTGATGCATTACATGATAGCATGTGATTTAATTGTTATTATTCTGCTCACTGGGCTCTTGTAGCTCACCCCTCTCCCTTATCCCCCAGATTTGCAGGTACAGGGTAGACCAGGAGGTCAGCAGGAGTAAAGTCTGTTTTTATGTAATAGTTAGGAGTTGTGGACATGATGAAATTGTAATGTAATGTTTTATGTAGTCATGATATGTAAAATGATATTGAGGATTAGAGGTTGTGCTTGATCCTATATGTATGGTATTCCCTTTTTAATGCATGATCACTATTATTATTGATGAGATGTGTAATCAAGCTTAATGTATGTTATTGATACCCCATTGGAGCATGTGATGAGGGCTCCAGTGTGAGGTTTATGGTTATGTTAGTATGCATGCACAGGTTAAGCTTGATTTATGAAAGAAAAAGTTTACATGTTTATGTATCTGTATGATCATGTATGGGATTACACAGGTTTACAGGTTGTATGTCAGGCTTGCTACGGGTCCCGGTGGCCTTAAGCCGATCTGGATCCTAGCGCCGGTAGCGGTCCGGTTTCCAGGTCGTTACACCCAAGCCATGTGCCCCTCTTGCCCACATCTGAAACATACATTCGTCCCAGCCCGGCAGATCCCTTTGTGTGGTTTACCACACCTCACACATACTGCATTATCTGCACCAGAGCTTGAGCCACTCCCTATTCCCAGACCTGACTTAATCTTGCTCCAGAATTTGTTCTTCTTAGGCTTGGCTTTACCCCATCTCTTACTGCCTGAACTCAGAGAAGAAGGGTCTAACTTTCCCCCACCTGGGGTCTTGGAACCAGAAGGCTGTGCCACTGACTGCTTGACTTTCCCCTCGATTATTGCACTAGCCTCCATCCTCCGAGGCATATCCACTATGGCATGGAAACTCTCCCTCTCTGCTGACTGAATCAAGGAGGAATACCTGGAATGGAGCTTCATGATATACCTCCTTGACTTTTTCTGATCTGAATCAAGGTTCTGCCCCGCAAATGGCAACAGCTCCAAGAATCTGTCTGTGTACTCATCTACACTCATCTCTTCTGTCTGCCTTAACTGCTCAAATTCAACCATCTTCATCTCCCTAGAGCTTTCAGGGAAAGCCCATCCTGCAAACTCATTTACAAACTCCTCCCAGGTCATGCTGTCCACTCTTGGGTTCACATAATTTTTAAACCACTCACGGGTCTTCTTGCATTTGAGTGTGAACCCAGCCATCTGAATGGCTCTGCTATCATCAGCTCCTATCTCATCTGTAATCATCTTGACCCTACCAAGGTACTCAAATGGGTCACTACCTATTTCATATTGGGGAGCACCCAGCTTCATGTAGTCGGTCATCTTGACCTTGCTCCCTCCAGATGAGCTAGGTTTAGGTACTTGGGTTTCTGGGACTGTGGTTTCTGCTGGTGGTGGAGGTGGCACAGCGTCCCCTGAGGTAGGGTTTGTTGGATTTGGATAGTAAGGTGCGGGTGGATACATGGGGTACTGTGTGTACGGTGGGTAGAAAGGTGGGTATGGCATCTGAGAGTGATAAGGGTTAAAACTGGGGTAATCCGATGTACCTCCCATCGAATACCCGGGATTATGTGAAAAGGGTGGGTAGTAAGGTGGCTGAACAAATCCCGAGGCCTGAGTGCCTCCTTGGGACTCTCCCATAGCCTCTTCCGACATACTTACTCCGAGACTGCCATCCCTCCTCTGATCCACATCCATCTGATCCCCCACATCCTCTGACATATCCCCTTGCACTGTTCCCCTCACTGATCGGCTCCTACCCAGATCCAAAGAACTTCTAGGGTCCCTTACTGCTCTTTCTCTGCTGGACCTACTCGAAATTGCCCTAGGCAATGCAGAAGGACGGGCATCAGTGCCCTCGTCCTGGGGTGGTACTCCAGTCAATCGTGCAGATCGACGAGTTCCTCTCATCCTGTTTTTTGGAAAACAACACATATCATACAAGCATTAGCATCATATGGTTCATGTGGGAACACATGAACCCGCATCACATGCATCACATACATAGCATATCATCATGGCATTTCACATCATCATACAAGACAGGACTCCACATCCTATCCTAGTGGACATGATCTTTCCTATTGTGCTTGACCTTCTATAACATCTATGAGCCCGACACTCTAGGTCCGACCATATGAACCTAGGGCTCTGATACCACTCTGTAATGACCCGGAAACCGGACCGCTACCAGCGCTAGGATTCAGATCGACATAAGGTCGCCGGGACCTGTAGCAAGCCAAACATACATCCTGAATACCTGTCAAATCCCATACATGATCACACATATACATAAACATGAGAACTTTTTCTTTTCTTTTACCAAGCTCAACCTGTGCATGCACCTAGACATGAACATAAACCACACTCTGGAGTCTCATCACATGCTCCAATGGGGTATCTCATCAAATATCAAGCTTGGTTGAACATAAACATCATAAAACATAGATCGGGTATATACATGGGATTATTCAAATATACTATGGTCAAGCACAATTCTAATCCTCAATATCAATATTACATAACATGACTGATCATAACCTTACATCATTTTACAAATCATCATGTCCATATCTAACTATTACAAATCACAAGACTTTACTCTTCTTGACTCCCTGAACTAGCCCGTACCTGCAAACCTGGGGGATATAGGGAAAGGGGTGAGCTACTAGAGCCCAATGAGCAGAATACTAAAACATTTAAAATATATGCCATCATGTAATGCATCATATCACAGACAATTCACATCAAGGGTAAACCTGTCACTAAATGGTCCCAGCATCATATCCGTGCCAGGCCGTAGAATGGGGTCCTGGTCTTCCTGTCATATCATAACATTACTTACCATTGCCCCAGGGCCTCATCTGGGCACCTGGTCTTTGTAACGATCCGGAAACCGATACCCCTCTGTAACGGTCCGAACCGCCACCGGCGCTAGGATCCAGATCGGCTTAAGGCCGCCGGGACCCATAGCAAGCCAAACATACCTCCTATCACCTGGTCAAATCCCATATATGATCAAAACATGAACATAAAAACTTAAAGATTTGATGTAAATACCGAGCTTGACCTGTATGCAACATAACTGAAAACATAAAGAAATCCCCTACTAGAGCCCTCATCGAAACGCTAACTGGGTCAACATAACATACATCAAGCTGTAGTCACATCCAAAGAACTAGAACCTAACCTGTGCATGCATCAAACCACAAACATAAAACCTCCACTAGAGTCCTCATCAAACTCTAACGTGGTAAACAACACATGCCACAAGTTTAGTTCAAACACAACTCAACATAAAACCATAACATACATCATGTACTAAACAGGGACTAACCATAACTTAGGGCCAAGCACAGTACTAATACATAACATAACTCCACTATACTTACATTACCTTACATTTCATTATCTCAGTTTACATTACATCATATCCACACTAACAGTACTAATCTATTAGATAAGCAAGAATTTTACCCTTGACGTCTTCCTGGCCTACCTCTGACCTGCAAAACTGGGGTTAGGGGAGAGGGGTGAGCTAAAAAGCCCAGTGAGTAGAAACAAAGAAAACAATTCATTAATTACATGCTTTCATGAAATGCGCCACAGCACAAACAATTCACATCACGGATTGGACATGACCACCAAAACTCCCTCTATCTATAACATAACATGGTGCCCGGCCCTTTGGGCTCCTCAGGACTTCATTAACATAACATAGCTAGGGCTATTGGGGTCGCCTTGGTCCATCCACATCAACAGTAAATAATGCAATGCGTCATATTCGTGAAACTAGTGCAATTAACCTATTACATATAAACATGATGCATGAACATGCTTTAGGCATTTGATTTCTTAAAATAAAAGATTAAGTTAGTTCTACTCACCTCTGGCAGACGCTGAACTAACTCTGCAACTGCTAACACTGATGGCCTCCTCGATCCCTCGGGTCCAATCCTACACAGGTGGACTCGAATGAGGTGCCAAACACACTCTAACAACTCATAAACAACTACCCAAAAACCCCTTAAAACATCACTTAAACATGCATAGAAAACAACCATGAAAAGGCTGGATAGGGCACTTTCGGCGGCACCTTCGGCGGCCGAACTCTCTCTCCAGAGACGAAACTCGGGCACTTTCGGCGGCACCTTCGGCGGCCGAAAGTCCCTCTCCAGAGATGAAAGTCAGGCACTTTCGGCGGCCGAACCTTCCTTCGGCGGCCGAAAGTCTGCTTTCAAGCCAAAACTCAACTTTCGGGGGCAAGGTTAGGCGGCCAATCCATGCATCCATAAGCAGGTTCGGCGGCCGAAACTACTTTCGGCGGCAGAACCTGAGTTCTTCCCAGAAGGGCAGAACTCAGCTTCTCATGCATTCAAGCCTCCCAAACCTTCCAAACACCCCAAAACAAGCACCCAACCTTACCAAAACATGCATAAACCTTTAACCATGCACAAAGGAGCTTAATAACTTGATTAAACTCCAAAAACAACATCAAAAGCATACATAGATAGCTTATGACCCACATAGGCCAAAACCATCAAAATAACCCATAATCTCACTTGCTCTTTCCCAATCATGCATACACTCTCCCACATGCATAAAGGAGCATAAACTAGCATAAACTCCTCAACACAAACATTACATAACATACATTGGGCATAAAACCCACATAAACCTAAACATGCATATCTACCCATACTCAACCTTCAAAACCTCTTAAAACTCACTTAAAACTTCATGAAATGTAAAGGAAAGTATAGATCCACACTTACCTCTTGAAGATCGAGGGTTTGTGCGAGCTTTAACTTGGAGATGGGAGGAACCAACTCCTTGGGTCTCCAAGTTCTCAAAACTTGATCTAAGCTTGAAAACTCTTCAAAACAACCATAAAACTCATGAAAACATGAAGGAGATGAAGAAAAACATGAAAATGACCAAAGGAGGACAAGAACTCACTTGAGCTCGAGAATGGGGAGAAAACTCGCCCATTTCCGATCTGAGGGCTCTTTATAGGTGGCCTGGTCAATGATCTACGGCAGCCTAACGTGCCCCCTAAACTTATGCATGTTCGGCGGCCGAACTTGAGGTTCGGCAGCTGAACCTTGGTTTGTTTAAACAAGGCTTTCGGAGGCCAAAAGCGCTCCCAAAACCTCCCCATGTTCGGTGGCCGAACTTCACTTTCGGCGGCCGAACCTGGCAAATGCCTCCTTGGTCTTTTCTTTTCAAAACTCAATTCTTTTCTATTTAAAACCATGAAATCAGTAAAAACATTTTAGAAAACACATTTTACCCCTCTAGAAGCCTCTGGCATCTTCAGAATTCCAGATTCCAACGGAGATTCCGCCGGAAGGTAGGGATTCTGATGCCGGAATCTAGCCGGGTATTACATTCTTCCCCCCTTTAAGAACATTCGTCCCTGAATGTTCCACAAACAAACAGGCATTCTGAAAACATAGCATCAAGCATACATAAACATGCAAGCAAACAAGCAAGCAAAACCTAAAACCTCTCTCCAAAGAGAGACACAGGTACTGCTGGAGTATAAACTCCCGGGTCTCCCAGGTATACCTTTTTCTCAAAAGAAACACCTTAGCAATACCCAACCTTCTCCTGAACTCCACTGGCTTCTGCTGCACTTCTCTGATCCTTACTCTCTTCTCTTTATCTTTACCAACTGGCTTCTTCTCACTGCTAACCCAACGCTAACCCAACTCTCACAGGTAGTACCCAGATTTCAGATCTATCTTGGAAAACAAACAGCTCCTACTAGCTGTCCCAATAGATCATCCATCCTGCATGGGAATATCTGCCCTTGGTAGTGACCTTGGTCAACTGCTTACAGTCGTTACAAAGTCTCAAGGATCCATCCTTCTTTTCCCACAACCATACTGGAGCAATCCAGGGTGAGGTACTAGGTCGGATAAAACCCTTGTCTACCAAGTCACACAACTACTCTAACAACTTCTACAGCTCTATAGGTGCTATCCTGTAGGGAAGGATAGAGAAGGACTCTATCTCTCTGACAGATGGCAAACCTGACAACTCGTCTGGGAAGACATCTAAGACTCTCTCTAACAACTGGCACTGAGGCTGGTTCCCTGACCTGACTATTAAACTCTCAAACAAGAGCTAGAACTCTCTGACAACCCCTCCTATGCACCCTACGAACCTGACAGGCCGACATTAAACCTCTAGGCATCCCTACTGTGTTCCCTCAGAAGACTACCTCTGACCCATCCTGTCCTCTGAACCTGACTACCTTGTCTCTACAGACCAAGATAGCACCACGAGCAGAAACCCATCCATCCCTCGATTGACGTCCGGACAGTCAAGTCTAGGACTTCAAAGTCGAGTGGAAGGCATCTACCCTCAACTGACATCGAACTGAACCGGCAGACTGACTCTGCCACAGATGGATCACACGTGAGTCCACTGACCCAAAGAGAACACTCTAGCCCGGAAGCTACCAACTCAACCTCTCGACGGCTCCTAGAGCAACTAAAGAAAGAGAAACATCAGGGTTCACAAAAATATACACATCAGAACATTCACAAGTGAGCGTACCTGACACCACCATGTTCGATGTGTTTGCCTCCTGCTGAGCTTGGGTGAAGATCCGAACTGGAGCTGACGGACCTTCTCCACAGGAACCTTCAGAAAGAAAGGTTGACCCTCTCCCTCTGCCTTGACCACTATCCTGAAACATGGCTGGAGCTGCTGGCTGAGCCGCTCTACCTGAAGTTGCCTGCTGAGACTGTGCCAATCAGGGTGCAATGGGACACTCACGTACCATGCGCCCTTCCTGTCCGCATCTAAAACATAGATTAGTCCCAATCAGACAGACTCCCTTGTGCGGCCTACCGCACCTCAAGCATCTTGAACTGCCTGAGCCAGAGCTTGAGCCACCACCTAATCCCAGACTAGCCTTCAAATTCTTCCAAAACTTCTTCCTCTTCCCCCTCAAGGTTCTGGCCCACTTCTTACTTTTTGTGGAGGCTGTACTCAGAGTGGAGGGATCAATCCCTCCTGAACTTGAAATTCTGGAATCCTGAGTCTGAGCATCCTCCTAAGAAACTCCCATACTTTCTTCTGGCACTCTGATTCCCAAACTGATATCTCTTCTCTGAACATCCAACTCTACTTCCCTCATACTAGCTGACATCCTTCTTGGAGCCATTCCTTCTCTGCTTACATCAAAAGACCTTCCGGGGTCCCTTGATGTTCCCCATCTGCTGACTCCCCACGACTGCGCTCTTGGCAGAGCAGGGGGAAAGGTGTCCAAACCTTCCCTCTCAGATGGAACTCTAGTCGATTCCACAGATCGACGAGCACCTCGCATTCTGGCTCCTCTGAAGAACAACACACAAGCAACAAACAAGCATTAGCATCATACGGTCCATATGAAAACACATGAACCTACAACATACATAGCATACATAGCATATCATACATAACATTAATGCTCATGCATAAAATCATGGCATTCTACATCAGCATACAAGACAGGACTCTACATCCTATCCTAGTGGACATGATTTTTCCTATTGTACTTGCCCTTCTATGACCTCTAAACCAACCTCTTTCCGATGTGGGATATCTCTAATCCTTGAGCACTTTGCTCAACACACCGTACTGATGAGGCCCAAAGCTCTGATACCACTCTGTAACGACCCGAAAATCGATACCCCTCTGTAACGGTCCGAACCGCCACCGGCGCTAGGATCCAGATCGGCTTAAGGCCGCCGGGACCCGTAGCAAGCTAAATATACCTCCTATCACCTGGTCAAATCCCATACATGAACAAAACATGAACATAAAAACTTAAAGATTTGATGTAAATACCAAGCTTGACCTGTATGCAACATAACTGAAAACATAAAGAAACCCCCTACTAGAGCCCTCATCGAAACTCTAGCTGGGTCAACATAACATACATCAAGCCGTAGTCACATCCAAAGAACTAGAACCTAACCTGTGCATGCATCAAACCACAAACATAAAACCTCCACTAGAGTCCTCATCAAACTCTAACGTGGTAAACAACACATGCCACAAGTTTAGTTCAAATACAACTCAACATAAAACCATAACATACATCATGTACTAAACAGGGACTAACCAAAACTTAGGGCCAAGCACAGTACTAATACATAACATAACTCCACTATACTTACATTACCTTACATTTCATTATCTCAGTTTACATTACATCATGTCCACACTAACAGTACTAATCTATTACATAAGCAAGACTTTTACCCTTGACGTCTTCCTGGCCTACCTCTGACCTGCAAAACTGGGGTTAGGGGAGAGGGGTGAGCTAAAAAGCCCAGTGAGTAGAAACAAAGAAAACAGTTCATTAATTACATGCTTTCATGAAATGCGCCACAACACAAACAATTCACATCACGGATTGGACATGACCACCAAAACTCCCTCTATCTGTAACATAACATGGTGCCCGGCCCTTCGGGCTCCTCAAGACTTCATTATGCCCGGCCATTCGGTGTAACGACCCGAAAATCGGACAGCTACCGGCGCTAGAATCCAGGTCAGCTTAAGGCCGCCGGGACCCGTAGCAAGCCTAACATGCAACCTGAAAACCTGTTTAATCCCATACATGATCAAGAAAATACATAAAAATTTAAAACTTTTCTTTCGCTCATACACCAAACTCAACCTGTGCATGCACTATACATAAACATAATCATAATCATAATCATGACCCCTCTGTGGGATCCCATCAATGCCCCAATGGGCGATACATCATAAGTTGAGTTGGTTTGCATAATCATCATAAAATATCTAAGATCATGTATTAAAAGGGATATCTTATACATATAGTCAAGCACAACCTCTAATCCTCAAAGTCTTTACATGACTAAAACTGTACTTCTACATAACATTAATACACTTATCATGTCCACACTATCTATTACATACACATGACTTCATTACTCTTACGAATCTCCTGGTCTACCCTGTACCTGAAAATCCTGGGGAAAATGGGAGAGGGGTGAGCTACTAGAGCCCAGTGAGCAGAATAATAAAAACATTTAAATCATATGGATCATGGAATGAATCACATCACAGCTAATCACATCAAGGATGAACTTGTCACCAATAGCCCTCTACAAAGTCCAACTGTGCCAGAACGTAGAATGGGTCCTGGTCTTTCTCTTACATAACATAGCATAACATAACAGTCCAACTGTGCCAGAATGTAGAATGGGTCCTGGTCTTTCCCTTACATGGTGCCAGCGAACGTAGAATGGGTCCCACTGGTCTTACATTCCGTACTGTACATACCACATCATCATATCATAGATCGAGGGGTTTGGATCATCCAACATTCATCCACATCAATCAACAATAAAGTATGCAATGCGACATATTCGTGAATTCTAATGCAAACAACCTAGTACATCTCATGGCATTCTTGATGCGTGAAGCATGCTAAAAAGTCCATTATTTGCTTTAAAACATAATGAGTTATCCACTCACCTCTGGATAGCTCTGACCAGACACTGGAGCAGCTGGCTCACTACTGGGATCCTCGGTTCCTCGGGTCCGAACCTACACAGGTGGACTCAAATGAGGGACCAAACAAACATGAACATAACTCTAAACTACTCCCCAAAAACCCCCTAAAACATCATGAAACAATCATAGAAAAACATGCAAGAGAGGGCTGGACAGGGCACTTTCGGCGGCAGGTTCGGCGGCCGAAAGTCCCTCCAGAGCCGAAAGTCAGGCAGGTTCGGCTGCACCTTCGGCGGCCGAAACTCCCAAACAGAGGCGAAACTCATGCATGTTCGGCGGCCGAAAGTTCCTTCAGCTGCCGAACCTGGTTTCTCCCTTAGTGGCAGAAACTCAGCTCTTCTATGCACATTTGCCTCCAAAACTACCCAATCATGCATAAACCTATTCTACAACATTCCCAAACATACACAAACAAGCATACAAGTTCCTAGGGGCATCAAACCATCAAAAACCCCAACTACAACACCTCAAGCAACACACATTGTTCATAAACACATATAAAACCCATAAACCTAACCATGAGCTAAACATGCATTCTACCCCATAGATCCAATTAAAACTTACTTAAAACATGCAATGAGCTTAAGATTGGCTCTTACCTCGTGGAGATCGAGAGAGAGACCACCTAACTCGGAGATGGGAGGGGTTGAGTTCCCTTGAACCTCAAAGCTCCAAAACTTTGCTCAAAGCTTGAAAATCTTCAAAACAAAGTAAAAACTCATGAAAATCGAGTAGGATTGGAAGGAAAGAACTCAAGATCGGTGAGGGACGGCGGAGAGCTCACCTTGGCCGGAAATGGGGAAAAAGCTCGCCCGTTTTCGGCTAAGGGACCCTTTTATAGTGGCTGGCCAGGCCACGTTCGGGGGCCGAACGTGCCTCCGCATGCATGCCATGTTCGGTGGCCGAACTTGAGGTTCGGCGGCCGAACCTGGACTTTCCTCACTTATGCTTTCGGGGGCCTAAAAGCGCTCCCGAAGGCATGCATGTTCGGCGGCCGAACTTGAGGTTCAGCGGCTGAACCTGAGTTTTCCCCCAAGGTTGTTTTTATGCAAAAACTCATTTCCATTTTACTTAAAACCATGAAATACCTTAAAACATTTTATGAAAACATGTTTCTACCCTACTAGAGGCTTCCGACATTCGAGATTCCACCGGACGGTAGGAATTCTGATACCGGAGTCTAGCCGGGTATTACATTCGGGCTCCTCAGGACTTCATTAACATAACATAGCTAGGGCTATTGGGGTCGCCTTGGTCCATCCACATCAACAGTAAATAATGCAATGCGTCATATTCGTGAAACTAGTGCAATCAACCTATTACATATAAACATGATGCATGAACATGCTTTAGGCATTTGATTTCTTAAAATAAAAGATTAAGTTAGTTCTACTCACCTCTGGCAGACGCTGAACTAACTCTGCAACTGCTAACGCTGATGGCCTCCTCGATCCCTCGGGTCCAATCCTACACAGGTGGACTCGAATGAGGTGCCAAACACACTCTAACAACTCATAAACAACTACCCAAAAACCCCTTAAAACATCACTTAAACATACATAGAAAACAACCATGAAAAGGCTGGACAGGGCACTTTCGGCGGCACCTTCGGCGGCCGAACTCTCTCTCTAGAGACGAAACTCGGGCACTTTCGGCGGCACCTTCGGCGGCCGAAAGTCCCTCTCCAGAGACGAAAGTCAGGCACTTTCGGCGGCCGAACCTTCCTTCGGCGGCCGAAAGTCTGCTTTCAAGCCAAAACTCAACTTTCGGGGGCAAGGTTAGGCGGCCAATCCATGCATCCATAGGCAGGTTCGGCGGCCGAACCTGAGTTCTTCCCAGAAGGGCAGAACTCAGCTTCTCATGCATTCAAGCCTCCCAAACCTTCCAAACACCCCAAAACAAGCACCCAACTTTACCAAAACATGCATAAACCTTTAACCATGCACAAAGGAGCTTAATAACTTGATTAAACTCCAAAAACAACATCAAAAGCATACATAGATAGCTTATGACCCACATAGGCCAAAACCATCAAAACAACCCATAATCTCGCTTGCTCTTTCCCAATCATGCATACACTCTCCCACATGCATAAAGGAGCATAAACTAGCATAAACTCCTCAACACAAACATTACATAACATACATTGGGCATAAAACCCACATAAACCTAAACATGCATATCTACCCATACTCAACCATCAAAACCTCTTAAAACTCACTTAAAACTTCATGAAACGTAAAGGAAAGCATAGATCCACACTTACCTCTTGAAGATCGAGGGTTTGTGCGAGCTTTAACTTGGAGATGGGAGGAACCAACTCCTTGGGTCTCCAAGTTCCCAAAACTTGATCTAAGCTTGAAAACTCTTCAAAACAACCATAAAACTCATGAAAACATGAAGGAGATTAAGAAAAACATGAAAATGACCAAAGGAGGACAAGAACTCACCTGAGCTCGAGAATGGGGAGAAAACTCGCCCATTTCCGATCTGAGGGCTCTTTATAGGTGGCCTGGTCAACGACCTTCGGCAGCCTAACGTGCCCCCTAAACTCATGCATGTTCGGCGGCCGAACTTGAGGTTTGGCGGCCGAACCTTGGTTTGTTTAAACAAGGCTTTCGGAGGCCAAAAGCGCTCCCAAAACCTCCCCATGTTCGGCGGCCGAACTTCACTTTCGGCGGCCGAACCTGGCAAATGCCTCCTTGGTCTCTTCTTTTCAAAACTCAATTCTTTTCCATTTAAAACCATGAAATCAGTAAAAATATTTTAGAAAACACATTTTACCCCTCTAGAAGCCTCTGGCATCTTCAGAATTCCAGATTCCAACGGAGATTCCACCGGAAGGTAGGGATTCCGATGCCGGAATCTAGCCGGGTATTACAGTCTTCGCGTTCCATACCGTGCCAGGCCGTAGAATGGGGTCCTGGTCTTTCCTCAGGGACTAATTAGATCATACAGCATTCACCCACATCCACAACAAAGAATGCAGTACAACATATTCGTGGATTCTAATGCAACAACCTATTATATCACATGGCATTCGTGATGCATGATTCATGCTAAAACTTGCATTAATTTAAAACATAAGGTTTATTCTACTCACCTCAGGCTAACTCTGACAATGAACTGAAGCAACTGACTCACTGCTGGGGTCCTTGGTTCCTTGGGTCCGAACCTACACAGGTGGACTCAAATAAGGGACCAAACATACTAGAACATGACTCTAAAAATACTCCCAAAAAAACCCCCTAAAATCTCATAAAACAATCATAGGAAACATGTAAAGGAAGGCTGAACAGGGCACTTTCGGCGGCAGGTTCGGCGGCCGAAAGTCCCTCCAGAGCCGAAAGTCAGGCAGGTTCGGCGGCACCTTCGGTGGCCGAAAGTGCCCTCCAGAGACGAAAGTGCCCTCCAGAGATGAAAGTCCATTTTCGGGGGTAGGCTTCGGCAGCCGAAAGGCTTGCCTAATAGGCAGGTTCGGCGGCCGAAAGTCCTTCGGCTGCCGAACCTGGTTTCTGCCAAAAGGGCAGAAACTCGGCTCAAACATGCTCCCATGCCTCCCAAGCTTCCAAACATGCATTCAACTTACTCAAAACATGCATAAACTCTTACATCAACACATTGGGGTCTCAAACTATTCTAAACCCCAACTAAAACTCATCAAACATTCATATATAACACACATTATCCATAAACATAACATAAAACCTAACAATGCTCAACTAACCTAAACATGCATTTCTACCCCATGAATCAACTTAAACTTGTTTAAAAATATAAAACGAGCTTAAGATCGGCTCTTACCTCTTGAAGATCGGGAGAGAGACGACCTAAACTTGGAGAACGGTGGGAGAGAGCTCCTGTGTCTTCCAAGCTTCAAAACTTGCTCTAAGCTCAAAAAACTTCAAAACAAAGTGAAAAATCATGAAAATCATGAAAGATTTGAAGGAAGAAACTCAAGATCGGTGAGGGACGGCGGAGAGCTCACCTTGGCCGAAAATGGGGAGAAAAGCTCGCCCGTTTTCGGCTAAGGGACCCCTTTATAGGTGGCTGGCCAGGCCACATTCAGGGGCCGAACGTGCCTCCGCAACGCATGCAAGTTCGGCGGCTGAACCTGGACTCCCCTCACATATGCCTTCGGGGGCCTAAAGCACTCCCGAAGTGCATACATGTTCGCCGAACCTGGGTCTTCCTCCAAGGTTATTTTCATACGAAAACTCATTTTCTTTCTTGCTTAAATACATATAATGCAATAAAACATTTGGTAAAAACATGGTTTTACCCTTCTAGAAGTCTCCGACACCCGAGATTCCACCGGACGGTAGGAATCCCGATACCGGAGTCTAGCCGGGTATTACACCATTTAAGTAAAACAAATCAAATCGATTGAACTGAATTGGTCAGTTCGATTCGGTTTTTCGATTTAAACTGAAAACTGAATAAGTCTAGAGGCAACAACAATGATTATATATATATATATATATATAAGAATAATGAAGGAGCAATTGAGGGAGTAAAGCGACAATATGCCAAAATAAAGCTTAATCCAGTTTGTTCTACTATCTTTGTGGAAAAAACAACAACATTTATCTATATGTTTAACCATTTCATTTAGCCGTGGCAACAGTTCCACAATTTTATCCATCAGTTTTCGCTCTTCCATTAATAGTAGCTAGCTTATAAATTGCCTTCACTCCATTATGCTTTCTATCCAACAACTTCATTTGTTTGAAGGTAACTAAATTACCTAATATATAATCACATCTAAGGATCAATTTTTGCATTATATCATAGGTCACTTAATGTTGCTAAGATGATTGTTGAGAAAATAAGAATATGATTTGAATGAGTGCTAATCAATTCATCAGTTTGCAAATATAAGAATTCTAAATATTTCTTTCTAATTAATAATATCAATCACTTTTTATTAAGATTCAATAAGAACAAAAGGAGCACATATCTTAAGACAATTGAACTTGCCTTTAAATAATTCTCCAAAAAGTATAATTTTTTTTCCAAAAAGTATAATTTTTTTCCAAAAAGTATAATTTTTTTCCAAAAATAATGAATCAAATATGTAACTTCTAATCTTTGTTTGTTGATTCTCATATTAAATTATTTCAAAATAAAAAAAAAATCATAGAGCTACATTTTTTAATATAATTACTCACTAATTCATCAACTTCTCCAAAATAAACGAACACATAAAATATATTAGGAGCAATTTCAGTAGAAACAAATGCATGACAATTAAAGGAGAGCGATACCTTGTAGAATATCAAACCATCTGATTTATTGATAATGTATAAACTATATATTGTTCATATTTCCAGTCACTTCCTTAAAATCTGAACTGAAAGAAGAAGAAATAGAATTCAAAAATCCTAATGATGATAAAAATGTTTACAATAGAATATCAAGAAGTCAACCACTCACCTCTTAGGTAAAAATCTTATGAAGATGATTTTTTTTCTCCACTCTCACATCTTATGATCAGTGCCTTCAAGTATAAGCTGATTTGTATAATCACTTCAGAATTCCCCATGTCCTACAGGTGGTAAATCATATTGCAGAGGTTGATTTTAAGATTCCAACTATAGCTTAACATTCTTATAATCTTATTGAGATTTCAAACACCTAGCCATCTTAGCTCAGTGGTAGAGCGCATGGCTTTTAACCATGTGGTCGTGGGTTCGATCCCCACAGATGGCGACATTAAGCTTGTAATACAAAACTATATTACATAACCTATTATACACCATAATATATATTATCAAACATCCACCATCAAAAATAGATAGAAATTGTTTTTTCAATTTTATTGTTTTTTCAATTTTTGATAACATTTATTATAACTAATCATTTAAAATTTTATTGTGATAATATTATATACACCACAAATAAGTTTTCCTTTTATTACAATTTATTTCTTAATAAAATAATTTTTTAAAAAAAATATTTGGGCCAAAATTTTGGAGGAAAATCCAATCTCAATATATTCTGTGACAAATATTTATAATTTATCATTAAATATATAGATGATGAACTAAATATATTATAAGAACATAATTATATAATGTCACTAAAAGTTATTTCTCATGATAACAAATTATTTTTGTCATAATATGTGGCTTTTTAATGACAAATCTTATATTTTCAAAAGATAATTTGTCACAAAATATCAAATTTGTGACGTATTTATAATTTGTAATTTTATATAATTTTTAAGTGAAAAATATTGTAATTGTTAGACTCCATTTTGTACACAATAATATATATTGTCACAAATTTTTTCATCACTAAAATTTTATATCTTTAAAATTGGTGAGAAATAATTGCATGCAAAATAGTTAATGATAAATTTTATAATTTAACATGAAAAAATATATGTCGGTGATGAATCTAATATTTTATCACTATTAGAATTCAGATTGACATACTATATTGTCACATAATAAAAATAATGTCACTGAAATATTTCTACCATCAAAGATAGAAAATTTTTTTTCTTCAAATTTTTTGATAATATTTATTATAACTCATCATTTAAAATTTTTTAGTTACAATATCATATTACAATAAGTATTTTTTTTATTATAATTTATTTCATAATAAAATGAATGCTTTTGTCACAAAAATTTTTGTGAGAAATCTAACTTCAAAAATATTTTGTGACAAATATTTATAATTTATTATCAAATATATATATTAGATGATGAACTAGATATATTATAATGACACAATTATGTGATATTTTTAAAACTTATTTCTCATGACAACTAATCATTTTCGTCATAATATTTAATTTTTAAATAATGAAGTTTATATTATCAAAAAGTAATTTATCACAAAATATTATCAAAAATATAATTTATCACAAAAAGTAATTTAGGTATTTTTTGCTATTAACCTTGTACTAAGATTAGCTTAAATAGTTATTTTATTCATAATTTGGTCTTTAAACCCAAATTTCATATGGAAAAGATACTTTACTCATAATTTATTATCTGAGAACCTATGCACTTACAATGAATATTAATCAAGTTTTTGGTGTCTTTGTTAGAAAAATTATTTGGTTTAATATTGGTGTCTTTGTGAGAAAAATTTTATTTTGAGAAATTAATTATTTAGTCCATGTAATATGGCAAAACTCACTACTTGGTCATTTTATTTTGAAATATGCATTAAAATGTCCTTGACGTTTTAAAAAGTCCACTAATTAATCCCTCCATTACTTTAGCCGATAAGTATTGCAAAAATGTCTAAAATGCCCCTAATAATTAGTAGACTTTTTAAAATGTTAGGGATGCTTTAGTACATTTTTCAAAATAGAGGGACCAATTAATGAGTTTTATCATATCATAGGAACTAAATAGTAATTTTTATTTTTATTTTTATGAGATGATCTAGAAGCAACTAAGATTTCCTTATTTATGATCTAGAAGTTGAGAAAACTTCTAAAACATTGAGAAAGGAAGCCAAAAGAAAAAGGCAAGAGGAAAGAAATCAATTTGTGGAATCTCTAGTGTGAGGCGAGAATAAAATTAAATTCAAGTTGGAGAAGAAATGAATTAAGAAGTTAAACAAGCTCATTAGAATAATAAAACTATGTGGTATCATGCCTATCTAAACTTTACAGATTTTAGATGAAGGCATTATTAAGCCAATGGTTGATGCAAACAACTTTGAATTAAAGTCATTCTTGGTGCATATGGTGCAACATCCACAATTTAGAGGACATTCTATAGAGAATTCTAATGTGCATATGGAGCATTTCTTAGAAATTAGTGACATGATTAGACACAGATTGTTCCCTTTTTCATTGACAGATCAAGCAACAAAATGGCTTCAAGCATTATCTCCATGACCAATTACTACTTGGGATGAGCTACCAAAAGTTTTTATTGGGCAATATTTTCTACCTAAAAAAAGACAAAAAATTTAAGGAATGATCTTTATTCTTTAATGCCATAAGAAGATAAATCTCTTTATAAAGTGTGGAAAAGATATTGACAGGTTGGCGATATCCACAAGTGTATGGAATAGTCTCAAGTAATAAAGAGGGGGTAGAGTATCGTATCTACTGGACTGAAAATTAAGTATCAAAATATTTGTAAATCTAATTATTATTTAGACTATCAATTGTGAAGAATGATTGTAAACTTACTGAAAATTAAGTACCAAAATATTTGTAAATCTAATTATTATTTAGACTATCAATTGTGAAGAATGATTGTAAACTTGAAATTAAATAAGAAAATAAAATTAAACACTCAACAAGGCAAAATTCATAAAATAATTAATATTAAGTACTAGGATACATTGATTTCACTTAGGCCTGATTCAATACAGTCCAATATTAATTATGAAATCTACGACAAATAAATCCTAAGGTAATTGACCCTCTCTCCCGGTAAGACCAAATTAATTAACTAAAGATTCTTATCTATCTCCCAATAATTTGATAATTCTCTAATTAATTTCACAAACGCTGTCATTATTTTGTGTAAGGCTTCACATGTCAAATCTTCATTCTCAATCCAATTAATATTCATGTGATATTCAATTTCCAATTCAGTCCTAAAACGTTCTCTTCCAATATTAATCTCAGGATAAAATCATTCAAGTATCAGGTAGGTGCTCAAAAGCATTAATCTCAAGAATTGAATAATACATTGGTAAAAAAATCAATTCAAATAAATTAAAGAGAATTAATAATCTAAACTATATCAAGTCCCCTAGCAAAGGAATTTAGTTGCTCATGTTCAAGAATTCAATAATAAACTCTATTGAAAAATTATCCAAAATCATTCTAAAATAATTGTGAACAACAAATCAAAAGAATAAGAGAAGAAAGAAAAACTCTAGATATATGGATTTCTCCTTCTAGATCTTTCAAATCTTCCTGATTGAGTTCTTCGTGATTTTCATCGTGTATATGTGTTCAAAAGTGGACAAAAAGTTTGAGTCTCTCAATTATGATGTATTTATACTCTTTTGAGACTCCTAATTTGTGGCCTAGTAAAATACATAGAGAAGTAGGACTTCTGGTAAAAACATAGGGCATTACGCGTGGAAGGGAGCGAAACATGAGATAGACCATGAAAAAATGGGTCTACCCCATATTTTATATTATATGATTTAGCTCCAAATTGTTTTCCAGAGAGAAACATGGAGCAGGAGGCTAAGATATGGGTCAGAGACAAAAATACGAGTACACCCTATATTTTTGTCTATTTCTTTAAAATCTCTCCAAATTATCTCAGATTTCTCTCCAAAGTGATTCATTCATTCATTAACTTATTTTAACCTATAAAACACTATAAATTAAGTGAAAAAATCAAGTAATAGGTTAAAACTAAAAATCCTAAAATTAAACATAAAAATCTAATAAATATAATAAAAATGAGTCAAAATAGATAGATGTGGTTCCAAGACTATATGAGTAAATGTGTAAAATTTCACCACATCAGATACAAAGAGTAGTAAAGGTCA
Source organism: Manihot esculenta (assembly GCF_001659605.2). NCBI lineage: Eukaryota > Viridiplantae > Streptophyta > Magnoliopsida > Malpighiales > Euphorbiaceae > Manihot > Manihot esculenta. The sequence continues at coordinate 13,815,621 of NC_035176.2, read as the reverse complement.
TGGTACTCCAAAGTGGATGCTAGTTCAACATTTCTATAATAGTGTGTCACCTACTTTAAGGAGTGTCATCAATGTAGCAACTAGTGTGACTTACTAGAAAAGATAAAAGATGATGCATTTGATTTATTGAACTAGATAGCTTATAACCATTATCAGTCGAGTGGTGATAGAGCAAAAGTCAAAAAGGAACCAAAGAAACTAGCTTCAATGTTTCAAATATATGTAATGAATATAAATACTGCAAAATTTGTAGCTCTCACAAGGAAGATGGGCAAGCTTGTTGTAGATGTGAATGGGAACTAATCTTGTGCGTGGAGTTGGTAATGAAGCAATCAAGGATTGAGTATTAAGGTTATGAAGTAGGATATTCTCTAGAACAAATGAACCATATGAACAATTATGGTCAAAGGAAAAATGAAAATCCCTACTTTAGTACCTAAAATCCAAATTGGAGGAGTCATCACTCATGGTGAAATTAAAATCAAATCTAAGATTTTCAGCATCATTACAATCCAACACAATAGCATTTCTCAAATCAACAACAAAAGGGTTCTACTAGTGGTTTTGTTTATGTGTTATCACAAATTCTTGGACATGAGATATAGCTTATTGTATTATAGTTTGACATGTTTTTTTTATTAATTTTTGGCCGCATAGTTGGTATGGCTCTATTAGCGATTCAGGAATAAGTTTGAACAAAACCTGCAAATCACTATAGCATAAAATGTCAAACTATCGGTTAAAGATGCAAAATATAATATTTTTTTATAAGAGTCCAAGCATTTATCAATATGAAAAAGAAAAAGTAAATGATTGGCCCAATACCTATACTGCAAATGTTGTACCTTTAAGACTTTTCTGTTCTTTATTTTCTATTTTTATTAGTTTCTATTTTTGATATAAAACCACAATCAAGTACCAAATTTCGCAAAACTTGCTTATTATATATCAAAACCACAACAACAAAATTACACGTCCTAAATTTTTGAAATAATCAATAAAAATACAATTAAATTTATGGTTGCTAAAATAATGGTTGATTTGCAAAACCTTAACCATAGAATTAGGAGTGTGCAATCAATGGTTTTAAGAAATGTTCAATGTTCAATTTGGTTTAGTTTTTAATATAAAGAACAACGAATAAATTGAATCAGCTAAATATGATAGGCCTATTATCCTAGCCAAGCTAAATAAGTATTAATTTAATAAAATATTATTTTTTAATAATAAATTTTTTAAAATAAAATTTATTTTTTGTAATTTTAAAAATTATTTTCCCTTTATGCTAGCCAAGCTAAATAAGCATTAATTTAATAAAATATTATTTTTTAATAATAAATTTTTTAAAATAAAATTTATTTTTTGTAATTTTAAAAATTATTTACCATTTTATTGTAATTTTTAAAATTTTTACGTTAATTAAGATATTAAATTTTTTTGATATTTTAAATTATAAAAATAATATTTTATTATTAAAAGATAATGTTATATATAAATTGGCAAAAAAATTGGAGCTTGAGTAAAAGTAAGACTATATTAAACTTATTTTCATCATCTATTATCAGTAGTACACCCATTACAAATTTACGTTAAGTCCATTAGTCTTTTATCTCTTTTTATTCTTTTACTCATCTTTTTTGAGTGTGAAAAATTATTGCTTGCACTATTAAATTTCAGGATTTATATAGCAGTATTATAGTAATAATTATAAAATTATTGTCTTAATATGATTAAATTAATAATTTGACAATAATTTAAAATTATTATAAAGAAAAATTAATTTTTCACTATATATATTAATAATGTATTTTAATAAAAAATTTATTTTATATTTAATTTATCCCTTATAAAAAAAAAAGTAAATTGATACTTTATATTGTTTGAAATCGGGCAACGAAAATAGCATGGGGGATAAACTTAAGAAATTTTTACGATAGAAGCTTTGATAGGAAAATTAGAAATATTGTATGAATGAAAGTGTGGAGACAAGAACAAAGGCTAAAAGGCAAGTTCTGCGAGACCATCCAAGAGTTAGTCCCACTAAAAGGCCACAAGATCATTTGGGCCATTTATGGCATAACGGATAGTAAATTTAGGACTATAGCAAACAGATGAAAGTTATTGATTCTAGGATTACATAAACTCTAAGGAAGCTGACTTATAACTTATTCCTTTATATATTATGTTTTCTATATTAGGCTGACAAGTGGCAATTTATAAATAAATAATCGATGTATCAAATTTAATTTTAAACTAGTATTAATATTTACACCTTTAAAAATGAAATTTTTTGCATAAGAATTAGCTAGGATGTAAATGTATCAAATTTTATATTTTAATTTCTTTTATTTAAAAAATATTATAGTATCAATTTTATTTTATTGATTGACTTATTTTATGACTTATTAAACTAATTAAATATTAAATTAGATTATTTAAATAAATTAAATAATATAAGTAATAGATAAATATTTAACATAATATTTATTATATTTATTATAATATTTATTATTAGTTATTATATTGTTAGCATCAAAGTGAAGCTTAAGGAAACAGAAGATTGTTAACTAATATCTTTATCTTTTTTTGATTTATTATTATAAAGCAAAAATAATAAATAGAGTAAAACATAGCTTATATGAGTGGATTTGAATATCCATTCAACATGTTAATCTTACAATCGAAGGATATTACATCCATATTTTATTAGTATTAGGACATGAATTTAATTCTATTGAAACTTTCTCTGTATCCATTAAAATAGAATTTTAATTACAAAAACCTTATTAAGAAAACATGACTGATAGAGTACGAACCCTAAAACGAGACACATCGTTGGGTTCCACTAACTTAATAGGCGACCACCTCACGTCTAATAAATTATCTTATTTATTTGTTTATATAAAAAAATTATATTTAATTTTATTATTTTGAGACTAATATTATAGCTACATGTTTTCCTTTACTTATTATTTTTCATTAGAGTTAATAGAATTTACATTTATAGGTCCATTTTTTTATAAAAATTTACCTTTATAGGTTAATATGACTCCCAAAAATAAAAATATTTGTAGAGTTAGACGAAGTAGTGAACAATTTAATTTATTTATTGATATTTGTATTCGAGGCATTAATTTAGACAAGAGAAATGGTGGCAGATGGGTAACAAAGAATATACTTAGTTAAAAAATGAATTAAAACTTGTCGATGTAATTTTACTAAAGAGCAAAGACCAATGGAAGTTGCGGAAAGTATTAAAAGGGAATGAAACAACATTAAAATAAGATCACATTAAAGGAACAGTTGTTGCTACTAATAAGTGGCGGAATGAAAAAATTAAGATATGTATTAATTATAGAAAGAATAATTCATGTGGTTCATTAGAAAAAGGATATTTAATTATCTATAACACTTGTGTTTGATTTTTATATGTATTAGGAAAATTCAAATGTTATAAGATTTCATCATGAGAAAGGAAATGGACAAGAGTTTTATAAAAAATATCAAGTATTATTTATAGAAAATATGACTACTAGAGAATTTGCACATACATTATCATATGGAACGTTGCCCAATAAAACTAAGAGACATCAATATTTAATACCTTAGATAATGTGGACGAGAATAACAATGTAGAATCTGATATTTGTAATACTCGGCTAGCTTAGGCATCGGAATTCCTACCGCCCGGGGGAATTCGAGGATGTCAGAGGTATCTAGAAGGGTAACAGAAAGGTTTTCTTAAATGTTTTAAGTGTTTGAAGGTTTTAAAGAGAGAAAGGATTGAGTTTTGAAGAGAAAAGGCCAAGGAGGCATTTTGCCATGTTCGGCCGCCGAAGGTAAAGTTCGGCCGCCGAAAATGCCCAAGATTCGGCCCCCGAAAGTCTGAGTTCGGCCGCCGAACGTTGCATGGTTTTGCATGCGATTCGGCTGCCGAAGCTGAGGTGGTTGTTCATCTATAAAGGGCACCGAGTCTAGAAAAAAGGAGGAGGATTCTTCTCTCTTTCTGGCCTAGGTGAGTTCTTGATCTCCTTGGATTGTTTTCATGGTTTTTCATCAAATCTGTCAAAGTTAAACAAGTTTTAAGTAAGTTTTATGTGTTTTTGAAGAGTTTGAAAGCTTGAAGGAGTTTGGAGCTTGGATCTCCATATCTTCGAGTTTGGATCACACCAGCCTTTGTTCTTCAAGAGGTAAGTGGAGATCCTTGGTTTTTATACTGTTTTCTATGAGTTTTAAGAAGGGAAGGGGAGTTAATGCTTGAGTTTGCATGAGTTGTGCATATTAGGGTTTTTGGACCCTTTATGCTTTATGTTTGCTTGCTGAGCTTGTTTGTGGGAGTTAAAGTTGTCTTAAGCTCCTATATGCTTGTTGTTTTGAGATATGGATGAGTTAGAGAGGTTGGATGCATGTTGGGAAGGATTGAAAGGTGTGGGAGGCGTGTTTATGCACGAAGCTGAGTTCTGGATGAACTCAGGTTCGGCAGCCAAAGGAGGATTCGGCCGCCGAACATGCCCGACTTTCGTCTCTGGAGGAGACATTCGGCCGCTGAAGGTGCTGCCGAAGGTGCCCTGTCCACCCTTCCTTTGCTTGTTTTGCATGCATGTTTTGAGGTGTTCTAGAGGGATTTTGGGGAGTTGTTTATCAGTTGCCTAGAGAATGTTTGGTGCCTCATTTGCGTCCTCCATTGTAGGATTGGACCCGAGGAACCGAGGTGTTTAGCAGTAGTAGCTGCTTCAGAGTTAGAGGTAGCCCAGAGTTAGCCAAGCAGTGGCTACAGGTGAGTGGAACTAAACTTCATATTTTACTTGAGAAATGACATGTTTCTAGCATGATCCATGCATCATAAAATGCCATGTTATGTATTAGGTTGTGTTGCATTAGAATTCACGAATATGATGCATTGCATAAGATGTTGTTACTGTGGATGAATGTTGGATGATCCTTAGCCCTTGATAGAGATATGATACTATGAGATGAGTTATGGCATGAGATAGCCATACCAGGTCGCTCTTGGATAGTCCAGGTTGCTCTTGGTACTATGAGTTAGACAGATAGCCTGTCAGAGCAGAGATAAGAGAAGTCCAGGTGATGACCTAGTCTCCTTGGCACAGTGGGACATGTTATGATATGAGACAGATAAGAGAAGTCCAGGTGATGACCTAGTCTCCTTGGCACAGCAGGACATATTATGACATATAGTAGAGGGCTATGTGACAAGTTCATCCGTGAGATGATATGTTTGTGATGTGATGCATTTTATGTAAACATGTAATGAATGACTTGTTTTATTGTTCCCCCTCACTGGGCTATAGCGCTCATCCCACTCCCTTAACCCCAGTTTTGCAGGTTCTGAGATAGCTATGGGAAATCAGAGTCAGCAAGAGTAAAGAAAGATATGCATGAATGTATGTTTGTAATAGCGTAGTGAACATGATGTAAATAAAAGATTAGTTGTAATGTAATGTATAGACATGTACTGTCATACTGGATAGACTTGTGCTTTCCCTAATGTCTTTGCTTTCGTGTGATGTATGATTAATCCCTTGTACATGAATCCTGTTTTACGTTTCTTGATGAGAAATGTGTGTATCAGGCTTAATGTATGGCTTTGATGAGATACCAGTGGATTGTATTACAGATTAAAAGGGTTTCAATCCCTTAACCCATAGCAGATAGTAGTCACTGGTATAGGCCCTGAGGGCCATTTCAGATTGGCATATCTGAGTAGCAGTAGTTAAGCCTGGAGAGATTTACAGGATTGTTGAGTATTTTTTATCATGTATGGGATTTATCAGGTACACAGAGAGTATAGTCGGCTTGCTACTGGTCCCGGTGGCCTTAAGCCGATCTGGATCCTAGTGCCAGTGATGGTTCGAACCGTTACAGAGGGGTACCGATTTCCGGGCTGTTTCAGATTGGTATCAGAGCATAGGGCCTCAAGAGTACGGTGTGTTGAGCATCTTTGTTCACGGACTAGAGATATCCCACATTGGAAAGAGGTGTTGTCTTGTATAGAAGGGTAAGCACAATAGGCAAAATCATGTCCACTAGGATAGGATGTGGAGTCCTGTCTTGCATGATGATGTGAAATGCCATGACAAGCTACATGTGCATTATTGATATGTGATATATATGTTGTGGATTCATGTGTTCTAACATGGATCATTTGATGTTTTGTGTGATGTGCTTTTTAGAAACAGGATGAGAGGAACTCGTCGATCTGTTAGATTGACTGGAGCTCCGCCGGAGAATGAGGACATGGATGCCCATCTCCCTGTTCTGCAAAGGGCAACATCACATAGATTAAGCAGAGAAGGTACATCAAGGGACCCTAGAAGGTCTGTTGATGAGAGTAGAAGGGGAGTCATTCAGAGTGGTATGTCAGGGGATATGAGGGAAGTAGAGGAGGATGAGCAGAGCAGAGATGGTAGCTTGGGCATGAGTATGTTAGGAGCAGATATGGGTGAGTCTCAAGGAGGCACTCAGGCCTCGAGATTTGTTCCACCTCAGTATCCGCCCTACCCGTGGGGGTCAGGGTATCCGATGGGTGGTACAGCGGGTTTCCCTAGGTATAACCCATATCCCACCTTTATGCCCTATCCTTCCTTTTCTCCGCCATATCCACCGCCATATCCACAGTATACCATGTTTCCACCCTTCTTTGGTTATCCAAGTTCAGTAAACCCTAACCCAGGGAATGTTGCACCTCCTCCACCACCAGTAGAATCAGTAACCCCAATTGTCCAAACACCTAAGCCTAGTTCACCTGGAGGAAGTACGGTACAGATGACAGACTATTTGAGGTTGGATGTTCCCAAATTTGAGACAAGTGATGACCCTTTTGAGTATCTCAGAACGGTCAAGGTGATAACTGATGAGTTGGGAGCCAGTGAGAGTAGAGCCATTCAGATGGCAGGGGTCACATTGAAATGTAAGAAGGCAAGGGAATGGTTCAACCAGTATGTGGACCTGAGGGTAGAAATCTTATCCTGGGAGCAGTTACCTACAGAGTTTGCCGGATGGACTTTTCCAGATAGCTCAAGGGAGCGTAAGGAGAGTGAATTTGAGCAGCTAGGGCAGACAGAAAACATGAGTGTAGAAAATTATCCAGAGAATAGTGATCGTTTCCCTTTGGGTGAGGCTGCTGCAAAGAATAAAAAGAAAGTTAGAGGCCTGAAAGGGTCAAAGAAAAGAGAATTTTGGACTAGGTTAAAGTCTAGTATGGGTTTTAGCGATGGCTCGAGTTCTGGTTGGAATAGTTCTAGATGTACGAGGTGCGGTAAGAGGCACAAGGGAGTCTGTCTAGTAGGGACAACAGCATGTTTCAGGTGCGGACAGGAGGGACACATAGCACGTGAGTGTTCCACCGAGACTTTGATGACACAGTCCCAGCAGACAACCTCAGACAGAGTGGCTCAGCTAGGAGCTCTAGCCATGGCGCTGGGCAGAGGCAGAGGGAGCGAGATCACTCCTTCTTCCACAGGTTCCCCAGGTGAAGGTCCATCAATACCAGCATGGATCTTCGCTTTGACGCAGCTGGAGGCTCACACATCGGACATGGCGGTGACAGGTACTTTTCACTTCCATATGTTTTGATGTGTCTGCTATTAGAGGCTCTGATGTTTTGCTTTTCTTAATGCTTTGAGAGCCATAGAGAGTAGGGATTAGAATGTCCTCTTTGGGTCAATAGACCCAAGTGTGATCCATCAGCGGCAAAGTCAGTCTGCCAATTGAGTTTAGTGCGAGTTATGAGTAGATGCCTTCCAGCTGACCTAGTGGTTCTAGAGTGATTGTTTGATGTCATTCTAGGGGTGGATGGGCTAGCTACTCATAGTACTGCCTTAGATAGCAGAGACAGAGTAGTCAGGCTTAGAGATCAGGGTGGATCACAGGTAGTTTGTTGAGGGGATAGTGTAGAGATGCCTGGAGTTTGATATCAGCCCTATAGGCTCTTAAGCTGTTTAGGAGAGGTTATCAGAGGTTTCTTGCTTGTGTCAGAGAGCATAGCAGTTAGTCAGATCAGGAGGGGAACCAGTTTTAGTGCTCGCAGCCAGAGAAAAGTTTTAGATATTGTCCCAACAAGCCGTCAGGTTTACCACCTGCTAAGCGAATAGAATGGGATATAGGAATGGTGTCTAGACCCAGAACCATTCCTAGTCTTCTCTGCAGGATGGCACCAGTAGAGTGAGAGAGATAGTAAAAGCCAAACGAGTAGTAGCTAGAGGGTAGTAAGCCAGGAAGGAGCTCGAGAGTGTTGCGATGAGATGCTATGACCTTGGATTTTATCCAGGTTTAGGGAGAGTGATCTCTCATCTCCGAGTGTAGCCCTCAAGTAGCATAAATCATTCAGAGAATAGAGTAAGAAATAGAAGAGTAAGAAAAGAATAAAAGTAAGTAAGAGAAAAGTAAGTGAAATAGATCAGAATAAGAAGAAAAGAAGAAGAAGTAAACTAGAGTAGAACAGAGGAAGAAAAGAGTAAGAATAAGTGTAAGTTCAGGAGGAGACTTCAGTTTGGTCTGGGAGTTGGTGATGGTTGAGGCAGAGAAAAGGGTTAGCCTTTTCTTTAGATTCCCGAGGGAAGTTCCGTTAGCTTTAGCTCGGATCTTCACCCTGACTCAGTAGGAGGCTATCACATCGAACACAGTGACGTCAGGTATGTTCACTTGTGCATGTTCGGTCGTGTATGCTGTTTGATTTGAACCCGAGTGTTTCTATTTCCTTGTTGCTTAGTGAGCTGTTGATAGAGTGGGTTTGATAATTTCTGGGCTTAGAGTGTTTTCTCTGGGTCAGTGGACCTGAGTATGATCCATCTGAGGCAGAGTTAGTCAGTCAGTCAGTCAGTTTAGAGTTTGTGGTGAGTAGATGCTATCCAGCTGACCTTATGGTTCTAGAGTTGGCTATCTGATGTAATTCTAGGGCGGAATAGCTAATTACTCATTGTACTACCTGTGTCTGCAGAGACACTGTAGGAGAGTTCAGAGTGCTGGATGGATCAGAGGTAGTCCTTGGAGGGGACAGAGTATAGGTGCCTAGCGGTTTGATGTCAGCCCAGCAGGCTCATAGGTACACAGGAAAGGATGTCAGAGGATTCTAGCTCTTGTGAGCGAGTTTTGTAGTCAGATCGGGGAATTAGCCTCAATACCCGTAGTCAGTGAGGTCTAGATGTTTTTCCCAGACGAACTGTCAGGTTTACCATCTGTCAGGGAGTCAGAGATTGGAATAGAAGTGGTGTCTGGACGCGGAACCATTTCTTTCCTTCTACTCTACAAGATGGCACCTGTAGAGAGAGCATAGTCAGAGTAGTATAGAGAAGCTTGGTAGATAAAGGTTGTCTCCGACCTAGTACCTCACCCTGGAATGTTCCAGTGTCAGTGTGAGAAACGAAGGATGAAACCTTGAGATTTTGTAACGACTGTGAGCAGTTGAACAAAATCACTACCAAGGACAGGTGTTCCCATGTAGAATGGATGATCTATAGGAACAGCTAGTAAAAGCTGGTTGTTTTCCAAGCTAGATCTGAAATCTGAGTGCTAGCTGTTGAGAGCTAGAATAGTCCAGTATAGTTAGAAGGGATCAGAAGAGAAGAAGCCAGTATAGTAAAGAAGAAGAAAGGCGGGCAAGGATCAGAGTGCGTAGCGGAAGGTTACAGTGTTGTTTATGGTGTCTCCAGTGTGTAGTGAGCCGTTGAGGGGTGAAAGATAAAAGGTTAAATCCATGGAATCCTAGGATTAACTAGATAGGATTAATCTACTGCTACGAGGAGAACCATTTGGTTTCCTTATTTCTTTTGTTCTAGAGTGGTGTTGGATCCGATAGAGGTTCTATATGAACCAGAGGTGGAAATCTCAGGAAATCTCACCTGTATAGCATAGTTAGAACGGATCATACACACACAGCTCGCAGAATCACCCCAGGAGTGTCGTATGGATAGGAGACCCGGGCGTTCTTACTCCAGCAATATCTGTGTATCTCTTTGGAGAGCAGATTTCCGCTTCGTTTGTTTATTTGTATGTTTGTTAACATTCGGGACGAATGTTCTTAAAGGGGGGAAGAATGTAATACCCGGCTAGCTTAGACATCGGAATTCCTACCGCCCGGGGGAATTCAAGGATGTCAGAGGTATCTAGAAGGATAAGAGAAAGGTTTTCTTAAATGTTTTAAGTGTTTGAAGGTTTTAAAGAGAGAAAGGATTGAGTTTTGAAGAGAAAAGGCCAAGGAGGCATTTTGCCATGTTTGGCCGCCGAAGGTAAAGTTCGGCCGCCGAAAATGCCCAAGATTCGGCCCCCGAAAGTCTGAGTTCGGCCGCCGAACGTTGCATGGTTTTGCATGCGATTCGGCTGCCGAAGCTGAGGCGGTTGTTCATCTATAAAGGGCACCCAGTCCAGAAAAAAGGAGGAGGATTCTTCTCTCTTTCTGGCCTAGGTGAGTTCTTGATCTCCTTGGATTGTTTTCATGGTTTTTCATCAAATCTGTCAAAGTTAAACAAGTTTTAAGTAAGTTTAATGTGTTTTTGAAGAGTTTGAAAGCTTGGAGGAGTTTGGAGCTTGGATCTCCATATCTTCGAGTTTGGATCACACCAGCCTTTGTTCTTCAAGAGGTAAGTGGAGATCCTTGGTTTTTATACTGTTTTCTATGAGTTTTATGAAGGGAAGGGGAGTTAATGCTTGAGTTTGCATGAGTTGTGCATATTAGGGTTTATGGACCCTTTATGCTTTATGTTTGCTTGCTGAGCTTGTTTGTGGGAGTTAAAGTTGTCTTAAGCTCCTATATGCTTGTTGTTTTGAGATATGGATGAGTTAGAGAGGTTGGATGCATGTTGGGAAGGATTGGAAGGTGTGGGAGGCGTGTTTATGCACGAAGTTGAGTTCTGGATGAACTCAGGTTCGGCAGCCGAAGGAGGATTCGGCCGCCGAACATGCCCGACTTTCGTCTCTGGAGGAGACATTCGGCCGCCGAAGGTGCTGCCGAAGGTGCCCTGTCCACCCTTCCTTTGCTTGTTTTGCATGCATGTTTTGAGGTGTTCTAGAGGGATTTTGGGGAGTTGTTTATCAGTTGCATAGAGTATGTTTGGTGCCTCATTTGCGTCCTCCATTGTAGGATTGGACCCGAGGAACCGAGGTGTTTAGCAGTAGTAGCTGCTTCAGAGTTAGAGGTAGCCCAGAGTTAGCCAAGCAGTGGCTACAGGTGAGTGGAACTAAACTTCATATTTTACTTGAGAAATGACACGTTTCTAGCATGATCCATGCATCATAAAATGCCATGTTATGTATTAGGTTGTGTTGCATTAGAATTCACGAATATGATGCATTGCATAAGATGTTGTTACTGTGGATGAATGTTGGATGATCCTTAGCCCTTGATAGAGATATGATACTATGAGATGAGTTATGGCATGAGATAGCCATACCAGGTCACTCTTGGATAGTCCAGGTCGCTCCTGGTACTATGAGTTAGACAGATAGCCTGTCAGAGCAGAGATAAGAGAAGTCCAGGTGATGACCTAGTCTCCTTGGCACAATGGGACATGTTATGATATGAGACAGATAAGAGAAGTCTAGGTGATGACCTAGTCTCCTTGGCACAGCAGGACATATTATGACATATAGTAAAGGGCTATTGGTGACAAGTTCATCCGTGAGATGATATGTTTGTGATGTGATGCATTTCATGAAAACATGTAATGAATGACTTGTTTTATTGTTCCTCCTCACTGGGCTATAGCGCTCATCCCACTCCCTTAACCCCAGTTTTATAGGTTCTGAGATAGCTATGGGAAATCAGAGTCAGCAAGAGTAAAGAAAGATATGCATGAATGTATGTTTGTAATAGCGTAGTGAACATGATGTAAATAAAAGATTAGTTGTAATGTAATGTATAGACATGTACTGTCATACTGGATAGACTTGTGCTTTCCCTAATGTCTTTGCTTTCGTGTGATGTATGATTAATCCCTTGTACATGAATCCTGTTTTACGTTTCTTGATGAGAAATGTGTGTATCAGGTTTAATGTATGGCTTTGATGAGATACCAGTGGATTGTGTTACAGATTAAAAGGGTTTCAATCCCTTAACCCATAGCAGATAGTAGTCACTGGTATAGGCCCTGAGGGCCATTTCAGATTGGCATATCTGAGTAGCAGTAGTTAAGCCTGGAGAGATTTACAGGATTGTTGAGTATTTTTTATCATGTATGGGATTTATCAGGTACACAGAGAGTATAGTCGGCTTGCTACGGGTCCCGGCGGCCTTAAGCCGATCTAGATCCTAGTGCCAGTGATGGTTCGGACCGTTACAGAGGGGTACCGGTTTCCGGGCTGTTACAATATTAATGATGATTTAGATGAGATAATCTATGCATATTTTGGATACGATTTACTGAAAAAGGACTATTTATACTCTGCTAAGAGTTTTAATCAATATTATTTGGTTAAAACCAAATTTAGAAAGGTTAGAGGCCGAAATTTTTTATAAATTCTTAAAAATTCAAAAGTCCTAGAAACAGTCAAGAAAAAAAACTATTTATTATAGCAAAAAAACTCTAATATAAAAATTTATGAAAAATATCCAAAATTAATTAAAATGCAAAATTAATTCCCTAAATGATAGAATTTGGGTCTCGAACTTTGCGACCAGGCCTGCAGCACTCGTCGTATTTTTAAAAGTCATCAATCTCAAAATTTTATTTTTGAAAAACTACTATGGGCTTCCAACAGACATCGTAAGTAGAAGTTAAGTCATTTTCTTTATCATTTGAGTCCGATCCAAGTATTCTATAAAATTTAAGATTAATTGATCCGCATCAAATAGTCAGCAAAATATGAGGAAAAAAAAAAAGAAAGAAAGAATTTTCTAACAACCCTTCAACAAAAAAAAAAGATAATAGAGAAAAATTTTCAAGTGGTATACAAATAATTGATATAATTAAAGAGTTAAAAGAAATTATTAAATAAAGCAACGACTATGCGTAATCTTTTAAGAAATCGCCTTAATTGTTCTAAAAAAAATTATGAGATGTATATTATCTAAGCCACTTATATTTGAAAGTTCTAATTTTTTTTTTTTGCACATTGTTAATTGACCAAATAAGCAATTTATATTCTTTTCTAATTTTTTTTTGTTGTGTGGAATACTTTGAGAAAGGAGGATACTGAACGAATATTTGGTTAACCCAAATTTCAGCCATTCTCCATCCTGTTTTCATGCCATCTTTGAGAAGATTCTTCTAACTACTATTTTTCTTTAGTCATTGAATATGTTTAGTTTTGTTTTTAATCTTATGGATATGGTAAATAGTGAGTAGATTTCTTTAGATTTTCAGATATTTGAATGTAGTGTTTTGATAATGTTGTGAATCTTGAGATTATTTATATTGATCCATAAAAACTTATATGGTTTTAATTTCTTTTCTTATGAGTTTATTGACTTGCCAAATATGGATCTTATTGGGTATAGTTTAATCTTTGATCAATGTACTGATGGGTAAAAAATTATAGATACATAATCTTAAATTTGGTCTTAAATATTTAGACTCAGAGTTTATTGACTTGCCAAATATAGATCTTATTGGGTATAGTTTAATCTTTGATCAATGTACTGATGCGTAAAAAATCATAGATACATAATCTTAAATTTGATCTTAAATATTTAGTTTCAGAAAAAAACTAAATATTTAAGAGGAATAAAAGATATACTATGATAATAGGCTTTGTTTAACTAAAATATATTTTAGTTTTCTTGAGAAATAAACTAAAATATTGTAGAAATATACGTATTTCCTTCAAAATCCAAATTTTCAAAGTAAATTATAAACAACTCAAATCTTAATTACTATCAAAATATGAACCCAAAACTTCGGAGTCTCTTTTTATACATTTGATATCTTTGATTAGATAATTTTACTATTATTTTTTAGTTTAGTTTGTTCTTTTACTTCTATTAAATTTTATCAAAGTATTTTAGCTCTAGAATTCTAGTTAATATATTTAATTTTTCTATAAGAAATTTGATAAATTATTATAAATTAAATCGTGATTAAATATTCTATTTTTATCATCAAAAGTTTATTATGATAAAATATTGTTATCACAACAATTATCATTATAATAATGTAATACGGTGCATATTATGATAAATATTATTACCGTCACAAAAAAAATCCCTTTTATAACAAAATTAATTAATTGGCATGAAAGTATGTGTTTTTAGTGACATATAATTCGTCACAATTTATATTCATTTTTCGTCGCTAAGTTATAATATTTTACTATGAGTTATTTATCTTGTTACCATATAACTAATCCTTTTATGACGAAAAAAATCATTATTATAAAGGCTCACATATTTAATAATGTATATTTTGTCATAGCTTAGTATAGGGTTTGTTATTTAATCATTTATTTTGTCACTAAATTTATATTATCAATTATCAATTATGAATTTTCTTCACTGAATAATCAATCATTTTTTATGAAAAATTAAAAGTCATATAATATAATCTCTTCACTAACATATATGTTGTCATAATTTAAGTATAAACAAATTAAATATTTATTATCCATTAAAGTGTATATTTTTAGTTATAAATTATTGTCATAAAATATTATATATTTATTGGTGATAATAAAAGTCTCATGTTGTTTTTAAAATTATAATGGCACTAATAAATTGTCATTGTTCATATTAATTAGATAATAAATTTATTATTTGTCGTGATATCGATATACTTTAAATGACATGATTTTGTCATTAAAATATCCATTTGATGATGGTTTTTAATCTATCTTATAAAAATATTAAAAATAGTGATAATTTAAATAAAATTATGTATCATCATAAACAATATAATTGACATGATCAATAATGATAATTTTGATATTAAAAATAAAAAATAATCAATAAACTTGTATTACAAAACACTACCACTAAAAATTATTAAAGAAAAATTATAATAGCATTCACATTAAATTTTCAATTTCGCAATCTAGTCTAATAACTATAACACCAAGTATATACAATATTAATTTGCTAACATATAAATTATTCAATATTTTTAAACCATTAAATATGAAAAAAAAATAAATTTTAAAATTTGAAGTAATAAGTTTTCATAGAGATCCTCATGCCATTTTTTTCATAATTTAGTCGGTAACGTTAATTATTATTTTTAATTTTTTTTTTTTTCATAGAGATCCTCATGGCAAAGTCTCCTTCTTAAATTAATCAGTTTCTATTTTCAAGACAACACAACCTGCACGAAAATAATGACATTTCGGCCTGCATAAATATAAACATCTCTTTCCTCATATCAACATCATATAAACACAAATCCTTCCTGTTCAGATTATTTTAAATAAATCATAAGGATAGAAAAAAATAACAGAAGGTTATTACTTTCTCACATCAACTAGGGAGCTTTTAAAGGGAATGAGCTGATCCGACTCCTGCAAAAATCAAAGAAAAAAATTATTATTTGTAGCAATGTCCAATGTAAGCTATAGAACAAATAATTAATAGTTAGCTTTTGAAATCTAATCTTTATAGGACATCCTTACACATAGCTCATTGTCCCATATTCAATTTTAGACTTTCAAAATCTCAATGTTTTCAGAAAAAGCTTGAGCTAAGATTTAGGAGTTTTATTAATAAAATTGAATATTCTACTAGGATGCTAAGGGGAAAGTTTAAGCGTTTTACTTGTTGAATGGACAAAAAAAGAATATCCATAAGTAGTCTAGAAGGAAGCAAATTGTATAACCCATGAATTACATTAATATTTTTTTGTCCAACTTAAATGTTAAATATCAAGGAAAAATAATAAAAATAAAAATAAGGTATAATAGACAACCTTGTAAGAAGGATGTTTTCTATACTATAATGCAACTTGTTATGAGTATAAAGAGCCACCATAAAAAAAAAAAAATCATAAGTGGCATAATATACATAAATCTTATGACTTTTCCATGTTTTTAGAATTATTTTGAAATCATTAGTAAATTATGATGAGAACATGCATGTAGATAAGAAGAACCAAAATAAAATTTTCGATAGTTTTCTTTATTGTGAGTTGTAACAAATTTATTCTGTTGGGAGGGAGACATAATAGTGATTCTAATTGTAAGTTAGTGATTGAAATTTTCAGTAATACAAGTCCTTAAATGATACCTTCCCTTTTTTATTATTAAAGATAAAATTATTCAAATGCTTCCTTACTCTATCAGATTAAATAAAGTTACATCCATATAATACAAAAAAGTCTATAATTTAAAAACTTAAGAAGTAAAAATAGTAGAAACATATCCTAAAATTAGTTTAAATCAAATTGAAATATAATTTTTCCAGTCTATCATGAAATCTAAAAAATGATGTTGGAGCGGTGAAAAGAAAAAGAAAGTGTATTTACATACAAATCAAAGTTCCAGGTTCATCTCTTTCTTTGACAACCATGCCAATTGTTGTAAAATTAGTTTAGATTTCAAAAGATTTTATAGTCATTAAAGATTTTATGGTCGTTGAAGATTTTATTTATGAGATTTTTTTGCTGTTACAGGTTTGATATTTAAATCTAATATTAAATCTGACCATTATGATTTTATTATATCATCTCAAAATTTTTATAACTGCTTTCAACGGCCATCATTTCCACTATAAATAACCTCCATTATTACAAAGAAAAGGCAATCCCATTTTTCTACTTTATTCTCTCTTCTCTATGTTTTTTGCTTGGTTATAAATTAGAGATAAATTCTTGTTGTCCTGATCCTGGAAATTAAATCCCAGAAGAACTTGTTTAATCCTGGGAGATTACAAAATAAATTCTTAAGGACAGTGTTCAACACGACTCAGTCTTCATTATTTTATCCTATTTTTCCAACAATCTTAAGGATTTAATAAACTTTATACAAATGGAACCAAATGTTGTCACTGTCTCTGCTTCTGCATTGTTTGCTTTCAATGACATTATCACTACCTCTACTTCTGTTGTGCTTTCTGCCGCCACACTTTCTGCTACTGCAAATGGTGGGCCTCTTTTGCCTGCTATAACATGCACTAAATATTTCCTTGACATCTCGAAGGTTGAAGATACAAATAGGAGGGGACTTAAAGCTGCAAAAGGTAAAGAGCTGGCTATAAGAGCAAATCTTATACAAGGAAAAGTACACAAATCAAATAATAGGTACGAAATTAAGAAACCTGATTACAAATCTAAGTTTAATAATCCCACCTTTAAAAAGAAAGGACAGAAAAGACATTGTTTTGTATGTAGTAAGTCGGGTCATAATGCACCTCAGTGCAGGAAAAGAGTGATAAATAACAATTCTCCTAAACTAAAAGTGAATTTAGTTGAAGGAGATGACATTATTGCTGCGGTCATTTTTCAAACTTTTCTTGTAGCTAATGTGTAAGAATGGATAGTAGACTCTAGTGCTACTAAGCATATCTGTACAAACAGAAATACGTTTACCTCCTACTCTACAGTGGGAAAAGGAGAAGAACATGTGTATTTTGGTGATTCTAGGACTACAAGTGTCCTTGGTAAAGGGAAAGTTCTTCTCAAACTCACATCTAACACTTAATGAAGTATTTCATGTACCTAATATGAGAGCTAATTTAATTTATATAGCTCTATTGGGAAAGGCTGGGATTAAGGTGTCTTTTGAGTCAAACAAAATTGTAATGACTAAAAATGACATTTTTATTGGAAAAAGTTATTGTAATCAGGGACTCTTTGTTCTTAATATTTCTGCAATAATAAATGAAAATCCATCTTCTTTCGCTTACTTGCTTGATTCTTTTGATTTATGACATGCTAGATTAGGACATGTTAATGCTTCTTATATTAAAAGAATACAATATCTTAGTATAATATCTGGCAGTAGTAATACATGTTTAAATAAATGTGAGATTTGTGTAGAATCTAAGTTAACCAAAAAATCATGTTCAACTAAACATAGAGAATCTGAATTGCTTAGTTTAATACACACAGACTTAGGGGATTTAAGACAAACTATGACTAGAGGTGGTAAAAAATATTATGTAACATTTATTGATGACTATTCTAGATATACTAAAGTATATTTGCTTAGAAATAAAAATGAAACATTTGATATGTTTCAATTATATAAAATTGAAGTAGAAAATCAATTAAATAGAAAAATAAAAAGGATTAGATTAGATAAAAGTGGAGAATATATTTTATTTAATGACTTTTGTGAAAAAGAAGGAATAACTCATGAATTTACTCAACCTTATTCACTTGATCCAATGGAGTAGCGGAAAGAAAAAATAGAACATTAAAAGAAATGATAAATATTTTATTAATAAGTTCCTCCTCACCTAATAACCTTTAGGGGGGAGCTTTATTATCTGCTTGTCATCTACAAAATAGGATACCCTATAAGAAAACTGATAAAATACCCTATAAGAAAACTGATAAAATACCCTATGAACTTTGGAAAGGTTATACACCTAACTTAAAATATTTAAAAGTGCGGGGGTGTCTTGTTAAAGTAATTCTTGATGATCCTAAGAAATGAAAAATAGGTTCAAAAACTTATGATTACATGTTTATAGGTTATGCTGAATATAGTGCTGCATATAGATTTCCTAATTTGAAAAGTGATGTGCTTGATTGTAACACTATAATTAAGACAAAAATGTTGAGTTTTTTTTTAACATATTTTTCTTTTAAAAGTTGAGAAAATTTTTCATACACCTAATGAAAATATTTATGAAAATAATTTTGGAAATAATAATGAAAATTTAAGAAGAAGTAAAAGACAAAGAAAAGAGACTTCTTTTGGAAATGACTTTTATGCTTATCTTGTTGAAAATGAATCTTTATGTTTTTCTGAAACTATTAAATCTTCCGAAGCTCTTTTTTGGAAAGAAGCAATTAAAGCTGAAATTGATTCTATTACTCAAAATGGTACCTGGACTTTAGCAGACTTGCCTCCAAGAGCTAAACCTATTGGTTGTAAATGGATTTTCAAAAAAAAAATATAACCCAAATGGGTCAATTAAAAAGTATAAAGTAAGACTAATAGCAAATGGTTTTTCTCAAAAACAAAATATATATTATTTTAACACCTTTGCTCTTGTAGCTAGAATTTCTTCTATTAGAGTATTAATTATTTTAGCTTTTATACATAAACTTGTTATTCATTAAATGGATGTTAAAACAGTTTTTTTAAATGGAGACTTGGAAGAAGAAACTTATATGGTACAACCTGATGATTATATAGTTTCTGGTCAAGAAAATAAAGTTTGCAAACTTCTTAAATCATTATATGGTTTAAAATAAGCCCCAAACAGTGGCATGAGAAATTTGACAAAATTTTGTTGAATGATGGTTTTACCTCTGTTGAAGTTGATAAGTGTGTATATACAAAACATATAAATAATGAATATGTGATTATTTGTTTATATGTGGATGATATGCTTATTTTTTATACGAGTTATGATATAGTTTGTAAATAAAAACTTTCCTTGCCTCTAAATTTGATATGAAAGATATGGGAGTGACAAATGTGATTTTGGGAGTTAGCAATCTATAATCAATTCATAGATTGTTAACTATTGAGATCAAAAGCAATACTAGGTGGGACATTCATGTTTTAATTGTCATTGTCCCACTTTGTCTTCCATTTCTTGCGTTTGCCTATGCACAATATATAATAACATAGTTTTAATTCTTAGCACAAAAATTACAATTAAAACTTATGTGAAATATATACAAAACTTACATGAACAGGTCTATCTTGACAAGTTCTTTTGTTATGACCTAGCTCATTGCACCTTGCACAGATAATTGTGGCATTTCTTCATCATATAGGTATTGGTACTACCTTTTAAGTGGTAGTAGCTGAAGAGGTGGGTGTTCATTATCTGCATCCAAGATCCTACTAGGAATGGGATGTATTGCATGGTTATAGACCTTTTTGTAGGTTTCAACAGTGAATACCTCATCATAATAATTCTCTATGTGAACTCTTTTATACCCAATAGCTCTATCAACATGCTTGCATGGCAGTCCAACGATAGCCCACCAACCATAAGAGTATGTTCTCTTATCTAAAGACATTGTAAATCTACATGGTCCTTAATGGACTTCATACTCATTATTTCTCCCAAGTATGAGCTTCACAAACCTACTTTGATTGATGATTTTTCTTAAAGTTGTTTTGATTCTAGAAGTCACTTTTCCTTTTAATGTAGCTGCTTTCTCATATCTTTGATAAAATCATAACATGTATCTTTGTCTTATCCTAGCAATGATTTGAATAAGTGACAATCCCTTCAAATTTCTTATTCAGCTATTAAAAGACTCTATAAAGCTGGTGTAGTTATCACATTTTGCACTTTTCCAAAATTCATGTATGAACCATTGTAATAGAGGAATCCTTATAAGACAGTCATATGGCTTTTGCTCCTTCATTGGCTTCATATTTTTCATATGCAGCCAAAACTCATAACTATGAGTAGCTTTGGTTGCATTCCAAAATTCATGTTTTAAAGTCATGCCTGGAACTTGAAATTTGCATACAGATGTCTATAACAAAATTTATGTCTAGCATTTAGAAAATGCTGACCACTGCCTCCTTTAAACCCTATAAAGAAAAATAAATTTTAGTAAATAAAAATTGATTTGATCATGCAATAATAAAAATTACATAAATAAATTTTAAATGTACCTTTTGTCTATTAGACATTCTGACCCAAGGATTGCCTTCATGTCCTTGACTAATGCCTCCTTCAAGTGCTTGTAAAATCATCTCCAACTATCACCACATTCAGATTCTACAATGACAAATGCAAAGGCAGTACATTTCTATTGTCATCAAGAACAATAACACACAGAAAAATGCCTCCATAAAAGCCTTTGAGATGATAATCATATGAGTTTATAAAAAGCCAACAACCATCTAAAAACCTTGGCTTAATTTCCTCAAGTATCACAAAAACTCTTTTAAAAAACCTTGGCTCATTAGGGCCATTTGCCTCATCACTTATAACATATACTTTACTACCAGGGTTAAAATGTCTTTAGGTAATGCAAATTTTTATTCAAACATTTGTAATTGTCATCATGCAACCCAATTTTTATTTCCCTTGGCTTTTGTTTTGTCCTATACAAATGCCGTATTGGAGACTCAACACTCCAGTTCTCTCTCAACTCATTCAACATCAAATCATAACTCATATCTACCTTAGCCTTTAAACTACTTTTTAATTTGTTAGCAATCCAAATAGAAGCATGGTTTATATTGTGGTTATCAATAGGTCTTATGCAAGTGTGCTCTTCCTAATAAGTCTTAATCATTAATGTCACATTGTCTGCTAAAATTGAGGCATGGAACCTCCAAGGACACCCACCATATCACATAGAGCATTCATCGTTTAATTATCATTTTTCTACTGATTATATTGTACCCTCCCTTTATAGCATAATCCTTTAGTGTATCCCTCACTTCTGAAACTATTTCAAAAACTTGACCCGATTTAAATATAATATAATCACCTTCTCTCTGTGTAAAAGGATTTGCATACATCTCTCTAAATGGATCCCTATTTTTTTCACACCTAATTCTTCGCCTAATTCAATGTCTTTCCCATTATCTATATGAGAAAATGATTCTGAATTTCCTTCAATCACATGATCTTCATTGTCCTCTCCATCACTACCTCTATCTTCTCTGTTGTTACTTAATTCACTAGCAATAAACTCTACCCTTTCCTCTTCATCACCTTCCTCTTCAACACTCTCAAAGCATTCATTTTCCTATTCTACATCTTTATCTTCCTCATTTTCCTCTTCAACATCTTCACCTACTCTAACATTCTCTTCCTCATTTATATCTTCAGCTGCATCATCATGTTCTATATCTCCACCTACTCTCCCTTATGTACAGCTTCATTAGCATGTTCTACATCTTTACCTACTCTTACTTTCTTTTTCACATTATTAAATATTGTAGCTCTACTACATCCCTCATTGCAACTACTACTGCCCCTTAACAACCCCCTCTTAGTAGTATAGTTCTACCCCTTCCTTTTCTCACATAGTGCCTCTCACTTCCCAATAATGGCTCATCAATGCTAGAAAAATGATCCATTCTCTCAATATAAATATTTTTACCATTCCTTTTGTCAGCAGTCATCTCAATATTAAGTGCTATTACCTTTGTTGTAATCGTAAAGGTTATTTCAAGTGTTTCCTTATACAACTCAAATATGAGCATCAAGTCAGAATCACTCTCAACAGTAAACCCATTTCTTGCCCTAATCTTAATAAAGTCACTTTGCAATTGCAACATGTTATACACGTCAGTGAGAAAAATGATATAGGAATACATGTCAGGTCTTCTTACAGTTAATGTTCCCTCACAATGCTCATTTTTCATCAACAGTATGTAGCTGTCTACAAAGTCCATGACCATCTGAAAAAAAAAAGGCATAATATGGTATTTGTTTAATCCACTCACATTAAATAGTTTCCAACCCTAGGTTTACACACATTCTGTTACCATCTAAATTTCCAACCTTTACCATTAAAATATTTCAATCCTATTCTTATAATAAAATATAAACTATATTTATTGATTACTTAAGGTAGAAAACATGAAAGACCCACTGCTTTTACATTTGTGAATCAGGGACCAAGAAGTCTCCAGCTCCTTACAAGGCTTTCAGATGGAGCACCACCTGATGCCGTGACAAAGAATCGAGGACCATAGAGGAGTTAAGCTCCTAAGCAGGCAACCAGTAGCCCCACTTGCACTGCGATACAAATTGGCATATTAACGAAGTAACGCGGTCTTAAGAAGGCAACCAATAAGCCCCACTTGACATCACAATAGAGAATTAGGTACCACTTCGCCAATGGAGGATTAACAGTAAAGGAGAGAAGGAAAATAATGGAGAGAGGAAAACTCAAACTGATTTGTTAATTATGCTAAAATTTAGGGATTAAAATGTAATTTATCTTTTTTATAATTTTTTATTTTTTTAAAATTTAATTTTATATGTTTTAATAATAAAAATATTTATTAAAAACATTGTAAAAATATTAAAAATAATAACATCATTTTTAAAATGGCTTTTTAACCACATTTAAAATAATATTTATTTTTAAAGGCGCCCTATTGTGGGATGGGTTTCTAATACGAGATTGGGTGGGCATGTTCTTTCTGGTTGTTCATTCTCCTTACATGGTTTAAAAAAAAAATTCATAACATGTACACTGAAAACGGGAAATACACTTAAAATTGAAAAATTTTAGGAAAGATATTTTTAAAAGATACAAATAAAAAATAAAAATTTGACATTAATGTGTTTTGCTAGTTGTTTAACATTATGTTTTAATAAATAGAGGAAAGAAATAAAATAGAAAATAAAAATAAGTGGGAAAAACAAGTGGAGAATATATATATATATTTTTTTCTTTCCTTCTTTTTATTTGATTGCGAGGAAATAAATTTATTTTTTATTTAAAAAAGAATAAAAATATTATTTTCAATTTGTTGAGGAAATAAATTTATTTTTTTATTTAAAAAAAGAACAAAAATATTATTTTCAATTTGTACATGCATATCCTTTAGTTTATAAAGACTTTTCTTATATAATAATAATAATAATAAAATTTGTACACTCAAAATCCAATTATATCATAAATAATAAAAATAATAGCAATAAAGAAAATAGTAAAAGGATATATATTTGGAACAAAAGTAAACTATGAAGTTAAAGGATAAAAAATTGATGTCATTTTCCATCCAATATTATTTTCTTTTTTACTCTCAAATAGAGGAAAATCTTACTGTATTTTATTTTCCGTGGATTATTTTCTTTCTTTCACACTCATTCCTCATATCCAGCCATGGGTAAAATGATGGATTGAAAAACCCTTTTCTTTTCTGACATCAAATTAAATTTTTTAATAATTTTAAGTTTTTTTTTTTCACTTTTTGTTATCGTAAAAATTTAACTTATAATTATTTTTTAAATGATGGAAAATGTTTTTTTCCTTTAGATAATTGAGATAGTTTTCAAAAAATATATATAAAAATAGAAAAATAAATCTTAAATTTTATATATGATAGTGTTTTAATGAAGAATTGAAAAATCAGATTTCTAATTTTTCAATATTTAACTAAAACTTGAAAATAATTTTAATTTTTTTCAGTTTTTATAGTAATTTTTTTAATTACTTTCCAAATAAAAAAATAACTTGGCTATAACCAAATTATACTATAATTTTTTATAAATAAAATTAAATTTGAGAAAAATATTTATTTAAAGTGACAAAGAATTAATGGTAATATTATAAAATAAGTAAGCAATACAAAATTAAAAAATTTAAAAGTAAAATAAGCTTTTAAATATATTAATTTAATTGGTAATATTTAATTATGAAATATATAAATAATTGTTTTATTTTTAATAACACTGCTGATATGCCTCATAGCCCTTCTGCTAGATTGGCGATGGCTTTGGATCTTAAGAAACCACTGGTGTCTGAGTTCTCCATCAATAGCAGCGTGCAAAATGTGGATAAGTTTGAGCGAGCTGGTACGAGAGTTACTCTAAATTAGAAAAATTATGTGGGGCTAGTGGACTGCGAGAAAAGGGCTACATGTGGGACGATGGAGCCACCTCGAAATACTAGCGAACTACAATACCCGAGAGTCCGGTTCTGATATAGCAATTGTACCCAATTCAGCGTAATAAAATTGCAACGAAAACGTTGCAAATTTGAGTGAGAGAGAATTATTACATCCCACATCATCTGTTTATGGAAAAATAAAATTGTATATAATAGCTCGCATGAAACTATTACATATATATCTTCTTAATTTATTTCTATTTGGATGGAATTAATTTGTGGTTTTCGGTGCTTCAAAACATAGCTAATTGGCTTAAGAAGGTATGTTGTTATTGTTTCTTATTATGATTTCTTATATACATTTATCGATTATATACATTTATCGATTTATTGGTTTCTTTTTATCATTGAGCTTTCATGTTACTTGTCTCTCAGTATATTTCTTTTGTATGGTTTTGAATTTAAGGCGATTTATCTTCATTTCTATAAAATGCATCCCTCGTCTTTTAATTTAATGTTGTGCTTATTTTATGTAATAATAATTTCATTAATAGAATTATTATCGAAAAAAAATAGGATGGAAGCTAAAACTAACTAATACTAAAATATTTGTGTCAAATCAGCTATGAAGAAAACATAAGTTAATTCAATTATGGAGAAAAATCTTAATAGATTATAATTAATTAAAGATACCTTTGAAGTACAAAATATAACACAAATAACGAAAAGAATAATAGTCCAACATGTGTAGCCCAAAACTTACCATTAATCAATAAGAAATATTCAGGATGACTTCAGCGGTAATAACAATTCTTAGTCTAGTTAAAATTAGAGCGAGTAACGAAAGCCTTGATATCTCAAGATAATGAGGTTTTATCTTATTTTCAGAGTATTATCGTTGATTGTAAAGCTCTATTAAATGAGCTACCGAATGTGAGTTTTCGTTTTGTGTATAGATCAGCGAATCATGTTGCCCATTGTTGTGCAAGAGCGGCTGGTTCCATGTCTGGTCTTTCTTGGGGGGTATGCCCTCCTAATT
This sequence comes from Manihot esculenta, assembly GCF_001659605.2. NCBI lineage: Eukaryota > Viridiplantae > Streptophyta > Magnoliopsida > Malpighiales > Euphorbiaceae > Manihot > Manihot esculenta. Next base: position 13,789,980 of record NC_035176.2, on the reverse strand, counting down.
TTCTGTATGAGGCTTTGATGATGGATTTTAATAATATGCGCTAATAGCGCGAAGCCAAACATTTTCAAAAAAAAATTAGAGCGAGTAATATTCGATTTAAATTGAATAAATGGATAGAATTGAATTAATTTAAAATTTTAATTTATTTTTTTATTTATTTTATTCGGTTTGATTTTTAATTTTAAAAGTTTTAATTATTTCAATTCGATTTGATTTTTTAATAAAAAAAAATTAAAAAAGTCAAACTGAATCGATTAGTAATAATAGTATATTATTTTTGATAATACAGAGATATTAGACACATATTTAATATTAAAATATTTTAATTAAATTTTAGAATACTAAAAATAAGGTATAAAAAATAAAAATTTTATTAAAAAGCCCAACTGATCAAACTGAACCGAATAAAATCGGTTTGATTCGATTCGGTTTCTATTCAAAATCAGTTTGGTTTGGTTTTATAAATACTGAAATTTTGATTTTTGATTTATTTATTTCAATTTGATTTTAAATTGAACCGATCGAATGATCACTCCTATTTAGAGTGTTGTTTGTTTTGATGAATGCGAAAAAGTAATCGTTCAAAATAATATAGGAATGGAAGTAAAGTATTTGAACGTATAGTTTCTGCAATATGGGCCATTTATAGCAAAACGGATAATAAATTTAGGACTATAACAAACATATGAAAGTTATTGATTCTAGGATTAAATAGACTCTAAGGAAGCTGACTTATAACTTATTCCTTCGTATATGATATATGTTTTCTATCTTTGGCTGATAGATGGCAATTTACAAATAAATGGTTGAATTTGAATTTTGATGAGGAACTATAGCTATATTCAATTCTTTAAAGAATTGAAATACAATCATTTAATTTTAAACTAGTATTAATATTTACATCTTTAAAAGTGAAATTTTTTGTATAAGAATTAGCTAGAAAGTAAATGTATTAAATTTTATATTTTAATTTCTTTTATTTAAAAAATATTATAGTAGTAATTTTATTTTATTGATTGACTTCTTTTACAACTTATTAAACTAATTAAATATTAAATTAGATTATTTAAATAAATTAAATAATATAACTAATAGATAAATATTTAACATAATATTTATTATATTTATTATAATATTTATTATTAGTTATTATATTGTTAGCATCAAAGTGAAGCTTAAGGAAACAAAAGATTGTTAACTAATATTTTTATCTTTTTCTGATTTATTATTATAAAGCAAAAAATAATAAATAGAGTAAAACATAGCTTATATGAGTGGACTTTAATATCCATTCTAACATGTTAATCTTACAATCGAAGGACATTAATTTAATTCTATTGAAACTTTCTCTGTACTCATTGAAATGAAATTTTAATTACAAAAACCTTACCAAGAAAACATGACTTATAGAGTACGAACCCTAAAATGAGACACATCGTTGGATTCCACTAACTTAATAGGCGACCACCTTACGTCTAATAAATTATCTTATTTATTTTGACGCTGATATAGAATGTATTTGTTTATATAAAAAATTATATTTAATTTTATTATTTTAAGATTAATATTATAGCTACATGCTTTCCTTTACTTATAATTTTTTATTGGAGTTAATAGAATTTACATTTATAGGTTTTTTTATTATAAGAATTTACCTTTATAGGTTAATATGACTCCCAAAAATAAAGATATTTGTAGAGTTAGATGAAGTAGTGAACAATTTAGTTTGTTTATTGATATTTGTATTTGAGGCATTAATTTGGACAAGAGAAATGATGGCGGATGGATAACAAAGAATATACTTAGTTAAAAAATGAATTAAAACTTGTTGATGTGATTTTATTAAAGAGCAAAGACCAATGGAAGTTGCGGAAAGTATTAAAAGGGAATTAAACAGGATTAAGATGAGATCACATTAGGCGGTCAATAAAAAGACTATTTATAACAATAAAAAAACTCCCATACAGAAATTTAGTAAAAAGATCAAAAAATAATTAAAATTCAAAATTGATTTCCATAGAATTTGGGTCTCGAACTTTACAACCGGGCCTGCAGTTCTCATCGTATTTTTAAAACTCGTTAGTCTCAAAATTCCATTTTCGAAAAACTATTGTGGGCTTCCAACAGACGTCGTAAGTAGAAGTTAAGTCATTTTCTTCATCATTTGAGTCCGGTCCAAGTATTTCATAAAATTTAAGACTAATTGCTCCGCATCAAATAGTCAGCAAAATATGAGAAGAAAAAAAAAGAAGAAAGAATCTTATAATAACCCTTCAACAAAGAAAAAGAAAGATAATAGAAAACTTTTTTTTTTTTAGTGTTATACAAATAATTGATATAATTAAAGAGTTAAAAGAAATTATTAAATAAAGCAATGACTATGCGTAATCTTTTAAGAAATCACCTTAATTGTTCTAGAAAAAATTATGAAATGTATATTATCTAAGCCACTTATAGATGAAAGTTCTAATATTTTTTTTTTGCACATTGTACTTGACCAAATAAGCAATTTATATTCTTTTTTAATTTTTTGTTTGTTGTGTGGAATACTTTGAGAAAGGAGGATACTGAACAGTCATTCTCCACCCGTTTTCACGCTACTTTTGAGAAGATTCTTTTAATTACTATTTTTCTTTAGTCATTGATTACGTTTAATTTTATTTTTAATCTTATGGATATGGTAAATAGTGAGTAGATTTCTTTAGATTTTCAGATATTTGAATGAAATGTTTTGATAATATTGTGGATCTTGAGATTATTTATATTTGGTTAACCCAAATTTAATTCTATTTTTCTTTTAATTTTGTTTTGATAATGTAGTGGTAAATAATGACATTCCGGCCTGCATAAATATAAACATCTCTTTCCTCATATCAACATCATATAAACACAAATCCTTTCTGTTTAGATCATTTTAAATAAATCGCAGGGAAAATAAAAGAATGTTATTACTTTCTCACATCAACATCTTCCTACTTTAAAAATCCTACTATTTTAAGAGCTCATTTTTGTAACGACCCGGAAACCGATACCCTACCGTAACGGCCCGAACCGCCACCGGCGCTAGGATCCAGATCGGCTTAAGGCCGCCGGGACCCGTAGCAAGCCAAACATACCTCCTATCACCTGGTCAAATCCCATACATGATCAAAACTTAAACATAAAAACTCAAACATCTGATGTACAAACCGAGCCTGACCTGTATGCGACATAACTGAAAACATAAAAGGATCCCCTACTAGAGCCCTCATCACAACTCTAGCTGGGTCAACATAACATACATCAAGCCGGAGTCACATCCAAAGAACTAGAACCTAACCTGTGCATGCATCAAACCACAAACATAAGACCTCCACTAAGGTCCTCATCAATTACCATAGCGTGGTAAACAACACATGCCACAAGATTAGTTCAAACACAACTCAACATCTAGCATAACATACATCATGTATTAAACAGGGACTAATCAAGCCTTAGGGCCAAGCACAATACTAATCCATAAACATAACTCCACTTAACTTTACATTACATTCTCTTACAAAATATTATCTCAAATACATTACATGTCCACACTAAAAGTACTAAGCTAATACTATTACATAAGCATAACCTTTGCTCTAGAGACTTCCCGATCAACCTCAAACCTGCAACACTGGGGTTAGGGGAGAGGGGTGAGCTAAAAAGCCCAGTGAGTAGAAACAAAGAAAACGGTTCATTAATTACATGCTTTCATGAAATGCGTCACAACACAAATAAATCATATCACGGATTGGACCCAACCCCAAAACATCCCTTCCAGTCTCAGTATGCCCGGCCCGGCCGGGTCTCACAACCTTCGTATGCCTGGCCCAGCCAGGTCTTACAACAACTGTATATGTATGCCTGGCCCGGCCAGGTCTCACAACATTTCTCGGGCTAGTGGGGTCGTCCTTGGTCCAATCTCCATCATCATAGTCATCAAATTATGCAATGCGCCATATTCGTGAAACTAGTGCAATCAACCTACTATAATCATCGTGATGCATGAACATGGTTTAGGCATTTGAATTTCATAATACAAAAGATTAAGGTTAGTTCTACTCACCTCTGGCAGACGCTGAACAGACTCTGCAACTGCTAACACTGATGGCCTCCTCGGTCCCTCGGGTCCGATCCTACATAGGTGGACTCGAATGAGGTGCCAAACACACTCTAAACAACTCATAAACAACTACCCAAAAACCCCTTAAAACATCACTTAAACATGCATAGAAAACAACCTTGAAAAGGCTGGACAGGGCACTTTCGGCGGCACCTTCGGCGGCCGAACCCTCTCTCCAGAGACGAAACTCGGGCACCTTCGGCGGCCGAAAGTCCCACTCCAGAGAAGAAAGTCAGGCACTTTCGGCGGCCGAATCCTTCCTTCGACGGCCGAAAGTCTGCTTTCAAGCCAAAACTCAGCTTTCGGGGGCAAGGTTAGGCGGCCAAACCATGCATCCAAAGGCAGGTTCGGCAGCCGAAGCTACTTTCGGCGGCCGAACCTGAGTTCTTCCCAGACGGGCAGAACTTAGCTTCTCATGCATTCAAGCCTCCCAAACCTTCCAAACACCCCAAAACAAGCACCCAACTTCACTAAAGCATGCATAAACCCTTAACCATGCACAAAGGAGCTTAATAGCTTGATTAAACTCCAAAAGCAACATCAAAACATACATAGATAGCTTATGACCCACATAGGCCAAAACCATCAAAACAACCCAAAATCTCACTTGCTCTTTCCCACTCATGCATACACTCTCCCACATGCATAACCTAGCCTAAACATTCAACATAGCATCATATAAACATACATGAGCATCCCATAACACACATTGGGCATAAAACCCACATAAATCCTAACATGCATATCTACCCATACTCTACCATTAAAACCTTCATAAAACTTCAAAAGATATTAGGAAAGCAAAGATCTACACTTACCTCTTGAAGATCGAGGGTTGCGTGATCTCTAACTCGGAGGTGTGGAGAATCCAAGCTCCAAAAGCTCCAAGCTCCCAAAACTTGATCTAAGCTTGAAAACTCTTCAAAATAACCATGGAACTCATGAAAACATGAAGGAGATGAGGAAAAACGTGAAAATGGCCAAGGGAGGACAAAAACTCACCTGAGCTCGAGAATGGGGAGAAAACTCGCCCATTTCCGATCTGAGGGCTCTTTATAGGTGGCCTGGTCAGAGACCTTCGGCAGCCTAACGTGCCCCCTAAACTCATGCATGTTCGGCGGCCGAACTTGACTTTCGGCGGCCGAACCTTGGCTCGTTCAAACAAGACTTTCGGAGGCCAAAGGCGCTCCCGAAGCCTTTCCATGTTCGGCGGCCGAACTTCACTTTCGGCGGCCGAACCTGGCAAATGCCTCCTTGGTCTTTTCTTTTCAAAACTCGATTCTTTTTCATTTAAAACCATGAAATCAGTAAAAACCTTTTAGAAAACACATTTTACCCCTCTAGAAACCTCTGGCATCTTCAGAAATTCCAGATTCCAACGGAGATTCCGCCGGAAGGTAGGGATTCCGATGCCGGAATCTAGCCGGGTATTACAATTTTGATATTAAAATTAGAACTAATCATAATCATTCCACTCCATTTACACATATTATTAACATATAAGAATAAAACAAAAACAATAGTATAATGAAACTTCAAACCTCAACAGCGGATGTAAAATTTTGACTATAAATTTCACACAAGCATGTATAAATTTCACACAAGCATGTTTAAGTTGCTTCAATTCAATTGACAGCTGATATATATGAAATTTCAATTATCATCTACTTGTTCATTATTTATAAATCTCAAAGGAGCACTCAAAAATGAAATTTCTAATAACAGAAATGAAAGTAATGAAATATTAATAAAATAATAACATAAATTTTTTAAATTCTCAAATTCTAAAGTGACAAGATAGAACAATAATAACTCTCTAACATAATGAAATTAGGATGGCATTGGTTGAGTTTTTGCATTGAGGAGAGAGCTTTGAAAGGGAAGGAGCTGGTCGACTCCTGCAAAAATCAAAGAAAAATATTATAATTTATAGCAATGTCCAATGTAAGTTATAGAATAGATAACTAACGGTTGGCTTTTGAAATCTAATCTTTATAGGACATCCTTACAAATAGCTCATTGTCCCATATTCAATTCCAGACTTGTCAAAATCTCAATGCTTTTAGTAAAAGCTTGAGCTAAGATTTAGCAGTGTTATTGATAAAATTGAATATCCCACTAGGATGCTAAGGGGAAAGTTCAAGAATTTTACTTTTACTTATTAAATGGACAAAAAAGAAATATCCATAAGTAGTATAAAAGAAAGCAAATTGTATAACCCATAAATTATATTAATATTGTTTTGTCCAACTTATTCATTAAATATCACGGAAAAATAATAAAAATAAAAATAAGGTATAATAGACGACCTTGTAAGAAGGATATTTTCTATATTGTAATGCAACTTGTTATGAGTATAAAGAGTCACCATTGATCAAATCACAAGTGGCATAATATATATAAATCTTATGACTTTTCCATGTTTTTAGAATTATTTTGAAATCATTAGTAAATTATGATGAGAATGTAGATAAGAGGAACCAAAATAAGATTTTCGATGGTTTTCTTTATTGTGAGTTGTAACAGAGTTGTTCTGTTGGGAAGGAGACATAATAGTGATTCTAATTGTAACTTAGTGATTGAGATTTCCAGTAATACGAGTCCTTATATGATACCTTCCATTTTTTATTACTAAAGATAAAATTATTCAAATGCTTCCTTACTTTATCGGATTAAACAAAGTTACATCTATATAATACAAAAAAAGTCTAAAATTTAAAAACTGAAGCAACATATCCTGAAATTAGTTTAAATCAAATTGAAATACGATTTTTTCAGTCTATCATGAAATCTAAAAAAATGATGTTGGAGCGGTGAAAAGAAAAAGAAAGTGTACTTACATGCAAATCAAAGTTTCAGGTTCATCTCTTTCTTTGACAACCATCCCAAAAACTTATCAAAATTTTCTCAGTTAGTTAGCTAATTTGTCACATTATTCAGTTGATTTCTTAGCTCATTCACCTTAGTTTCAGACTTTTTCATCTTTACTTATATTGCATTAAGTTCCATTTGAAGCTTTTGAGTTCACCAATTCAGTTAATGAACTACGTTTGTTAGGAAGTTTAGGGCCATAGCTAAGCCCTTTTACATCTCCACTTCCATGGCAAAGGACCTCAAAAACTATTACTGACATTTAGTTAATGAATTGCGTTTGGCCCATTGTATCATTGTTTGTTATCTTGCCTAAAGCTTTATATATATATCTTGCTAACAATAAAATGCATGAGGCAACTAGGGGAGTCCATTCGGTCGGTTCGGTTTGAAACCAAATCAAAACTAAAAAATTGATCTATTGAAAAAGGCCAATCGAAACCGAACTGAAATAAGAAAAAACTGAATCAAATTGAAATGATTTGTGCGGTTTGATTTTGGTTTAGAACAGAACCATTAGTTGGAGAGAAATGCTTAAAAGCATCGTCAAATTCAATTGCCTCAATCCCAATCCTATATTTCCAGTATCCAACAATAATCTCAAATATAATCAAATATAATCTAAATCATAACAATTAATAATCCCAAATTATCATTACCCAATTTTACAAGAAATTCATAACAAATTTCAATCAACAGTAATTCAATACCTTAACACACAAATTGACAATAAGCCATTGACATAAACATGTTCAATAGAAAAAAAAAAAGAATAAGACAATTATATGTGTTTCTCTCTCATGATCAATAAAAGCAAGAATCATTTGGATCCCAGTCCCCAAATTGAATCAGAAACTCAACATCCAAACAAAGGAAAAAAGCAAATCACAAAGGCAGCACCTGAATAATCACCAGATCTAGAACAGTCTTCACACCATAAAAAATCTCTTATCACACCATCAAGAATCGCTATCACACCACCTTGAATCACTGTTGCAGGAGACAAGAATCACCTTGCCATTGCACCATCACAAATTGCCTTTGCATGTGGGTTTATGGGTTGTTTTATTGGTGGATTTGTTAGGTCTATCACATTTGTGGGGAAAAAAAGGGGAAGAAGAACGAGATGTAAAGAGCGAAAGGGTCCACGAGATTGTGACTATAGGGAAGAAGGGGGAAGAAGGAGATAAAAAGAGAGAAGTAGTCATGCGAATATAGTTGTGAGGAAGAAGGAGGAGAAGAAGTGATGAAATAAAGAATGATTAGTTTGAAGGAAAGTAGAGGATTGGGCTAATGGAGATAGAAGATTGAATGATGGTGGGTGAGAGTGAGAATACGAGTTATATTTAAATGCCTATTCCAAACGACATAGTATGGATTTTGATTCGGTTTGCTTTTTCTTTGATTTTATAAAAATAAACTGAATTGAACAGATTAACTGAAATTTATGAAAACTAATAATCAAACCAAACCATTTAAGTAAAACAAATCAAATCGATTGAACTAAATTGGTCAGTTCGATTGGATTTTTCAATTTAAATTGAAAACTGAATAAGCCTAGAGGCAACAATAATGATTTTATATATATATATATAGAGAGAGAGAGAGAGAAGAATAATGGAGGAGCAATTAAGGGAGTAGTGGGACAACATGCCAAAATAAAGCTTAATCCAGTTTCTTCTACTATCTTTGTGGAAAAAACAAGCTCATTTATCTATATGTTTAACCATTTTATATAGTCGTGGCAACAGTTCCACAATTTTATCCATCAGTTTTCGTTCTTCCATTAATAGTAGCTGGCTTATAAATTACCTTCACTCCATTATGCTTTATATCCAACAACTTCATTTATTTGAAGGTAACTAAATTACCTAATATATAATCACATCTAAGGATCAGTTTTTGCATTATATCATAGGTCACTTAATGTTGCTAAGATGATTGATGAGAAAATAAGAATATGATTTGAATGAGTGCTAATCATTTCATCGGTTTGCAAATATAAGAATTCTAAATATTTCTTTCTAATTAATAATATCAATCACTTCTTATTAAGATTCAATAAGAACAAAAGGAGCACATATTTTAAGGCAATTGAACTTGCCTTTAAATAATTCTCCAAAAAGTATAATTTTTTCCAAAAATAATGAATCAAATATGTAACTTCTAATCTTTGCTTGTTGATTCTTAGCTTAAATTATTTCAAAATAAAAAAAAAGAATCATAGAGCTACATTTTTTAATACAATTACTCAGTAATTCATCAACTTCTCCAAAATAAAAAAACACATAAAACATATTAGGAGCAATTTCAGTAGAAATAAATGCATGACAATTAAAGGAGAGCGATACCTTGTAGACTATCAAACCACCTGATTTATTGATAATGTTAAACTATATATTGTTGCTATTTCCGGTCACTTCCTTAAAATCTGAACTGAAAGAAGAAAAAATAGAATTAAAAAAACCTAACGATGATAAAAATATTTGCAGTAGAATATCAAGAAGTCAACCACTCACCTCCTAGGTAAAAATCTTATGAAGATGATTTTTCTCTCCACTCTCACGTCTTATGATCGGTGCCTTCAAGTATAAGCTGATTTATATAATCACTTCAGAGTTTCCCATGTCCTATAGGTGGTAAATCATAATGCAGAGGTTGATTTTAAGATTCCAACTATAGCTTAACATTCTTATAATCTTTTTGAGATTTTAAATACCTAGCCATCTTAGCTCAGTGGTAGAGCGCATGGCTTTTAACCATGTGGTCGTGGGTTCGATCCCCACAGATGGCGGCAGTAAATTCATCCACAATTATTACATGAAATAATTGTTAGACCTATTATACACCATAATATATATTATCATACAGTAAAAAAAATCATAGAAACATCCACCATCAAAGATAGATAGAAATTTATTTTTAATTTTTGATAACATTTATTATAACTCATCATTTAAATTTTTTTTGTGATAATATTATATACACGACAAATAAGTTTTCCTTTTATTACAATTTATTTCTTAATAAAATAATTTTTTTGTCAAAAATTATTTGGGCAAAAAATTTGGAGGAAAATCCAATCTCAATATATTATGTGACAAATAATAAGTTTTCCTTTTATTACAATTTATTTCTTAATAAAATAATTTTTTGTCAAAAAATATTTGGGCAAAAAATTTGGAGGAAAATCCAATCTCAATATATTATGTGATAAATATTTATAATTTATCATTAAATATATAGATGCCGAACTAAATATATTATAAGGACATAATTATATAATGTTACTAAAAGTTATTTCTTTTGATAACTAATCATTTTTGTTATAATATGTGGCTTTTTAATGACAAATCTTATATTTTCTAAAGGTAATTTGTCACAAAATATCAAATTTGTGACGTATTTATAATTTGTAATTTTATATAACTTTTAAGTGAAAAATATTGTAATTGTTAGACTCCATTTTGTACACAATAATATATATTGTCACAAATTTTTTCATCACTAAAATTTTATATCTTTCAAATTGGTGAGAAATAATTGCATGTAAAATAGTTAATGATAAATTTTATAATTTAACATAAAAAATATATGTCGATGATGAATTTAATATTTTGTCATTATTAGTATTCAGATTGACATACTATATTGTCACATAATAAAAATAATGTCACTGAAATATTTCTACCATCAAAGATAGATAGAAAATTTTTTGATGATATTTATTATAACTCATCATTTAAAATTTTTTAGTGACAATATCATATACGTTATAATAAGTATTTTTTTTTATTATGATTTATTTCATAATAAAATGAATGCTTTTGTCAAAAATTTTGTTGTGGAAAATCTAACTTCAAAAATATTTTGTGACAAATATTTATAATTCAAATATATATATCACTAAAACTTATTTTTCACGACAACTAAGCATTTTCATCATAATATTTGATTTTTTAATAATGAAGTTTATATTATCAAAAAGTAATTTATCACAAAATATAAAATTTCACAGTTTTAGGTATTTTTTGCTATTAACCTTGTACTGAGGTTAGCTTAAATAGTCATTTTATTCATAATTTGGTCTTTAAACCCAAATTTCCTATGGAAAAGATACTTTACTCATACTTTATTATCTGAGAACCTATGCACTTACAATGAATATTAATCAAGTTTTTGTTGTCCTTGTCAGAAAAATTATTTGGTTTAATATTGCGTGATTTAGGTGTTTGGCTAATTTAGGCATTTTTCTCTTTGAAATTTCTTTTATTATTACTTTTACTAGTATGTTTTTATTTCTATAGTTTCAAGGATTTTATTTTGAGAAATTAATTATTTAGTCCGTGTAATATGGCAAAACTCACTAATTGGTCATTTTATTTTGAAATGTGCATTAAAATATCCCTAACATTTTAAAAAGTCTACTAATTAATCCCTCAATTGCTTTAGCCATTAAGTATTGCAAAAATGTCTAAAATGCCCCTGATAATTAGTAGACTTTTTAAAACGTTAAGGACGCTTTAGTACATTTTTCAAAATAGAGGGACCAATTAATGAGTTTTATCATACCATAGGAACTAAATAATAATTTTTATTTTTATTTTTATGAGATGATCTAGAAGCAACTAAGATTTCCTTATTTATGATCTAGAAGTTGAGAAAACTTCTAAACATTGAGAAAGGAAGCCAAAAGAAAAAGGCAAGAAGAAAGAAATCAATTTGTCGAATCTCTAGTGTGAGGCAATAATAAAATCAAATTCAAGTCGGAGAAGAAATGAATTAAGAAGTTGAATAAATGGCTCATTAGAATAATAAAACTATGTGGTATCATGCCTATCTAAACTTTACAGATTTTAGATGAAGGCATTATTAAGCCAATGGTTGATGCAAACAACTTTGAATTAAAGTTATTCTTGGTGCATATGGTGCAACATCCACAATTTAGAGGACATTCTATAGAGAATTCTAATGTGCATATGGAGCATTTCTTAGAAGTTAGTGACATGATTAGACTCATATTATTCCCTTTTTCATTGACAGATCAAGCAACAAAATGGCTTCAAGCATTATCTCCATGACCAATTACTACTTGGGATGAGCTACCAAAAGTTTTTATTGGGCAATATTTTCTACCTAAAAAGATAACAAATTTAAGGAATGATCTTTATTTTTTAATGCCATGAGAAGATAAATCTCTTTATAAAGTGTGGGAAAAATATTGACAGGTTGGCGATATCCATAAGTGTATGGAATAGTCTCAAGTAATAAAGAGGGAGTAGAATATCGTATCCACAGGGATTGAAAATTAAGCACCAAAATATTTGTAAATCTAAATATTATTTAGACTATCAATTGTGAAGAATGATTGTAAACTTGAAATTAAATAAGAAAATAAAATTAAACACTCAACAAGGCAAAATTCATGAAATAATTAATATTAAGTATTAGGATACCTTGATTTCACTTGGCCCTGATTCAATACAATCTAATATTAATTATCGAATCTACAACAAATAAATCCTAAGGTAATTGACCATCTCTATCGAGTAAGACCAAATTAATTAACTAAAGATTCTCACATATCTCCTAATAATTTGATAATTCTCTAATTAATTTCACAAACGCTGTCATTATTTTGTCTAAGGCTTCACAGATCAAATCTTCATTCCTAATCCAATTAATATTCATGTGATATTCAATTCCCAATTCATTCCTAAAACGTTCTCTTCTAGTATTAATCTCAGGATAAAATCATTCAAGTATCACATAGGTGCTCAAAAGCATTAATCTCAAGAATTGAATAATACATTGGTAAAAAAAATCAATTCAAATAAATTAAAGAGAATCAATAATCTAACCTATATCAAGTCTCCTAGCAAAGGAATTTAGTTGCTCATGTTCAAGAATTCAATAATAAACTCCATTGAAAAATAATCCAAAATCATTCTAAAATAATTGTGAACAACAAATCAAAAGAATAAGAGAAGAAAGAAAAACTCTAGATATATGGATTTCTCCTTCTAGATCTTTCAAATCTTCCTCCTTGAGTTCTTCGTGATTTTCATCGTGTATATGTGTTCAAAAGTGGACAAAAAGTTTGAGTCTCTCAATTATGATATATTTATACTCTCTTGAGACTCCTAATTTGTAGCCTAGTAAAATACATAGAGAAGTAAGACTTCTAGTAAAAACATAGGGCATTACGCGTGAAAGGGAGCGACACATGAGATAGACCATGAAAAAATGCGTCTACCTCATATTTTATATTATATGATTTAGCTCCAAATTTTTTTCCAGAGAGAAACATGGAGTAGGAGGCTAAGATATGGGTCAGAGACAAAAATACGGGTACACCCTATATTTTTTTTCTGTTTCTTTAAAATCTCTCCAAAGTGTTTCATTCATTCATTAACTTATTTTAACCTATAAAACACTATAAATTAAGTGAAAAAATCAAGTAATAGGTTAAAACTAAAAATCCTAAAATTAAACATAAAAATCTAATAAATATAATAAAAATTAGTCAAAATAGATGGATGTGGTTCCAAGACTATATGAGTAAATGTGTAAAATTTCACCACATCAAATACAAAGAGTAGTAAAGGTCATAGTACTCCAAAGTGGATGCTAGTTCAACATTGCTATAATAGTGTGTCACCTACTTCAAGGAGTGTCATTGATGTAGCAGCTAATGTGACTTACTAGAAAAGATAAAAGATGATGCATTTGCTTTATTAAACCAGATAGCTTATAACCATTATCAGTGGAGTGGTGATAGAGCAAAAGTCAAAAAGGAATCAAAGAAACGAGCTTGAATGTTTCAAATAGATGTAATGAATATGAATAATGCAAAATTTGTAGCTCTCACAAGGAAGATGGGCAAGCTTGTTGTAGATGTGAGTGGGAACTGATCTTGTGCGTGGAGTTGGTAATGAAACAATCAAGGATTGAGTATCAAGGTTATGAAGCAGGATATTCTCTAGAACAAATGAACCATATGAACAATTATGGTCAAAGGCAAAATGAAAATCCCTACTCTAGTACCGAAAATCCAAATTGGAGGAATCATCACTCATGGTCAAATTAAAATCAAAACTGAGATTTTCATAATCATTACAATCCAACACAATAGTATTTCTCAAATCAACAATAAAAGGGTTCATTGGTTTTGTTTTATCTAATGTGTTATCACAAGTTCTTGGACATGAGATATAGCTTATTTGTATTGTAGTTTGACACGTTTTTTTAATTAAATTTTGGCAGCATAGCTGGTATGGCTCCACTAGCGATTCAGGCAATTCCTTCTTCGTCTTTGAATTTGAAATAAAAGTTTGAACAAAACTTGCAAATCACTATAGCATAACATGTCAAACCACTATTAAAGATGCAAAATATAATATTTTTTATAAGAGTCCAAGCATTTATTAATATGAAAAAAAAAGGTAAATAATTGGCCCAATACCTATGCTGCAAATGTTGTACCTTTAAAACTTTTCAAATTTAAGAGAAAAATGATTGTTTGGTGGAATAAGAAAAGCTCTCCTCTTCTCTTCTCTTCTTTATTTTCTATTTTTATTAGTTTCTATTTTTGGTGCAAAACCACAATCCAGTATCAAAATTCGCAAAAACTTGCTTATTATATATCAAAACCACAACAACAAAAATTATACGACCTAAATTTTTGAAATAATCAATAAAAATACAATTAAATTCATGGTTGCTAAAGTAATGGTTGATTTGCAAAACCTTAACCATAGAATTAGGAGTGTGCAATCAATGGTTTTAAGAAATGTTCAATATTCAATTTGGTTTAATTTTTAATATAAAGAACCACGAATAAATTGAATCAGCTAAATATGATAGGCATATTATATTTTCTGCATAAATTTTCCCTTTATGCTAGCCAAGCTAAATAAGTATTAATTTAATAAACTATTATTTTTTAATAATAAATTTTTTAAAATAAAATTTATTTTTTATAATTTTAAAAATTATTTACCATTTTTATTGTAATTTTTAAAATGTTTATGTTAATTAAGATATTAAATTTTTTTGATATTTTAAATTATAAAAATAATATTTTATTATTAAAAAATAATGTTATATATAAATTGGCAAAAAAATTGGAGCTCGAGTAAAAGTAAGACTATTTTAAACTTATTTTCATCATCTGTTACCAGTAGTACACCCATTACACATTTACGTTAAGTCCATTAGTCTTCTATCTCTTTTTATTCTTTTACCCATTTTTTTGAGTGTGAAAAATCATTGCTTGCACTATTAAATTTCAGGATTTATATAGCAGTATTATAGTAATAATTATAAAATTATTATCTTAATACGATTAAATTAATAATTTGACAATAATTTAAAATTATTATAAAGAAAATTCAATTTTTTTACAATATATAATAATATATTTTAATAAATAATTTATTTTATATTTAATTTATCCATTATAAAAAAAATAAGTAAATTGATACTTTATACTCTCTGAAATCGGGTACTGGGAATAGCATGGGGATAAACTTAATAATTTTTGCAATAGAAGCTTTGATAGGAAAATTAGAAATATTGGATGGATGAAAGTGTGGAGACAAGAACAAAGGGCACAAAGAAGTTCTGCTAGGCCATCTAACAGTTAGTCCCACTAAAAGGTCACAAGGTCATCCAAGCGTCGGTTCCGCATAATAAGGCATCTCATATCAGGCCACATGATAACTTTAGTTAGCCCATAATCTAGACATTGGACTGTGGAAACATAAACAAACTCATAAAAAGCCACAAGGCCATCGGTCTCGCATAACAAGACATGCCATGCCACAAAGCAACTTCAGTCAGGCCATAATCTGGGCATTGAACCATGGAAATAGAAACAAACTCATAAAAGGCCACAAGGCCATTTGGGTATCGATCCCGCATAACAGGGCATCTCATGCCAGGCTACAAGGCAGCTTCAGCCAGGCTACAAGGCAGCTTCAGCCAGGCCATAATCCAAGCATTAGACCATGGAAATAGAAACAAACTCATAAAAGGCCACAAGGCCGTCTGGGAGTCGGTCTCGCATAACAAGGCATCTCATGCCTGGCGAAAGGCAACTTTAGCCAAGCCATAATCCAGGCGTTGGACCGTGGAAATATAAACAAACTCATAAAAAGCCTCAAGGCCATTGGTCCCGCATAACAAGGCATGACATGCCACAAAGCAACTTCAGCCAGGCCATAATCTAGACGTTGAACCATGAAAATAGAAACAAACTCATAAAAGGCCATAAGGCTATTCGGGTATCGATCCCGCATAACAAGGCATCTCATGCTAGGCTACAAGGCAGCTTCAGCCATGCCATAATCCAAGCATTGGACCATAGAAACAAAAATAAACTCATAAAAGGCCACAAGGCCATCCGGGAGTCGGTCTCGCATAACAAGGCATCTCATGCATGGCCATAAGGCAACTTCAGCCAAGCCATAATCCAGGCGTTGGACCGTGGAAACATAAACTAACTCATAAAAGGCTACAAGGCCACCCGAGCGTTGGTCCCACTAATCAAACAATGCATGCTAAGCCACAAGGCGGGTTTCGCCAGGCCACAATCCAAGCGTTGGTCCCACTAAATAAGTGTAATATCCGGCTAGACCCCGGCATTGGAATTCCTACCTTTCGGCGGAATCTCCATTGGAATCCGGGATTCTCGGATATCGGAGCCTTCTAGAAGGGTAAAATAAAGGTTTTCTAAAATATTTTTATATGCTTTTATGGTTTTAATACTAAGTTTTTTAGTTAAAGTTTTGAAAATGAAAAAGAAAAGAGCTTGAGGGAAAGACCCAGGTTCGGCCGTTGAACCTCATGTTCGGCCGCCAAACATGGGGCGGAAGCGGAGGCATTTTTGGCCCCTGAAGGTGGTCTGGCCAGCCACCTATAAAGGGCCCCCTGTCCAAAAATGGGCGAGTTTTCTCTCTCCATTTTCTGGCAAGGTGAGTCTCCTCTACCCCTTGTCGATCTTGTGCTTTTCCTTCAAGTCTCTCATGATTTTTATGAGTTTCTATCTCGTTTTTGAAGATTTTAAGCTAAGATCAAAGTTTTGAAGCTTGGAGACCCCCGGAGCTCGATTTCTTCCAATCTCTAAGTTTGGATCACATCTCCTCTCGATCTTCAAGAGGTAAGCGTAGATCCTCACCTTCTTTTATGTTTTAAGTAAGCTTTGAGGGGTTTTAAGGGTGTTTAATGCATGTATAGAGTAGTTGTAAAATGTTAGAATTTATGTTAGTTTAATGGTAAATGTATGTTGAATGTGATGTTTGTTGGGGTTTAGACTAGTTTTATGCCCTCTATATGCTTGATGATGTATTTATGTATGTTTTAGAATAGTTGGATGCATGTTGGAAAGTTGTGGGTGGCTGGATATGCAAGGCAGAATCGGGTTCTGCCCTTTGGGAGAGCCCAGCTTCTGTAATACCCGGCTAGAATCCGGCATCGGGATTCCTGCCTTCCGGCGGAATCTAGGGTGTTGGATCTCTCTAGAAGGGTAAAATGTGTTTTCTAAAATATTTTCAAATGATTTTAAGGGTTTTAATTGAAAGAGAATTGAGTTTTGAAAAGAAAAGACCAAGGAGGCGTTTGCCAGGTTCGGCCGCCGAAAGTGAAGTTCGGCCGCCGAACATGGAAAGGCTTCGGGAGCGCCTTTGGCCTCCGAAAGTCTTGTTTAAACGAGCCAAGGTTCGGCCGCCGAAAGTCAAGTTCGGCCGCCGAACATGCATGAGTTTAGGGGGCACGTTAGGCTGCCGAAGGTCTTTGACCAGGCCACCTATAAAGGGCCCTCAGATCGGAAATGGGTGAGTTTTTCTCCCCATTCTTGAGCTCAGGTGAGTTTATGCCTTCCTTTGGTCGTTTTCGTGTTTTCTATACCCATCTCTCAAGTTTTTCATGATTTCCACCCTTGTGTTTGAAGATTTAAAGCTTAAAAGGAGTTTTGGGAGCTTGGAGCTTTTGGAGCTTGGATTCTCCACACCTCCGAGTTAGGGGTCACACCACCCTCGATCTTCAAGAGGTAAGTGTAGATCCTTGTTTCCCTAGTGTTTTAATGAAGTTTTAAGTAAGTTTTATAGAGTTTGATGGTTGAGTTTGGGTAGAAATGCATGTTTAAGGTTTATGTGGGTTTTATACCCAATGTATGTTATGTGATGTTTGTGTTGAGGAGTTTATGTTAGTTTATGCTCCTTTATGCTTGTGGGAGAGAGTATGTAAGGATTTGGGGTGTTTTGAGTTTGGTTTTTGGCTTGGCAGAATCAGACCTGTCGTCCAGAGGGGACCAGGTTCGGCCGCCGAAAGGAGTTTCGGCCGCCGAACCTGCATGGGAGGCAGTCTTTAGGCTGCCGAACGTGCCCCCGAAGGAGGGACTTTCGTTTCTGTCCGGGGGTTTCGGCCGCCGAACCTGCCGCCGAACCTACCCGAGTTTCGTCTCTGGAAGGGACTTTCGGCCGCCGAAGGTGCCGCCGAAAGTGCCCTGTCCAGCCGTTTCTTGGGTGTTTCCTATGCATGTTTTAGTGATGTTTAGAGGGGTTTTTGGGGAGTTGTTTATGAGTTATTAGAATGTGTTTGGCACCTCATTCGAGTCCACCTGTGTAGGATCGGACCCGAGAGACCGAGGAGGCCAGTAGTGCTAGCTGTTGCCGAGTCAGTCAGCGTCGGCCAGAGGTGAGTAGAACTAAACTTAATCTTTTATGCACAAAATCTAATGCCTAAAGCATGTTCATGCATCATGATTATATGTAGTAGGTTGATTGCACTAGTTTCACGAATATGATGCATTGCATTACTTGATGTTGATGGAGGAAGGGTGGACCGAGGCGACTTCAATAGCCCATATCTGTCACGCGTCTTGTCCTAGTCCTTTGAGAGCCGGACAAGTACATGTAGGAAAGTCCATGTGAGCTCTCTGTGGACCAGGCACCATGTCATGTATGTTACAGGCCCTTGTGAGCTCCTATGGGGGAGCCGGGCACCGACAGAGGGATTTTTGATGTCATGTCCATCCTCTGAGAGGAAAGATGCATGCAAAAAGACAGACTCTCAGAAACCAGGGTCCGTGGGGAATAAATATTGCATGAGCCCCGAGACGGACAAGATGATGTGATTTCTCTGTGTTATGACGCATTTCATGAAAGCATGTAATTAATGAACTGTTTTCTATGTTTCTACTCACTGGGCTTTTTAGCTCATCCCTTTCCCCTAATCCCAGTTTTGCAGGCTTGAGAGAGTTCAGAAGGCTGCAGGGTAAAGTCAAGGTTAAGATATGCATGTTGTAATAGCTTAGATTATGTTTATGTTTAGTATGTTAGAATGGACATGTATTATAAATTCATGTAAGATAATGTAATGTTAAGTAAAGTTTATGTTTATGGATTAGAGTGTGCTTGGCCCTATAGACTGGTTAATCCCTGTTGATGCATGGTTATGTAATGTTTTTTTTATGTTGAGGTTGAGAACCAAACTTGAGGCATGTAATGTTACCCCATTGGAGTATATGATGAGGACTCCAGTGGAGGTTTTATGATGTATGTTTCATGTCAGGATACATGCACAGGTCAGGTTTGGGTTCAACAGATGTTCAGTTTTCATGTTTTTTTTATGGTTAAGTTTTAATCATGTATGGGATTTGACCAGGTAATAGTATGTATGTTTGGCTTGCTACGGGTCCCGGCGGCCTTAAGCCGATCTGGATCCTAGCGCCGGTGATGGTTCGGGCCGTTACAGAGGGGTATCGGTTTCCGGGCTGTTACAGAATGGTATCAGAGCTTAGGGCCTCAAGAGTACGGTGTGTTGCACATCGGAAAGAGGTTAGCTTAGAGGTCATAGAAGGGCGAGCACATTAAGAAAGATCAAGAGTAAAATCATGTCCACTAGGATAGGATGTCGAGTCCTGTCTTGCTATGATGATGTGATATGCCATGATTTCATGCATGTGCATAAATGCTATGATATATGACATGAGATGTATGCTATGTATGTATGATGTAGGTTCATGTGTTTCCCCATGAACCATTTGATGCTGATGATTGTTTGCATGCTTGTGTGTGTGCTTCAGAGGAGTCAGGAAGTGGGGTACTCGTCGATCTGTGGAATCGACAGGAGTTCCGTCAGAGAGGGAAGGTATGGACACCTTTCCCCCTGCTCTGCCAAGAGCGCAGTCGTGGGGAGTTAGCAGATGGGGAACATCAAGGGACCCTGAAAGGTCTTTTGATGCAAGCAGAGAAGCAATGGCTCCAAGAAGGATGTCAGCTAGTATGAGGGAAGGAGAGTTGGAGGTTCAGAGAAGGGATGTCAGTTTGGGAATCAGAGTGCCAGAGGAAGGCATGGGAGATTCTCAGGAAGATGCTCAGACTCAGGATTCCAGGATTTTAGGTTCAGGAGGGATTGATCCCTCCATTCTTAGTACAGCCACCACTAGAAGAGTGAAGTGGGGCAGAACCCTTAGGGGTAAGAGGAAGAAGTTTTGGCAGAATTTGAAGGCTAGTTTGGGTTTTGGTGGTTCGAGCTCTGGCTCAGGCAGTTCAAGGTGTATGAGGTGCGGAAGGCCGCACAAGGGAGTCTGCCGTTATGGGACGACAGCTTGTTTTCGGTGTGGACAGGAAGGACACATAGCACGTGAGTGTCCTACTGTGCCCCGTTTAGTACAGTCTCAGCCAGTAGCTCCAGCCGTGTTTCAGGTTGGTGGTCGAGGCAGAGGAAGAGGGTCATTCCCTCGTTCTTCAGGTTCCCGTGGAGAAGGTCCGTCAGCTTCAGCTCGGATCTTCACCCAAGCTCAGCAGGAGGCAGGCACATCAAACATGGTGGTGTCAGGTACGCTCACTTTTGAATGTTCTGATGTGTGTGTTTTGTGAACCCTGGAGTTTCTCTTTCTTTAGTTGCTCTAGGAGCCTTCGAGAGGTTGAGTTGATAGCTTCTGGGCTAGACTGTTCTCTTTGGGTCAGTGGACTCGAGTGTGATCCATCTGAGGCAGAGTCAGTCTGCCGGTTCAGTTCTATGACAGTTGAGGGTAGATGCCTTCCACTCGACTTTGAGGTCCTAGACTTGACTGTCTGGACGTCAGTTTAGGGTTGGACTGGGTTTTTCTACTCGTGGTGCTATCTTGGTCTGCAGAGACGAGGTAGTCAAGTTCAGAGGACAGGATGGGTCAGAGATAGTCTTCTGAGGGGACACAGTAGGGATGCCTAGAGGTTTGATGTCAGCCTGTAAGGTTCGTAGGGTGCGTAGGAAGGGTTGTCAGAGGGTTCTAGCTCTTGTTTGAGAGTTCAGCAGTCAGGTCGGGGAACCAGCCTCAGTGCCAGTTGTTAGAGAGAGAGTTCTTAGATGTTTTCCCAGGAGAGTTGTCAGGTTTACCATCTGTCAGGGAGTTAGAGTTTGGTTTAGGAGTGGTGTCTGGACGCAGAACCATTTCTACCCTTCCCTATAGGATGGCGCCTGCATAGAGAGAGGTAGCAGTAGAGTAGAGGCGAGACTTGGTAGACAAGGGGTTTTGTCCGACCTAGTACCTCACCCTGTATTGCTCCAGTATGGTTGTGGGAAACGAAGGATGAATTCTTGAGACTTTGTAACGACTGTAAGCGGTTACACAAGGTCACTACCAAGAGCAGGTATTCCCATGTAGGATGGATGATCTATTGGGACAGCTAGTAGGAGCTGTTTGTTTTCCAAGATAGATCGGAAATTCGGGTACTACCTGTGAGAGTTAGAGTTAGTTTTGGGTTAGTAGTAAGAAGAAGCCAGTTAGTAAAGATGAGAAGAGAAGAGTAAGAGCAGAGAAGGAGGAAGATAGAGAAGGATCAGAGTAGCGCAGCAGAAGCTCGTGGAGTTAGGAACCTGGGAGTTCGTACTCCAGCGTTTGGTGTCTCTCTTTGGAGAGAAGCTTTAGGATTCGCTTGCTTGCTTGCATGCTT
The DNA here is from genome assembly GCF_001659605.2 of Manihot esculenta. Taxonomy (NCBI): domain Eukaryota; kingdom Viridiplantae; phylum Streptophyta; class Magnoliopsida; order Malpighiales; family Euphorbiaceae; genus Manihot; species Manihot esculenta. Next base: position 13,768,029 of record NC_035176.2, on the reverse strand, counting down.
GTGTTTGTTGTTTTAACATTCGGGGACGAATGTTTTTGTAAGGGGGGTAGAATGTAATACCCGGCTAGAATCCGGCATCGGGATTCCTGCCTTCCGGCGGAATCTAGGGTGTTGGATCTCTCTAGAAGGGTAAAATGTGTTTTCTAAAATATTTTCAAATGATTTTAAGGGTTTTAATTGAAAGAGAATTGAGTTTTGAAAAGAAAAGACCAAGGAGGCGTTTGCCAGGTTCGGCCGCCGAAAGTGAAGTTCGGCCGCCGAACATGGAAAGGCTTCGGGAGCGCCTTTGGCCTCCGAAAGTCTTGTTTAAACGAGCCAAGGTTCGGCCGCCGAAAGTCAAGTTCGGCCGCCGAACATGCATGAGTTTAGGGGGCACGTTAGGCTGCCGAAGGTCTTTGACCAGGCCACCTATAAAGGGCCCTCAGATCGGAAATGGGTGAGTTTTTCTCCCCATTCTTGAGCTCAGGTGAGTTTATGCCTTCCTTTGGTCGTTTTTGTGTTTTCTCTACCCATCTCTCAAGTTTTTCATGATTTCCACCCTTGTGTTTGAAGATTTAAAGCTTAAAAGGAGTTTTGGGAGCTTGGAGCTTTTGGAGCTTGGATTCTCCACACCTCCGAGTTAGGGGTCACACCACCCTCGATCTTCAAGAGGTAAGTGTAGATCCTTGTTTCCCTAGTGTTTTAATGAAGTTTTAAGTAAGTTTTATAGAGTTTGATGGTTGAGTTTGGGTAGAAATGCATGTTTAAGGTTTATGTGGGTTTTATACCCAATGTATGTTATGTGATGTTTGTGTTGAGGAGTTTATGTTAGTTTATGCTCCTTTATGCTTGTGGGAGAGAGTATGTAAGGATTTGGGGTGTTTTGAGTTTGGTTTTTGGCTTGGCAGAATCGGACCTGTCGTCCAGAGGGGACCAGGTTCGGCCGCCGAAAGGAGTTTCGGCCGCCGAACCTGCATGGGAGGCAGTCTTTAGGCTGCCGAACGTGCCCCCGAAGGAGGGACTTTCGTTTCTGTCCGGGGGTTTCGGCCGCCGAACCTGCCGCCGAACCTACCCGAGTTTCGTCTCTGGAAGGGACTTTCGGCCGCCGAAGGTGCCGCCGAAAGTGCCCTGTCCAGCCGTTTCTTGGGTGTTTCCTATGCATGTTTTAGTGATGTTTAGAGGGGTTTTTGGGGAGTTGTTTATGAGTTATTAGAATGTGTTTGGCACCTCATTCGAGTCCACCTGTGTAGGATCGGACCCGAGAGACCGAGGAGGCCAGTAGTGCTAGCTGTTGCCGAGTCAGTCAGCGTCGGCCAGAGGTGAGTAGACTAAACTTAATCTTTTATGCACAAAATCTAATGCCTAAAGCATGTTCATGCATCATGATTATATGTAGTAGGTTGATTGCACTAGTTTCACGAATATGACGCATTGCATTACTTGATGTTGATGGAGGAAGGGTGGACCGAGGCGACTTCAATAGCCCATATCTGTCACGCGTCTTGTCCTAGTCCTTTGAGAGCCGGACAAGTACATGTAGGAAAGTCCATGTGAGCTCTCTGTGGACCAGGCACCATGTCATGTATGTTACAGGCCCTTGTGAGCTCCTATGGGGGAGCCGGGCACCGACAGAGGGATTTTTGATGTCATGTCCATCCTCTGAGAGGAAAGATGCATGCAAAAAGACAGACTCTCAGAAACCAGGGTCCGTGGGGAATAAATATTGCATGAGCCCCGAGACGGACAAGATGATGTGATTTCTCTGTGTTATGATGCATTTCATGAAAGCATGTAATTAATGAACTGTTTTCTATGTTTCTACTCACTGGGCTTTTTAGCTCATCCCTTTCCCCTAATCCCAGTTTTGCAGGCTTGAGAGAGTTCAGAAGGCTGCAGGGTAAAGTCAAGGTTAAGATATGCATGTTGTAATAGCTTAGATTATGTTTATGTTTAGTATGTTAGAATGGACATGTATTATAAATTCATGTAAGATAATGTAATGTTAAGTAAAGTTTATGTTTATGGATTAGAGTGTGCTTGGCCCTATAGACTGGTTAATCCCTGTTGATGCATGGTTATGTAATGTTTTTTTTATGTTGAGGTTGAGAACCAAACTTGAGGCATGTAATGTTACCCCATTGGAGTATATGATGAGGACTCCAGTTGAGGTTTTATGATGTATGTTTCATGTCAGGATACATGCACAGGTCAGGTTTGGGTTCAACATGTAATACCCGGCTAGACTCCGGTATCGGAATTCCTACCGTCCGGTGGAATTTCGGATATCGGGAACTTCTAGAAGGGTAAAGACATGTTTTATGAAATGTTTTTATGTTTTTAATGGTTTTAAAGTATGAAACTAAATGAGTTTTTGCATGAAAATAGCATTGGAGGAAAACCCAGGTTCGGCCGCCGAAAGTCAAGTTCGGCCGCCGAACATGCATGCGTTTTGGAGGCACGTTAGGCCCCCGAAAGCATGAGTTAGGGAAGTTCAGGTTCGGCCGCCGAAAGTCAAGTTCGGCCGCCGAACATTTGCATGGATGCGGAGGCACATTCGGCCCCCGAACGTGGCCTGGCCAGCCACCTATAAAAGGGTCCCTTAGCCGAAAATGGGCGAGCTTTTTCCTCCCCATTTCGGCCAAGGTGAGCATTCCGCCATCCTTCCCCAATCTTGAGTTTTTCCTTCCTTTTTCCATGATCTTTACAAGTTTATAACTTTGGTTTTGAAGATCTTTGAGCTTAGAACAAGTTTTGGAGCTTGGAGACCATAAGTGGGAACTTCTCCCATCTCCAAGTTTAGATCTCCTCAACCCTCGATCTTCAAGAGGTAAGAGCCGATCTTAAGCTCTTCATGTGTTTTAAGTAAGTTTTAAGTGATTTTATGGGGTAGAATGACATGTATAGGGTTGTATGAGTTTTTAAGCAAATGTTAAGTTTTAAGTGATTTATGATCAATGTATGATGTTTGAGTATGCTTGAAGTGTTGTAGTTGGGGTATTTGATGTTTTGAGGCCCCTAGGAACTTGTATGCATGATTTGGGTGAAGTATATGCATGATGTGAGAGTTGGGAGGCATTTGTGCTTAGGGGAGCCAAAGTTTCTGCCCTTTGGCAGAAACCAGGTTCGGCAGCCGAAGGCACTTTCGGCCGCCGAACATGGCTTGAGAGGCAGCTTTAGGCTGCCGAAGCTTGCCCCCGAAAATTGGAGTTTCGGCTCTGTCCGAGACTTTCGGCCGCCGAAGGTGCCGCCGAACATGCATGAGTTTCGTCTCTGTCTGGGAGTTTCGGCCGCCGAAGGTGCCGCCGAACCTGCCTGACTTTCGTCTCTGGAGGGACTTTCGGCCGCCGAAGGTGCCGCCGAAAGTGCCCTGTCCAGCCTTTTCTTGCATGATTCCTAGGAGTGTTTTGGTGATGTTTTAGGAGGTTTTTGGGGGTATGTCTAGAGTTATGTTCTTGTTGTTTGGTGCCTCATTTGAGTCCACCTGTGTAGGTTCGGACCCGAGGAACCGAGACCCCCGGTTGTGAGATAGTCGTTCCGAGTTCGTTGTTACAGCTTCAGTCACCAGGTGAGTGGAACAACTTCTTAAGTTTTAAAGTAAATGAATAAATGAATAAATGAATGAATCATAAAGCATTGCCCATGCATCATTATGCTATGCAATATTTCAGGATGTTTGCATTAGATCTCACGAATATGCTGCATTGCATAAATTGATGTTGATGTGGATGAATGTTGAGTGATCCATTAGCCCTCGTATGTTATGTCATGATATGATGATGATACGGTATGGAAGTCCAGGAAGACCCATTCTACGTCCCTGGCACTATGTAAGAGAAAGACCAGGACCCATTCTACGTTCTGGCACTAATGGAAATGTAGAGGGCTATTGGTGACAAATTCATCCTTTATGTGATTAGCTGTGATGTGTTGCATTCCATGAAAGCATGAATAAGAAAAAGTTATATAATAATATACCTAAAAATGGAGGAATCTTAATAATAAAATGAATAATAATATACCTAAAAAGGGTGGAATTAAAGTAAATATTTTTAGTTTCCGCTCATTGGGCTTTATAGCTCACCCCCTCTCCCCTAACCCCAGTCTTGCAGGTGCAGAGTAGATAGAGAAGTCAGCAGAGTAAGAGAAGATTATGTAATAGCTTAGCTGTGGACATGGTTTGTAGCAATGTAAAAGTATGAGATGTAATGTAATGTAAGATTGATAATGTGCTTGACTAGAGTCTGTTGTATTCCCAGTACACATGGTCTTGTATGAGATATAATGTTTTTATGATGATTATGTAATCCAAGCCTATGTTATGTTATGTTACCCCATTGGAATATTTGATGAGGATTCCAATGAGAGGTTTATGTTATGTTGTGCATGCACAGGCTAGGCTTGGCAAAGAAATGTTTGAATGAATGAATGAATGAAAGAAAAGTTTTTTTTTATTTTTATGTATGTTGTTGACCATGTATGGGATTAAACAGGTTCACAGGATGTATGTTTGGCTTGCTACGGGTCCCGGCGGCCTTAAGCCGATCTGGATCCTAGCGCCGGTGGCGGCCTGATTTTTGGGTCGTTACAGAGTGGTATCAGAGCCCTAGGTTCATATGGTCGGACCTAGAGTGTCGGGCTCATAGATGTGATAGAAAGTCAAGCACAATAGGAAATCATGTCCACTAGGATAGGATGTAGAGTCCTGTCTAGAATGAAAGTATGATATGCCATGAGATATGCTATGTATATGATGTGGGTTCATGTGTTTCCACATGAACCATTGGATGCTAATGTTTTGATTTCTGTGCTGTTTTTCAGTAATCAGAATGCGAGGAACTCGTCGATCAGCTAGATTGGCTAGAGTACCACCGGAGGATGAGGGCACGAGCGCCCGTCCTCCAGCATTGCCAAGGGCAATGTCGAGTAGGTCCCACAGGGACAGAGCAGTGGGAGATCCTAGAAGATCTCTGGATCTGGGTAGAAACAGATCAGTAAGAGGAACGGTTCAAGGAGACAGGTCAGTGGATGTGGGAGAAGAGATGGATGTGGACCAGAGGAGGGATGGTAGTCTTGGTGTGAGCATGCTAGAAGAGGGCATGGGTGAGTCTCAGGGAGGCACTCAGGCCTCGGGGTTTATTCCACCACCCCAGTACCCACCTTTTTCACCATACCCCGGGTATTCGATGGGAGGTACATCGGATTACCCCAGTGTTAATCCTTACCCTTCTCACATGCCATACCCACCTTTTTACCCACAGTATCCACAGTACCCTATGTACCCACCTCCATCCTTCCATCCAGGCACAGCAAACCCTATCCCAGGGGATGCCGCACCTCCACCACCAGCAGAAACCACAGTGACAGAAAACCAAAGACCTCAACCTACCTCATCTGGAGGGAGCAAGGCTAAGATGACCGACTATATGAAGTTGGGTGCTCCTCAGTTTGATACTGGTGATGATCCGTTTGTGTACCTGGAGAAGGTCAAAACGATTACAGATGAGATAGGGGCTGATGACAGTAGAGCCATTCAGATGGCTGGTTTCACTCTGAAATGCAAGAAGGCACGAGAATGGTTCAAGAACTATGTGAAACCAAAGGTGGACAGTTTGTCATGGGAGGAGTTTGCGAATGAGTTCGCAGGATGGGCTTTCCCTGACAGTTCCAGGGAGCTGAAGGTGATTGAGTTCGAACAGCTGAAGCAGACAGATGAGATGGGTGTCGATGAGTACACCGATAGATTCTTAGAGTTGTTGCCATTTGCTGGGCAGCATCTGGATACAGATCCGAAGAAATCGAGGAGGTATGTCATGAGGCTCAATTCCAGGTATTCCTCTTTGATTCAGTCAGCTGATAGAGAAAGTTTCCATGCCATTATAGACATGGCCAGGAGAATGGAGGCTAGTGCCGTAATAGAGGGAAAAGTCAAGCAGTCTGTGGCACAACCTTCTGGTTCTAAGACCCCAGGTGGGGGAAGGATAGACCCTTCATCCTTGAGTTCAGCTAGTAAGAAGTGGGGCAATACCACTAAGAAACCAAAGAAAAATAAGTTCTGGAGCAAGATCAAATCAGGTCTGGGATTAGGAAGTGGCTCAAGTTCTGGTGCTGATAATGCAGTGTGTGCAAGGTGTGGTAAGCTACACAGGGGAGTATGCCGGTTTGGGACGACAGCCTACTATAGGTGTGGGCAAGAGGGACACATGTCTTGGGAGTGTCCGAGAGCAGTTCCTACGGCACAGCCCCAGCAGACAACTTCGGGTAGCGTAGCACAGCCAGCAGCTTCAGCCGCAACACAGGCTAGTGGCAGAGGCCGAGGGAGAGGGTCAGCCTCTTCTTCATCAGTTTACAGAGGGGAAGGTCCGTCAGCTCCAGCACGGATCTTCACAATGACGCAGCAAGAGGCAAACGCATCCAACACCGTGGTGTCAGGTAATATCATCATTGGTTGTTCAGATGTTTATGCCTTAATGGACCCGGGTGCATCCCATTCTTTTGTTTCTCCGAGAGCGGTCGAGAGGTTGGGTTTGATGGTCTCTGGGTTAGAGTGTCCCCTATGGGTCAGCGGACCCAAATGTGACCCGTCAGTGGCAGAGTCAGTCTGCCAGTACAGTCCAGTTTTCATAGAGGGAAGATGCCTATCCGCCGACCTAGTGGTTCTAGACTTGACAGATTTTGACGTCATTCTAGGGATGGATTGGCTATCTACCCATGGTGCTACCTTGGATTGCAGAGACAAGGTGGTTAAGTTCAGATGTCAGGATGGGTCAGAGGTCGTCTTTAGAGGAGACAAGGGGAGTACACCTAGAAGTTTGATATCAGCCCTACAGGCTCGTAGGCTGCTCAGGAGGGGTTGTCAGGGTTATCTAGCTCATGTGAGAGAGCTAGACAGAGATGTCAGAGAGCCCGCCTCGGTGCTTGTGATTAGAGAGTTCTTAGATGTTTTCCCAGACGAGCTGCCAGGTTTACCGCCTCCTAGGGAGATAGAGTTCGAAATAGAATTGATGCCAGGAACCAGACCGATCTCTATCCCTCCCTACAGGATGGCGCCAGCAGAGCTGAAAGAGCTTAAAGAACAGTTGCAAGAGCTGGTAGACAAGGGTTTCATCCGACCGAGTGCCTCACCTTGGGGTGCTCCAGTGTTGTTCGTGAAGAAGAAGGATGGATCCCTTAGACTTTGTATCGACTATAGACAGTTGAACAAGGTTACTACCAAGAACAAGTACCCGTTGCCTAGGATCGATGATCTATTCGACCAGCTAGCAGGAGCAGGTTGTTTCTCCAAAATAGATCTGAGATCTGGGTATCATCAGCTGAGGATCAGAGATGAAGATGTGCCAAAGACGGCATTCAGGACCAGATATGGGCATTATGAGTTTCTTGTGATGCCGTTCGGGTTAACTAACGCCCCTGCAGCATTCATGGATCTCATGAACAGAGTATTTAGCCAATACCTGGATCACTTCGTTATTGTCTTCATAGACGATATCTTAGTGTATACCAGGAATGCAGAAGAGCATGCCCATCATCTGCGGTTGGTCTTGCAGACTTTGAGGGGACATGGCTTGTATGCCAAGTTCTCTAAATGTGAGTTCTGGCTAAGGAGCATTTCGTTCTTGGGGCATGTAGTGTCAGAGAATGGGATAGAGGTAGACCCCAAGAAGACAGAGACTGTGGTTAACTGGCCTAGACCCACTTCAGTGACGGAGATCAGAAGTTTCTTGGGTTTGGCAGGTTACTACAGGAGGTTCGTTCAGGACTTCTCAAAGATAGCAGCTCCTCTGACCAGACTAACCAGGAAGAATCAGAAATTTCTGTGGACCGACCAGTGCGAAGAGAGTTTTGAAGAGCTTAAGAGGAGGTTGACTTCAGCACCAGTGTTAGCACTGCCATCTAGTGGAGAGGACTTTACAGTCTTTTGTGATGCGTCCCGTGTGGGACTGGGATGTGTGCTTATGCAGAATGAGAGGGTGATTGCTTATGCTTCTAGACAGCTAAAGAAGCATGAGTTGAATTACCCCACGCATGACCTTGAGATGGCAGCAGTAATCTTTGCACTCAAGATGTGGAGGCACTACCTCTATGGGGTAAAATGTGAGATCTTTACAGATCATAAGAGCCTGCAGTACATCCTGAGTCAAAGAGATTTGAATTTGAGACAGAGAAGATGGGTAGAACTGCTCAGTGACTATGATTGCAAAATCCAGTATCATCCGGGTAAGGCTAATGTTGTAGCTGATGCCTTAAGCCGGAAATCACTCGGCAGTCTATCCCACATCACAGCAGAACGAAGACCAGTAGTAAAGGAGTTCTACAAGCTCATCGAAGAAGGGCTACAGTTAGAGTTGTCGGGTACAGGTGCCTTAGTGGCTCAGATGAAAGTGACACCCGTGTTCCTTGAGCAAGTCACTCAGAAACAGCATGAGGACCCCGAGTTAGTGAAGATTGCCAGGACTGTTCAGTCAGGCAAGAATGATGAGTTCAGATTTGACAACAAGGGGATCCTCCGCTATGGGAGTCGATTATGTGTACCAGATGACATAGGGCTAAAAGGAGACATTATGAGAGAGGCTCATAATGCAAGATACAGCATTCACCCCGGAGCCACCAAGATGTATCAAGATCTAAAGAAGGTTTATTGGTGGCCAGCTATGAAGAGAGAAGTGGCGCAGTTCGTGTCAGCCTGCGAAGTGTGTCAGAGGGTGAAGCTGGAACATCAGAAGCCAGCTGGAATGCTTAACCCGCTACCGATTCCAGAATGGAAATGGGAAAACATAGCTATGGACTTCGTAGTAGGGTTACCGGCGACGTCCAACAGATTGGACTCCATATGGGTGATTGTGGACAGACTCACCAAATCTGCTCACTTCCTCCCTGTCAGGAGTGGCTACTCTGTGGACAAGTTGGCGCAGGTGTATGTAGATGAGATTGTCAGGCTGCATGGGGTTCCAGTGTCTATAGTGTCAGATAGAGGGCCTCAGTTCACTTCCAGATTTTGGCGGAGTCTGCAAAATGCCATGGGTACTAGGTTAGACTTCAGTACTGCCTTCCATCCCCAGACTGATGGACAGTCAGAGAGGACCATCCAAACAATAGAAGATATGCTCAGAATGTGTGTGCTAGATTTTGGCGGTTCTTGGAGGCAACATCTACCTTTAGTAGAGTTCGCCTACAATAACAGCTATCATGCTAGCATCGGGATGGCTCCATATGAAGCTTTGTATGGAAGGAAGTGCAGATCACCTGTTTGCTGGGAAGAAGTTGGAGAGAAGGCCATGGCAGGGCCTGAGCTAGTAGAGATTACCAGCAGGGTGGTACCCATAATCAGAGAAAGAATCAAGACTGCTGCAAGCAGACAGAAGAGTTATGCAGACATCCGCAGAAGACTAGTTGAATTTCAGGAGGGGGATCTGGTATTGCTTAAGGTGTCTCCAATGAAAGGAGTGGTTAGGTTCGGGAAGAAAGGTAAGCTAGCCCCACGATACATCGGACCCTTTGAAATCTTGCAAAAGATTGGGAATGTGTCGTACAAGCTGGACTTACCTGCTTCAATGGCAAGAATCCATCCGGTTTTCCATGTTTCCATGTTGAGGAAGTTTGTGTCAGACCCGAGTAAGGTTCTTAGTGAGCCTGATGTGGAGATCCAAGAGGATCTCACCTATGTGGAGCAGCTAGTGCGGATCATAGACACCCAGATCAGAAAGCTAAGAAACAAGGAAATCCCGATGGTAAAAGTCCTTTGGAACCACCACAATATAGAAGAATGTACCTGGGAGACACGGGAGTCCATGCTCCAACAGTATCCCCACCTCTTTTAGAGGTTAGTATCTATGTGTGTTCTATGTGTTTAGTAGATATGTTATGTTCTATGTTATGCATGTATTAGTTGAGGAACATTCGGGGACGAATGTTCTTAAGGGGGGGAGAATGTAATACCCGGCTAGACTCCGGTATCGGAATTCCTACCGTCCGGTGGAATTTCGGATGTCGGGAACTTCTAGAAGGGTAAAGACATGTTTTATGAAATGTTTTTATGTTTTTAATGGTTTTAAAGTATGAAACTAAATGAGTTTTTGCATGAAAATAGCATTGGAGGAAAACCCAGGTTCGGCCGCCGAAAGTCAAGTTCGGCCGCCGAACATGCATGCGTTTTGGAGGCACGTTAGGCCCCCGAAAGCATGAGTTAGGGAAGTTCAGGTTCGGCCGCCGAAAGTCAAGTTCGGCTGCCGAACATTTGCATGGATGCGGAGGCACATTCGGCCCCCGAACGTGGCCTGGCCAGCCACCTATAAAAGGGTCCCTTAGCCGAAAATGGGCGAGCTTTTTCCTCCCCATTTCGGCCAAGGTGAGCATTCCGCCATCCTTCCCCAATCTTGAGTTTTTCCTTCCTTTTTCCATGATCTTTACAAGTTTATAACTTTGGTTTTGAAGATCTTTGAGCTTAGAACAAGTTTTGGAGCTTGGAGACCATAAGTGGGAACTTCTCCCATCTCCAAGTTTAGATCTCCTCAACCCTCGATCTTCAAGAGGTAAGAGCCGATCTTAAGCTCTTCATGTGTTTTAAGTAAGTTTTAAGTGATTTTATGGGGTAGAATGACATGTATAGGGTTGTATGAGTTTTTAAGCAAATGTTAAGTTTTAAGTGATTTATGATCAATGTATGATGTTTGAGTATGCTTGAAGTGTTGTAGTTGGGGTATTTGATGTTTTGAGGCCCCTAGGAACTTGTATGCATGATTTGGGTGAAGTATATGCATGATGTGAGAGTTGGGAGGCATTTGTGCTTAGGGGAGCCAAAGTTTCTGCCCTTTGGCAGAAACCAGGTTCGGCAGCCGAAGGCACTTTCGGCCGCCGAACATGGCTTGAGAGGCAGCTTTAGGCTGCCGAAGCTTGCCCCCGAAAATTGGAGTTTCGGCTCTGTCCGAGACTTTCGGCCGCCGAAGGTGCCGCCGAACATGCATGAGTTTCGTCTCTGTCTGGGAGTTTCGGCCGCCGAAGGTGCCGCCGAACCTGCCTGACTTTCGTCTCTGGAGGGACTTTCGGCCGCCGAAGGTGCCGCCAAAAGTGCCCTGTCCAGCCTTTTCTTGCATGATTCCTAGGAGTGTTTTGGTGATGTTTTAGGAGGTTTTTGGGGGTATGTCTAGAGTTATGTTCTTGTTGTTTGGTGCCTCATTTGAGTCCACCTGTGTAGGTTCGGACCCGAGGAACCGAGACCCCCGGTTGTGAGATAGTCGTTCCGAGTTCGTTGTTACAGCTTCAGTCACCAGGTGAGTGGAACAACTTCTTAAGTTTTAAAGTAAATGAATAAATGAATAAATGAATGAATCATAAAGCATTGCCCATGCATCATTATGCTATGCAATATTTCAGGATGTTTGCATTAGATCTCACGAATATGCTGCATTGCATAAATTGATGTTGATGTGGATGAATGTTGAGTGATCCATTAGCCCTCGTATGTTATGTCATGATATGATGATGATACGGTATGGAAGTCCAGGAAGACCCATTCTACGTCCCTGGCACTATGTAAGAGAAAGACCAGGACCCATTCTACGTTCTGGCACTAATGGAAATGTAGAGGGCTATTGGTGACAAATTCATCCTTTATGTGATTAGCTGTGATGTGTTGCATTCCATGAAAGCATGAATAAGAAAAAGTTATATAATAATATACCTAAAAATGGAGGAATCTTAATAATAAAATGAATAATAATATACCTAAAAAGGGTGGAATTAAAGTAAATATTTTTAGTTTCCGCTCATTGGGCTTTATAGCTCACCCCCTCTCCCCTAACCCCAGTCTTGCAGGTGCAGAGTAGATAGAGAAGTCAGCAGAGTAAGAGAAGATTATGTAATAGCTTAGCTGTGGACATGGTTTGTAGCAATGTAAAAGTATGAGATGTAATGTAATGTAAGATTGATAATGTGCTTGACTAGAGTCTGTTGTATTCCCAGTACACATGGTCTTGTATGAGATATAATGTTTTTATGATGATTATGTAATCCAAGCCTATGTTATGTTATGTTACCCCATTGGAATATTTGATGAGGATTCCAATGAGAGGTTTATGTTATGTTGTGCATGCACAGGCTAGGCTTGGCAAAGAAATGTTTGAATGAATGAATGAATGAAAGAAAAGTTTTTTTTTTATTTTTATGTATGTTGTTGACCATGTATGGGATTAAACAGGTTCACAGGATGTATGTTTGGCTTGCTACGGGTCCCGGCGGCCTTAAGCCGATCTGGATCCTAGCGCCGGTGGCGGCCTGATTTTTGGGTCGTTACACAACAGATGTTCAGTTTTCATGTTTTTTTATGGTTAAGTTTTAATCATGTATGGGATTTGACCAGGTAATAGTATGTATGTTTGGCTTGCTACGGGTCCCGGCGGCCTTAAGCCGATCTGGATCCTAGCGCCGGTGATGGTTCGGGCCGTTACAGAGGGGTATCGGTTTCCGGGCTGTTACAGCTTCGGTCGCCAAAGCCAGTTTCGGTCGCCGAACCTGCCTGTGGAGGCAGCTTTAGGCCGCCTAAACTCGCCCCCGAAAGTTTGGACTTTCGGCTCTGGAGGGGAATTTCAGCCGCCGAACCTACCCCCGAAGGTTGTGACTTTCGGCTCTGGAAGGACTTTCGGCTCTAGAGGGACCTTCGGCCGCCCAACCTGCCGCCGAAAGTCCCCTGTTCAGCCTTCCTTTGCCTGTTTTCAATGCATATTTTGTGATGTTTAGAGTCATGTTAGAGTTTGTTTGGTCCCTCATTTGAGTCCACCTGTGTAGGATCGGACCCGAGGAATTGAGGAGGCCAGCAGTATTAGCTGTTTCAGAGTCAGCCAGAGGTGAGTAGAACTAAACTATGTTTTAAAGTAAATGAAATTTTTAGCATGTTCATGCATCACAAATGCCATGATATGTACTAGGTTGTTTTGCATTAGAATTAACGAATATGATGCATTGCATAATATGTTGTTGATGTGGATGGATATTGGATGACCCATTAGCCCTCGATATGATATGTTATGATACGGTATGGAAGTCCAGTGAGGCCTATTCTATGCCCCTAGCACGATGTAAGAGAAAGACCAGTGAGGCCCATTCTATGCCCTTAGCATATTGGATATGTTATGTTATGTCATGTTTAAGAGAAAGTCCAGTGAGGCCCATTCTACGTCCCTGGCACAATTGGATATGTAGAGGGTTAGTGGCGACAAATCTATTCTTAATGTGAATTGTTTGTGATGTGATGCATTTCATGAAAGCATATGTTTATTAAATTGTTTTTATTGTTCTGCTCACTGGGTTTTAGTAGCTCACCCATTTCCCCTAACCCCCAGGTTTGCAGGAGCACAGGTAGCTATGGGAAAGTCAGCAAGGTTATGGTATAGTCTATGTAATAGATTAGTAGTGGACATGAAATGACATGTAATGTAATGTAAGGCATTGTACAGTGATATAATGAGGATTAGTATTGTGCTTGGCCCTAATGTATGGTTAATCACTTTGGTACATGATCTTTATGAAATGTTTTAATAATGTTATATGTTGAGCCAAGCTTGATGTATGTAATGCTGACCCAACTAGAGCATTTGATGAGGGCTCTAGTATGGGGTTTGTATGTATAGAGTTATGGTGTATGCACAGGTCAAGCTTGGTATATGAAAAGTTTAAAGTTTTTTTATGAAAATGTATGATCATGTATGGGATTTTATCAGGTGTACAGGATGTATGTTAGGCTTGCTACGGGTTTCGGCGACCTTAAGTCGATATGAATTGTAGCGCCGATAGCGGTCCGGTTTTCGGGTCGTTACAGAGTGGTATCAGAGTCCTAGGTTCATATGGTCGGACCTAGAGAGTGTCGGGCTCATAGATGTTATAGAAGGACAAGCACAATAGGAAAAATCATGTCCACTAGGATAGGATGTAGAGTCCTGTCTTGATGATGATGTGTAATGCCATGACTATATGCATGTGCATTAATGACATGCTATGTATGATGTGGGTTCATGTGTTTCCACATGAACCATATGATGTTAATGTTTATGTGTTTTATGTCGTTTTTCAGAAGCAGGATGAGAGGCTCACGTCGATCCGCTAGATTGACAGGAGCTCCACCAGAGAATGAGGGCATGGATGCCCGTCCCCCTGCTTTGCCAAGGGCAATGTCTTGTAGACCAAGTAGAGAGGGAATGTCAAGGGACCCTAGAAGGTCTTTTGATGTAAGCAGGAGGGGAACAGTTTAGGGTAGAATGTTAGCTGATGTGAGGGGATCAGAGGAGGATGAACATAGAAGAGATGGTAGCTTGGGCATGAGTATGTCAGAAGAGGGTATGGGAGAGTCGCAAGGAGGCGCTCAGGCCTCGGGGTTTAGTTATCCACCCCAATATCAACCCTTTCCATAGGGCCCAGGATATCCGATGGGTGATACATCGGATTACTCCAGTTTTATCCCATATCCCTCCTTCATGCCTTACCCTCCTTTTTACCCATCATACCCCCAGTACCCTATGTATCCACCCTCACCTTTCTACCCAAATACAGCAAACCCTAACCTAGGGAATGCTGCACCTCCTCCTCCACCAACAGAACCTGTAGCCCCTGAAATCCAAACACCTAAACCTAGCTCATCTATGGGGAGCAAGGTAAAGATGACAGATTACCTGAAGCTGGATGCTCCCGAGTTCAAGACAGGTGATTGTAACATCTTCTGGGCTCACACCAGTGAATATTGTCTGCTTTGGGTCAAGGGATTGAAACCCTATCTTCCCTCACAGGTTTGTTTCTGGGTCAAGGGATTGACTACCCTGTCTTCCCAAAATGCGTCCACTGGAGTCTCTTGGGCATAGGCTTATAAGGCCCTCTCCCTTTCAACCTCTTTCCGATGTGGGATACTTTTAATCCACCTACATGGGGTTCCTTCCCCCTATAAGGCCTGAGCGTCCTCGCTCAACACACCGTACTCATGAGGCCCAGGCTCTGATACCAATCTGTAACGACCCGAAATCGGACCGCTACCGGCGCTAGGATCCAGATCGACTTAAGGTCGCCGGGACCCGTAGCAAGCCTAATATATAACGTGTCATACCTGATAATCTCATACATGATCATACATTTACATAAAAATTTTAAACTTTTTCATTCACCAAACTTGACCTGCACATGCACCATAACTATAACATAAACCCCACACAAGAGCCCTCATCAAATGCTCTAGTGGGACATCAAATCATACATCAAGTTTGGTCTAATATTTCTTAACATTAAAACATTTTATAACAATCATGTACAAAAAGGGATTAACACAACATTAGGGCCAAGCACAATACTAACCCTCATAATATTTTTACACAATACATTACATTATTTTTCTCATGTCCACATCTAACTATTACATACAGGACATCTTTACTCTTACTGACGTCCTGGTCTATCCCGAACCTACAAATCTGGGGGTTAAGGGAAAGGGGTGAACTACTAGAGCCCAGTGAGCAGAATAGTAAAACAATATATTAAAACATATGCTTTCATGAAATGTAACACATCACAAACAAATCACATCAAGGATGGACTTGTCACCAATAGTCCTCTACACATTCCAATAGTACCAGGGGCATAGAATGGGCCTCGACCTAGACTTTCTCTTAATATAACATAACATAACATAACATTCCAATGTGCTAGGGGCGTAGAATGGGCCTCGACCTGGACTTTCTCTTAACATCGTGCCAGGAGCGTAGAATGGGCCTCGACCTGGACTTCCATACCATACCATATCATATCATCATATCATATCAAGGACTAATGGATCATCCAACATCCATCCACATCGACATCATAGTATGCAATGCAACATATTCGTGAATTCTAATGCAAACAATCTAGTATTTATCATGGCATTCGTGATGCATGAACATGCTTGAAATTTATTTGCTTTGAAATATAAAGTTCTATTCTACTCACCTCAGGCTGACTCTGAACAGACTCTGAAGCAGCTACCTCACTGCTGGGGTCCTCGGTTCCTTGGGTCTGAACCTACTCAGGTTGACTCAAATGAGGGACCAAACAAACACTAACATGACTCTAAACATTCCCCCCAAAAACCCCCTAAAACACCATAAAACAATCATAGAAGGCATGCAAAGGAAGGTTGAACAGGGCACTTTTGGTGGCAGGTTCGGCGGCCGAAAGTCCCTCTAGAGCCGAAACTCAGTCACCTTCGGCGGCAGGCTCGACAGCCGAAAGTCCCTTCCAGAGCCGAAAGTTCAAACTTTCGGGGGCAGGGTTCGGCAGCCAAAACTGCCTCCTCAGGCAGGTTTGGCCGCCGAACATGGTTTCGGCTGCCGAACCTGAGTTCTTCCAGAAGGGCAGAACTCGAGCTCCTCTCCCACAATCAGCCAACCAAACTTCAAAACTCAAACCAAAACACCCAAAATCATGCATAAGCACACCCTCAAGCATCTAGGGGCTTAGAACTAACCTATACCCTAAAAATAACTCATTTAACATACAATAACATACATTGCATCATTTAATTCACATAAACCCTAACATTTACAACTAACCTAATCATGCATTTAAAACTCCCTAAAACCCCTCAAAACTTATATAAAGTATCAAAGAAGGGTAGGATCCCCACTTACCTCTTGAAGAACGAGAGGGAAGGCGATCCAAACTTGGAGATGGAGGAAATCAAGCTCTGGGGTCTCCAAGCTTCCAAACTTCGATCTTTGCTCAAAAATCTTCAAAACCAAGTTAAAACTTATAAAAAATGAGAACGATTTGAAGGAAAGCATTAAAACTAACCATGGAAGGACATGGACTCACCTTTGCCCGAAAATGGGGAAGAAAACTCACCCATTTTCGGACATAGGGCCTTTTATAGGTGGCTGGCCAGACCACCTTCGGGGGCCAAAGGTGCTCCCTAAAGTCACCAACGTTTGGCGGTCGAACATGGGGTTCGGCGGCCGAACCTAGATTTCCTTCCAAGGCACTTTTCTTTCAAAAACTCAATTTCTTACTTACTTAAAACCTTAAAACACATGAAAACATTTTAGAAAAACATATTTTACCCTTCTAGAGATTTCGGACATCCGAGATTCCACCGGAAAATAGGAATTCCGATGCTGGGGTCGTGCCCGAATGTTATGTGAAGGGCCTGTTAGCCATCCTTAGGTCGCTGGTTCGAATCCGGCAGGTCGGACCAGAACCCTATGTAGGTGGATTAAAAGTATCCAACATCGGAAAGAGGTTAAAAGGGAGAGGGCCTTATAAGCCTATGCCCAAGAGACCCCAGTGGACGCGTTTTGGGAAGACAGGGTAGTAAATCCCTTGACCCAGAAACAAACCCATGAGGGAAGACATGGTTTCAATCCCTTGACCCAAAGTGGACAATATTCACTGGTGTGGGCCCAGAGGATGTTACAATTGGTATCAAAGCCTGGGCCTCATGAGTACGGTGTGCTGAGCGAGGACGCCCAGGCCTTATGGGGGGAAGGAACCCCATGTAGGTGGATTAAAAGTTATCTGCTCATGGTGCTACCTTGGACTACAGAGACAAGGTAGTTAGGTTCATAGGACAGGATGGGTCAGAGGTTGTCTTCAGAGGAGACAAGAAGGGTATGCCTAGAGGTTTGATATCAGCCCTACAGGCTCGTAGGTTGCTCAGGAGGGGTTGTCAGGGGTTTCGAGCTCATGTGAGAGAGCTTGATAGTCAGGTTAGGGAGCCCGCCTCAGTGCCCGTAGTTAGATAATTTCCATATGTCTTCCCAGACGAACTTCCAGAACTACCACCTGCTAGGGAGATAGAGTTTGAAATAAAATTTATGCCTGGAACCAGACCGATCTCTATCCCTCCCTACAGGATGGCACCAGCAGAGTTGAATGAACTAAAGGAGCAGTTGCGAGAGTTGGTAGATAAGGGCTTCATCCGACCGAGTACCTCACCTTGGGGTGCTCCAGTGCTGTTTGTAAAGAAGAAGGATGGATCCTTGAGACTTTGTATCGACTACAGGCAGTTGAACAAAGTCACTACCAAGAATAAGTATCCGTTACCTAGGATCGACAATCTATTTGACCAGCTAGCAGGAGTAGGTTGTTTTTCCAAAATAGATCTGAGATCTGGGTACCACCAGCTGAAAATCAGGGAAGAAGATGTGTCGAAGACGGCATTTAGGACCAGATATGGGCATTATGAGTTCCTAGTGATGCCGTTTGGGCTAACCAATGCCCCTGCAACATTCATGGATCTCATGAACAGAGTTTTTAGCCAGTATCTGGATCACTTTGTTATCGTTTTCATTAATGATATCTTAGTGTATTCCAGAAACGCAGAGGAGCATGCCCATCATCTGAGGATAGTTTTGCAGACCCTGAGGGAGCATGGCTTGTATGCCAAGTTCTCCAAATGTGAATTCTGGTTGAGGAGCATTTCCTTCTTGGGACATGTTGTGTCAGAAAAGGGAATTGAAGTAGACCCCAAGAAGGTGCAAGCTGTAGCTAACTGGCCTAGACCCACTATAGTTACAGAGATTAAGAGCTTTCTGGGTTTGGCAGGTTACTAAAGGAGGTTCGTCCAGGACTTCTCCAAAATTGCCACTCCTATGACCAGATTGACCAAGAAGAACCAGAGGTTTGTGTGGTCTAATAAGTGTAAAGAGAGTTTTGAAGAGTTGAAGAAAAGGTTAACGTCAGCACCGGTGTTAGCTCTGCCTACCAGTAATGAAGACTTCACAGTGTTTTGTGATGCATTCCGTGTGGGACTAGGTTGTGTGTTGATGCAAAATGAGAGGGTAATTGCTTATGCTTCTAGGCAGCTGAAGAAGCATGAGTTGAATTATCCTACACATGACCTAGAGATGGCAACTGTGATCTTTGCACTCAAGATGTGGAGGCATTACCTGTATGGGGTAAAATGTGAGATCTTTACAGATCATAAAAGTTTGCAATACATCTTGAGTCAAAGAGAGTTGAACCTAAGGCAGAGAAGATGGGTAGAACTGCTTAGTGACTATGATTGCAAAATTCAGTACCATCCGGATGAGGCAAATATTGTTGCAGATGCCCTAAGCCGGAAATCACTTGACAGTATATCCTATATTACAGCAGAGAGAAGACCGGTGGTGAGGGAATTCTATAAGCTCATTGATGAAGGGTTGCAGCTAGAGTTGTCTGGTACAGGTGCTTTGATAGCTCAGATGAGAGTGACACCCGTGTTTCTGGAACAGGTGGCTCAGAAACAGCATGAGGACCTAGAGTTGGTGAAAATTGCCAGGACTGTTCAGTGAGGCAAGAATGAAGAGTTTAGATTTGACGACAAAGGGATCCTCCATTATGAGAACAGGTTATGTGTACCAGATGATGTGAGTCTGAAGGGAGACATTATGAGGGAAGCTCATAATGCCAGGTACAGTGTTCACCCTGGAGCCACCAAAATATACCAGGATCTGAAAAGAGTTTATTGGTGGCCAGCTATAAAAAGAGAAGTGGCACAGTTCGTGTCTGCCTGTGAAGTATGTCAGAGGGTGAAACTGGAACATCAGAAGCCGGCTGGAATGCTTAACCCACTGCCGATTCCAGAGTGGAAATGGGAGAATATAGCTATGGATTTCGTGGTGGGGTTACCGGTAACGTCCAACAGACTAGACTCTATATGGGTGATTATGGACAGACTGACCAAATTTGCTTACTTCATCCCTGTCAGGAGTGGCTATTCTATGGACAAATTGGCGTAGGTGTATATGGATGAAGTTGTCAGGTTGCATGGGACTCCCATTTCGATAGTGTCAAATAGGGGACCCTAGTTGTAATACCCGACTAGACTCTGGTATCGGAATTCCTACCGTCCGGTGGAATCTCGGATGTCGGAAACCTCTAGAAGGGTAAAAGCATGTTTTATGAAATGTTTTCATGTTTTTAATGGCTTTAAGTATGAAATTAAATGAGTTTTGCATGAAAAGTCTTTGGAGGAAAACCCAGGTTCGGCCGCCGAAAGTCAAGTTCGGCCGCCGAACATGCATGCGTTTTGGAGGCACGTTAGGCCCCCGAAAGCATGAGCGAGGGAAGTCCAGGTTCGGCCGCCGAACCTCATGTTCGGCCGCCGAACATGGCATGCATGCGGAGGCACATTCGGCCCCCGAACGTGGTCTGGCCAGCCACTATAAAAGGGGCACTTAGTCGAAATGGGCGAGCTTTCTCCCATTTTTGGCCACAGCTAGCTTCCGACCTCCCTCTCCCCAAATCTTGTGTTCTTTCTTCAAATCTCCTCCATTTTCTTGAGTTTTAACCTCACATTGCAAGTTATGAGCTTTTAAAACAAGTTTTGGAGCTTTGGGAACTCAGGAGCTCATTTGCTTGGATCTCCGAGTTTAGGTCATCTCTCTCTCGATCTTCAAAAGGTAAGAGTCGATCTTAAGCTCATAGTATGTTTTAAATAAGTTTTATGAAGTTTTATAGGGTAGAAATGCATGTTTAAGTTAGTTGAGCTATGTTAGGTTTTATGTGATTTGTGAACAATGTGGCATGTTTGAGTATGTTTGAAGTGTTGTAGTTGGGGTATATGTTTGTTTAAGGCCCCTAGGAGCTTGTATGCATGTTTTGGTTGAGTGGTATGCATGATTTGAGCTTGGGAGGCGAAATGTGCATAGGAGGGCTGAGTTTCTGCCATTCGGGAGAAGCTCAGGTTCGGCCGCCGAAGGGACTTTCAGCCGCCGAACCCTCTTGTGGAGGCAGCTTTCGGCTGCCGAAGCTTGCCCCCGAAAGAGGACTTTTGGATCTGTCTGGGACTTTCGGCCGCCGAAGGTGCCTGACTTTCGGCTCTGGAGGGACTTTCGGCCGCCGAACCTGCCGCCGAAAGTGCCCTGTTCAGCCATTTCATGCATGTATTTCTATGATTATTTCATGATGTTTTAGGGGGTTTTTGGGGAGTATATTAGAGTTATGTTTATGTATGTTTGGTCCCTCATTGGAGTCCACCTGTGTAGGTTCGGACCCGAGGAACCGAGGACCCCCACAGTGAGCCAGCTGCTATAGAGTTTGTCAGAGCTAGCCAGAGGTGAGTGGAATAAACCTTAAGTTTAAATTAATGAAATATGAATTTTGAGCATGACCATGCATCATGAATGCCATGTGATATTTTAGGTTGTTTGCATTAGATTCCACGAATATGTTGCATTGCATACTTGATGATGTTGTGGATGGGCATTGAATGATCCTTTAGTCCTTGATATGTTATGATGAGGCATGTTATGGTATGGTTGCCGGTTGTACCCATTCTACGTCCCGGCCAGAGTAAGAGAAAGACCAGGTTGTACCCATTCTACATCCCTGGCATCTTGGAACGTTATGTTATGTTATAGTAAGAGGAAGTCCGGTTGTACCCATTCTACGTCCCGGCATTTTGGAATGTAGAGGACTAGAGGTGACAATACCATCCTTATGTGATATGATTGTGATGTGTTGCATTTCATGTAAGCATGAAATTTTAATATATGTTTTCTCTATTCTGCTCACTGGGCTTTGTAGCTCACCCCTCTCCCCTAACCCCAGATGTGCAGGTACAGGGTAGACCAGGAGGTTAGCCAGAGTTTTGAAGGATGTTTATGTAATAGTTAAGTTGTGGACATGACAATTGTACTATGATGTAATGTAAAAGATTATAGCATGTTATGTAATGAGATATATTGAGGTTATAGTTGTGCTTGACCCTATGGGTATTGTTGTCCCTTTTGATACATGATCTATAGATATGTTTATGATGTTCATGACGGTCCAAGCTCAATGTATGATGAGATACCCCATTGGAGCATTTGATGAGGGCTCCAGTGGTGGTTTATGTTTATCATTATGTAGTGTACAGGTCGAGCTTGGCTGATATACGAGAATGTTTACAGATTCTTTTGAGTTTGTTTGATCATGTATGGGATTTTCAGGTTTACAGGTTATATGTCAGGCTTGCTACGGGTCCCGACGGCCTTACGCCGATCTGGATCCTAGCGCCGGTAGCGGTCCGGATTTCCGGGCTGTTACACTAGTTCACCTCCAGGTTTTGGCGGAGTCTGCAGAATGCTATGGGCACCAGGCTAGACTTTAGCACTGCTTTCCATCCTCAGACTGATGGACAGTCAGAGAGGACCATCCAGACTATAGAAGACATACTCAGAATGTGTGTGCTAGATTTTGGCGGTTCTTGGAGGCAACATCTACCCTTGGTGGAGTTTGCCTACAATAACAGCTATCATGCTAGCATAGAGATGGCTCCTTATGAAGCTCTTTATGGGAGGAAGTGCAGGTCACCTGTTTGCTGGGAAGAAGTTGGAGAAAGGGCCTTAGCAGGGCCCGAGCTAGTAGAGATCACCAGCAGAGTAGTGCCCATTATTAGAGAAAGAATCAAAACTGCCGTGAGTCGGCAGAAGAGTTATGCAGATGTCCGCAGGAAGCATGTAGAGTTTCAGGAGGGAGATATGGTGTTGCTCAAGATGTCTCCTATAAAAGGGGTGATTCGTTTTGGGAAGAAAAGTAAGCTAACTCCACGGTACATCGGACCCTTTGAAGTCTTGTAGAAGATTGGGAATGTATCGTACAAGCTGGACCTACCTGTATCAATGGAGAGAATCCATCCGGTTTTCCATGTTTCAATGTTACGGAAGTTCATGCCAGATCCGGATAAGGTTCTTAACGAGCCTGATGTGGAGATCCTAGGAGATCTCATATATGTTGAGCAGCCAATGCGTATCCTAGACATGCAGATTAGAAAGCTGAGGAACAAGGAAATCCCGATGGTGAAAGTTCTTTGGAATCATGATAGAGCATATTTTAGCCCATATTTTCATGATCTTATTGATGTTTATTTGCACCTATTCTACCTAATTTTGTGGTTTTAATAATGTTTTGCAAGTATTAGGTGTGAAGAAACAATTTGGAGAAAATGCTCTTAAAAATGCCAAAAGAAGCCAAAACTAGAGAAGCAACCTTCGGAGGCAACTTTCGGAAGCCAAAAATCAGTCACCTTCGGCGGCAACCTTCGGCGGCCAAAAGAGGACTCCAGAGATGAAAGTCGACCACCTTCGGCGGCACCTTCTGCCGCCGAACCTTATGTCCAGAGCCGAAAGTCCAGCCTCCGAAACTCACTTTAGGCAGCCGAAAATGCACTCCAATGCACACTTTCCTTATTCAAGAAGCCATATCTCAAGTTGCCATATTTGAGGAGCCAAACAAGGGAAGTATTTTGAGATCCAAATCTTCAAGATTTACATTCAAATATTGGATTTCAAGATCAAGCTTATTAAGAAAGCCAAATCCCAAAGATCACATGTTTCCCACTTAGTATCATGCACATTCGAAATTCAAAAGGAGGCTCCACCTTCCTTATTAGTGCATGGGCAACCTCTTAATTCTTTGGGCAACATCTTGAAGACCTTGGGCAGCAATTGAAAAGACCAAAGAGCCCCCACTTGCCTTCCATCACATGTGACTCGTTTTTGCCTTCACTCATGCACAAACAAGGCACATGCAACACCAAGGACACTATGGACAGCCTCTAAAAGTCTCCTGGACTTCCATGAAACCCTAGACAGCCTCTCAAGACTTATATAAAGGCTTCAAGAAGACAAGAAAGGCAGATTTGGTTCCACCTCTTCTCAAGGAAATTCGGCAGCCTCTCCTAGGCTCTCTCTTCATCTAGTTCTTCATCTTTTCTTCTTCTTTTCTTTTATTTTCTATTTTGGTTCAGCCATGAGTGGCTGAAACCTTCTTTCTAGTTGAAGTTTGGTTGAAACTAAGGTTGTTTAAAGGGTTGTGAGATCTGAACAGAAACTTTTGTCTTTGATTTTATTCAATATTCATGCAATTGTGCTTTGATTCCAAGATTGCTTTGTTGTTTTGATCAAATTGGCCACTTGATTCTTGATCGCAAAGTTAATTGATTGTTGGATTAGGATATTTGTTAGTCCGTAATTGCTGGAAATATTCTGTCCATAGAACACTTGGTGTAAAAACCCAAGGCATTGTATGATCTAACGTCATCTCATGCGTTTGAGTAGTTAGGGTTTGGATCTTTCTTGTTCTTCATGCAATTGGCAATTGTTTTGATGCCTAAGGCCCAAGGACGTTCCTTGGCAATTTGTTGATTAGTAATTGATTAGAGGACGTTCCCTAATCAGTTTGTTCATAAGGAAAGACATGGTGGTGAGAAGCATCTTCCACTCCCATAACCAACCTATTGAATCAATCAAGATAACCATGTTTCAATGATCAACCCAAACAACCAAAGTGGATCCATATCTTCAACTAGACTTTTCTCATATTGATTTCTCTCTTATTTTAGATTACTTGCTGTTTTAATTGCTTTCAATAGTTGTTAATCAAATCATCTCAAAACCCCCTTTTTACTTTTATTGCACTTGTTCCTATTTCTCTTTGATCACTTGCTTTCACTTGTGCTTTCAATTAGTTCTATTGGTCTTGATTGAGATAGATAAATAGGTAATCAATTCTCTGTGGATACGATCCTTCACCACTGTCTGCAGTTGTAAATTGTAGGTAACCAATAAGGTTATTTTTGACCGGCTTCAACAACCGCTCCTGTCAAAAATTGGCACCGTTGCCGGGGAATTGATTTTACTTGTTTGTTTGTTTTTCTTTCATGACCAGATCTGAAAGTAGGGACACTCTACCATTTGATCCAGAAATTAAACGCACCATCAGAAGTCTAGGAAAGCAAGCCTCAATCGCAGAACCTTCTGCCCAACCTTCGGCCGCCGAAACTCATCAACATTCGGCCGCCGAAAGTCCTGCACTCCAGCAACCAAATCTTGCACCAATGGCAGAACCTCAAGCACCAGCTGCTGCCCATGATGGACATGCTGTCCAGAACCAATTGGTTCAAGAAAATCCAGCAAATAGGCCACAAGCACAAAGAGAAAGAACCATGAGGGAGTTAGCAACTCCTATAGGTGATTATGCTCCACTTTGCATCACCTATCCACCTCTTACAGTTCCCTTTGAACTCAAGACAGGTTTGATAAATATTCTTCCTAAGTTTAGAGGTAGGGAGAATGAAAATCCACATAAGCACTTAAAATAATTTAAAATTATTTGCTCATCCATGAGACCTCAAGGGATCTCTGAAGATCATGTTAAACTAAGAGCCTTCCCCTTTTCATTAGATGACCATGCTAAGGATTGGTTATTTTATATGCCACCTGGATCTATAACTTCTTGGGATGATATGGTCCAAGCCTTTTTGGACAAATACTTTTCACCATCTAAATCAATTGGCATAATAAGAGAAATCACTAGCATAAGGCAAAAACCAACTGAGGACTTATATGATTATTGGGAAAGGTTTGAAAGACTATGTATAGGTTGTCCACAACATGATATGTCAGACAAAGCCCTCATTCAGTTCTTCTATGGAGGATTGATTCCATCAGAAAGGAAACTCATAAATGTAGCCTGTGGAGGATCTATCCTAGACAAGTCACCGAGGGAGATGAAAGAACTGATATCTACTCTTGCAGCCTCATCTAGGCAGTATGGAGAAGAAAGGCAACTGCAAAGGGCCAATGAGGTAAGTTTTCCCATCATGTCTGAACTAACATCTGTTATGAAAAATATTGCTATAGAAGTTGTGCAACAGATTCAAGCACCCCAACCTCCTAGGCCATGTGGGATCTGCTTATATGTAGGACACCCCACTGATCAATGTCCTACCCTCCAAGAAGACAATCAGCAAGTCAATGCAATTGGGAGGTACAACAACCAACCTAGATATGATCCATACTCCAATACATACAATCCAGGTTGGAAAGACCACCCCAATTTTAGCTATGGGAAGCCCAACAATGATCAGAATTACCAAAATTACCAAAGAAATCAAGCCTAACCAGCACCTTCAAATCCAAATCAGAACCTTGAAAAGATGATGCAAACCATGATGGAAACAATGGTCAACACCATGCAAGGCGTGCAACAAGAGATAGGCCAACTAGCTACATCCATCGGCATATCTGAATCCCAAGGTAAGCTCCCTTCTCAAACTGAAACCAACCCCAGACAGAATGTTAGTGCTATTACTTTGAGAAGTGGCAAAGAGCTTCAAGATACTAATCATGAGCAAGGAAAAGCACCAAGGCCGCCTGAAGCCTCTCCATCTCAATCTGACCCACCTCATGCGCACAAGACTAATCCAAAGGAAAGCTTTCACATCCCACCTCCTTTTCCAAAAAGATTTGAAAGAACACAAAAAGAAAAAGAGGAAAAGGAGATTCTTGAGACTTTCAGAAAAGTGGAGATCAACATACCACTACTAGATGCTGTCAAGTAAATTCCTAGGTATGCCAAATTTCTGAAGGAGCTTTGCACCAATAGAAGGAAGCTTGCTGAAAGAGAAAAAGTAAGTGTGGGAGAGGTAGTTACTGCTGTTATTAAAAGAGAACTCCCTACCAAATGCAAGGACAAAGGTATGTTTGCTATCTCTTGCAAAATTGGGAATGTTGGTATCAAGAAAGCCATGTGTGATCTTGGTGCATCTATTAATGTCATGCCTCTCTCCATCTATAAATCTCTCAATACATGTGCACTCAAAGAAACAAGAGTTGTGATACAATTGGCTGATAGATCTGTGGTATACCCCATACGTGTTCTAGAAGATGTCTTAGTCCAAGTAGATGAACTTGTCTTTCCTGCTGATTTTTATGTGATTGATACTAAGGAAGATAGTTGCAATACTAGTTCTGATATTCTTCTTGGATGTCCTTTCTTAAGCACCGCTAGAACTAAAATTGATGTGCATGATGGTACTCTTACCATGGAATTTGAAGGGGAAGTCATTAAGTACAATGTCTATGATGCCATGAAATATCCTCGTGATATGTCCCCAGTTTATGGTCTTGATATTATTGATTGTTTGAGCCAAGATGTGTTTAATGAAAATCAAGATTCTGTTTTAGATGACGATCTTTGCAGGATTGAAAACCTGAAACTGAAAGAAACAATCTGCAGCATTCAACAAGTTGAGGTAGCACAGACAGAAGACATTCAGCCGCCGAACATAGCCCACTTTCGGCCGTCGAACCCTACTGCTCCTCAGGAACCAAATTCTGTCGCACCACTTTAGGAAAACACTATGCAGAAAGAAGACATCCTTCGGCCGCCGAACATCTTTCAGCCGCCGAACCCCACTGACTTGCGGAAGCCGAATCCATCGCCACAGCTCATTCTGCAAACTGAAGTAATTCGGCCGCCGAACTCAGAACCTTTTCGGCCGCCGAACCTCTCCCAGCAGCCCCCATCGCAAGCAAGCTCTTCTAATCCATCTTTGCAACAACCTTCAGATCTAAAACTTCTTCCAGACCATCTGAAATACATGTATTTGGGAGCTAACAAGACACTACCAGTAATAGTGTCCAATGAATTAAGCCAACGAGAAGAAGCAAGCCTCTTGAAAGTACTACAAACACACAAAGGAGCCATAGGATGGACTATTGATGACATCAAGGGTATTTCTCCCTCCACCTGCATGCATAGAATTCACATGGAGGATGAGTGCAAGCTAGTCAGAGATGCGCATAGAAGACTAAATCCACCCATGATGGAGGTAGTGAAAAAAGAGATAGTCAAGCTCCTTGATGCAGGCATCATATACCCAATCTCTGATAGCAAATGGGTAAGCCCTGTACATGTAGTACCAAAGAAAACTGGAATCACCATTGTTCCAAATGCTGAAGGAGAACTTGTTCCCATAAGAGTTCAAAATGGATGGAGAGTATGCATGGACTATAGAAAGCTCAATGCTGCAACAAGGAAGGACCAGTTCCCACTGCCTTTCATTGATCAGATGCTAGAAAGGCTTGCAGGCAAATCTCACTATTATTGTCTTGATGGTTATTCAGGTTTTTATCAAATTCCAGTTGCTCCAGAAGACCAAGAGAAGACCACCTTTACTTATCCTTTTGGCACTTTTGCCTTTAGAAGAATGCCATTTGGACTATGCAATGCACCTGCCACTTTTCAGTGATGCATGATGAGCATATTTTCTAACTATGTGGGTAAGACAATTGAGGTATTTATGGATGACTTCACAGTTCATGGAAATTCTTTTGATGAATGCCTTACCAATTTAGAAAAGATCTTGCAAAGATGCATTGAGACTAACCTTGTGCTTAATTATGAAAAATGTCATTTTATGGTTAATCAAGGTATGGTCTTAGGACATGTTGTTTCAGCTAAGGGTATTGAAGTGGACAAAGCTAAGGTGGATACCATCAAAAATCTGCCTTACCCCACAAATGTTAGAGACATCCGTTCCTTCCTTGGACATGCAGGATTCTACAGAAGATTCATCAAAGATTTCTCAAAAATTACTTTGCCATTATGCAGATTGCTCCAACAAGATGTAACATTTGATTTTGATGCAGATTGCAAGAAGGCGTTTGATTTGATTAAAGAATTGCTTGTGACTGCCCCAATTATTCAAGGGCCTGATTGGAACCTACCATTTGAAATCATGTGTGATGCAAGCAATTATGCAGTAGGAGCAGTCTTGGGGCAACGTGTGGGAAACTCCCCCCATGTCATTCACTATGCCTCTCGCACATTGGATTCTACACAAAGCAACTACACAACAACTGAAAAAGAACTCTTGGCAGTTGTATTTGCTTTGGAAAAGTTCAAACCATATCTTTTGGGAACCAAAGTCGTTGTCTATTCTGACCATGCAGCCTTGCGATATTTGATCAAGAAAAAAGAAGCAAAACCAAGGCTCATTAGGTGGATCCTACTTCTATAAGAATTTGATCTAGAAATAAGAGACAAGAAGGGCAAAGAGAATCTTGTGGCAGACCACCTCAGCCGACTTCCATATAGTTCTACATCATGCCCAGTCAAAGAAGAATTCCCAGACGAACATTTGTTCGTCACTCATTCTGCCTAGAGGATCATGCCATGCACACCACACCCCAGGGAAGTACTCAGTTTCTTTTGTTCTCTTCTCTCTTCTCTTCTCCTCTTCTCTCTTCTTTTACATTGAGGACAATGCATAATTTAAGTGTGGGGGTTCATATAGCTTCTTCCTTCTTCTTCTCCCCTCCTCTTCTACAAAATCTTCATGCGATTTCTCATGCTTTCAGATTGCAAAATTTTTTTTTCTTTTTCCTTCCAGTTTTAAATTTCTTTCAAGTTAATTAGCCACAGTTAAATTTTAATTTGTTTATGCTTTCAATAAAATACACACAACCATAACCTTCTTCTTCTTTTTGTTTTGCTCTACTCAAACTGATGAACTATGTTAGATGAGTTTTTCTTTCCATGACCCTATTGATGTGATAACTCTTTAAACTTATGTTGAATCAATTGCAATGAGTTGTATTCATGTTTGAGAATTGCCTTTTGAATTGAATCTTTGAGTTTGCCATGGTGAAAAATATATTGATGACCCTCAATTGATTGAGAATAAATTAAAATTGTGTGAATGAACTTAATATGACTTGATTTAGCAATTGGTGTTGATTTGCCCAAATCATTGAGAGAAAGAAAATTCAGCAAAGGCAAAGACCTCAAAAGCACAAATTGAAAAATTGTTCCAATGGTCAAAAAACTATGAACAAGGCTAGTAGCCACTTGGATAGGTGACCAACTGAAAAATATAAACCTTCAAATCAAAAATAGGTTGGTGACCTTTCCAAGCAAGATCTAAAGTGCAAAAGCCTGAATAAAGTACTTCAAAGTAAGGGCAAGTCAATCCAAAAGTTAGAAAAAGTCTTAACAAACTAATATGCATGTCTCTCTTGAGGAAAACAAATCCTAGCCATGGTAAGCAAAGGGAAACAAGGAAAAGAGGTAAGTAATCTTCATGCATATATTCTTCACTGCAATGCTTCAAAATAAGTGTCTAGAGTATGAGTTTAAGTGGTAATAAGGATCTAGAGGAAGAAAACTTATTTGACTATGTTTATTTGCTTGAGGACAAGCAAAAGCTTAAGTGTGGGGGTATTTGATAGAGCATATTTTAGCCCATATTTTCATGATCTTATTGATGTTTATTTGCACCTATTCTACCTAATTTTGTGGTTTTAATCATGTTTTGCAAGTATTAGGTGTGAAGAAACAATTTGGAGAAAATGCTCTTAAAAATGCTAAAAGAAGCCAAAACTAGAGAAGCAACCTTCGGAGGCAACTTTCGGAAGCCAAAAATCAGTCACCTTCGGCGGCAACCTTCGGCGGCCGAAAGAGGACTCCAGAAACGAAAGTCGACCACCTTCGGCGGCACCTTCGGCCGCCGAACCTTATGTCCAGAGCCGAAAGTCCAGCCTCCGAAACTCACTTTAGACAGCCGAAAATGCACTCCAATTCACACTTTCCTTATTCAAGAAGCCATATCTCAAGTTGCCATATTTGAGAAGCCAAACAAGGGAAGTATTTTGAGATCCAAATCTTCAAGATTCACATTCAAATATTGGATTTCAAGATCAAGCTTATTAAGGAAGCCAAATCCCAAAGATCACATGTTTCCCACTTAGTATCATGCACATTCAAAATTCAAAAGGAGGCTCCACCTTCCTTATTAGTGCATGGGCAGCCTCTTAACTCTTTGGGCAACATCTTGAAGACCTTGGGCAGTAATTGAAAAGACCAAAGAGCCCCCACTTGCCTTCCATCACATGTGACTCGTTTTTGCCTTCACTCATGCACAAACAAGGCACATGCAACACCAAGGACACTATGGACAGCCTCTAAAAGTCTCCTGGACTTCCATGAAATCCTAGGCAGCCTCTCAAGACTTATATAAAGGCTTCAAGAAGACAAGAAAGACAGATTTGGTTCCACCTCTTCTCAAGGAAATTCGGCAGCCTCTCCTAGGCTCTCTCTTCATCTAGTTCTTCATCTTTTCTTCTTCTTTTCTTTTATTTTCTGTTTTGGTTCAGCCATGAGTGGCTGAAACCTTCTTTCTAGTTGAAGTTTAGTTGAAACTAAGGTTGTTTAAAGGGTTGTGAGATCTGTACAGAAACTTTTGTCTTTGATTTTATTCAATATTCATGCAATTGTGCTTTGATTCCAAGATTGCTTTGTTGTTTTGATCAAATTGGCCACTTGATTCTTGATCGTAAAGTTAATTGATTGTTGGATTAGGATATTTGTTAGTCCGTAATTGCTGGAAATATTCTGTCCATAGAACACTTGGTGTAAAAACCCAAGGAATTGTATGATCTAACATCATCTCATGCATTTGAGTAGTTAGGGTTTGGATCTTTCTTGTTCTTCATGCAATTGGCAATTGTTTTGATGCTTAAGGCCCAAGGACGTTCCTTGGCAATTTGTTGATTAGTAATTGATTAGAGGACGTTCCCTAATCAGTTTGTTCATAAGGAAATACATGGTAGTGAGAAGCGTCTTCCACTCCCATAACCAACCTATTGAATCAATCAAGATAACCATGTTTCAATGATCAACCCAAACAACCAAACTGGATCCATATCTTCAACTAGACTTTTCTCATATTGATTTCTCTCTTATTTTAGATTACTTGCTATTTTAATTGCTTTCAATAGTTGTTAATCAAATCATCTCAAAACCCCCTTTTTACTTTTATTGCACTTGTTCCTATTTCTCTTTGATCACTTGCTTTCACTTGTGCTTTCAATTAGTTCTATTGGTCTTGATTGAGATAAATAAATAGGTAATCAATTCTTTGTGGATACGATCCTTCACCACTGTCTGCAGTTGTAAATTGTAGGTAACCAAGAAGGTTATTTTTAACCGGCTTCGACAACCGCTCCTGTCAAATCACCACAACATAGAAGAGTGTACCTGGGAGACACAGGAGTCTATGCTCCAGCAATATCCCTATCTCTTTTAAGGTTAGTGTTTTGTTGTTATGTGCTTCCTCGATGATATGTGTGTTATGCCATGCTGAGTTTATCTGTTGAACATTCGGGGACGAATGTTCTTAAGGGGGGAAGAATGTAATACTCGGCTAGACCCCGGCATCAAAATTCCTACCTTCCGACGGAATCTCCATTGGAATCCGAGATTCTTGGATGTCGAAGCTTTCTAGAAGGGTAAAATAAAGGTTTTCTAAAATGTTTTTATATATTTTTATGGTTTTAATACTAAGTTTTTGAGTTAAAGTTTTAAAAATGAAAAAGAAAAGAGCTTGAGGGAAAGACCCAGGTTCGGCCGCCGAGCCTCATGTTCGA
The DNA here is from genome assembly GCF_001659605.2 of Manihot esculenta. NCBI lineage: Eukaryota > Viridiplantae > Streptophyta > Magnoliopsida > Malpighiales > Euphorbiaceae > Manihot > Manihot esculenta. The sequence continues at coordinate 13,735,867 of NC_035176.2, read as the reverse complement.
CCGCCGAACATGGGGCGGAAGCAGAGGCACTTTTGGCCCCCGAAGGTGGTCTGGCTAGCCACCTATACAGGGCCCCCTGTCCAAAAATGGGCGAGTTTTCTCTCTCCATTTCCGGACAAGGTGAGTCTCCGCCACCCCCTGTCGATCTTGTGCTTTTCCTTCAAGTCTCTCATGATTTTTCTCAGTTTCTATCTTGTTTTTGAAGATTTTAAGCTAAGATCAAAGTTTTGAAGCTTGGAGACCCCCGAAGCTCGATTTCTCCCAATCTCCAAGTTTGGATCACATCTCCTCTCGATCTTCAAAAGGTAAGCGTAGATCCTCACCTTCTTTTATGTTTTAAGTAAGCTTTGAGGGATTTTAAGGGTGTTTAATGTATGTATAGAGTAGTTGTAAAATGTTAGGGTTTATGTTAGTTTAATGGTAAATGTATGTTGAATGTGATGTTTGTTGGGGTTTAGACTAGTTTTATACCCCTATATGCTTGATGATGTGTTTATGCATGTTTTAGAATAGTTGGATGCATGTTGGAAATATGTGGGTGACTGGATATGCGAGGCAGAATCGGGTTTTGCCCTTTGGGAGAGCCTAGGTTCGGCCGCTGAAGCCAGTTTCGGCCGCCGAACCTGCCTGTGGAGGCAGCTTTAAGCCGCCTAAACTCGCCCCCGAAAGTTTGGAATTTCGGCTCTGGAGGGGAGTTTTGGCCGTCGAACCTGCCCCCGAAGGTTGTGACTTTCAGCTCTAGAGGGGAATTTCGGCCGCCGAACCCTGCCCCTGAAAATGCCTGACTTTCGGCTCTGGAGCGACCTTCGGCTGCCGAAAGTCCCTTGTTCAGCCTTCCTTTGCCTGTTTTCAATGCATGTTTTGTGATGTTTTAAGGGGTTTTTGGAGAGATGTTTAGAGTCATGTTAGAGTTTGTTTAGTCCCTCATTTGAGTCCACCTGTGTAGGATCGGACCCGAGGAACCGAGGAGGCCAGCAGTGTTAGCTATTTTAGAGTCAGCCAGAGGTGAGTAGAACTAAACTATGTTTTAAAGTAAATGAAATTTTTAGCATGTTCATGCATCACGAATGCCATGATATGTACTAGGTTGTTTTGCATTAGAATTCACGAATATGATGCATTGCATAATATGTTGTTGATGTGGATGGATATTGGATGATCCACTAGCCCTCGATATGATATGTTATGATACAGTATGGAAGTCCAGTGAGGCCCATTCTACGCTCCTGGCACGATGTAAGAGAAAGACTAGTGAGGCCTATTCTACGCCCCTGGCATATTGGATACGTTATGTTATGTCATGTTTAAGAGAAAGTCCAGTGAGGCCCATTCTATGCCCCTGGCACAATTGGATATGTAGAGGGTTAGTGGCGACAAATCTATCCTTGATGTGAATTGTTTGTGATGTGATGCATTTCATGAAAGCATATGTTTATTAAATTGTTTTTATTGTTCTGCTCATTGGGCTTTAGTAGCTCACCCCTTTCCCCTAACCCCCAGGTTTGCAAGAGTACATGTAGCTATGGGAAAGTCAGCAAGGTTATGGTATAGTCTATGTAATAGATTAGTAGTGGATATGAAATGACATGTAATATAATGTAAGGCATTGTACAGTGATGTAATGAGGATTAGTATTGTGCTTAGCCCTAATGTATGGTTAATCCCTTTGGTACATGATCTTTATGAAATGTTTTAATGATGTTATATGTTGAACCAAGCTTGATGTATGTAATGCTGACCCAACTAGAGCATTTGATGAGGGCTCTAGTATGGGATTTGTATGTATAGAGTTATGGTGCATGCACAGGTCAAGCTTGGTATATGAAAAGTTTAAAGTTTTTTATGAAAATGTATGATCATGTATGGGATTTTATCAGGTGTACAGGATGTATGTTAGGCTTGCTACTGGTTCTGGCGACCTTAAGTCGATCTGAATCCTAGTGCCGGTAGCGGTCCGGTTTTCGGATCGTTACAATAAGGCATTCATACAAGGCTATAGGTAGGTTCTGCCTGGCCACAAGACAAGTTTCACTAGGCCACAATGCATGCGTTGATTTCACTAATCCAAGCATTCATGCCAGATCATAAAGTGGATTTTGCTAGGCCAGAATACTGGACGTTAGTCCCACTAATCAAGGCATTCATGGTAGGCCACAAGGCAAGTTCCACTAAGCCACAATCCAAGTGTTGATCCCACTAATGAAGGCATTCATGCCAGGCCATAAGGCCGATCCCGCTAAGCTAGAAGATCGAGCGTTGGTCCCATTAATCAAGGCATTCATACAAGGCCATAAGGCGGGTTCCACCAAGCCACAATTTGGACATCAGTCCCACTTATCAAGGCATTCATGTCAGGACATAAGACGGATTCTACCAAGCCATAATCCAAATGTTGGTCCCACTAAAAAAGGGCGTTCGTGCCATTCCAAGAGACGGGTATCCGCTAGGCTCAACAATCGGGTGTTAGTCCTATATAAAAGTTTCTAAGGCATTTGTTGCATATAAAAGTTTCTAAGGAATTTGATGACCAAAGGCGGGTGTCTGCTAAATTTAATGACTGGGCGTTAGTCCTATATACAAATTTCTCCAAACCCTTTTATGCCATAAAGCGAGCATCGGTCAAGCCATATGTCTAGGTGTCGATCCCATTTTACAAAAGGGACGAGATTTTTTATGGTCAATTATTAAACCAATGATCGGGTGGTATGACCGGGTGTTAACCCCTTAGCAATTTTTATCAATTATTTAAATTTGGATTGTCAGTAAATGGAAGAGGGTTATAGACAAGTACCAATCAATAATAAGCATGCAAAGAATATGAGCAAACAATATTTTTTCTTTAAAGCATTATAAAGGAGGAGGGATGGCTCCAAGAGTCTTAATCACATCAGCATTCCCTACATCTATTACATTTTTTCGTAGGGGCTTGGTTGACATCATCAATCCTTCCCTCGTCATACTCATCCTCATTCTCATCCTCCTCTAAAATGATGTCATCTATCCAAGCAAAGTCCTCAGAAGGAAATTGTTTCACCAGATCCTTCTTGACTGAATCTTAGCCCTCGTCTAACATCTCTAGTCCCTAGGCCACCGTCTTTTGATACTCGGCCTTTAATTCAACAATCCTATTGGAGGAGGTGGCATGGTTCTCCTCAACCTGAGACTGCAACTCCTGGACTTGGTACTAAAGCATGACCATTTGATCCTCAGCACTTTTAGCCCAATTCTCAAGGGCAAGTCGGGAAGTGTTGGCCTCAACTAGGTCTGCATGGAGTTTGTCTACTTACTCCAGAGTCTCTTTCATTTTCCTTCCACTTCTTCAACCCGAGTCTTCAGCCTCAATCATTCTTCTGCCAAGAGTCTTTTGTCCGTTTCTTGAGCACCAAACTCCCGCCTCAGGACCTTATTGCGCTCTTTGGCCATAAAGGCACAAAGGGCACTCTTGATGGCAAAATGCATGACATTGTCAAAAAGCTCAGCTGTCTTGACTTCATGCAGATGACGATGATCCCCGGGCCTTAGGGAATTCTTGGTCAATAAGATGGCCAGGTTGAGATCCACAAGGAGAGAGGGCGTTTGGGCTAGTGCCAGCACCAGGCATTGGATGCTAGGAGGCCACGAGGAATCAACCTCCACGATCACAGGAATGTGCTCAATAGGAGTGGGGACTATTGCAGAAGGCTCAAAAACTGAGATAGATGCAGAGGCACCCATAGCAGAAGACTCGAGCTGTAAATGAGCTGGCTCTTCGATTGTAGGTGGGAGAGAAGGAGGAGAAAGCATGATTACCTCTTCACCACAAAACCGAGCTGAGAGAGGAAAGAAGCCCTTAGTGAGGTAGGTGACTGGTCTCGAAAAATAACCACCAGCACCACAAAACCGAGCTGAGAGAGGAAATAAGCCCTCAGTGAGGTGTGTGACTTGGCTTGAAAAATAACCGCCAACACCACAAAACTGAGCTTGAGAGAGAAAAGGTCAACAAAGGAAAAATGAAGGCCCTGAGCCTCACCTCAAAAGAAAAGCTAAGGCTAAACAAACAAACAAACAAGACAGATTAGAACGTAGCCCATATAAGGCTCAGCACATAACCAGGAAATTAAGTTTGACCTCATAAAAGAGCTTGAGACACCCAAACACAGGAAATAAAATTCTGAGCTCCCGAGCTTGTAGCACAGACAGATTCATAGGCTACAAGCAAGCAAAAAAGCCTAAGCAAAAATAAAGAGCCAAGCTCCCAGTCTAGATGAACTCGCGACATATAAACACTTGACAAGAAAAGCTAAGTATGAGAAATAGTAGAAAATCGAGCTCCCCATTCATAGGGGCCCATAAGCCCTAAACGTGTGAAAGCAGCCAAAACGACAAAAATAGCTAAGCCCATAACCCGGACGAGCTCTGAGCATAACAAGCGCGAAAGCAATCTCAGAATAAAAGGTAAAAAGCCCAAGTATAATGTAATACCCGGCTAGACTCCGGTATCGAAATTCCTACTGTCCGGTGGAATCTCGGATGTCGGAGACCTCTAGAAGGGTAAAACCATATTTTCATGAAATGTTTTAATGTTTTTGATGATTTTAAGTAAAGAGGAAATGAGTTTTTGGAATAAAAACACCCTTGGAGGAAACTCAGGTTCGGCCGCCGAAACTCAAAGTTCGGCTGCCGAACATGCATGCTTTTCGGGTGAGCCTTAGGCCCCCGAAGGCATAAGTGAGGGAAGCCCAGGTTCGGCCGCCGAACCTCAAGTTCGGCCGCCGAACATGGCATGCATGCGGGGGCACGTTCGGCTCCCGAATGTGGCCTGGCTAGCCACTATAAAAGAGCCCCTTAGCCGAAATGGGCGAGCTTTCTCCCCATTTTCGGCCAAGGTGAGCCCTTCCGCCGTTCCTCACCATCCTTGAGTTCTTTCCTTCAAATCTTTCAAGATTTTCACAAGTTTTTACGTTGTTTTGAAGATTTTCGAGTTTAAAGCAAGTTTTGGAGCTTTGAGGTTCAAGAACTCAAAATCTCCCACCTCCGAGTTTAGGACGTCTCTCTCTCGATCTTCAAGAGGTAAGAGCCGATCTTAAGCTCATTTCATGTTTAAAGTAAGTTTTATGCAAGATCTATGGGGTAGAATGCATATTTAGCTCATAGTTAGGTTTTTGAGTTAATGTTATGTTTTGAGCAATGTATGTTGGATTTGTGTTGTTGTTGTGTGTTGTAGTTGGGGTTTAAGTTAGTTTGAAGCCCCTAGGAGCCAATGTATGTATATTTGCATGTTTTGGTTGAGCTAAATGCATGATTGGAAGTTTGGAGGCAAATGTGCTTAAAGGAGCCAAGTTTCTGCCCTTTGGCAGAAACCAGGTTCGGCAGCCGAAGGAACTTTCGGCCGCCGAACATGGCTGGGGAGGCAGGCCTTTCGACTGCTGAAGTTGCCCCCGAAAAGAGACTTTCGTCTCTGTCTGGGACTTTCGGCCGCCGAAGGTGCCGCCGAACCTGCCCTGTTCTGCCTTCCTTTGCATGTTTTTGCATGATTGTTTTGAGGTGCTTTAGGGGGTTTTTGGGGGATGTTTTTAGAGTTATGTTCTAGTTATTTGGTCCCTCATTTGAGTCCACCTGTGTAGGTTCGGACCCGAGGAACCGAGGACCCCAGCAGTGAGTTAGCTGCATCAGTCTTTGTCAGAGCTAGCCAGAGGTGAGTAGAATAAACCTTCACGATTTAAAGCAATTAAATTATAAAGTTTTGGGCATGTTCATGCATCATGAATGCCATGTGATGAATTAGGTTGTTTGCATTAGAACTCACGAATATGTTGCATTGCATTTATGATGTTGATGTGGATTGGTTATTGGATGACCCTTTAGTCCTCATATGATATGACGATGCTACGGCATGAGATGGTATGGAAGTCCAGGTTGTACCCATTCTACGTCCCTGGCACTATGTAAGAGAAAGTCCAGGTTGTACCCATTCTACGTCCCTGGCACATTGGTATGTATGATATGTTATGTTAAGAGAAAGACCGGTTGTACCCATTCTACGTCCCGACACTTTGGAATGTAGAGGACTATAGGTGACAATACCATCCGAGATGTGAATTGTTGTGATGTGTTGCATTACATGATGGCATAAAAATTTAAATGTTGTTTTTCTATCATTTTGCTCACTGGGCTCTAGTAGCTCACCCCTTTTCCCTAATCCCCCAGGATTGCAGGTACGGGCTAGACAGAGAAGTCAAGAAGAGTAAAGTCTTGTAATTGTAATAGTTAGAAAGTGGACATGATAAATTGTAAGATAAATGTAAAGTTGAATAGTCATGTTATGTATATTGATATTGAGGATTAGAGGTTGTGCTTGACCCTATGGATGTGTTATCCCTTTTAAATACATGATCTTGGACGTCTTATGATATAGACGCTTAGCCAACTCAACACATGTATATTGCCCATTGGGGCATTGATGAGATCCCACAGAGGGGTCAAGTTTATGATTATGGTTATGTTCAGTGCATGCACATGTTGAGTTTGGCGTATGATAGAATGTATGAAAGAAAGGTTTTAATTTTTTTATGTATGTTGTTGATCATGTATGGGATTAAACAGGTTTACAGGTTACATGTCAGGCTTGCTACGGGTCCCGGCGGCCTTAAGCCGATCTGGATCCTAGTGCCGGTAGCGGTCCGATTTTCGGGTCGTTACATATAAAGCGTCTGAGCTCCTAGCCCAGACAGGTCTAAAGGGACCATCACATGCAAAAAAGCTTATATGTAAAAATAATCACTCCCCCAAGGATAGACGAGCTCGTCAGGTAAACGTGTGAAAATAAACTAAGTATTACACATCCAAGCTCACGGCGTTAAGAAGGCCGCGAGTAAGTGGCGCAAATACCTTCATGAGAATGGTAAAAATTTATAAGTTAAATACTTAGCAAAATTTCGAACGCTCAGCCTGGATCTTAAAGTCACGTGGAAGACAGTTTAGTCCATTACTTAAGTTGGTTGAGATTTGTTAAGTAAGCATACAGCGTAAGGCTTTTGTGTTAACGCAAGTTAGAAGAAGCTCGCAAGTTAGAAAGTGAAAGTTACGTAATTACAATGTGAATCAAATTGAGTCCCAAAGGACTGAGTAGCTCAGCAAAGCAAAGAAAGCAATATATTCAGAAAATAATCCAAGTATAAGTGAAGCATGCGTCAAGAGGAAATATCCTTTTCATTATTGAGTATCCACAGATCGTCGTACATCAAAACTCTAAGTCAGAGGCAATAAAAATAAAAGTACAATAAATAAATAAACACAACGGCAAAATATGCAAAAGGAAATATCTTTATTTATCTATTTATTTACAGATACAGAAGAAGAGCCCGAACTGAAAAGATCGTTCAAGGGCTTATTTACAGTTTCTTCCTCTTGAGGTCCAACTGGTGGGGGAGGAGCTCCTTTACGCAAGGGACTGACATCCTCTCCGTAGCGTACCTCCTCGCCATCAGAATGGACTTTGGGGGCTCGAAGGGCCGCTAACAGAGTGGAGGGATATCTCTAGCTGCCTTCAGGCCATGATTAAATTTGGAAGCAAACATGCAGAAGGCTAAGTTGTATAACTTCTCTTTCATCTCATCAGAAGCCTTGTATTCCTCAAGTCGCGCTTCATAGGCTTGCTAAATCTTGGCCTTCAGTTTAGCAGAGTCCTTGTACTCCTGCAGGCGCTTCTCACAGGCCAGCTGGACCCTATCTTCTGTGAGCCTGACATCCTTCAGCAGGGCAGAACACCTCTCCTCTAGAGCAGTGACTCTTGGCGGAGTTGTTGTTGCTAAAGCCGATATTCCTCCGCCGCCAAGGCCATGACTTTCAAATCCTCAGCATGCTTGTTGAGCTCCTACTGAAGGACAACAACCTAGACCAAAGCCTCCTCTCGTTGAGCCCTTGCTTCCTCACATTGAGCCCGGGCCTCATTGCGTTGAGCTCGGGCCTCATCCCATTCGTGGCAAGACTCCTTCAGAGAAGACAACTGCGCCAAAGCCTCATCCCATCGAGACTCTGCCGAAGAGGTCTGCTCAGAAGCCCTGCCGACCTCATCCCACATCTCCCCCAAGCGTATGGTGAGGTCCTCAAGCTGATTCTTGAGATCGATTATGTGCCCACGGGCCTCACTAATCGCCATGATGTTCTCCTCACAATGGGCCTCATCAATTTATTGGTCCATCGAGCTCTGAAGGGACTGATCCCGAGCATCGATCTCCTTGTAAATGCCAAGCTCCTAACAGAAAGGAGGCAACAAACAGAGTTAGAAAATAAGGGAAACAAAGCAGACTTAAAAATAGTAAAGTGACTTACCATGAGGAGCATCTCTTGGAGGCTGTCTACCAGCTCCTCCCGGGACCACGAGCGAAAGCCACATGTTGCTTGGTGGAGTAGGCTAGATGGCTAGCAAGAGCAAGGAAGCGTTGATCAAAGACATCAAATATCTCGCCGAACATCTTTTCGCGCAGCATCTCAGCCACAGAGTTCGCCGCGGACCCAGGAGTCACCTCAGCAGCATTGAGAAGCTCATTGTCAGGGGCTGAAGACAACTACCCTATGGCTTGCTTTCCTTTGTCAGCGGGAGGAGGGAGAATGGCCTCGGGAGACCCAGCCACACTTGCCTTCTTGGAGGCCTAGCCCTTGGGAGGGACCTTCGTAGATTAAGCTCGCTTACTGGTGGCGCCCTTGATTACAATAGCACCAGTGGCAGCAGCTTGCTTAGGTCGTGGTGCAGAGGGAGTGACCTCAGTCTCCCCTTGGAGCCACCCTCTATAGATTCCTCGATGGTGATGGGCTCTCGAGAAGCTACAGTAGAGGTCGACTTGGGCCTTGGAACTATAGGGGACTTAGAGGAGCCCAGAGTCCTACCTTGGGTGGAAGCCTTAGAGGTTGCAGAATGAGAGCCCCCAGGGGGTGGACATGCAATACCCGGTTAGACCCCGGCATTGGAATTCCTACCTTTCGGCGGAATCTCCGTTGGAATCCGGAATTCTCAGATGTCGGAGCCTTCTAGAGGGGTAAAATAAAGGTTTTCTAAAATATTTTTATATGTTTTATGGTTTTTATGAAGAAAGAAATTGAGTTTTGAAAAGAAAAGAAAGTTTTGAAGGGAAATGCCATCATGTTCGGCCGCCAAACGTGGCTCCCATTTGCTGCCGCCGAACCTCAAGTTCGGCCGCCGAACATGGTGGAGTTGTGGAAGGTGAGTTTTTCTCTCCATTTTCGAGCAAAGGTGAGTTCTTGACCCTCCATGGTTTATTTTATGTTTTCCTTCAAATCTCTCAGAGTTTTTATGAGTTTCTATCTTGTTTTGAAGATTTTAAGCTCAAATCAAAGTTTTGAAGCTTGGAGACCTTCGGAGCTCGTTTTCTCCTCATCTCCAAGTTGGGTCACGCCTACCTTCGATCTTCAAGAGGTAAGTGTAGATCCTCACCTTTTTATATGTTTTAAGTAAGTTTTAAAAGGGTTTAAGGGTATATGATGCATGTTTAGTGTAGATCTAAAATGTTAGGGTTTATGTACCCTTTATGCTTAATGTGATGTTAAATGTGATGTTTGTTGGGTTTAGGCTAGTTTTATGCCCCTATATTCTTGAAAATGTGTTTTTTCATGTTTTAGAATAGTTGGATGCATGTTGGAAAGTTTTGGGTGGCTGGATGTGCAAGGCAGAATCGGGTTCTGCCCTTTGAGAGAGCCTAGGTTCGGCCGCCGAACCTGCCTGTGGAGGCAATTTTGGCTGTCTAAACTCGCCCCCGAAAGTTGGACTTTCAGCTCTAGAGGGGAGTTTCAGCCGCCGAACCTTGCCTCCAAAAGTGCCTGAATTTCGGATCTGTAGGGACCTTCGGCTGCCGAACCTGCCGCCAAAAGTCCCCTGCCCAGCCCTCTTTTGCCTGTTTTTCTATGAATGTTTTATGATGTTTTAGGTGGTTTTTGGGGAGATGTTTAGAGTCATGTTAGAGTATGTTTGGTCCCTCATTTGAGTCCACTTGTGTAGGATCGGACCTGAGGAACCGAGGTAATCAGCAGTGAGATAGCTTCTTCAGAGTCAGTTCAGAGTCAGCCAGAGGTGAGTAGAACATAACTTCTTTTATTTTCAAAGCAATGAAATCTTTTTAGCATGATCCATGCATCACGAATGCCATGATATGTATTAGGTTGTTTTGCGTTAGAATTCACGAATATGATACATTGCATAATATGATTGTTGATGTGGATGGATATTGGATGACCCATTAGCCCTCGGTATGATAAGCAAGTCCAGGGCTGCCCATGCCACGCGTCCTGGCACAATGTAAGCAAGTCCAGGGCTGCCCATACCACACGTCCTGGCACCATGAAAGAAAGTCCAGGGCTGCCCATGCCACGCATCCTGGCATTTTGTTATGATTAAGAGGAGAGAGGGTTATTGGTGACAAGTCCATCCTTGATGTGAATTGTTTGTGATGTGATGCATTTCATGAGAGTATATGTTATTAAATTGTTTTATTGTTCTGCTCACTGGGCTTTAGTAGCTCACCCCTTTCCCCTAAACCCCAAGTTTGCAGGTTCAGGATAGACCGAAAAGTCGTCAAGGTTGAAGGTTGTGTTAAGTGTAATAGATTAGTAGTGGACATGTAATGTAAATTGGTATAATGTAATGTAATGTAGAGAAATGTTTCATGGTTTAGTATTGTGCTTGGCCCTAACAGTAGTGGTAATCCCTTTTGTACATGATCTATATGAGATGTTTAATGATGAGTTATGTTGAACCAGACTTGACATATGATATGTTGCCCCACTAGAGCATTTGATGAGGGCTCTGGTGTGGGGTTTTATGTTTACAGTTATGGTGCATGCATAGGTCAAGCTTAGTGTATGGAAAGTTTAAATTTTTTATGCAAAAGTATGATCATGTATGGAATTTTATCAAATGTACAGGATGTATGTTAGGCTTGCTACGGGTTCCGGCAATCTTAAGTCGATCTGAATCCTAGCGCCGGTAGCGGTCCGATTTCCGGGTTGTTACAGGGCATTAGAGCCCGGGAAGAAGCAGGGGTAGGAGAAGTAGTCCGGCCAGCCACGGGAGAGGAGATGGCCTAAAAATCCTCCCGAGTCACGTCGGCCACTGATCGGCCAACCTGGAAGGCCTCTAAGGTAGCCCTCATATTTTTCCAGGATATTGTGAAGTTCTTTGGGGGTTTAATCTTGTCCATCGGTGTAGAAGAGGCTGCGAAAAACAAAAATAACTAAAATTTAAAAACAAATACAAGAAAGAGGCAAAAGTCAAAAGAAAAAAGGCAGAACATTAACAAACAAGTACTAGCTTCCTGGCAGTCTCGAAGAATGGACACGAACATGCACTTCTCGACATCATACTTCCTTGAGATAGAGGTCAATCGAAGAAGGCAGATCTGGTCTAGCAGGGGCAGCCGACGAAGGTCGTTACAACCTGAGGGGACATCCCTCCAGGAGAGATCCACATCCCAGGTTATTCCAGAGCCCTCCTTTAGCTCCACCACCACAAAACCTTCAATCCAGCCCTTGATGCAGTCCTTGTATCCCTATAAGATAGACAATCCTCCTCGATGAGCAAAATAATCGAACCTCTGGCTAGCACGGACCAGACAGAAGAAGGTGGAAAACAAAACAGCAGAAGGGGTAAAACCCCAACACAAGCTGATGGATTCAAAGGATCACATAAAAAGAATGGTGTTCAGTGAGAGCATGCGAGGAGTTACTCCGAAGTAACGGAAAACCTCGATGAAGAAGGGAGAAAAAGGGAAGGTTAGACCTAAATTACGTTGCTTGATGAAGAAGACCAAGTTGCGATCCCGCTGGGCATCAATCAAACCCGGCGATGGAGGAATGGGAGAAACGATCCTCTCGTTACGGTGGGGAGCCCTAATGCGATAGAGGGAGGTATCTAGGTATTCCCGAGAAAAGAAGATAGAAAAGGATGCAGAGGTGATGGTAGACGTCAGATTTACAACAGGAGAAATTCTAGGGATAGCCATTAGAGAACAGAAGACGTACCTCGAAAAAAATTTTGCGGGAGAAGAGAGAAACGAAGTACAGAGAGCAAAGCGAGAAGAAGAGTCTAGAGAGAAACGAGGAGTTTGAATTTGAAAAGAGTAAAGGCAGAGAAATGACATTTTTAACAGGAGCCTCTCTCGGGCCACGCGGTCATAATGGGGCCTAGGGATTTACCCTCTCATTACTCAGGGAATAACTACTGAGGAGGTAAAGGGGCACTTGATGACCACTGGCCTTTTTACACCTGGGGTGAGGCCGGGCCCTGGAGAAAAGCATAAACCCAAAGCCCATTAGAATCCTCTAAAGCAGATCGACCCAGTGTCGCATACTCCAGCCTGTGACTAAGACAGGCCAAATTAATCCATGCGCGGGTCCACTAGGGGATGGCCTAGCCCGGTGATGTGATGGAAGGTAGGAGAGTAGGCCTAGTCACCTCGCAGCCCTATCAGCATGCGTGCTGGGGGAATTAAATGGCCGCCTAATAGAGAAGGGTACGCTTGCGTGTCCGTACGTACGGGTCTGAGTGATAGGTACAGATGACACTGTAGCAGGATGGCAGTTATGCGTAGAAGACAAAAGGAAAAATGATAAAGGGGGAGAGAAGGGATTTTCCCAGACTAAACTTACCTTCATACTGTAAAACCCTATTTTCTGGATTTCAGAATATCATATATATATATATATATATATATATATTAAATTTTAACTAATTATTATTAAAATAATTAAGATATGTTAAAACACTTTATAATTACTAAAATAACTAACAGTATTGAGTAAAGCCTATATATCTTCAAAAGTCAATATATTCGTAATTAGAATTTTAATTGGATTAAGAAAAATGCAATTACTCTAAGTTATCCATATTCTATTATTCCTATTAATTTCAAATTCATTTTTATTTCTCAAAATTATATGTATTAATATATTTAAATTATTTTTCGGTAACATTTTCTTTAAAATCTTAAATATTCATTTATCTTATTTTATATATACATGCTAAAAAAACATAGGTATTTAATCATTAATTAATGTATTAAAATAAATATATTTTTATATATAATTAATAGTTAAAAATTAATACTCGTACAAATATATATTTTTAATAATTATATATATATATAATTAGTTGATTAATAGCACATTAAAATAATAAAAAAGAAATCTCACCTGCTTTTCCGTCAACAAAACTATCAGTTTTTGAATGGAATTCTATTCATTACACTTTTGTATCTGAGATTTCTTTAAAAAAAATCTCACCTCAATCACAAAAGTATTTTCTTACGCATTTTCCTTATTAAGCCAACCAAAAGAGAGAGATAGCGATAGCGATAGAGGTTGAGAAATCTAATTAAGATTTTGAATGCAATTAAAACTCTGTATTAACTCATAATGTCGTCATTTATTTATACAATGATACACTTGTCTTCTCTCTACCAAGCCATTCTCACTCTTCATGCAAACACATGTCGCCATTTTTATATTTCTTTCCATTCCCTTCCTTTGACTTCCTCCGCTCACTCTTCTGCAACTCCTCCTTAAAAACCCCATCAACGCCTCCACCTCTCCATCACTCTCTCTCTCTAGCTATGAAGAATCTTTCCTCCATTGTTTCCCTTTCCTTTCCTCTTTCTCTTCTTTGTCTTCCTCTTTTAGCATATTCAGAGTGCACATGTGATCAAGACCCAGAAGAGAATGACAAGACCAAGACGATCAGATATAAGCTGGTGGCAATTTCCTCCATTCTCATCGCAAGTGCACTTGGTGTTACTATCCCAATTTTTGGCAAGAAAATTTCACCTTTAAACCCAGAAAAGAGTTTTTTCTTCCTCATAAAGGCCTTTTCTGCTGGTGTGATTCTCTCAACCGGGTTTGTTCACATATTCCCAGATGCATACAAGAGCTTAACAAGCCCTTGTCTTAACGAAAAGCCATGGAGTGAGTTCCCATTTGCAGGTTTCGTAGCAATGGTGTCTGCAGTTATGACAATGATGATCGATTCATTTGCTACCAGTTATTATAGAAGGTTGCATTTTGAAAAGGCTTTGCCTGTGAGTGGAAATGAAGAGATGGAAAGAAAGCATGAGGGACATGTCCATGTTCATACCCATGCCTCCCATGGCCATGCTCATGGCTCTGCCTTAATTACAGATGCTTCTTCGACGTCTAGTCATTTCAGGCATAGAATTGTATCACAGGTATGTGAACATAAACATCATTACTGCAATTGTCATTAGACTAGTAGTTCAGGGATCGATGTGTCTGTCAAAAAATTATTATTTAGATCGTATTCATATTAAACTCCATGAAAATTCATTATGAATAGGATTTTAGAGAAGTTTTTTTATTTTGTGATTGATTTGTTTATGTTGTACATTAATATATTTTTAGAATAAATTTTATCTAGATCGATTCATATGGATCGAGTTCATATAGACCTGTAATATAAATATATAAATTTTATGAATTTCAGACATATTAGTTTAATTGAAACGTGGGCTCAGTTTAAGCAAGTACTTTTCTGTTTCTATTATATTCCATTGTTATTGATGCGTTTTCTGCTGGTTGAGAAGGTATTGGAGTTGGGAATTTTGGTTCATTCAGTGATAATTGGGATATCATTGGGAGTTTCAGAAAGCATCAACACAATCAAACCCTTAATAGCAGCACTGACTTTCCATCAATTCTTTGAAGGCATGGGTCTTGGTGGATGCATTTCTCAGGTTCATTTCTTTTCTCAAGCTAAGTTAAACATTCTTACATTTTAACTTCAAAATTCTTTTAGCAAATATATTTGAACTGTGAAAGTAGATAAATAAATTTTTAAAAATCATAGAAACAAAAATAAAAAAAATTTATTGGATAACAAAAGGGTTGTGCTAATATTGAAAGGAAAATTTTTATGCAGGCAAAATTCAAAGCTCAATCAATGGTGGTAATGGTGATATTTTACTCATTGACAACACCAATTGGAATAGGAATAGGGATGGGAATAACACAAAGTTATAATGAGAATAGTCCAACAGCTCTAATAGTGGAAGGAGTATTGAATTCAGCAGCTGCTGGGATATTAATATACTTGGCACTTGTTGATCTGCTCGCTGAAGATTTTATGAAACCTAAATTTCAATCCAATTTTAGGTTGCAGCTTGGTGCTAGCATTTCTGTTCTTGTTGGTATGGGTTGTATGTCCTTGCTAGCCAAATGGGCATAATCTCTCTTTAGTATTATTTTTAGGTTTTTTTTCCCCTTTTTTAGCAATATAAAAAGTTAAAGTTGGCTCAGTTGATTTTTTTTTTTTTGCTTTTGATAGAATGTCTTTTTTTTTTTTTTTTGTTTTGAAATGTATTTGGAAAATTTTATTAAAAAAAGAAAGAAAGAAATTTAGAGTTCAGTGTAATTGTTTTCCTATTTAATTATCATTTAGAAATATTCGAATTGAAATTATATTAAAAAATATTTTGGTGATCTTCATCTGAAAAAAATAGTTGGATTTTGCAAGGTTATTATTATTAATTTAAAAGATTTCTAATTAAATTTTAATTTAAATTAATTGAAATTGATTATTTCAAAAAAAAATTGATTATATCAATTTTTTTTCTTTATTTGAAAAAACTTTTACACGTCAGTCTTTCACCTAATTATAAATATAAATTAAAGGCTTGTTTAAATGTAGATTAATAGTATTTATAATTAAGAACAAAATAATAAAAATATATTTACTTTTAATGATTTTAAAAAGTAGCATGAAAGCGCTTTTTTAAAATATTTTTTAAGAAATTAATTTATTTTTTTTATTATTTAATTGTAATATCAAAATAAAAATTTAATAAATTTATGTATAAAAAATTTAGTTGGATTAATAGGATTCTCAAAATTTAAAAAAATAATTTTTTTAAAAAAGTTATTGTTAAAGGACTATTTAAATTCCGTCAGGAGTTTTAACGAATATCGTTTGGTTAAGACGAAATAAGAAAAAAGATAGGTTAGAAAACTAAAAGTCTTATTGAAATTTCTCAAAAATGGAAAAGTGAGTTTCTAATAGTCAAGGGAGACTATTTATAATAAAAAACAAAATCCTAATATGCAAAATTAAGAAAATACTTAAAATATCTAAAAAATTAATTAAAATGCAAAATTGACCCCCCGAACGATTGGATTTTCATATTGAACTTTGTGACCAAGCCTGCGGCCCTCGTCACACTTTTGAAAGTCATACATCTCAAAATTCCCTTTTCGAAAAGGTATCGTGGGTCTCTATCAGACATCAGCAGCAAAAGTTAGAACCGGTCCAAGTCTGCCGTAAAGTCCAAAACTAATTGCTCGATGTCATTCCCTTCCACTTGCAAAGAACTCAACCTCGAATTGTCATCAACAGGGTAGTATTGAAATAGATCCGCCACGTTAAATGTCTTGGAAATTTTCATCTCATGTGGGAGGTCAAGAATATAGGCATTATCATTAATCTTCTAAATGATTCTAAATGGACCAATATTTTTGGCATCAAGCTTTTTCTGTCCTCCACCACGCTCTTTGCGTAAATACACCATAACTTAATCACCGACATTGAAGGACTTGAAACGCCTATGTTTATCAGCCGTAACTTTATATTTGTCATTGGCTTCTTTAAGGCATTGTTGTACCTGTTTGAAAACATCCACGTGCTGTTTTGCCAAGTTGCTTGCTGCAATACTGTTGTGAGAATCTGTGGGAAAGGCAATAAGATCAACTGTATGCGCTGGGACTTTCCTGTATACAATAGCAAATGGTGACATCTTTGTGGAGCTATGGACAGCACTGTTGTAAGCAAATTCTGCTTGGGCAAGAGCAAGATCCCAAACAATTTTCTTGTTACTGCAGATGCAGCGCAGAAGATTGGCAAATGTGCGGTTCACCACTTCAATTTGTCCATCAGTTTGGGGATGTGCAACACTGCTATATCGAAGTTCAGTTCCAAAACGTTTCCACAAAGTCACCCAAAAGTGAGTTAGAAACTTCACATCTCTGTCAGAAGTAATAGTCTTAGGGACACCATGTAAGCGAACAATCTCTTGGAAAAATAATTTTGCTACATTAGAAGCATCATTAGTTTTCTTGCAAGGAATGAAATGCGCCATTTTGGAGAAACTGTCAATAACAACAAAAATAGAATCAGATCCACGTTAAGTACGTGAAAGACCAAGAACAAAATCCATAGACAAGTCCTCCCAAGGATGTGCTGGAATAGGCAGTGGAGTGTATAAGCCTGTATTCTGCGAATGTCCTTTCTGAGTTTGACACACTGGGCACTTCTGAACCATTCAACCTGTATCCCTTTATAATTGTGGCCAGTAAAAACGCTCCTCCAACCCAGCAATAGTGTTGTCACACCCCAAATGACTACTCAAACCTCCTCCATGGACCTCCCGAATCAGCTTTTCCTGCAAAGAAGATCGAGGAATGCATAACCTGTTCTCCTTAAAAAGAAAGTCATCATGTATCAAGAACCCATCAGTAGGCTGGTGAGTCTGGACTTATCCCATATATCAGCAAAGTCATCATCTGTAGCATACAAATCCTTTAGGAATTCAAAACCTACAACCTCCTGATTAACTGTAATCAACAGAGCAACCCTCCTACTCAAAGCATCTGCCACCTTATTACTATGGCCAGCCTTATGTTTGATGACATAATGAAAGGCTCCAAAGTAAGCTGCCCATCGAGCATGCATCTTATTCACATGTTTTTGAGTTTTAAAATGGATCAAAGATTGATGATCTGTGTGAATAATAAACTCTTGCCCCATCAAATACTGCTCCCAAGTTTTAAAAGCCCGAAATATTACACATAGCTCCTGCTCATAAGTAGACCACTTCTTTCTAACTTCATTCAGTTTCTCACTAAAGAAGGCAATAGGCCTTTTAGATTGTAACAACACTCCACCAATCCCAACTCCACAAGCATCACATTCAACCTCAAACAGTTTATCAAAATCGGATAGAGTAAGAATAGGGGCAGAAGTAAGCTTATCTTTAATCTCTTCAAAGCTCTTGTTGGCAGCTTCAGTCTATGCAAATATTTGCACTCTCTTTTTCTTCAAGTAATCTGTGATAGGGGCAACTATGCTTGTAATATTCGGCGAGACGCCGGCATCAGAATTCTTACTTTCCGGTGGAATTTCCGTTGGAATCTGGAATTCGAGGATGTCGGAGTATGTAGAAGGGTAAAATATAGGTTTTCTAAAAGGTTTTTAAGTATTTCGAGGTTTTGAATGCAAAGGAATTGAGTTTTGAAGGAAAAATACCAAGGGGACAAAGTGCAGGTTCGGCCGCCGAAGGAGAAGTTCGGCCGCTGAACATTGCATGGTTTTGCCCACCGAAGGAGAAGTTCGGCTGCCGAACGTTGCATGGTTTTGCATGCAAGTTAGGCCGCCGAAGGAGAGGCGGTCAGCCGCCTATAAAGGACCCTCAGTCGGTGAAATGGATCAGATTTGCTTCCCTTTCACTAACAAAGGTGAGTTCTTGCTGTCCTTGGATTGTTTTCATGGTTTTCTTCAAATCTGTCAAAGTTAAGCAAGTTTTGAGTAAGTTTTATGTTGGTTTTGAAGAGTTTAGAGCTTGGAGACTTTTGGAGCTTGGATCTCCATAACTTCAAGTTTAGGGTCACACCAGCCTTTGATCTTCAAGAGGTAAGTGTAGATCCTTGTGTTTTATAGTGTTTTATATGAGTTTTATGAAGGGAAATGGTTATGTTTGCATGAGTTTGCATGGTTGTGCATATTAGGGTTTATGTACCCTTTATGCATATTTGATGTGTTTGAGGTGGTTTGTTGGAGTTTAAGCTTGGTTTAAGCTCCTTTGTGCTTGGTTAGGGATTTATGCATGTTTTGGAGAGGTTAGATGCATGTTTTGGGAGTTTGGAGGTTTGGGAGGCTTGGTTGTGCACGAGGCTGAGTTCTGGATGAACTCAGGTTCGGCAGCCGAAGGTATGTTCGGCCGCCGAACCCCTTGAGGAGGTGGTTTCGGCTGCCTAAACCTGCCCCCGAAAGTTTGGACTTTCGGCTCTGGAGGGAAGGTTCGGCCGCCGAAGGTGCCGCCGAACATGCATGAGTTTCGGCTCTGGAGGGAGCATTCGGCCACCGAATGTGCCGCCGAAAGTACCCTGTCCAGCCTTCCTTTGCATGATTTCTATGATTTTTCTAGGATGTTTTGGGGGTTTTTTTTGGGGAATTGTTTAGGAGTTGTTTATGAGTTGTTAGGGTATGTTTGGTACCTCATCTGAGTCCACCTGTGTAGGATTGGACCCGAGGGTCCGAGGAAGACATCAGGGTTAGCTGGTACAGAGTCGGTCCAGCGTCTGCCAGAGGTGAGTAGAACTAAACTTAATCTTTTATGTTAAGAAATCAAATGCTTTTAGCATATTTCATGCATCATGGATATCATGATATGTACTAGGGTGATTGCATTAGACTCACGACTATAATGCATTGCATTATTTACTGTTGGTGTGGATTGGACCCAGGCGACTTCAATAGCCCACAATTTGTTATGTCTAGATAAGACCTGTGTTAGCTCTATAGGAGGGGTCGGGCACTAGGACATGTAGTGACCTGTGAGAGCTCCTTTAGGGGTCGGGCACCGACAGAGGGAGTTTTGAGGTCATGTTCGATCTGATATGTGAAATGTTTGTGCAGTAGCGCATTTCATGAAAACATGTAATTAATGAACTGTTTTTATTATTTCTGCTCACTGGGCTGTAGTAGCTCATCCCATTCCCTTAACCCCAGTTTTGCAGGGCCAGAGTTAGCTATGGGAAGTCAGAGGCAGTAAGAGTAAAGAGTCAAGTTATGGCTAAGGTTTTGATTATGTAATAGAATAGTGGACATGATGTAAATTAAAGCAATGTATGTAAAGTTATGTATAGATATGTACTGTCAGGTAATGGATAGAGTTGTGCTTTACCCTAGTGTCTTTGCCCTAGTATGGTGTATGATTAATCCCTTTGTGCATGGATCCTGTTTTGCGTTTCTTGATGAGAAATGTATTGAATCAGGCTTAATGTATGACATGTTTGATGAGACGCCAGTGGGTTGTGTTTTGGAAAGAAAGGGTTCCAATCCCTTGACTCAGAAACATAACCGAGAGGGAAGAAAGGGTTCCAATCCCTTGACCCAACTGTGAGGGAAGAAAGGGTTTCAATCCCTTGACCCACAGCGGTCAGTAGTCATTGGTATAGGCCCTGAGTGCTATTTCAGATTTGTATATCTGAGTGGTAGTAGTTAAGCCTGGTAGTTTTACAGGATTGTTGATTATATTTGATCATGTATGGGATTTATCAGGTACACAGAGTGTTTAGTAGGCTTGCTACGGGTTTCGGCGGCCTTAAGCCGACCTGGATCCTAGCCCCGGTGGCGGTTCGGGCCGTTACAGTAGGGTATCGGTTTTCGGGCTGTTACAGATTAGTATCAGAGCATAGGGCCTCATAAGTACGGTGTGTTGAGCAAAGATGCTCAAGGAGTAGAGATATTCCACATCGGAAGGAGGTTGTTTGAGAGGTCATAGACGGGCAAGCACAATAGGAAAATCATGTCCACTAGGATAGGATGTTGAGTCCTGTCTTGTATGATGATGTGAAATGCCATGATTTTATGCATGTGCATTAATGATATGATATGTGTGCAGGTTCATGTGTTTCTATCTGAACCGTATGATTTCTAATGCTTGTACTCTTGTGTGTTGTTCTTCAGAGGAGTTAGGATGTGAGGTGCTCGTCGATCTGTGGAATCGACTGGAGTTCCGTCTGAGAGGGAAGATATGGCTACCTTTCCCCCATAGTCGTGTGGAGTCGGTAAAGGGGGAACATCAAGGGACCCTGGAAGGTCTTTTGATGAAAGCAGAGAAGGAATGGATCTAAGGAGAATGTCTGTAGACAGGAGAGAACTAGAAATGGATGTGCAGAAGATTAGAGATCTGGATGAGAACATGCTTGAAGAAGGCATGGGAGAGTTTCAAGAAGGTGCTCGGACTCAAGATTTCAGAATCTCAGGTTCAGAAGGAATTGATTCCCCCACCCTGAGTGCAGCCGCCACAAGATGTAAGAAGTGGGGCAGAACCCTGAGGGGGAAGAAAAATAAGTTTTGGAAGAGGTTGAAGGCTCGTTTGGATTGTGGTGCTGGTTCAAGCTCTGGCATAGACAGTTCAAGATGTAGGAGGTGTGGAAGACCACACAAGGGAGCCTGCCGTTATGGGACAACAGCTTGTTTTAGGTGCAGATAGGAAGGACACATAGCACGTGAGTGTCCTACTGCACCCCGAGTAGCACAGTCTCAGCGGTTAGCTTCAGGTAGAGAGGCTCAGCCAGTAGCTCCAGCAGTGTCTCAGGACAGAGGTCGAGGCAGAGGAAGAAGGTTAGCTTTTTCTTCTGAGGGTTCCCGTGGAGAAGGTCCGTCAGCTCCGGCTCGGATCTTCAAACAGGCTCAGCAAAAGGCAGACACATCGAACACAGTGGTGCCAGGTATGCTCACTTTTGAGTGTTCTGATGTGTATATTTTTGTGAACCCTAGTGTTTCTCTTTCCTTGTTGTTTAGTGAGCCGTAGTGAGGGTGGGTTGATAGTGATAACTTCTGGGCTTAGAGTGTCCTCTTTGGGTCAGTAGACCTGAGTGTGATCCATCTGTAGCAGAGTTAGTCTGTTAGTATAGTTCAGAGTTTGTTGTGAGTAAATGCCTTCCAGCTGACCTTATGGTTCTAGAGTTGACTGTTTGATGTCATTCTAGGGGTGGATTGGCTAGCTACTCGTAGTGCTACCTGAGTCTGCAGAGACAAGGTAGGAGAGTTCAGAGGTTAGGATAGATCAGAGGTTGTCCTTTGAGGGGATAGAGTAGAGGTGCCTAGAGGTTTGAGGCCAGCCCTACAGGCTCATAGATTACTCAGGAGAGATTGTCAGAGGGTTTCTAGCTCTTGTTGAGAGTTTAGTAGTTAGATCAGGGAACCAGCCTCAGTGTCTGTTGTTTGAACGAGAGTTCTTAGCAGTTTTTCCGGACGAGCTGTCAGGTTTACCATCTATTAGAGAGATAGAGTTTGGACTAGGAGTGGTGTCTGGATTCAGAACCATTTCTATTCTTCCCTACAGGATGGCACCTGCAGATTGAGATAGTAGAAGCCGAAAGAGTAGTTGCTAGAGTTGGTAGACAAGGGTTTTATCCGACCTAGTGCCTCACCCTAGAGTGTTCCAGTGTGATTGTGGGAATAGTAGGATGGATCCTTGAGACCGTGTAACGACTGTAAGCGGTTGAGCTAAGGTCACTACCAAGGACAGGTAATTCCATGCAGGATCGATGATCTATTGGAACAACTAGTAAGAGCTGGTTGTTTTCCAAGAGAGATCCGAGATTCGGGTACTACCTGTTGAGAGTTAGAGAAGAAGCCAGTTTAGTAAAGATGAAGAGAGAAGAGTAAGGATCAGAATGCGCAGCGAAAGCTTGAGAAGTTTAGGCGAAGGTTGGGGTATTGTTTATGGCATCTTTTGTCGTAAAGTGGTTGTAACGACCCCAAAATGGACCGTCACCGGCGCTAGGATTCAGATCGGCTTAAGGCCGCCAGAACCCATAGCAAGCCTGCTATACTCTCTGAGTACCTGTAAAATTTCATACATGGTCATACATTTTCTGTGAAAATAAAAACTTTTCTTTGGACCAAGACTTAACCTGTGCATGCACTATCTCTGTACTCTGTACCCCTAACTAGAGCTTGCTCTAGATGGGTTAATTCATATCTGTTAAGCCTGGTTTTTCACATACTCTGTAAAACAGTTATATAAACAGACCATGTATACAAAAGATTTACAACACAAAAAGAACTAAGTCAAGCACAATTCTAACTTTATACACAACTGTTACATCTCTTTAATGTTACATGTCCATAATATTCTATTACAAAACTCTTCTCTCTTTCTGTACTCTGCTGGACTTCCCCTGTACACTGAACCTGCAAGACTGGGGTTAAGGGAGTGGGATGAGCTCTATAGCCCAGTGAGTAGAACAGTAAAACAAGTCATTACCACATGATCTTATGGAATGCATCACATCACAAACAAGCCACATCAAGGGTAAACCTGTCACCACATAGTCCCAGTAACTGTTCCGTGCCAGGCCGTAGACTGGGGTCCTGGTCTTCCTGTACTGTATATGTATACGTGTATATAACACCTGTACTTACCATTTGCCAGGGCATAGACTGGGCACCTGGTCTTTACTATACCTACCAGGCCGTAGAATGGGGTCCTGGACTTTACTCTACTTTCCAGGCCGTAGAATGGGGTCCTGGACTTCCTGTCTGGAACTATTGGATCATTCAGCATTCACCCACATTAACAAATAAGTATGCAATGCAACATCTTTGTGAATTCTAATGCAAGCACCCTATGGCATAATTATGGTGCATGAAATATGCTAAAAGCATTCAATGTCTCAATTAAAACGAGTATTAAGGTTAGTTCCACTCACCTCTGGCTATCTGGACTGACTCTGCAGGCTCTGTAAACGCTGGAGCAGTACTCACTACTGCTCTCTCTGGTTCCTCTGGTCTGTATAGACACAGATAAACTCAAATGAGGGACCAAACTAGCTTATGAACAACTCTATTAAACTCCCCAAGAATCCCCTTAAACTCACTCAAACATCCATGCAAAGCATGCAAAGGAAGGCTGGACAGGACACTTTCGGCAGCAGGTTCGGCAGCCGAAAGTCCTCTCCAGAGCCGAAACTCATGCACCTTCGGCGACCGAATCTCAACTTTCGGCAGCCGAACCCTTTCGGGGACAAGTTTCGGAGGCTGAAAGGCACTCCAGAGACGAAAGTCTCTAACCTTCGGGGGCATCTTCGGCGGCCGAAACTCCCCTCCAGAGCCGAAAGTCCAAAGGCTCGGGGGCAAGCTTAGGCAACCGAAGCCACCTCCTCAGCACATTCAGCGGCCGAAGCTGGGTTTATCAGCAAGGCAGAACCTTGCTCTGCCTTACGCCAAAACGCACCAATCTTCCTCCAACTCAAACACCTCAACTCCTCAACATGCATACACCCAAGTATATGCTCAAAGGGGTCAGAAACTACCTTAAAATCCCAACAACACAAAACATATAACACATATACAAGCTTTTCTCACAAAAACATCAAAAAAACTCTATTTTACCCTAATCATGCAACTCTCCCCCAAAACCTTACAAATCTTCCATAAATCATGAAAACAAGTTCAGGATCTTCACTTACCTCTTGAAACCAAGAAGATGAACGATCCTAACGTGGAGTTTTGGAGCAACTCTCCTTCAAACTCTCCAAAATTCACAACTTTGTGTTTTTAGCTCAAAACCTTCAAAATAACATAAACATCAATCAAATCTTAGCAAGATTTAATGAAAACATGAATAAAACTGAAGGAAGACAGGTCTCACCTCAGAAGTGAAAAGATAAACTCATTCTTATCCTTTCAACCGACTGAGGGCCTTTTATAGGTGGCTGGCCAGACCACCTTCGGCGGCCTATCGTGAAACCGAAGGCCATGCAAGTTCGGCGGCCGAATGTCACCTTCGGCGGCCGAACCTGGCTTTTCTGCCTTGGTTCTTTTCTTGCAAAAACTCTTTTCATTTTAGCTTAAAAACAATAACACATACTACATTACTTTAAAAAAACATAAATCTTACCCTTCTAGAGAATTCCAACATCCTGGATTCCACCGGACGACAGGAATTCCGATGCCGAACTCTAGCCGGGTATTACATTCTCCCCCCCTTAAGAACATTCGTCCCTGAATGTTCCTAAAATAAACATATAAACATAGAAAAAGGAGGAAACTAACCTCAAAACAGATATGGATACTGTTGGAGCATAGACTCCCGCATCTCCCAGGTACACTCTTCTAGATTATGGTGGTTCCACAGGACTTTCACCATCGGAATCTCTTTGTTCCTTAGCTGTCTGATCTGTGTGTCAAGAATCCGTACTGGCTGCTTTATATAGGTGAGATCGCCAAGGACCTCCACATCAGGCTCACTAATAACCTGACCCGGATCTGACACAAATTGCCGTAACATAGAAACATGAAATACCGGGTGAATTCTCTCCATCGCAGTAGGTAAATCCAGCTTATAAGACACATTGCTGATCCTCTACAAAATCTCAAAGGGTCCAATGTACCGAGGAGCTAGCTTACCCTTCTTTCCAAAACGAACCACTCCTTTCATTGGAGACACTTTCAGCAATACCCAATCACCCTCCTGGAACTCTAACAGTTTCCTGCGAACGTCCGCATAGCTTTTCTGTCTACTCTGAGCTGTTCTGATCCTCTCTCTGATCATAGGCACTGTTCTACTGGTAATCTCTACTAACTCTGGCCCTGCAAGAGCTTTTTCTCCTACCTCTTCCCAGCAAACAGGTGATCTGCACTTCCTCCCATACAACGCTTCATAAGGAGCCATCTCGATGCTAGCATGATGACTGTTATTGTAGGCAAACTCCACCAGAGGTAGATGTTGCCTCCAAGAACCGCCAAAGTCTAACACACACATTCTGAGCATATCCTCAATGGTCTGGATGGTCCTCTCTGATTGTCCATCAGTCTGCGGATCGAAAGCTGTGCTAAAATCCAACCTTGTGCCCATCGCACTCTGCAGACTTCGCCAAAACCTGGAGGTGAACTGAGGTCCTCTGTCTGAGACTATAGATACTAGAACTCCATGTAATCTCACTATCTCATCCAGATATACCTGTGCCAACTTATCCACAGAATAGTTACTCCTAACTGGAATGAAATGAGCAGATTTCGTGAGTCTGTCCACAATCACCCATATGGAGTCTATCCTATTGGACGCTGCCGGTAAGCCCACTACAAAATCCATAGCTATGTTCTCCCATTTCCATTCTGGAATCGACAGTGGGTTAAGCATTCCAGCCGGCTTTTGATGTTCTAATTTCACCCTTTGACAAACCTCACAGGCTGTCACCAACTGCGCCACTTCTTTTTTCATGGCTGGCCACCAATAGACCCTCTTCAAATCCTGATACATCTTGGTGGCTCCTGGGTGAATACTATACCTTGCATTATGAGCTTCCCTCATAATGTCTTCCTCCAGACTGCTACTATCTGGTACACAAAGTCGACTCCCATAGCGAAGGATCCCTTTACTGTCAAATCTGAATTCTGCACTGTTGCCTGACTGAACAGTCTTGGCAATTTTCATCAACTCTGGGTCCTCGTTGACAGGAGCGGTTGTCGAAGCCGGTAAAAAATAACCTTCTCGGTTACCTACAATTTACAACTGTAGACAGTGGTGAAGGATCGTATCCACAGAGAATTGAATACCTATTTATTTATCTCAAACAAGACCAATAGAACTAGTTGAAAGCACAAGTGAAAGCAAGTAATCAAAGAGAAGGAGAAACAAGTGCAATAAAAGTAAAAGGGGGGTTTTGAGATGATTTGATTAACAACTAATAAAAGTAATTAAAGCAGTAAGTAGTCTAAAATAAGAGAGAAATCAATATGGGAAAAGTCTAGTTGAAGATATGGATCCACTTTGGTTGTTTGGGTTGATCATTGAAACATGGTTATCTTGATTGATTCAATAGGTTGGTTATAGGGGTGGAAGACGCTTCTCACCACCATGTCTTTCCTTATGAACAAACTGATTAGGGAACGTCCTCTAATCAATTACTAATCAACAAATTGCCAAGGAACGTCCTTGGGCCATAGGCATCAAAACAATTGCCAATTGCATGAAGAACAAGAAAGATCCAAACCCTAACTACTCAAACGCATGAGATGATGTTAGATCATGCAATTCCTTGGGTTTTTACCCCAAGTGTTCTATGGACAGAATATTTCCAGCAATTACGGACTAACAAATACCCTAATCCAACAATCAATTAACTTTGCAATCAAGAATCAAGTGGCAAATTTAATCAAAAAAACAAAGCAATCTTGGAATCAAAGCACAATTGCATGAATATTGAATAAAATCAAAGACAAAAGTTTCTGTTCAGATCTCACAACCCTTTAAACAACCTTAGTTTCAACCAAACTTCAACTAGAAAGAGAGTTTCAGCCACTCATGGCTGAACCAAACAGAAAATAAAAGAAAAGAAAGCAAAAGATGTAGAACTAAGGTGGAGAGAGCCTTGGAGAGGCCTTGCCGATTTTGGGAGGATCAAAAGCTGTCTTCTCGTCTTCTTGAAGCCTTTAAATAGATCTTGAGAGGCTGCCTAGGGTTTCATGGAAGTCCAGGAGGCTTTTAGAGGCTGTCCAAAGTGCCCTTGGTGTTGCATGTGCCTTGTTTGTGCATGTATGGAGGCAAAAACGAGTTGCATGTGATGGAAGGCAAGTGGGGACACTTTGGTCTTTTCAATTGCTGCCCTAGGTCTTCAAGATGTTACCTTAAGAGTTAAGAGGCTGCCCATGCACTAATAAGGAAGGGGGAGACTCTTTTTGAATTTTGAATGTGCATGGCACTAAGTAGGAAGCATGTGATCTTTGGATCTTGTTTCCTTAATAAGGGGAGTCTTGAAATCCAATAATTGAATGTGAATATTGAAGATTTGGATCTTAAGATATTTCCCTTATTTGGCCCCTCAAATATGGCAACTTGGGATATGGCTTCTTGAATAAGGAAATAGTGCAATAGAGCGCATTTTCGGCTGCCTAAGTTGAGTTTCGGAGGCTGGACTTGCATCTGTGTTCTGAAGGTTCGGCGGCCGAAGGTAGAGATTCGGCGGCCGAAGGTAGTGGACTTTCATCTCTGGAGTCCTCTTTCGGCCGCCGAAGGTTGCCGCCGAAGGTGACTGATTTTTGGCTTCCGAAAGTTGCCTCCGAAGGTTGCTTCTCTAATTTTGGCTTCTTTTGGCATTTTTAAGAGCATTTTCTCCAAATTGTTTCTTCACACCTAATACTTGCAAAACATGATTAAAACCACAAAATTAGGTAGAATAGGTGCAAATAAACATCAATAAGATCATGAAAATATGGACTAAAATATGCTCTATCAAATACCCCCACACTTAAGCTTTTGCTTATCCTCAAGCAAATAAACATAGTCAAATAAGTCTTCCTTAGCTCTAGATCCTTATTTCCACTTAAGCTCATACTCAAGATACCTATTTTGAATCATTGCAGTGAAGAATATATGCATGAAGATTACTTTCCTCCTTTCCTTGTTTCCCTTTGCTTACCATGGCTAGGATTTGTTTTCCTCAAGAGAGATCATGCACATTAATTTGTTAAGACTTTTTCTAGCTTTTGGATTGACTTGCCCTTACCTTGAAGTACTCTATTCAGGCTTCTTGCACTTTGATTTTGCTTGAAAAGATCACCAACCTTTTGACGTGAAGGTACATATTTGTGATACCCACCCCCAGTTACTCAGTTGATCACCTTTCCAAGTGGCTACTAGCTCTTTTCATAGTCTTTTTGACCATTGGAATATTTTCTTGTTTTGTGCTTTTGAGGGCTTTGCCTTTGCTGAATTTTCTTTCTCTCAATGATTTGGGCAACTCAACACCAATTGCTAAATCAAGTCATATTAAGTTCATTCACACAATTTTAATTTATTCTCAATCAATTGAGGGTCATCAATACATTTTTCACCATGGCAAACTCAAAGATTCAATTCAAAAGGCAATTCTCAAACATGAATACAACTCACTGCAATTGATTCAACATAAGTTTAAAGAGTTTTCACATCAATGGGGTCATGGAAAGGAAGACTCATCTAACATAGTTCATCAGTTTGAGTAGAGCAAAACAAAAAGAAGAAGAAGAAGGTTGTGGTTGTGTGTGTTTTATTGAAAGCATAAACAAATTAAAATTTAACTGTGGCTAATTAACTTAAAACTGAAAGGAAAAAGAAAAAATTTTGCAATCTGAAAGCATGAGAAATTCGCAGAAGAAGGGAAGGGAAGAAGAAGAGGAGGAGAAGAAGAAGAAAAGAGAAGAGATATGCACCCCCACACTTAAATCATGCATTGTCCTCAATGTAAAAGAAGAGAGAAGAGGAGAGGAGAAGAAGAGAATAAGAGAACAAAAGAAACTGAGTACTTCCCTAGGGTGTGGTGTGCTTGGCATGATCCTTTAGGCAGAAGGATGTTGTAGTGGAACTTCTTCCACCACTTGTACTGCGAATCCTTCAAAGTATGGCTTCAGACGATGGCCGTTCACTTTGAAGATTTTTCCAGTTTCCATGCTTTTGATGTCTACAGCTCCATGTGGGTAGGCATGTTCTACAATGAATGGTCCAATCCATCTAGACCGTAGCTTTCCTGGAAACAGTTTGAAACGAGAGTCAAAGAGCAAGACTTTATCACCAACCTCAAATTGCTTTCTTGAAAGATGATTGTCATGGGAGGCTTTGGTCTTTGCTTTGTAGTTCCAAGAGTTCTCATATGCATCTCGTCTTATTTCCTCAAGCTCTTGCAGTTGTAACTTGCGATGGTGGCCAGCTTCTTTGAGGTCCATGTTGCAATTCTTTACAGCCCAATATGCCTTGTGCTCAAGCTCAACTGGGAGGTGACAAGCTTTCCCATAGACAAGTCTATAAGGAGACATACCTATGGGGGTCTTGTAGGCTGTTCTGTAGGCCCATAAGGCATCCTCTAATCTTAAGCTCCAATCCTTTCGGTTGGGAGAAACTGTCTTTTCAAGGATAGCTTTGATTTCTCTGTTGGACACTTCAGCTTGTCCATTTGTCTGAGGGTGGTAGGCTGTGGATGTTCTGTGGATGACATTGTGTTTTCTAAGAAGGCTTTCCACAACCCTATTGCAAAAATGGGTCCCTCTATCACTGATGATTGCTTTTGGTACTCCATGTCTAGCAAAGATGTGGGTCTTTACAAAGTCCACCACTGCCTTGGCATCATCAGTCTTAGTTGCTCTAGCCTCCACCCACTTGGATACATAATCCACTGCAAGGATAATATAAGTGTATCCAAAGGATGGTGGGAATGGTCCCATGAAGTCTATGCCCCAAACATCAAATACCTCGCAGACCATGATGGGATTTTGTGGCATTTGATTTCTTTTGCTCAAATTTCCAGTTTGTTGACACCTAGCACATGTCCTGCAAAATAGAAAGGCATCTCGAAACATGGTGGGCCAAAATAGGCCACTTTCAAGTATCTTGTGAGCAGTTTTCCTTGGACCAAAGTGTCCTCCACAACTATATGAATGACAAAAAGTAAGTACAGAGGCTATTTCTTGATCAGGAATGCATCTTCTTATCATTTGGTCAGCACAATGTTTCCACAAATATGGCTCATCCCAAACATAGTATTTGGCATCTTTTTTTATTTTATATTTAGTGTGCTTGGGCATATCAGAAGGTAAGTTACCTGTGGCCAAGTAGTTTACCATATCGGCGTACCATGGCTCATTGGACTGAGCAAGGAAGATTTGTTCAAGGAGGTCTTCCTTGGTTTCTTCAGATTCAGGAAGGCATGCTTGCGGTGGATTCTGTTGGGGGAGATTCGGAGGCCGAAAAGGTGCTGGGTTCGGCGACCGAAGTTCTTCAGTTTTCGGAATGAGCTTTGGCTATGGATTCGACTTCCGCAAGTCAGTGAGGTTCGGCGGCCGAAAGATGTTCAGCGGCCGAAGAATGTCTTCTTTCCGCGCGATGTCTTGCTCAAGTGGTGCGACAGAAGGTGGTGTCTGAATGGCAGTGGGGTTCGGCGGCCGAAAGTGGGCTAAGTTCGGCGGCCGAAGATCTTCTGTCTGCTTGATCTCAACTTGCTGAATGCTGCAGATTATTTCTTTTAGTTTCAGGTTTTCAATCCTGCAAAGATCATCATCTAAAACAGAATCTTGATTTTCGTTAAACACATCTTGGCTCAAATAATCAATAATATCAAGACCATAAACAGGGGACATATCATGAGGATATTTCATGGCATCATAAACATTGTACTTGATTACCTCCCCTTCAAACTCCATGGTAAGAGTACCATCATGCACATCAATTTTAGTTCTAGCAGTACTCAAGAAGGGACGTCCAAGAAGAATGTCAGAACTAGTATTGCAACTATCTTCCTTAGTATCAATCACATAAAAATCAGCAGGAAAGACAAGTTCATCTACTTGGACTAAGACATCTTCAAGAACACCTATGGGGTATACCACAGATCTATCAGCCAATTGTATCACAACTCTTGTTTCTTTTAGTGCACATGCATTTAGAGATTTAGAGATTTATAGATGGAGAGAGGCATGACATTAATAGATGCACCAAGATCACACATGGCTTTCTTTATACCAACATTCCCAATCTTGCAAGAGATAGCAAACATACCTTTGTCCTTGCATTTGGTGGGGAGTTCCCTTTTAATGACAGCAGTCACTACCTCACCTACACTTACTTTTTCTCTTTCTGCAAGCTTCCTTCTATTAGTGCAAAGTTCCTTCAGAAATTTAGCGTACCTGAAAATCTGCTTAACAGCATCTAGCAGAGGTATATTGATTTGCACTTTTCTGAAAGTGTCAAGAATCTCCTTTTCTTCTTTTTCTTTTTGTGTTCTTTCAAATCTCTTGGGAAAAGGAGGTGGAATGTGGAAACTTACTTTCGGATAAGCTCTTTACGTAGGGGGGACTTCAGTTTGCGCAGGAGTGGCCTTCGGGATGGGTCTTCGCGCAATGTGCTCTTCTGCAGTTGGTTCTTGCGCACAGATTTCCCTTTCGGATTGTGTAGGAGGTGTTCTTTCATCAATCTTGGCCTCTTGAAGCTCTTTTCCACTTCTCAAAGTAATGGCACTGACATTTTGTCTAGGATTAGTTTCAATTTGAGAAGGGAGCTTACCTTGAGATTCAGATATGCCGATGGATGCAGCCAGTTGGCCTATCTCTTATCGCACGCCTTGCATGGTATTGACCATTGTCTCCATCATTGTTTGCATGATCTTCTCAAGGTTCTAATTTGGATTTCAAGGTGCTGGTTGAGCTTGATTTCTTTGGAGAATTTGGTAGTTCTGACTATTGTTGGCCCTTCCATAACTGAAATTGGGATGGTCTCTCCAACCTGGATTGTATGTATTGGAGTATGGATCATGCCTAGGCTGGTTGTTGTACCCTCCAATAGCGTTGACTTGGTGGTGATCTTCTTGGAGTGTGGGACATTGATCAGTTGGGTGTCCTACATGAGCACAGATCTCACATGGCCTAGGTGGTGGGATTGCTTGCATTTGTTGGACCTGGCTAAGGGCGATCTTTTCCACAAGAGAAGTTAGTTTTGAGATTTGAGATTCAACAGAGGATGTTCTTACCTCATAGATTCCTCTTTGCGTTTGCTCTTCTTCTTCATATTGCTTGGATGAAGCTGCAAGATTGGATATTAGTTCCTTCATCTCCCTAGGTTTCTTGTCTAGGATAGATCCTCCACAGGCTACATTTATGAGTTTCCTTTCTGATGGAATCAATCCTCCATAGAAGAACTGGATGAGGGCTTTGTCCGACATATCATGTTGTGGACAACCTGTACATAGTCTTTCAAACCTTTCCCAATAATCATATAAGTCTTCAGTTGGTTTTTGTCTTATGCTAGTGATTTCTCTTATTATGCCAATTGATTTAGATGGTGGGAAGTATTTGTCCAAAAAGGCTTGGACCATATCATCCCAAGAAGTTATAGATCCAGGTGGCAAATAAAATAACCAATCCTTAGCATGGTCATCTAATGAAAAAGGGAAAGCTCTTAGTTTAACATGATCTTCAGAGATCCCTTGCGGTCTCATGGATGAGCAAATAATTTTAAATTCTTTTAAGTGCTTATGTGGATTTTCATTTTGCAAACCTCTAAATTTAGGGAGCTGATGAATCAAACCTGATTTCAGTCCAAAGGGAACTGTAAGAGGCGGATAGGTGATGCAAAGTGGAGCATAATCACCTATAGGGGTTGCTAACTCCCTCATGGTTCTTTCCCTTTGTGCTTGTGGCCTATTTGCTGGATTTTCTTGAATTATCTGGCCTTGGCAGCATGTCCATTATGGGCAGCAGCTGGTGCTTGAGGTTCTGCCATTGGTGCAAAAGTTGATTGCTGGAGTACAGGACTTTCGGCGGTCGAATGTTGATGACTTTCGGCGGCCGAAGGTTAGGCAGAAGGTTCTGCGTTTGAGGCTTGTTTTCCTAGCCTTCTGAGAGTGCGTTCAATTTCTGGATCAAAGGGCAGAGTGTCCCTACTTTCAGATCTGGTCATGAAAGAAAAATAAATAAACAAGTGAAATCAATTCCCCGGCAACGGCGCCAATTTTTGACAGGAGCGGTTGTCGAAGCCGGTCAAAAATAACCTTCTCGGTTACCTACAATTTACAACTGTAGACAGTGGTGAAGGATCGTATCTACAGAGAATTGAATACCTATTTATTTATCTCAAACAAGACCAATAGAACTAGTTGAAAGCACAAGTGAAAGCAAGTAATCAAAGAGAAGGAGAAACAAGTGCAATAAAAGTAAAATGGGGGTTTTGAGATGATTTGATTAACAACTAATAAAAGCAATTAAAACAGTAAGTAGTCTAAAATAAGAGAGAAATCAATATGGGAAAAGTCTAGTTGAAGATATGGATCCACTTTGATTGTTTGGATTGATCATTGAAACATGGTTATCTTGATTGATTCAATAGGTTGGTTATGGGGGTGGAAGACGCTTCTCACCACCATGTCTTTCCTTATGAACAAACTGATTAGGGAACGTCCTCTAATCAATTACTAATCAACAAATTGCCAAGGAACGTCATTGGGCCATAGGCATCAAAACAATTGCCAATTGCATGAAGAACAAGAAAGATCCAAACCCTAACTACTCAAACGCATGAGATGATGTTAGATCATGCAATTCCTTGGGTTTTTACCCCAAGTGTTCTATGGACAGAATATTTCCAGCAATTACGGACTAACAAATACCCTAATCCAACAATCAATTAACTTTGCAATCAAGAATCAAGTGGACAATTTGATCAAAACAATAAAGCAATCTTGGAATCAAAGCACAATTGCATGAATATTGAATAAAATCAAAGACAAAAGTTTCTGTTCAGATCTCACAACCCTTTAAAAAACCTTAGTTTCAACCAAACTTCAACTAGAAAGAGGGTTTCAGCCACTCATGGCTGAACCAAACAGAAAATAAAAGAAAAGAAAGCAAAAGATGAAGAACTAAGGTGGAGAGAGCCTTGGAGAGGCCTTACCGATTTTGGGAGGATCAAAAGCTGTCTTCTCGTCTTCTTGAAGCCTTTAAATAGATCTTGAGAGGCTGCCTAGGGTTTCATGGAAGTCCAGGAGGCTTTTAGAGGCTGTCCAAAGTGCCCTTGGTGTTGCATGTGCCTTGTTTGTGCATGTATGGAGGCAAAAACGAGTTGCATGTGATGGAAGGCAAGTGGGGGCACTTTGGTCTTTTCAATTGCTGCCCTAGGTCTTCAAGATTTTACCTTAAGAGTTAAGAGGCTGCCCATGCACTAATAAGGAAGGGGGAGACTCTTTTTGAATTTTGAATGTGCATGGCACTAAGTAGGAAGCATGTGATTTTTGGATCTTGTTTCCTTAATAAGGGGGATCTTGAAATCCAATAATTGAATGTGAATATTGAAGATTTGGATCTCAAGATATTTCCCTTATTTGGCCCCTCAAATATGGCAACTTGGGATATGGCTTCTTGAACAAGGAAATAGTGCAATAGAGCGCATTTTCGGCTGCCTAAGTTGAGTTTCGGAGGCTGGACTTGCGTTTGTGTTCTGAAGGTTCGGCGGCCGAAGGTAGAGATTTGGCGGCCGAAGGTAGTGGACTTTCGTCTCTGGAGTCCTCTTTCGGCCGCCGAAGGTTGCCGCCGAAGGTGACTGATTTTTGGCTTCCGAAAGTTGCCTCCGAAGGTTGCTTCTCTAATTTTGGCTTCTTTTGGCATTTTTAAGAGCATTTTCTCCAAATTGTTTCTTCACACCTAATACTTGCAAAACATGATTAAAACCACAAAATTAGGTAGAATAGGTGCAAATAAACATCAATAAGATCATGAAAATATGGACTAAAATATGCTCTATCACTCGTGCTGTTTCTGAGCTATCTGCTCCAGAAACACAGGTGTCACTCTCATTTTTGCTGTCAATGCACCCGTACCAGACAACTCTAGCTGTAACCCTTCCTCAATGAGCTTATAAAGCTCCATCACTACTGGTCTCCGCTCTGCTGCTATATAGGATAAACTGCCAAGTGACTTCCGGCTTAGGGCGTCTGCCACAACATTCGCCTTACCCGGATGATACTGGATCTTATAATCATAATCACTGAGCAATTCTACCCATCTTCTCTACCTCAAATTCAGCTCTCTCTGGCTCAAGATGTACTGTAAACTCTATGATCAGTGAAGATCTCGCATTTAACCCCATAGAGGTAATGCCTCCACATCTTGAGTGCAAAGATAACTGCTGCCATCTCTAGGTCATGGGTGGGGTAATTCAACTCGTGCTTCTTCAACTGTCTAGAAGCATAAGCAATCACCCTATCACTCTGCATCAAAACACAGCCTAATCCCACTCGAGATGCATCACAGAAC
Organism: Manihot esculenta; assembly: GCF_001659605.2. Classification (NCBI taxonomy): domain Eukaryota; kingdom Viridiplantae; phylum Streptophyta; class Magnoliopsida; order Malpighiales; family Euphorbiaceae; genus Manihot; species Manihot esculenta. The sequence continues at coordinate 13,700,316 of NC_035176.2, read as the reverse complement.
ATTGTGAAATCCTCGTTACTAACAGGCAGAGCTAATATTGGTGCTGATGTCAATCTCCTCTTGAGCTCCTCAAAGCTCTCTTCGCACTGGTCTGACCAGTTAAACTTCTGGTTCTTCTGAGTCAGTTTGGTCATAGGAGCAGCTATCTTCGAGAAGTCCTGAACGAACCTCCTGTAGTAAGCTGCCAGTCCTAAAAAGCTTTTAATCTCAGTCACTGTAGTGGGTCTGGACCAGTTAGCTACAGCTTCTATCTTCTTGGGGTCTACCTCAATCCCTTCTGCTGATACCACGTGTCCCAAGAAGGAAATGCTCCTCAACCAAAACTCACACTTAGAGAACTTAGCATACAAACCATGCTCTCTCAGTGTCTGCAGAACTATCCTTAGATGCTGGGCATGTTCCTCTGCATTTCTGGAATACACTAAGATGTCATCGATAAAAACAATAACAAAGTGATCCAGAAACTCGCTGAAAACTCTGTTCATGAGATCCATGAATGCTGCAGGGGCGTTAGTCAACCCGAACGACATCACTAAGAACTCATAATGCCCATATCTAGTCCTGAAAGCTGTCTTTGGTACATCTGCCTCTCTGACTCTCAACTGATGATACCCGGATCTCAGATCTATTTTAGAGAAACAACCTGCTCCAGCTAGCTGGTCAAATAGATCATCAATCCTAGGTAGGGGATACCTATTCTTGGTAGTGACCTTGTTCAACTGTCTGTAGTCGATACAAAGTCTGAGGGATCCATCCTTCTTTTTGACAAACAGTACTGGAGCACCCCAAGGTGAGGTACTAGGGCGGATGAAACCCTTATCTACCAATTCCTGCAACTGTTCTTTCAACTCCTTTAACTCTGCTGGCGCCATCCTGTAGGGAGAAATAGAGATAGGTCGGGTATCAGGCAGCAATTATATTTCAAACTCTATCTCCCTACCAGGCGGTAGTCCTGGAAGTTCGTCTGGGAAAACATCTGGAAACTCTCGGACTACTGGTATCGAAGCTGGTTCCCTAACCTGTCTGTCTAGCTCTCTCACATGAGCTAGAAACCCCTGACAACCCCTCCGAAGCAAACGACGAGCCTGAAGGGCTGAAATCAAACCTCTGGGTGTAACCCTCCTGTCTCCTCTAAAGACACACTCTGACCCATCCTGGTCTCTAAGACTAACTACCTTCTCTCTACAGTCCAAGGTAGCACTATATGCAGATAGCCAATCCATCCCTAGAATGACATCAAAATCTGTCAAGTCTAGAACCACAAGGTCAGTTGGAAGGCATCTACCCTCTATGAACACTGGACTGAAACGACAGACTCACGCTGTCACTGATGGGTCACACTTGGGTCCACTGACCCAGAGAGGATACTCTAACTCAGAAATGATCAAACCCAATCTCTCTATGGCTTTCGAAGCAATAAAGGAATGAGAAGCACCGGGGTCCATCAAAGCATACACATCTGAACACCCAATGATGAGATTACCTGACAGCACTGTGTTCGACGTGTTCGCCTCCTCCTGTGTCACAGTGAAAATCCGTGCTGGGGCTACCGGATTTCCACCTTGGGAACCTGCTGCTGAAGTAGAGGCTGCCCCTCTCCCTCTACCTCTGCCACTACTCTGAGGCATGACTGGAGCTGCTGGCTGTACTACTGGCTGTACCACACTGCCTGAACTCATCTACTGGGATGGTGCCACAAAAGTCACCTGAGGACAATCCCGAGCAATATGCCCTTCCTGTCCACATCTATAGCAAGCTATAGATCCCAATCGACAAGCTCCTCCATGTGGTCTTCCGCATCTCCTACATACTGAACTGCTTGCGCCAGAGCTTGAGTCACTACCCACTCCCAGACTAGACTTCACTTTGCTCCAGAACTTTTTCTTTGTTCCTTTTGCCTTTTCCCATCTTTTGCTGCCTGAAGTTCCTACACTAGGGGCCTTAGAACCCGAAGCCTGTACTTTTGACTGTCTCTGAATATTAGCACTAGCCTCCATTTTCCTGGCGGCATCCACAATAGAGTGGAAACTTTCCTTTTCTGCTGGAAGAATCAAGGAAGAATACCTGGGATGCAACCTCATAGTATATCTCCTTGCCTTCTTCTGATCAGTATCATAGGCCTGACCCACGTACTGAAGCAAATCCAGGAATTTATCTGTAAACTCGTCAACACTCATTTCGTCTGTCTGTCTCAACTGCTCAAATTCTATTACTTTCATCTCCTTGGAGCTATCAGGAAAAGCCCACCCTGCAAACTCATTGGCGAACTCTCCCCATGACATACTGTCCCTCCTGGGCTCCACATAATTCTTAAACCATTCTCTGGCTTTCTTGCATTTCAGTGTGAACCCCGCCATCTCAATGGCTCTACTATCATCAGCTCCCAATTCACTGGTTATCATCCTAACTGATCTGAGGTATTCAAATGGATCATCTCCCATGTTGTATTTGGGAGCATCCAATTTCAAGTACTCTGTCATTTGCACCTTACCTCCAGATGAGCTAGGTTTATGTCTTTGGGCAATAGGAGCTACTGGTTCTGGTTATGGTGGTGGAGATACTGGTTCATTTAGCTCTGGGTGTGCTGCACTTGGATGGGTAGGGGAAGGTGGATACATAGGATATGGTGGGTAATAATGAGGATAAGGCATATATGGCATGTAAGTGGGATATGGGACAAAACTAGAGTACTCCGACATACCTCCCATCGGATACCCTGGGTCCTAAGGAAAGGCTGGATAACCAAAACCTGAGGTCTGAACGCCTCCCTGCGACTCTCCCATACCTTCGTCAGATCTGCCTACACTCATGCTTTTATCTATAGACTGATCAATCTCCATAGCCTCCCTCACGTCCTCTGATCTTCCTCCTCTAACTGTACCTCTTCTGCTCTCGTCTACAGACCTTCTAGGGTCTATTGATGTACCTTCCCTGCTAGATCTTTGAGACCTTGCCCTTGGCAATGCAGGAGGACGAGCAACTGTTCTCTCACTATCTGGTGGGACTCCAGTCAATCGAACTGATCGATGAGTTCCTCTCATCTTACCTCTGAAAATCAACACATATCGCAATGTATAAGTAACGCATATAACAATAAAGCACATGCATAAATCATAGCATCAAATAGACAGGACGTAACATCCTATCCTAGTGGACATGAGTTCCTATTGTGCTTAACCACCTCTAACCGCTATGAGCCCGACACTCTCTCTATAGGTCCGATCATTTGAACCTTGAGCTCTGATACCAATCTGTAAAGACCCCAAAATGGACCGTCACCTGCGCTAGGATTCAGATCGGCTTAAGGCCGCCAGAACCCGTAGCAAGCCTTCTATACTCTCTGAGTACCTGTAAAATCTCATACATGGTCATACATTTTCTGTGAAAATAAATGTAATACCCGGCTAGTTCAGGCATCAGAATTCTTACCATCCGGTGGAATTCCGGAATGTCAGAGGTTCTAGAAGGGTAAGAGTGAAGGTTGTCTAAACGGTTTGTAAGTGGTTAAAAGGTTTGATTCAGAAAAGAGTTAAGTTTTGAGGAGAAGTGGCCTAAGGAGTTTCTGTCATGTTCGGCCCCCGAATGGTAAGTTCGGCCGCCGAAAGTGCCCAAGGTTCGGCCCCCGAAGGTTATGTTCGGCCCCCGAAAGTTGCATGGTTTTGCATACAGTTTCGACAGCCGAAGCTGAGGTGGTCGGTTAGTTGTGCACACTCCTCAGTCCGTGGTTTGGCCAGGTGTTCACCTCCAGATCATGACCAGAGGTTTGGCCACGTCTCCCTTGACTCATCTGCAAGCTTTAATCAGCTTATGCAGAGGGTTGGTCTTTTGCAAAGGGGTTGAATGTTTTTGAGAGAAAAGAAGAGTTGTGAGGGTTTGAAGCTTTGGAGGAGGAGTTGCTAAGTTGGCTGTTCCTCTTCTGTTTTCAAGAGGTAAGGGAAGTCTTTAAACTTGTTTTAATGCTTTATAACAGCTTTTAAAAAGGGTAAGGGGAGAGTTATGTATATAGGGTTAGTTTTGATGTTTAATGGTGTAAGTATGTATATGTGTGATAGTTGCTATTTTGTTGGGGTTAGTAGGTAGTTTTGGACCCCTTGGTTCATATACCTGAGTATATGTGAGTGAAGGAGGAGGTATGCATGTATGGAGTGGGGTTGGTGCTTGGCAGGCTTGTTCATGCACGCAGCTGAGTTCTGGATGAACTCAGGTTCGGCCGCCGAAGGGAGGATTCGGCCGTCGAACCCCTTGTGGAGGCAGTTTCGGCTGCCTAAGGTTGCTTCCGAAAGAATGGACTTTCGGCTCTGTCATGCACATTCGGCCGCCGAAGGTGCCGCCGAAGGTGCTCTGTCCAGCCTTCTTTTATGTGATTGTTTGCAGAGTGTCAGAGAGGATTATAGGGGATTGTTTAAGAGTTGATAAGAGTATGTTTGACACCTCATTCGAGTCCATTTGTGTAGGATTGGACCCGACAGTTCAGGGAGGTCGTCAGGATTAGCAGTTGCATCGTCAGTCAGCAACAGCAGAGTGGTGCCTAGAAGCCTGCATGTGTAATAGCCTAGTATGGACATGATGTAAATCAAAGAAATATATGTCAAGGCATGTAATAGCTAGTAAGTCAGTATGATATGGTTTAGAATGTGCTTTGCCTCGTGTTTGCTTATCCCTTGTATATGCATGTATCCTGTTTTCAGTTTCTTGAGGAGAACTGTGTCAAACCAGACTTACTCATGTTGTGTTTCAAAAACCCAGTGAAGGATAACTGTGAGGGACGATAGGGTTTCATTCCCTTGACCCAAGACCAGTGCAAAGGAAAGACCAGGTTTGATTCCTGTGATCCACAGAGTAGACCACTAGAGAAGACCAGGTTTGATTCCTGTGTCTCTATGGTAGCCAAGTTAACTTATGATATGCTGACCCTTACAGAGTGGGTTCTATGCTGCAGAGCGCATAGGGTATGGAGGTTACTTGGTAAAGCATCATTGGTATATTATAGATAGCCCGAGGGCTAGTTCAGATTAGTATATCTGAGCATTTTGGTTCATATGATTGGACCTACAGAGAGTGTTTTGAAAGGTTAAGTCTGGTTGTTTAAAAGCAAAGTTTTAACAGTTAATAGTCCAGTCGGATCATGTATGGGATTTTAACAGGTACACAGAGTTCAGGATAGGCTTACTACGGGTCTAAGCGGCCTTAAGCCGATCTGGATCCTAGTGCCGAGCGGTTCGGACCGTTCCAAAGAGGGTACCGGTTTCCGGGCTGTTATAGATGGTATCAGAGCATAGGGCCTCATAAGTACGGTGTGTTGAGCATTTTTGTTCAAGGATTAGAGATATCTCACATCGGAAAGAGGTTGGTCTAGAGGTTATAGAAAGGCAAAGCACAATAAGTTAAATCATGTCCACTAAGATAGGAAGTTTGTTTTGCATGCTGATGTGAAATGCCATGCTGGATGCTATGCATGTATATGTTCTATGTTCATGTGTCTTTCATATGAACTATATGTGTGCTAATGTTTGCTTCTTTGTGTTTTGTGTTTTCAGAAGAGCTAAGATGAGTGGAAGTAGTCCTCAGAGTGATTCAGATCCGTCGGAAGGGTCTTTTGATGAATCTAGAATCAGAAAACAGGAGAGAGCTAGAAGTGGATGTGCAAAGAAGGGATGTAGGTGTACAGGTGAATGTAGATGAAGAGACTTTAGAGGATACTCAAACCAAGGATTCTAGGATAGGAGAGAATGAATCCTCCACCTGGAGTACCGCTACCTGGAAAGGAGCAAAGTGGGGGAAAGCTACAAAGAAAAAGGTTAGGGGCCTTAAAGGGTCAAAGAAAAAGGAGTTCTGGAATAGGATAAACCCTAGTTTGGATAGTGATGCTGGTCCGAGTTCGAGAGCAAAGTGTTGGAGGTGTGGAAGGTTGCATAAGGGAGTCTGTCGTGTAGGGATAACAGGATGTTATAGGTGTGGTCAGGAAGGGCATATGATACGTGCGTGTCCTGTTGCGCCTTGGATGGTTCGGTCCCAGCGGACTTTTTCAGGGAGAAAGGTTCAGCAGGGAATAGCACCCTCAGGTCCAGTGGTGCCAGGTATGCTCGTGAGTTTTGATGTATATGTTTGTTTTTGTGGAACCTAGTAGGATTGAAAGTAATAGAATGGAATAGAATTACATGTTCCGAGTAAAAGTTAAAGAGATGGAGAGTTAGAGAAAAGTTAATAGCTAAGAGTTAAAGAAATAGAGTATCAGAAAAGAGTTAAAGCGAGAGTTGTGGTATAAGATGCTATGTTTCAGGTTTCTCTAATCCCAGGCATAGTGAGAATGGTTTTCTCAAGTCAGAAGTAAAGGTAAGTAAGATAAAAGTAGAAAGAAAAGTGGGATAGATCAGAAAAAAAAAAAAAAAAGGGTTTAGAGTAGTCTGGGAATAGGGGGTAGTTGAGGCAGAGGAAAAGGTCAGTCTTTTCTTCAGTGGATTCCCGAGAGAAGTTCCATTTGCTTTAGCTTGGATCTTCACCCTGACTCAGTAAGAGGCTGCTACATCACACACGGTGACGTCAGGTGCGTTCACGTGCTGTGTATGCTAGTTGTTTTGAACCCCAGTGTCTTCGCTTTTCTTGTTGCTTAGTGAGCCGATGATAGCATGGGTTTGGTGACTTCTGGGCTTCGAGTGTTTTTCTTGGGTCAATGGACCTGAATGTGATCCATCTGAGGTAGAGTCAGTCAGTTCAGTTCAGAGTTGTGGTGAATAGATGCAATCCAGCTGACCTTATGGTTCTAGAGGTGACTGTATGATGTCCTTCTAGGGCGGATTGAGGCATTACTCATGGTACTACCTGTGTCCATAGAGACAAGGTAGGGAAATTGGATGGGTCAGGCAGTCCTTTAGGGGGACAGAGTATAGATGCCTAGAAGTTTGATATCAGTCCTCCAGGCTCATCGTTATACAGGAAAGGTTGTCAGCGGGTTCTCGTAGCTCTTGTGAGCAAGTTTGTCAGGACAGGGAATCAGCCTCAGTGCCCTTTTCTAGTGAGTACTAGATGTGTCCCAGGTAGGCTGTCAGGTTTACCATCTGTCAGGGAGGTTGGATTGGAATGAGAATGGTATCTGGACGCGGAACCATTGCTTCCTCTCTTTCCTCTACAGAATGGCACCTGCAGAGAGAGAGCTAAGAATAGTCAGGATAGTGGAAAAGAGGTTTGGTAGTTAAGGGTGTTATCTGACTTAGTACCTCACCCTGGTATATGCACAAGTTGGTGTGGGAAACGAAAGATGAATCCTTAAGGTTATGCTCTGATAGGTTAATAGATCAGTAAGTTCAAGCTGGTAAGTAAGAACCAAGATTTCCTTGTTCGGAGTGATGATCTTTTAGCTGCTCTGATAAAAGTTATTTATGGTTTTGGTGTGATCAAAGTGTCGAATGCTACCAGTTGAGAGTTTGGAAGTCAAGGTTAGAAAGAGGTTGGTTAAGAAAAGATAAAGAGAAAAAGGAATAAGGATCAGCGTAGCGCAGCGAAAGCTGTAGAGGTCCGAAAAAGGATTTTGCAGTATGGACTCAACTCAGGAAAATAGAGATTCAGGAATTCTCTCTTTCGAGAGAAGTGGTAGGCTTTATATGTTTATCTGTTTGGTTTAACATTCGAGGACGAATGTTTTATAAGGGGGGAAGAATGTAATACCCGGCTAGTTCAGGCATCAGAATTCTTACCATCCGGTGGAATTCCGGAATGTCAGAGGTTCTAGAAGGGTAAGAGTGAAGGTTGTCTAAACGGTTTGTAAGTGGTTAAAAGGTTTGATTCAGAAAAGAGTTAAGTTTTGAGGAGAAGTGGCCTAAGGAGTTTCTGTCATGTTCGGCCCCCGAATGGTAAGTTCGGCCGCCGAAAGTGCCCAAGGTTCGGCCCCCGAAGGTTATGTTCGGCCCCCGAAAGTTGCATGGTTTTGCATACAGTTTCGACAGCCGAAGCTGAGGTGGTCGGTTAGTTGTGCACACTCCTCAGTCCGTGGTTTGGCCAGGTGTTCACCTCCAGATCATGACCAGAGGTTTGGCCACGTCTCCCTTGACTCATCTGCAAGCTTTAATCAGCTTATGCAGAGGGTTGGTCTTTTGCAAAGGGGTTGAACGTTTTTGAGAGAAAAGAAGAGTTGTGAGGGTTTGAAGCTTTGGAGGAGGAGTTGCTGAGTTGGCTGTTCCTCTTCTGTTTTCAAGAGGTAAGGGAAGTCTTTAAACTTGTTTTAATGATTTATAACAGCTTTTAAAAAAAAGGGTAAGGGGAGAGTTATGTATATAGGGTTAGTTTTGATGTTTAATGGTGTAAGTATGTATATGTGTGATAGTTGCTGTTTTGTTGGGGTTAGTAGGTAGTTTTGGACCCCTTGGTTCATATACCTGAGTATATGTGAGTGAAGGAGGAGGTATGCATGTATGGAGTGGGGTTGGTGCTTGGCAGGCTTGTTCATGCACGCAGCTGAGTTCTGGATGAACTCAGGTTCGGCCGCCGAAGGGAGGATTCGGCCGCCGAACCCCTTGTGGAGGCAGTTTCGGCTGCCTAAGGTTGCTTCCGAATGAATGGACTTTCGGCTCTGTCATGCACATTCGGCCGCCGAAGGTGCCGCCGAAGGTGCTCTGTCCAGCCTTCTTTTATGTGATTGTTTGCAGAGTGTCAGAGAGGATTATAGGGGATTGGTTAAGAGTTGATAAGAGTATGTTTGACACCTCATTCGAGTCCATTTGTGTAGGATTGGACCCGACAGTTCAGGGAGGTCGTCAGGATTAGCAGTTGCAGCGTCAGTCAGGTTTCTGCTTGAGGAGCAGAGGTGAGTAGAACTAAACGTAATCTTTTTATTAAAGAAACAGAATGCTTTTCAGCATAGTTCATGCATCATGACTGTTAGGATTTATAGTAGGGTGAGTTGCATTAGAATCACGAAGTTGTTGCATTGGCTTATTCAGTGATAGTGGGAATTGGACCAAGGCGACATCAATAGCCCTTAGAGGGAGTTTTGAGGTCATGTCTAATTCCAGATGATTGGACCCAGGCGACATCAATAGCCCGTCGAGGGAGTTTTGAAGTCATGTCCAATCAATGATGTGGAATGTATGAGTTGTGTTGCATTTTCATAAAAGATGTGTATGAATGAACTATTTTCAGTGTTTCTACTCACTGGGCTTTAGAAGCTCATCCCTTTCCCTTAATCCCAGTTTTGCAGGTTCAGTATAGCAGGGAAAGTCAGCAACAGCAGAGTGGTGCCTAGAAGCCTGCATGTGTAATAGCCTAGTATGGACATGATGTAAATCAAAGAAATATATGTAAAGGCATGTAATAGCTAGTAAGTCAGTATGATATGGTTTAGAATGTGCTTTGCCTCGTGTTTGCTTATCCCTTGTATATGCATGTATCCTGTTTTCAGTTTCTTGAGGAGAACTGTGTCAAACCAGACTTACTCAATGTTGTGTTTCAAAAACCCAGTGAAGGATAACTGTGAGGGACGATAGGGTTTCATTCCCTTGACCCAAGACCAGTGCAAAGGAAAGACCAGGTTTGATTCCTGTGATCCACAGAGTAGACCACTAGAGAAGACCAGGTTTGATTCCTGTGACTCTATGGTAGCCAAGTTAACTTATGATATGCTGACCCTTACAGAGTGGGTTCTATGCTGCAGAGCGCATAGGGTATGGAGGTTACTTGGTAAAGCATCATTGGTATATTATAGATAGCCCGAGGGCTAGTTCAGATTAGTATATCTGAGCATTTTGGTTCATATGATTGGACCTACAGCGAGTGTTTTGAAAGGTTCAGTCTGGTTGTTTAAAAGCAAAGTTTTAACAGTTAATAGTCCAGTCGGATCATGTATGGGATTTTAATAGGTACACAGAGTTCAGGATAGGCTTACTACGGGTCTAGGTGATTGGACCCAGGCGACATCAATAGCCCGTCGAGGGAGTTTTGAAGTCATGTCCAATCAATGATGTGGAATGTATGAGTTGTGTTGCATTTTCATAAAAGATGTGTATGAATGAACTATTTTCAGTGTTTCTACTCACTGGGCTTTAGAAGCTCATCCCTTTCCCTTAATCCCAGTTTTCCAGGTTCAGTATAGCAGGGAAAGTCAGCAACAGCAGAGTGGTGCCTAGAAGCCTGCATGTGTAATAGCCTAGTATGGACATGATGTAAATCAAAGAAATATATGTAAAGGCATGTAATAGCTAGTAAGTCAGTATGATATGGTTTAGAATGTGCTTTGCCTCGTGTTTGCTTATCCCTTGTATATGCATGTATCCTATTTTCAGTTTCTTGAGGAGAACTGTGTCAAACCAGACTTACTCAATGTTGTGTTTCAAAAACCCAGTGAAGGATAACTGTGAGGGACGATAGGGTTTCATTCCCTTGACCCAAGACCAGTGCAAAGGAAAGACCAGGTTTGATTCCTGTGATCCACAGAGTAGACCACTAGAGAAGACCAGGTTTGATTCCTGTGACTCTATGGTAGCCAAGTTAACTTATGATATGCTGACCCTTACAGAGTGGGTTCTATGCTGCAGAGCGCATAGGGTATGGAGGTTACTTGGTAAAGCATCACTGGTATATTATAGATAGCCCGAGGGCTAGTTCAGATTAGTATATCTGAGCATTTTGGTTCATATGATTGGACCTACAGAGAGTGTTTTGAAAGGTTAAGTCTGATTGTTTAAAAGCAAAGTTTTAACAGTTAATAGTCCAGTCGGATCATGTATGGGATTTTAACAGGTACACAGAGTTCAGGATAGGCTTACTACGGGTCTAGGCGGCCTTAAGCCGATCTGGATCCTAGTGCCGAGTGGTTCGGACCGTTACAAAGAGGGTACCGGTTTCCGGGCTGTTACAAAAAACTTTTCTCTGGACCAAGACTTAACCTGTGCATGCACTATGTAATACCCGGCTAGAGTCCGGCATCAGAATTCTACGTTCCGATGGAGTTTCGAATGTCGGACGTTTCTAGAAGGGTTAGAGTTATGGTTTTTCTTAAATGTTTTGGTATGTTTCATAGTGTTAAAGCATAAGGAAATGAGTTTTTGAATGAAATGAACCAAGGCAGAAAAGCCAGGTTCGGCCGCCGAAGTTGAGGTTCGGCCGCCGAACATGCATGGCTTTCGGTTTCACGTGTGGCCGCCGAAGGTGGTCTGGCCAGCCACCTATAAATGGCCCTCAGTCGGTTGAAGCGATAAGAGCACCGTTTCTTTCACTTGCTGAGGTGAAACTCTGTCCTTTGTGAGTATTTCTTCCTGTTTTCATTAAATCTTGCAAAGATTGAATTAGTTTTTATGATCTTTTGAAGGTTTTAAGCTAAAACTCAAAGTTGTGAAGTTTGGAGAGTTTGAGGGCGAGTTGCTCCAAAACTCCACGTTAGGATCATTCATCTACTTGTTTTCAAGAGGTAAGTGAAGATCCTGAGCTTGTTTTTATGTTTTCTGAAGGTTTTATGGGGTTTATGGAGAGAGTTGCATGAATAGGGTTAGTTGTGAGTTTTTGATGATTTTGTGAGCAAGGCTTGTTTGTGTGTTATGTGATTTGTGTTGTTGGGGTTTTAGGTAGTTTTTGACCCCTTGGAGCATATATTTAGGTGTATGCAAGTTGAGGAAGTGAGGTGTGAAGTTGGAGAGGAGTTTGGTGCATTTGGTGAGAGGCAGGGCAAGTTTCTGCCCTGCTGATGAACTCAGGTTCGGCTGCCGAAGGTACATTCGGCCGCCGAACCCGTGAAGAGGTTAGAGGAGGTGGCTTCGGCTGCCCAAGCTTGCCCCGAGCTTTTGGACTTTCGGCTCTGGAGGGAAGTTCGGCTGCCGAAGGTTAGAGACTTTCGTCTCTGGAGTGCCTTTCAGCCTCCGAAACTTGCCCCCGAAAGGGTTCGGCAGCCGAAAGTGGAAGTTCGGCCGCCGAAGGTGCTTAAGGTTCGTCTCTGGAGAGGACTTTCGGCCGCCGAACCTGCCGCTGAAAGTGTTCTGTCCAGCTTTTCTTTTGCATGCTTTGCATTAGTTTTAAAGTGAGGTTGAAGGGATTTGTGGGGAGGTAAATAGAGTTGGTCATAAGCTAGTTTGGTCCCTCATTTGCGTTTATCTGTACCTATACAGACCAGAGGAACTAGAGAGAGCAGCAGTGAGTTCTGCTCCAGAGGTTTCAGAGCCTGCAGAGTCAGTCCAGGTAGCCAGAGGTGAGTGGAACTAAACTTAACTCTTTTACTTGCACAATGAAATGTTTTAGCATATCTCATGCATCATGATTATGTAATAGGTTGATTGCGTTAGTATCCACGAATATGTTGCATTACATAGTTATTTGGTGATGTGAGTGAAATGATCCAATAGTCTCAGACAGGAAGTTCAGGAGCCTTTGACTACGCCCTGGCAGTTATAGTAAAGACCAGGAGCCTTTGACTACGCCCTGGCAATGGTAAGTACAGAGGTGTTATATACACATATACCTCTATGACAGGAAGACCAGATGCTCGATTCTACGCCCTGGCACAGAGTTACTGGGACTATGTGGTGACAGGTTTACTCTTGATGTGGATTGTCTGTGATATGGTGCATTCCATGAGATCATATTTTACTGTGATGTTTTACTGTTCTACTCACTGGGCTATAGAGCTCCTCCCACTCCCTTAACCCCAGATTTGCAGGTTCAGTGTACAGTGTACAGGGACAGTCCAGCAGAGTACAGAGAAAGAGTAAAGAGATTTGTAATGTAATAGCTTAGAGTGGACATGTAATATTAAAGAGATATAAGAGTTGTGTATAAAGTTAGAAATGTGCTTGACTTAGTGATGATGTACATGATCTGTATATGTATATATGTTTTATTGTATGTGAAACACCAGGCTTAACAGGTATGAGTTAACCCATCTAGAGCAAGCTCTAGTCAAGGGTACAGAGTACAGAGTACAGAGTACAGAGTACATAGATAGTGCATGCACAGGTTAAGCCTTGGGTCAGAAAAGAATTTTCATTTTCACAGAAAATGTATGATCATGTATGAGTTTACAGGTACACAGAGAGTATAGCAGGCTTGCTACGGGTTCTGGCGGCCTTAAGCTGACCTGAATCCTAGCGCCGGTGACGGTCCATTTTGGGGTCGTTACAGATTGGTATCAGAGCCCTAGGTTCACATGATCGGACCTATAGAGACAGTGTTGGGCTCATAGAGGTTAGAAGTGGTCAAGCACAATAGGAAATCATGTCCACTAGGATAGGGTGATGAGTCCTATCTATTACATAATATGCCATGAGTTTTGCATGTGCATTAGTGATATGTGATGTTTATGTGCTAAAGTGCTATGTTATGTGTTGTTTTCCAGAGAGTAAAGATGAGAGGAACTCATCGATCAGCTCGATTGACTGGAGTCCCACCAGAGAGTGAAAGACCAGCTGCTCGTCCTCCTGCATTGCCGAGGGCAAGGTCTCAGAGATCTAGCAGGGAAGGTACGTCTATAGACCCTAGAAAGATGTGGACAGGAGGGCATATTGCTCGGGATTGTCCTCAGGTGACTTTTGCACCATCCCAGCAGATGAGTTCAGGCAGTGTGGTACAGTCAGCAGCTCCAGTCATGGCTCAGAGTAGTGGCAGATGTAGAGGGAGAGGGGCAGCCTCTACGTCAGCCGCAGGTTCCCGAGGTGGAAATCCGGTAGCCCCAACACGGATTTTCACTGTGACACAGGAGGAGGCTAACACGTCGAACACAGTGGTGTCAGGTAATCTCATCATTGGGTGTTCCGATGTGTATGCTTTGATGGACCCCGGTGCTTCTCATTCCTTTATTGCGTCGAGAGCCATAGAGAGATTGGGTTTGATCAGTTCTGAGTTAGAGTATCCTCTCTGGGTCAGTGGGCCCAAGTGTGACCCATCAGTGGCAGTGTCAGTCTGTCGTTTCAGTCCAGTGTTTATAGAGGGTAGATGCCTTCCAGCTGACCTTGTGGTTCTAGACTTGACAGATTTTGATGTCATTCTAGGGATGGATTGACTATCTGCATATAGTGCTACTTTGGACGGTAGAGAGAAGATAGTTAATCTCAGAGACCAGGATGGGTCAGAGTGTGTCTTCAGAGGAGACAGGAGAGGTACACCCAGAGGTTTGATTTCAGCCCTTCAGGCTCGTCGTTTGCTTCGGAGGGGTTGTCAGGGGTTCCCAGCTCATGTGAGAGAGCTAGACAGTCAGGTTAGGGAACCAGCCACACTACCAGTAGTCCGAGAGTTTCTCGATATTTTCCCATACGAACTTCCAGGACTACCATCTTGTAGGGAGATAGAGTTTGAAATAGAATTGCTGCCTGATACCAGACCTATCTCTATTCCTCCCTACAGAATGGCGCCAGCAGAGTTAAAGGAGTTGAAAGAGCAGTTGCAGGATTTGGTAGATAAGGGTTTCATCCGCCCTAGTACCTCCCCTTGGGGTGCTCCAGTGCTCTTTGTCAGAAAGAAGGATGGATCCCTCAGACTTTGTATCGACTATAGACAGTTGAACAAGGTCACTACCAAGAATAGGTATCCTCTACCTCGAATTGATGATCTGTTTGACCAACTAGCTGGAGCAGGTTGTTTCTCTAAAATAGATCTGAGATCCGGGTATCATCAGTTGAGAGTCAGAGAGACAGATGTGTTAAAGACAACTTTCAGAACTAGATATGGGCATTATGAGTTCTTAGTGATGCCGTTCGGGTTGACTAACGCCCCTGCAGCATTCATGGATCTCATGAATAGAGTTTTCAGTGAGTTTCTGGATCACTTTGTCATTGTTTTCATCGATGATATTTTAGTGTATTCCAGAGATGCAGAGGAGCATGCCCAGCATCTGAGAATAGTTCTGCAGACACTGAGAGAGCATGGTTTGTATGCTAAGTTCTCGAAGTGTGAGTTTTGGTTGAGGAGCATTTCCTTCTTGGGACATGTAGTATCAGCAGAGGGTATTGAGATAGATCCCAAGAAGATAGAGGCTGTAGCTAACTGGCCCAGACCCACTACAGTGACTGAGATTAAAAGCTTTTTGGGACTGGCAGGTTACTACAGGAGGTTCGTTCAGAACTTCTCAAAGATAGCAGCTCCTATGACCAAACTGACTCAAAAGAACCAGAAATTTGTTTGGTCAGACCAGTGTGAAGAGAGCTTTGAGGAGCTCAAGAGGAGGTTGACCACAGCACCAGTGTTAGCTCTGTCTGTGAGTCATGAGGACTTCACAGTGTTCTGTGATGCGTCTCGAGTGGGATTGGGTTGTGTTTTGATGCAGAGTGATAGGGTGATAGCTTATGCTTCTAGACAGTTGAAGAAGCACGAGTTGAATTACCCTACCCATGACCTCGAGATGGCAGCAGTTATTTTTGCACTCAAGATGTGGCGGCATTATCTCTACGGGGTTAAATGCGAGATCTTTACCGATCACAAGAGTTTACAGTACATCTTGAGTCAGAGAGAGTTGAATTTGCGGCAGAGAAGATGGGTAGAATTGCTCAGTGATTATGATTGTAAGATCCAGTATCATCCGGGTAAGGCAAATGTTGTGGCAGACGCCCTAAGTCGGAAGTCACTAGGCAGTTTATCCCATATCGCAGCAGAGCGGAGATCAGTCGTGATGGAGCTTTACAAGCTCTTAGAAGAGGGGTTACAGCTAGAGTTGTCTGGTACAGGTGCGTTGATAGCACAGATGAGAGTGACACCTGTGTTTCTGGAGCAGATAGCTCAGAGACAGCATGAGGACCCAGAATTGATGAAAATTGCCCGGACTGTTCAGTCAGGCAACAGTGCAGAGTTCAGATTTGACAGCAAAGGGATCCTCCGTTATGGGAGTCGACTTTGCGTACCAGATAGGAGCGAAGTGAAGGAAGACATTATGAGGGAAGCTCATAATGCAAGGTATAGTGTTCACCCAGGAGCCACCAAGATGTACCAGGATCTGAAAAAGGTTTATTGGTGGCCAGCCATGAAGAAAGAAGTGGCGCAGTTTGTGACAGCCTGTGAGGTTTGCCAAAGGGTGAAACTAGAGCATCAGAAACCAGCCGGAATGCTTAACCCATTACCGATTCCAGAGTGGAAATGGGAAAACATAGCTATGGATTTTGTAGTGGGTTTACCAGCTACGTCCAACAGGATAGACTCTATATGGGTGATTGTGGACAGACTCACGAAATCTGCTCATTTTCTTCTAGTTCGGAGTAACTATTCTGTGGATAAGTTGGCATAGGTCTATCTGGATGAGATAGTGAGATTACATGGAGTTCCAGTGTCGATAGTGTCAGACAGAAGACCTCAGTTCACCTCCAGAGTTTGGCGAAGTCTGCAGAGTGCGATGGGCATGAGACTGGATTTTAGCATTGCTTTCCACCCATAGACTGATGGACAGTCAGAGAGGACCATCCAGACCATAGAGGATATGCTTCGACTATGTGTGTTAGACTTTGGCGGTTCTTGGAGGCAGCATCTACCTTTGGTAGAGTTTGCTTACAATAACAGCCATCATGCTAGCATAGGGATGGCTCCTTATGAAGCTTTGTATGGGAGGAAGTGCAGATCACCTGTTTGCTGGGAAGAGATAGGAGAGAAGGCTCTTGCAGGGCCAGAGTTAGTAGAGATTACCAGTAGAGTAGTGCCCATGATCAGAGAGAGAATCAGAATAGCTCAGAGCAGACAGAAAGTTATGCAGACGTTCGCAGAAAGCAGTTAGAGTTCCAGGAGGGTAATTGGGTATTGCTAAAAGTGTCTCCAATGAAAGGAGTGGTTCGTTTTGGAAAGAAGGGTAAGTTAGCCCCATGATACATTGGACCCTTTGAGATTTTGCAGAGGATCGGAAATGTGTCATATAAGCTAGATTTACCTGCTTCTATGGAGAGAATTCACCCGGTATTTCATGTTTCTATGCTACGGCAGTTTGTGTCAGATCCGAATCAGGTTCTGAGTGAGCCTGAGGTGGAGATTCATACAGATCTCACCTATATAGAGCAGCCAGTGCGGATTCTGGACACACAGATCAGACAGCTAAGGAACAAAGAGATTCCAATGGTGAAAGTGCTGTGGAACCACCATAATCTAGAAGAATGCACCTGGGAGACGCAGGAGTCTATGCTCCAGCAGTATCCATATTTTTTTTGAGGTTAGTTTCCTCCTTTTTATGTGTTCATTGTTTGTTTTAAGGTCATTCGAGGATGAATGTTCTTAAGGGGGGGAGAATGTAATACCCGGCTAGAGTCCGGCATCGGAATTCTACGTTCTGATGGAGTTTCAGATGTCGGACGTTTCTAGAAGGGTTAGAGTTATGGTTTTTCTTAAATGTTTTGGTATGTTTCATAGTGTTAAAGCATAAGGAAATGAGTTTTTGAATGAAATGAACCAAGGCAGAAAAGCCAGGTTCGGCCGCCGAAGTTGAGGTTCGGCCGCCGAACATGCATGGCTTTCGGTTTCACGTGTGGCCGCCGAAGGTGGTCTGGCCAGCCACCTATAAATGGCCCTCAGTCGGTTGAAGCGGTAAGAGCACCGTTTCTTTCACTTGCTGAGGTGAAACTCTGTCCTTTGTGAGTATTTCTTCCTGTTTTCATTAAATCTTGCAAAGATTGAATTAGTTTTTATGATCTTTTGAAGGTAAGCTAAAACTCAAAGTTGTGAAGTTTGGAGAGTTTGAGGGCGAGTTGCTCCAAAACTCCACGTTAGGATCATTCATCTACTTGTTTTCAAGAGGTAAGTGAAGATCCTGAGCTTGTTTTTATGTTTTCTGAAGGTTTTATGGGGTTTATGGAGAGAGTTGCATGAATAGGGTTAGTTGTGAGTTTTTGATGATTTTGTGAGCAAGGCTTGTTTGTGTGTTATGTGATTTGTGTTGTTGGGGTTTTAGGTAGTTTTTGACCCCTTGGAGCTTATATTTAGGTGTATGCAAGTTGAGGAAGTGAGGTGTGAAGTTGGAGAGGAGTTTGGTGCATTTGGTGAGAGGCAGGGCAAGTTTCTGCCCTGCTGATGAACTCAGGTTCGGCTGCCGAAGGTACATTCGGCCGCCGAACCCCTGAAGAGGTTAGAGGAGGTGGCTTCGGCTGCCCAAGCTTTCCCCCGAGCTTTTGGACTTTCGGCTCTGGAGGGAAGTTTGGCCGCCGAAGGTGCCGCCGAAGGTTAGAGACTTTCGTCTCTGGAGTGCCTTTCAGCCTCCGAAACTTGCCCCCGAAAGGGTTCGGCAGCCGAAAGTGGAAGTTCGGCCGCCGAAGGTGCTTGAGGTTCGTCTCTGGAGAGGACTTTCGGCCGCCGAACCTGTCGCCGAAAGTGTTCTGTCCAGCTTTTCTTTTGCATGCTTTGCATGAGTTTTAAAGTGAGGTTGAAGGGATTTGTGGGGAGGTAAATAGAGTTGGTCATAAGCCAGTTTGGTCCCTCATTTGCGTTTATCTGTACCTATACAGACCAGAGGAACCAGAGAGAGCAGCAGTGAGTTCTGCTCCAGAGGTTTCAGAGCCTGCAGAGTCAGTCCAGGTAGCCAGAGGTGAGTGGAACTAAACTTAACTCTTTTACTTGCACAATGAAATGTTTTAGCATATCTCATGCATCATGATTATGCAATAGGTTGATTGCATTAGTATCCACGAATATGTTGCATTACATAGTTATTTGGTGATGTGAGTGAATGCTGAATGATCCAATAGTCTCAGACAGGAAGTCCAGGAGCCTTTGACTATGCCCTGGCAGGTATAGTAAAGACCAGGAGCCTTTGACTACGCCCTGGCAGTTATAGTAAAGACCAGGAGCCTTTGACTACGCCCTGGCAATGGTAAGTACAGAGGTGTTATATACACATATACCTATATGACAGGAAGACCAGGTGCTCGATTCTACGCCCTGGCACAGAGTTACTGGGACTATGTGGTGACAGGTTTACTCTTGATGTGGATTGTCTGTGATATGGTGCATTCGATGAGATCATATTTTACTGTGATGTGGACTATGTGGTGACAGGTTTACTCACTGGGCTATTTTACTGGGAGTTAGCATGTTAGAAGAGGGAATCGGAGAGTCCCAAGGAGGCACTCAGGCCTCGGGATTTGTTCAGCCACCCCACTACCCACACTTCTCACAAAATCCCGGGTATTCGATGGGAGGTACATCGGATTACCCTAGCTTCACCCCATATCCCACACAGATGCCATACCCACCCTACTACCCACCATATTCACAATACCCAATGTATCCACCCCCACCTTACTATCCAAATCCAGCAAACCCTACCTCAGAAAATGTTGCACCACCTCCACCACCTACAGAACCGGTAGCCCCAGTTACTCAACCTTCTAGACCTAGCTCAGCCAGTGGGAGCAAGGTCAAGATGATCGACTACATGAAACTGGGTGCTCCTCAGTATGAAAAAGGGGATGACCCATTTGTGTATCTTGAAAGGGTTAAGGTGATCACAGATGAGATTGGGGCTGATGACAGTAGAGCCATTCAGATGGCTGGGTTCACGCTAAAGTGCAAGAAGGCACGAGAGTGGTTCAAGAACTATGTGAACCCGAGAGTGGACAGCATGTCTTGGGAGGAGTTTGCAAACGAGTTTGCAGGATGGGCTTTCCCAGATAGTTCAAGGGAGCTGAACATGATAGAGTTTGAGCAGTTGAGGCAGACTGATGAGATGAGTGTAGAGGAGTTCACAGACAGATTCTTGGAGCTGTTGCCATTTGTAGGGCAAAACCTTGACTCGGACCAGAAAAGGTCAAGGAGGTATATCATGAAACTCCACTCTAGATATTCCTCCTTGATCCAGTCAGCAGATAGGGAGAGCTTCCATGCCATAGTGGATATGGCCTGGAAAATGGACGCCAGTGCCATCGTTCAGGGGACAGTTAAGCAGTCAGTGGCACAGCCTTCTGGTTCTAAGACCCCAGGCTCTTCTTCTTTTAGTGCAGCAGCTTCAGGTAGCAAGAGGTGGAGCAGTACCACCAAGAAGTCGAAGAAGAACAAGTTTTGGAACAAGGTCAAGTCCAGTCTGGGACTAGGGAGTGGCTCGAGCTCTGGTGCGGATAATGCAGTTTGTGCAAAGTGTAGTAGGCCACACAGGGGAGTTTGCTGGGCTGGGACAGCAGCCTGCTTCAGATGCGGGCAGGAGGGACACATGGCTCGGGAGTGTCCTAGGGTAGCTTTTGGAGCACAGTCTCAGTAAACAGCTTCTGGTAGTGTGGCTCAGCCAGCAGCTCCAGCCACGACTCAGGCCAGTGGCAGAGGTAGAGGGAGAGGAGCAGCCTCTTCTTCAGCGGGTTTCAGAGGCGAAGGTCCGTCAGCTCCAGCATGGATCTTCACGATGACTCAGCAGGAGGCAGATGCATCTAACACCGTGGTGGCAGGTAACTTAGTCATTGGTTGTTCAGATGTGTATGCCTTGATGGACCCTGGTGCATCTCATTCTTTTATTGCTCCGAGAGCCGTCCAGAGGTTGGGGTTGATGATCTATGAGTTAGAGTGTCCTCTCTGGGTTAGTGGACCCAAGTGTGATCCATCAGTGGCTGAGTCAGTCTGCCAGTGCAGTCCAGTCTTTATTGAGGGAAGATGCCTTTCCGCCGACCTTGTGGTTCTAGACTTGACAGATTTTGACGTCAATCTAGGGATGGACTGGTTATCTACCCATGGTGCTACCTTGGACTGCAGGGACAAGGTAGTCCAGTTCAGAGGTTAGGATGGGTCAGAGGTTGTCTTCAGGGGAGACAGGAGGGGTACACCTAGAGGTCTGATATCAGCTCTTCATGCTCGTAGGTTGCTTAGGAAGGGATGTCAAGGGTATTTGGCTCATGTGAGAGAGCTTAGCAGTTAGGTTAGAGAGCCCGCCTCGGTGCCAGTGGTTAGAGAGTTTTTAGACGTCTTCCCAGACGAGCTGCCAGGTTTACCACCTGCTAGGGAGATAGAGTTCGAGATATAACTGATGCCTGGAACTCGACCGATCTCTATCCCTCCCTACATGATGGCTCCAGCCGAGTTGAAAGAATTGAAAGAACAGTTACAAGAGCTGGTAGAAAAGGGCTTCATCCGACTGAGCACCTCACCTTGGGGTGCACCAGTTTTTTTTGTGAGAAAGAAGGATGGATCCCTTAGGCTTTGTATCGACTACAGGCAGTTGAACAAAGTCACTACCAAGAATAAGTACCCATTGCCTAGGATCGACGATCTATTTGACCAGCTAGCCGGAGCAGGTTGTTTCTCCAAAATAGATCTGAGATCGGGGTACCATCAGCTAAGGATAAGGGAGGAGGATGTGCCGAAGACAGCCTTCAGGACCAGATATGGGCATTTTGAGTTCCTTGTAATGCCGTTCGGGTTAACCAACGCCCCTGCTGCATTCATGGATCTCATGAACAGAGTATTTAGCCAGTACCTGGATCACTTCGTTATTGTCTTCATAGATGATATCTTAGTGTATTCCAGGAATGCAGAGGAGCATGCCCATCATCTGAGGTTGGTTCTGCAGACCTTGAGGGAACATGGCTTGTATGCCAAGTTCTCTAAGTGTGAGTTCTGGCTGAGGAGCATTTCATTCTTGGGGCATGTGGTGTCAGAAAATGGAATCGAGGTAGAACCCAAGAAAGTGGAAGCTGTAGCTAACTGGCCTAGACCCACTACAGTGACAGAGATCAGGAGTTTCTTGGGTTTAGCAGGTTACTACAGGAGGTTCGTCCAGGACTTCTCGAAAATAGCAGCTCCTCTGACCAGGTTAACCAGGAAGAATCAAAAGTTTGTGTGGACCGACCAGTGCGAAGAGAGTTTTGAAGAGCTTAAGAAGAGGTTGACTTCAGCACCAGTGTTAGCTCTGCCATCTAGTGATGAAGACTTTACAGTCTTTTGTGATGCGTCCCGTGTGGGACTGGGTTGTGTACTAATGCAGAATGAAAGAGTAATTGCTTATGCTTCTAGACAGCTGAAGAAGCACGAGTTGAATTACCCCACGCATGACCTAGAGATGGCAGCAGTAATCTTTACACTCAAGATGTGGAGGCACTACCTCTATGGGGTAAAATGTGAGATCTTTACAGATCATAAGAGCCTGCAGTACATTCTGAGTCAAAGAGATATGAACTTGAGACAGAGAAGATGGGTAGAGCTGCTGAGTGACTATGATTACAAGATTCAGTATCATCCGGGTAAGGCAAATGTCGTGGCAGACGCCCTAAGCCGGAAGTCACTAGGCAATCTATCCCACATCACAGCAGAGAGGAGACTAGTGGTGAAGGAGTTTTACAAGCTCATTGATGAAGGTCTACAGTTGGAGTTGTCTGGTACAGGTGCTTTAGTGGCCCAGATGAGAGTGACACCTGTGTTTCTAGAGCAAGTGGCTCAGAAACAGCATGAGGACCCAGAGTTAGTGAAGATTGCCAGGACTGTTCAGTCAGGCAAAGATAGTGAGTTCAGATTTGACAACAAGGGAATCCTCCGCTATGGGAGTCGATTGTGTGTACCAGATGACATAGGGCTAAAAGGAGACATTATGAGAGAGGCTCATAATGCAAGATACAGCGTTCACCCCGGAGCCACCAAGATGTATCAAGATCTGAAGAAGGTTTATTGGTGGCCAGCTATGAAGAAAGAAGTGGCACAGTTTGTGTCAGCCTGCGAAGTGTGTCAGAGGGTGAAGCTGGAACATCAGAAGCCGGCTGGAATGCTTAACCCGCTACCTATTCCAGAGTGGAAATGGGAGAATATAGCTATGGACTTCGTAGTGGGGTTACCGGTGGCGTCCAACAAATTGGACTCCATATGGGTGATTGTGGACAGACTCACCAAATCTGCTCACTTCATCCCTGTCAGGAGTGGCTATTCTGTAGACAAGTTGGCGCAGGTGTATGTTGATGATATCGTCAGGCTTCATGGGGTTCCTGTTTCAATAGTGTCTGATAGAGGGCCCCAGTTCACCTCCAGGTTTTGGCGGAGTCTGCAGAATGCCATGGGTACTAGGTTGGATTTCAGTACTGCCTTCCACCCCCAGACTGATGGACAGTCAGAAAGGACCATCCAGACTATCGAGGATATGCTCAGAATGTGTGTGCTGGACTTTGGCGGTTCTTGGAGGCAGCATCTACTTTTGGTGGAGTTTGCCTACAATAACAGCCATCACGCTAGCATCGGGATGGCTCCATATGAAGCTTTGTACGGAAGGAAGTGCAGGTCACCTGTTTGCTGGGAGGAAGTTAGAGAGAAGGCCTTGGCAGGGCCTGATCTAGTAGAGATTACCAGCAGGGTAGTACCCATAATCAGAGAAAGGATCAAGACTGCTGCAAGCATACAGAAGAGTTATGCAGACATCGGCAGAAGGCAAGTAGAGTTTCAGGAGGGGGATCTGGTATTGCTCAAGGTGTCTCCAATGAAAGGAGTGGTTCGCTTTGGGAAGAAAGGTAAACTAGCCCCACGATACATCGGACCCTTTGAAGTCTTGCAAAAGATTGGGAATGTGTCGTACAAGCTGGATTTACCTGCTTCAATGGAAAGTTCGTGTCAGATCCGGGCAAGGTTCTTAGTGAGCCTGATGTGGAGATCCAAGAAGATCTCACCTATGTTGAGCAGCCAGTACGGATCCTAGACACCCAGATCAGGAAGCCGAGAAACAAGGAAATCCCGATGGTGAAAGTCCTTTGGAACCACCACAATATAGAGGAATGCACTTGGGAGACACGGGAGTCCATGCTCCAGCAATATCCTTATCTTTTCTGAGGTTAGTTCCTTGTGAGTTATATGTGCTTTGTATGTATGATATGTGTATGCCATGCTATGTGCTAGTTGAGGAACATTCGGGGACGAATGTTCTTACGGGGGGAGAATGTAATACCCGGCTAGACTCCGGTATCGGAATTCCTACCGTCCGGTGGAATCTCGGATGTCGGAGACCTCTAGAAGGGTAAAACCATGTTTTCATAAAATGTTTTAATGTATTTGATGCTTTTAAGTAAAAAGGAAAATGAGTTTTTGCATGAAAATAACCTTGGAGGAAAACCCAGGTTCGGCCGCCGAACCTCAAGTTCGACCGCCGAACATGCAGGCATTTCGGGTGTGCCTTAGGCCCCCGAAGGCATAAGTGAGGGAAGTCCAGGTTCGGCCGCCGAACCTCAAGTTCGGCCGCCGAACATGGTATGCATGTGGAGGCACGTTCGGCCCCCGAACGTGGCCTGGCCAGCCACTATAAAAGGGTCCCTTAGCCGAAATGGGCGAGCTTTTCTCCCCATTTTCGGCCAAGGTGAGCTCTCCGCCGTCCCTCACCAATCTTTGAGTTCTTCCTTCAAATCTTTCACGATTTTCATAAGTTTTCATCTTGTTTTGAAGATTTTCAAGTTTTGAGCAAGTTTTGAGCTTGGAGACCCAAGGAAGTTGAAAATCTCCCATCTCCAAGATTTAGGTCGTCTCTCTCTCGATCTTCAAGAGGTAAGAGCCGATCTTAAGCTCATTGTATGTTTTAAGTAAGTTTTATGAAGATCGATGGGGTAGAATGCATGTTTAGCTTATAGTTAGGTTTATGAGTTTATGTTGTGTTTTTTAACAATGTGGCTTGCCAATGCATGTTTGATGTGTTGTAGATGGGGTTTTAGATAGTTTGAAGCCCCTAGGAGCTTGTATGCTTGTGTATGTGTGTTGTAGAATAGGTTTATGCATGTTTTATTGGTTTGGGAGGCGTATATGCATAGAAGAGCTGAGTTTCTGCCACTAAGGGAGAAACCAGGTTCGGCAGCTGAAGGAACTTTCGGTCGCCGAACATGCTTGTGGAAGCAGCCTTCGGCTGCCGAAGCTTGCCCACGAAAGGAGACTTTCGTCTCTGTCTGGGAGTTTCGGCCGCCGAAAGTGCCGCCGAACATGCATGAGTTTCGCCTCTGTCTGGGAGTTTCGGCCGCCAAAGGTGCCGCCGAACCTGCCTGACTTTCGGCTCTGGAGGGACTTTCGGCCACCGAACCTGCCGCCGAAAGTGCCCTGTCCAGCCCTTTTTTGCATGAATTTCTATGATTATTTCATGATGTTCTAAGGAGTTTTTGGGGGATGTTTTTAGAGTTATGTTCTAGTAGTTTTGGTCCCTCATTTGAGTCCACCTGTGTAGGTTCGGACCCGAGGAACCGAGGACCCCAGCAGTGAGTTCAGCTGCTTCTGAGTCAGTAGAGCTTCAGCCAGAGGTGAGTGGAATAACTCTTATGCTTTTAAATAAATAAACCAGTTTTAGCATGATTCACGCATCATGAATGCCATGAGATATAATAGGGTGCTTGCATTAGAACTCACGAATATGTTGCATTGCATAATATGTTGATGATGCGGATGAATGTTGAATGATCCTTTAGTCCTCATATGTTATGATATGATGATGATACGGTACGGAAGACCAGTGAGGCCCATTCTATGCCCCTGGCACCATGTAAGAGAAAGACCAGTGAGGCCCATTCTACGCCCCTGGCACAGTTGGAATGTTATGTTATGCTATGTTATAATTATGTAAGAGGAAAGACCAGTGAGGCCCATTCTACGCCCCTGGCACAATTGGACCATGTAGAGGACTATTGGTGACAAATTCATCCTTGATGTGATTAGCTGTGATGTGATGCATTTCATGTTATCATATATTTTAAATGTTTTATTATTCTGCTCACTGGGCTCTTGTAGCTCACCCCTCTCCCTTAACCCCCAGGCTTGTAGGTACAGGGTAGACCAGGAGGTCAGCAAGAGTAATGAAGTCTTGTGTATGTAATAGCTAGAATGTGGACATGACAAATTGTATAATGATGTAGAGTTGTGAATAGTTATGTAATGTAATGACATTGAGGATTAGAGATTGTGCTTGACCCTATGTGTATGGTATCCCTTTTAATACATGATCTTAGATGTTTTGTAATGCTTATGTAAACCAACTCAACACATGTTATGCCACACTTTTGGGGCATTGATGAGGTCCCACAGAGGGGCCAATGTTTATGATTATGTTTATGTTCAGTGAATGCACAGGTTGAGTTTGGTGTATGATAGAATGAATGAAAGAAAAGTTTTAATTTTTATGTATGTTGTTGATCATGTATGGGATTAATCAGGTTTACAGGTTGCATGTCAGGCTTGCTATGGGTCCCGGCGGCCTTAAGCCGACCTGGATCCTAGCGCCGGTAGCGGTCCGATTTTCGGGTCGTTACATCTGCCTCATCCAGTAGATACTATTTTGTATACTCAGAGTCGCTGAGCAGTTTTACCCCTTACCTCTGCTTTAGACTCTTCACTATAAACTCCTTGATCGATAAAGATCTCATCTCTACTCAACTGCTAAACTAACTTTTCTCTAACTTTCGACATATAGTTCCCAACTCTTAGATCTATTATGGGAAATAACCAGCTTCTATTAGCTGTTCCTATAGATCATCCATTCTGCATGGGAACACCTGTCCTTGGTAGTGATTTTGTTCAACTGCTCACAGTCGTTACAAAATCTCAAGGTTTGATCCTTTGTTTCTCACAACGACACTGGAACATTCCAGGATGAGGTACTAGGTCGGATACACCCTTTATCTACCAAGCTTCTCTGTACCACTCTGACTATTCTCTCTCTACAGGTGCCATTCTGTAAGGTAGAAGGAAAGAAATGGTTCCGCGTCCAGACACCACTCCTATTCCAAACTCAAACTCCCTGACAAATGGTAAACCTGACAGCTCGTCTGGGAGAAACATCTAGAACTCACTAGCTACAGGCTTTGAGGCTGATTCCCTGATCTGACTTTCGCTCACAAGAGCTAGAACCCTCTAACAACCTTTCCTGTGTAAACTAAGAGCCTGCTGGGTTGACATCAAACTTCTAGGCACCTATACTCTGTCCCCTTCAAGGACTACCTCTGATCCATCCAGCACTCTAAACTCTCCTACCTTGTCTCTCCATACACAGGTAGTATAATGAGTAATGAGCCAATCCGCCCTAGAATGACATCAAATAGTCAACTCTAGAACCATAAGGTCAGCTGGATCGCATCTACTCACCACAAACTCGAACTAATCAGACTGACTGACTCTGTCTCAGATGGATCATACTCGGGTCTACTAACCCAGAGAAAACACTCTAAGCCCAGAAGTCATCAAACCCACTCTATCAACGGCTCACAAACAACAAGGAAAGCGAAACACTAGGGTTCAAAACAAACAGCATACACGTCCGAACATTCACAAGTGAACGTATCTGACGTCACTGTGTTCGATGTACTACTGAGTCAGAATGAAGATCCGAGCTAAAGCTAATGGAACTTCCCTCGGGAACCTACTCATGGAAAGGCCAACCCTTTCCTCTGCGTCAACCGCCACCTAATCCCAGCCTAAACTGAAATCTCTTCCTGAACTTCCACTTATTCTTACTCTTTTCTACTTCTTACTCTGTTCTCTGAATTATTTCTTATACTTGAGGGCTGCACTCGGAGACGAGAGATCACTCTCCCTATACCTGGCTAAAATCCAAGGCCATAGCATCTCATAGCAACACTCTCGAGCTCTTTCCTGGCTTACTAACCTCTAGCTACTACTCATCTCTAAACCTTTATCTTTAAACTTCTGCTCTGAACAATTAACTCTACTACACTTTACTATTTCTCTCACTCTACTAGTGCCATCCTGCAGAGAAGACTAGGAATGGTTCTGGGTCTAGACACCATTCCTATATCCCATTCTATTCTCCTAGCAGGTGGTAAACCTGATGACTTGTCTGGGTCAGTATCTAAAACTTTTCTCTGGCTGCGGGCACTAAAACTGGTTCCCCTCCTGATCTGACTAACTGCTATGCTCTCTAACACAAGCAAGAAATCTCTGATAACCTCTCCCAAACAGTTTAAGAGCCTATAGGGCTGATATCAAACTCTAGGCATCTCTACACTGTCCCCTCAACAAACTACTTGTGATCCACCCTGATTTCTAAGCCTGACTACTCTGTCTCTGCTATCTAAAGCAAGACTATGAGTAGCTAGCCCATCCACCCCTAGAATGACATCAAACAATCACTCTAGAACCACTAGGTCAGCTGGAAGGCACCTACTCATAACGAGCACTGAACTCAACTGGCAGACTGACTCTGCCGCTGATGGATCACACTTGGGTCTATTAACCCAAAGAGGACATTCTAATCCCAGAAGCTATCAAACCCCTACTCTCTATGGCTCTCAAGGCACTAAGGAAAGCGAAACATCAAAGTCTCTAATAGCAGACACATCAAAACATATGGAAGTGAAAAGTACCTGTCACTGCCATGTCCGATGTGTGAGCCTCCGGCTGCGTCAAAGCGAAGATCCGTGCTGGTACTGATGGACTTTCACCTGGGGAACCTGTGGAAGAAGGAGTGGTCTCGCTCCCTCTGCCTCTGCCCAGCGCCATGGCTAGAGTTCCTGGCTGAGCCACTCTGTCTGAGGCTGTCTGCTGGGACTGTGTTATCAAAGTCGCGGTGGAACACTCACGTGCTATGTGCCCCTCCTGTCCGCACCTGAAACATGCTGTTGTCCCTACTAGACAGACTCCCTTGTGCCTCCTACCGCACCTCATACATGTAAAACTATCCCAACCAGAACTCGAGCCTTCACTAAAACCCATACTAGATTTGACTCTCTTCCAGAACTCCTTTTTCTTTGACCCTTTCAGGCCTCTAACTTTCTTTTTATTCTTTGCAGCAGCCTCACTCAAAGGGAAACGATCAGTATTCTCTGGGTAATTATCTACACTCATGTTTTCTGTCTGCCCTTGCTGCTTCAATTCACTCTCCTTACGCTCCCTTGAGCTATCTGGATAAGCCCATCCTGCAAACTCTGTAGCAAACTGCTCCCAGGATAAGCTTTCTACCCTCGGGTCCACATATTGGTTGAACCATTCCCTTACCTTCTCACATTTCAATGTGAACCCTGCCATCTGAATGGCTCTACTCTCACTGGCTCCCAACTCATCAGTTATTATCTTGACCGTTCTAAGATACTCCAAAGGGTCATCACCAGTCTCAAACTTAGGAACATCCAACCTCAAATAGTCTGTCATCTTTACCTTACTTCCTCCAGGTGAACTAGGCTTGGGTGTTTGGACAACTGGGGCTACTGGTTCTAATGGTGGTGGAGGAGGTGCAACATGCCCTGGGTTAGGGTTTGCTGAACTTGGATAACCAAAGAAAGGTGGAACCATGGGATATTGTGGATATGACGGTGGATATGGCGGGTAAAAAGAAGGATAGGGCATAAAGGTGGGGATATGGGTTATAACTAGGGAAACCCGCTGTACCACCCATCGGATACCCTGACCCCCGCGGGTAGGGCGGATACTGAGGTGGAATAAATCTCGAGGCCTGAGTGCCTCCTTGGGACTCACCCATATCTCCTTCTAACATACTCATGCCCAAGCTACCGTCTTTGCTCTGCTCATCCTCCTCTACTTCTCTCATATCCCCTGACATACCACTCTGAACGACTCCCCTTCTACTCTCATCAACAGACCTTCTAGGGTCCCTTGATGTACTTTCTCTGCTTAGTCTATCTGACGTTGCCTTTTGCAGAACAGGGAGATGGGCATCCATGCCCTCATTCTCTGGCGGAGCTCCAGTCAATCTAGCAGATCGACAAGTTCCTCTCATCCTGTTTCTGAAAAGCACAACATCACACAAAACATCCAATGATCCATGTGAGAACACACGAATCCACAACACATATATATCATATCAATAATGCACATGCATCTCATCATGGCATTTCACATCATCATGCAAGACAGGACTCCACATCCTATCCTAGTGGACATGATTTTACCTATTGTGCTTACCCTCCTATACAAGACAACACCTCTTTCCGCTAGTCTTTGAACAAAGATGCTCAACACACCGTACTCTTGAGGCCCTATGCTCTGATACCAATCTGGAACAGCCCGGAAACCGGTACCCCTCTGTAACGGTCCGAACCATTACTGGCACTAGGATCCAGATCGGCTTAAGGCCGCTGGGACCCGTAGCAAGCCGACTATACTCTCTGTGTACCTGATAAATCCCATACATGATCAAACAAAATCAACAATCCTGTAAAACTACCAGGCTTAACTACTGCTACTCAGATATGCAAATCTGAAACGGCCCTCAGGGCCTATACCAGTGACTGCTGACTACTATGGGTCAAGGGATTGTAACCCTTTCTTCCCTCACTGATATGCTCTTGGGTCAAGGGATTTGATACCCGTTCTTCCCAACACAACACACTGGCGTCTCATCAAAGCCATACATTAAGCCTGATTCACACATTTCTCATCAAGAAACGTAAAACAGGATCCATGTACAAAGGGATTAATCATACATCACACTAAAGCAAAGACACTAGGATAAAGCACAATTCTATCCATTATCTGACAGTATATTTCTATACATTACATTACAAACTAATACATCAATTTACATCATGTCCACTACTCTAGTACATACATACAACCATGCAGAACTGTACTCTTTACTCTTGCTGACTCTGACTTCCCATAGCTACCTCGAAACCTGCAAAACTGGAGTTAAGGGAATGGGATGAGCTCTATAGCCCAGTGAGGAAGAACAATAAAACAGTTCAGTCATTACATGCTCTCATGGAATGCATCACATCACAAACATATCATCTCACGGATGAATTTGTCACCAATAGCCCTCTACTACATGTCATAATATGTCCCACTGTGCCAAGGAGACTAGGTCATCACCTGGACTTCTCTTATCTGACTCATATCATAACATGTCCCACTGTGCTAAGGAGACTAGGTCATCACCTGGACTTCTCTTATCTGACTGGCTATCTGTCTATCTCATAGTACCAGGAGCGACCTGGACTATCCAGGAGCGACCTGGTATGGCTATCTCATGCCATATCTCATCTGATCTCATAGTATCTCTGCTCATATCAAGGGCTAAGGATCATCCAACATTCATCCACACAAATATCATCTTATGTAATGCATCATATTCGTGGATTTTAATGCAACACAACCTAATACATACCATGGCATTTTATGATGCATGGATCATGCTAGAAACGTGTCATATCTCAAGTTAAAATATTAAGTTTAGTTCCACTCACCTGTAGCCACTGCTTGGCTAACTCTGGGCTACCTCTAACTCTGAAGCAGCTATTACTGCTAAACACCTCGGTTCCTCGGGTCCAATCCTACAATGGAGGACGCAAATGAGGCACCAAACACACTCTATGTAACTGATAAACAACTCCCCAAATACCCTCTAGAACACCTCAAAACATGCATGCAAAACAAGCAAAGGAAGGCTGGACAGGGCACCTTCGGCAGCACCTTCGGCGGCCAAATGTCTCCTCCAGAGACGAAAGTCGGGCATGTTCGGCGGCCGAATCCTCCTTCGACTGCCGAACCTGAGTTCATCCAGAACTCAGCTTCTTGCACAAGGACGCCTTCCAGACCCTCCAATCCCTGCTACGCTCTCACCACATGTATCTAACCTCTCCAAATCATGCATAAACACTTCTACTAGCTCATAGGGGCTGGAAACAAACTCAAAACCCCAAAACGAACCACATACACATCACACATGCACAAAGGGTACATAAACCCTAAGATGCATAATCATGCAAACTCCCTTTTCCCTTCATAAAACGCATCCAAAACATCATAAAAACCATGGATCAACACTTACCTCTTGAAGAACAAAGGCTGGTGTGATCCAAACTCGAAGATATGGAGATCCAAACTCCAAACTCCTCCAAGCTTTCAAACTCTTCAAAAAAACACATAAAACTTACTTAAAACTTGTTTAACTTTGAAAGATTTGATGAAAAACCATGAAAACCATCCAAGGAGATCAAGAACTCACCTAGGCCAGAAAGAGAGACGAAACCTCCTCTTTTTTTCTGGACTCGGTGCCCTATATAGATGAACAACCGCCTCAGCTTCGGCAGCCGAATCGCATGCAAAACCATGCAACGTTCGGTGGCCGAACTCAGACTTTCGGGGGCCGAATCTAGGGCACTTTCGGCGGCCGAACCCACAATTTGCCTCCTTGGTCTTTTCTCTTCAAAACTCATTCCTATCTCATTTAAAACCTTCAAACACTTAAACTATTGAAGAAAACATTTCTCTTACCCTGCTAGATACCTCTAACATCCTCGAATTCCACCAGACTGTAGGAATTCTGATGTCTGATCTAGCCGGGTATTACACCTATTTTGCGTTTCTTGATGAGAAATGTGTTGAATCCGGCTTAATGTATAACATGTTTGATGAGACGCCAGTGGGTTGTGTTTTGGGAAGAAAGGGTTTCAATCCCTTGACTCAAAAACATAACCGAGAGGGAAGAAAGGGTTCCAATCCCTTGACCCAACCGTGAGGGAAGAAAGGGTTTCAATACCTTGACCCACAGCGGTCAGTAGTCACTGGTATAGGCCCTGAGGGCTGTTTCAGATTTGTATATCTTAGTGGTAGTAGTTAAGCCTGGTAGTTTTACAGGATTGTTGATTATGTTTGATCATGTATGGGATTTATCAGGTACACAGAGTGTTTAGTAGGCTTGCTACGGGTTCCGGCGGCTTTAAGCCGACCTGGATCCTAGCGCCGGTGGCAGTTCAGGTCGTTACAGTAGGGTATAGGTTTCCGGGCTATTACAATGCTATTGAAATTTCTGAGAAACCGTCGATAGAAAGTAGCAAGGCCATGAAAGCTGCGAACTTCAGAAATAGTTTTGGGGATGGGCCAATTCCGTATTGCTTCTACCTTCTTCTCATCAACATGTATCCCTTCTGCACTAACAATGAACCCTAGGAACAGAACGCGCTCCGTCATATAAATGCACTTCTAAAGATTAATAACCAGCTCACTTTCTTGCAAGGCTATCATGACTTGACAGAGATGTTGTAGATGTTCTTTCTCACTGCAACTAAAAATCAAGATGTCATCAAAATAAATAACTACAAATTGGCGTAAGAAAGGATGCAAAACCTATTTCATGAGTCGCATAAAAGTGCTAGGTGCATTTGTTAAACCAAAGGGCATAACCAACCACTCATACAAGCCTTCCTTAGTCTTAAAGGCAGTCTTCCATTCATCTCCCTCCTTGATCCGAACTTGGTGATAGCCACTTTTAAGGTTGATTTTAGAAAAGACTTTAGACCCAGATAGCTGATCTAGCATGTCATCCAATCGTGGAATAGGAAATTGATATTGAACTGTAATTTTGTTGATGGCCCTACTATCCACGCACATTCTCCAAGTCCCATCTTTCTTTGGAACTAATAGGGTAGGTAGTCCGCAGGGGCTAATGCTCTCCCGAATATGCCCCTTCTTCAGTAATTCTTCCATCTGTTCTTGGAGGATTTCACTCTCATTTGGACTCATCTTGTAATGAGGTAGATTCAGTAATTTTGATGTAGAAATGAGATCAATATGATGTTGGATATCCAGCAGAGGTGGAAGCTTGGATGATTCCTCCACTATCTTAGGAAACTCCTTCAACAGCTCTTTGACGGGTGGTGGTAAAGATGGTGCATTCTCCATTGTACCTTTTGCTCTCACCAATAAAGCCAGTGTGCCCCCAGATTTCTTAACTGCGCCTGATAGCCTCTGCACTCCTATGGAAACAGCAACAACATTCTTCCGTTCCACTTTAGAATGTTTCGCAGAACCGAAAGGCAATATAGTAATCTTCTTTTGATTCCACATGAACATGTATGAATTCTCCTTTCCCTTATGCAAAGCATCAACATCGAATTGCCAAGGGCGACCTAGCAAAATGCCACAGCAATCCATATCCATAACATCACAATTAATAGGTTCAGTATAAGATTTACCAATCGAGATAGGCACGTTGTAGATTTTGTTGACCTCAATTGTCAGACATTCTTTAATCCATCCGACTTTGTATGGTGAAGGGTGCGGTTGTGTAGGCAACTGTAATTTCTCCACCAATTGCTTAGCTATCAAATTCTCACAACTGCAGCTATCTATAATTAGCCTGCAAATTGCCTCTCCTACTCAACACTTTGCCTGGAAAATCTTCCTCCTTTGTGTCTCATCCTCCTGTTTTGTTGAGCATAAGATTTTCTTCACCACATAGGTGACCTCTCCATCTTTAGAACCAGCAATAGATCCTTCATCGTCATTCACTTCCTCGTCAATTTCAGCCACCTGCTCAACTATATTAACCTGTCGGCGATCAGTATTAACTCCTCTACTGATAAAGCATATTTTAGTCCATATTATCATGATCTTATTGATGCTTATTTACACCTTTTCTACCAAATTTTGTGCTTTTAATCATATTTTGCAGATATTAGGTGTAAAGAGACAATCCGGAGAAAATGCTCTTAAAAATACCGAAAATTGCCAAAAACAGAAAAGTCACCTTCGGAAGCCGAAAGTGGCCTCCAGATCCGAAACTCCACCACCTTCGGAAGCACTTTCGGAAGCACTTTCGGAAGCCGAAAGTCTGCTCCAGAGCCGAAAGTCCAGCCTCCGAAACTAAGCTTAGGCAGCCGAAAGTCCCCCCGAACAGCCTCTTCCTTATTCAAGAAGCCAAATCTTGAAGATCACATGTTTCTCACTTCATGCCATGCACATTCAAAATTCAAAACAAGGCTCCACCTTCCTCTTTAGTGCATGAAGAAGACTTCTTGGATACACCTTGGGCAACAACAAAAGACCAAAAAGTCCTTGCAACTCCGCACAAGGCACATACAAGACCAAGGGCACTTTGGGTAAATCTCTAAAAGATGCATGGACACCCAAGAAACCCTAGGCAGCCTCTCAACACCTATTTAAAGGCCTCAAGAACACAAGAAGAAAAAGAATTCAACTCTCCAAATTCGGCCAAGCAAGGGCAGCCACACTCCAAGGCTTTTCCATCAAATCGGTTCCTCTTTCTTCTTCTTTTCTTTAATTTTCTATTTTGGTTCAGCCATGAGTGGCTGAAACCCTAATTCTAGTTGAAGTTTGGTTGAAACTAAGGTTGTTTAAAGGGTTGTGAGATCTGAACATAAAGTGTTTGCTTTTGATTTGTTCAATATTCATACAATTGTGTGCTTAATTCTAAGATTGCTTTGTTGTTTTGATCAAATTGGCCACTTGATTCTTGATTGCAAAGTTAATTGATTGTTAGTTGGGATATTTTTTAGTCCGTAATTGCTGGAAATATTCTGACCTAAGAATACTTGGTGTAAAAACTAAGGAATTGTATGATCTAGCAACATCTCATGCGTTTGAGTAGCTAGGGTTGGATCTCTCTCTTTCTTCATGCAATTGACAATTGTTTTGATGCCTAAGGCCCAAGGACGTTCCTTGGCAATTTGTTAATTAGTAATTGATTAGAGGACGTTCCCTAATTGATTTAATCATAAGGAGAGACATGGTGGTGAGAAGCGTTTTCCATCCCCATAACCAATCTATTGAACCAATTAAGAGAACATAAGTTTCAATGATCAACCCAAACAACCAAAGTGGATCCATATCTTCAACTAGACCTTTCTCATATTGATTTCCTCTTTTATTTTAATTACTTGCTGTTTTAATTGCTTTCAATAGGTGTTAGTCAAATCATCTCAAAACCCCCCTTTTTACTTTTATTGCACTTTACTTTCATTCAGCTTTCAATTACTTGCTTTCAATTGTGTTTTCACTTAGTTCTCTTGGTCTTGATAAGGAAAATAGGTAAGTTCTCAATTCCCTGTGGATTCGATCCTTTCACCACTATCTGCAGTTGTAAATTGTTGATAACCAGAAAGGTTATTTTTTACTGGCTTCGACAACCGCGAGTCATCTACATTCTGGACAATTATTTGATTGATGACCAGGTTGCCTGCAGCAGTAATATATGTCTCCCATTGGCTTCTAATAAGGATTGGTTATGCCTCCTTTGTCTGTTGTAGTGGTGACTGCCTTTCCCTTATTGTCTCTCTTTTCTTCCATGGTATTCTGAGGATTGCCAGAATTTACAACCTTAGAAGGTTGCCCACTGTAATTGTCTCTATACTGCTGTGTCCCTATTGAACCAGAATTTTTGTAATTAAAATTTCGATTGTACTGCTGTCGTGGCTGCCAATCAACATGCTCTTCTGCCCTTTTTGCCATCTCAATAGCATATGCCAAGGTGAAAATCGCAGCTACTCCCATCATACAACGAATTTCGTGATTCAGGCCCATCTGATAATGAGCAACCTGTTGGGCTTTGTTCTCATATTTTTCACACCTCGCCTGCAACCTTAAAAATTCCTCGGTATATTCATCCACCCTTTGGTTCCCTTGTACACAGTCATGATACCGATTATACAAAACCTGAGCGTGATCGCTAGGCAAGAACCGTTGTTCAAACATCTGCTTCATCAATACCCAGTTTCGTATGGGTTCCAGCCTCCTCCGATAGCGTTCGTTTTGAATCGAATTCCACCAGGCTGCTGCACCCCCTTTTAACTTATAGGCCACAATCGGAACTTTGCGATCCTCTTTCACGTTCATAACTTCGAAAAAACGTTCAACCTCTGGCAACCAATCAAGAACAAATTCTACATCTAGCGAACCAGAACATTTTTGAAGGTCTATCTTGATCTTGTAACCTTCCTGATAATTCTGATGGAGATTTGCAGGTATAGGATTGGCGACCACAAGATTGGCGACTAGGGGGTGTGCGGCGGCAGCGAGTTGGTAGAGTCCTTGCTGTAGGGTCAGCTGTCCGATCATCTCCCTCAATTCTGCTAAAGATGCCTCAATCACAGCAAGTCGCGCCTCTTGGTTATTTACCATGGTCGAACTTAGCTCTGATACCAATCTGTTGAAGGACTATTTAGACTTCGTCAGGAGTTTTAACAAATATCGTTTGGCTAAGACGAAATGAGAGAAAAGATAGGTTAGAAGACTAAATGTCTTATTGAAATTCCTCAAAGATTGAAAAATGAGTTTCTAATAGCCAAGGGAGGCTATTTATAATAGAAAACAAAATCCTAATATGCAAAATTATGAAAATACCCAAAATATCTAAAAAATTAATTAAAATGCAAAATTGACCCCTAAATGATGAAATTTCCATATCAAACTTGAAAGTTGTGTGTCTCGAAATTTCCTTTCTGAAAAGCTATTGTAGGTCTCTATCGGACGTCGGCAGCAAAAGTTAGACCCGGTCCAAATCTGCCGTAAAATTCAAAACTAATTGCTCCATGTCAGTTATTTTTAAAAGAAATAGTAAATATTTTTTATCGACTAATTTTATAATATTTTAATTATTCAAAAATATAAAAAAATATTTTATATAAAAAATTATTTAAAATTATTGATCACTTACTCATTTTTTTACCATGTGTTTAGTGACTAATAAATATAACAAGTTTATCCTTTTTAACACCCTCCAACTTGTCCTTTCAACACTCCAAGAAAAACTCTCAATCTATAGAAAATTTCAAACTTCACTATTTTAGTGGCTATATTTGCAATTTGTTCTTCACTCTTCACATGCTTCAGAGCTACTTCCTTCTTGTGATACTTTCTCTTATAAAATGATATATTGTGTCTATATGTTTGCTCCTATCATAAAAAATTAGATTTTTGCTCAAAGCGACTTATTATTAATAAAAATATCAATAGCTTCCTTTTGATTAAAATCCAACATTTCTAATAATCTTCTTAACCAAATCTCGCGACAAACACAAGATGCAGCTGCTACATACTTTACTTCATATAATGATAGAGTTACATTTGATTGTTTCTTTGAACTCCAAGTAAAAGCTAAATTTTCGATGAAGAAAACAAAACCGGATGTGCTCTTTTGATCATCAATATCTCCACTCCAATCACTATTGCTATAACCAATTAATTTGAAATTATTTTCAGCAGAATAAAACAAGCCATAATCTATTGCACTTTTGATGTATCGAAAAATCCTTTTTTCAGCCTTCATAAGAGTTGAACTAGGAGATTACATAAATTGACTAATCATCCCAACTTTATACAAGATATCAGATCTTGTACGAGTCAGAATCACAAACTTCTAACAATTCTTTGAAATAAATTCGAATTTACCTTCTTACTATCATCAAATTTTGTCAACTTTGATCCACACTCTACAGGTGTATTAGCAGGATTACAATGCTCTATCTAAAATTCTTTCAAAACTTTTTTCAGCATAAGCTTTCTAAGTAATGAAAGTACCTTTATCTCCTTGCTTCACCTCAAAATTTATTGATTTTGAATATGCATACAAACACATTAAAGTATTTTTATCTACATCAATTTCTTCGGTTTCAGCATAAATATCATCTAGGCTTCTCATATAAAGTGCCCTTTTAGCTAAAACTTTGAGAAGGCAAAACACTTTGAGCTATTGCTGGCGTTCCTGATGGAGTTTTCATATATGTTGTTGATCCTCATACTCCTTTTTGGTCGGACTCATCATAGTAAGGAAAGAAATTATAGTCTTCATCTTTAACATTCCAATCCCAAGAACTATCTTCATCAAATTGAATATTCTCTACTGATCACTTTCCTTCCGCTGCTTGGATCATAAATCTTGTAGCCTTTGGAACTCGTATCATATCCTATAAGCACAAGCTTCTTGCTTTTGTCATCCATTTTGGCTCTCATTTCATCAACAACATGAGTGTAAGCAATACTGCCAAATACTTAATTTTGGCTTTATACCACAACACACCCCTTGAGGGGTAACTTTCAATAAGCTTTTTGTGGGACTTTGATTGGATAAATACACGGCACATGCTACTGATTCATTCCAAAATTCCTTCTGCATCAACTTGATCTTCAACATACTATGAACCATGTTCATAATTGTCCTATTCTTTCTTTCCATCACGTCGTTTTATTAAGGAGACCTTGGGACTGTCAATGGACGTCGAATGCCTTGATATTCACAAAAATTATTAAACTAATTTGAGGTAAAATCCCCTCCTCGATCAGTTCTCATGGCTTTGATATTGTAACTGCTTTGATTGATGATTTTCCTTAAATTTGTTATGATTCTAGAAGTCACTTTTCCTTTTAATGTAGCTGCTTTCTCATATCTTTGATAAAATCATAACATGTATCTTTGTCTTATCCTAGCAATGATTTGAACAAGTGACAATCCCTTCAAATTTCTTATTCAGCTATTGAAAGACTCTATAAAGTTGGTTTAGTTATCACATTTTGTACTTTTCCAAAATTCATGTATGAACTATTGTAATAGAAGAATCCTCATAAGGCAGTCATATGGCTTTTGCTATTTCTTTGGCTTCATATTTTTCATATGCAGCCAAAACTCATAATTATGAGTAGTTTTGGTTGCATTCCAAAGTTCATGCTTCAAAGTCATGCCTAGAACTTGAAATTTGCATACAAATGTTCATAACAAAATTTGTGTCTAGCATTTAGAAAAATGTTGACCACTGCCTCCTTTAAACCCTATAAAGAAAAATAAATTTTAGTAAATAAAAATTGATTTGGTCATGCAATAATAAAAATTACATAAATAAATTTTAAATGTACCTTCTGCATATTATACATTCTAACCCAAGAATTGCCTTCATGTCCTTGATTAATGCCTCCTTCAAGTGCTTGTAAAATCACCTCCAACTATCACCACATTCAGATTCTACTATGACAAATGCAAAGGCAGTACATTTCTATTGTCATCAAGAACAATAGCACACAGAAAAATGCCTCCATAAGAACCTTTGAGATGATAATCCTATGAGTTTATGAAAAGCCAACAACCATTTAAAAACCTTGGCTTAATTACCTCAAGTATCACAAAAACTCTTTTGAAACACCTTGGCTCATTAGGGCCATCTGCCTCATCACTTATAACATATACTTTACTACCAAGGTTAAATGTCTTTAGGTAATGCAAATTTTTATTCAAACATTTGTAACTATCATCATGCAACCCAATGTTTATTTCTCTTGGCTTCTGTTTAGTCCTATACAAATGCCGTATTGGAGACTCAAAACTCCAGATCTCTCTCAACTCATTCAGCATCAAATCATAACTCATGTTTGCCTCAACCCTTAAACTACTTTTTAATTTGTTAGCAATCCAAATAGAAATATGGTTTATATTGTGGTTATCAATAGGTCTTATGCAAGTATGCTCTTCGTGATAAGTCTTAATCATTAATGTCACATTGTCTGCTTAAATTGAGGCATGGAACCTCTAAGGACACCCACTATGATCACATAGAGCAGTCACCGTTTGATTGTCATTTTTCTACTGATTATATTATACCCTCCCTTTACAGCATAATCCTTTAGTGTATCCCTCACTTCTGAAACTATTTCAAAAACTTAACTCGCTTTAAATGTAATATCATCACCTTCCCTCTGTGTAAAAGGATTTGTATACATCACTCTAAATGAATCCCTATTGTTTTCACACCTCATTCTTTGCCTAATTCAATGCCTTTCGCACTATCTATATGAGAAAATGATTCTGAATTTCCTTCAATCACATTTTCTTCATTGTCCTCTCCATCACTACCACTATCTTCACTATGGTTACTTAATTCACTAGCAATAAACTCTACCCTTTCCACTTCATCACCTTCCTCTTCAACACTCTCAAAGCCTTCATTTTCCTATTCTACATCTTCATCTTCCTCATTTTCCTCTTCAACATCTTCACCTACTCTAACTTTCTCTTCCTCATTTATATCTTCAACTGTATAATCATGTTCTATATCTCCACCTACTCTCACTTCCTCTCCCTTATGTACAGCTTCATTAGCATGTTCTACATCTTTACCTACTCTTACTTCCTCTTTCACATTATGAAATATTGTAGCTCTACTACATCCCTCATTGCAACTACTACTACCCCTTAACAACCCCCTCTTAGTAGTATAGTTCTACCCCTTCCTTTTTCTCACATAGTGCCTCTCACTTCCCAATAATGGCTCATCAATGCTAGAAAATGATCCCTCAAGTGTTTCCTTATACAACTCAAATATGAACATAAAGTCAGAATCACTCTCAACAATAAACACATTTCCTGCCCTAATTTTAATAAAGTCACT